>NC_088911.1:33226505-33942755 GCF_963576675.1 Euphorbia lathyris | reverse complement strand
ATAATAAATACCTGACGAGGTAAAAAACCATCTCTATCAAGACGATAGACCCACTCTTTGTACTATCATATAGGATCAATTCTAACAAGTCGCACACTCATATTCTAGAAATACAGAAATAAAGAAATTTCACGATCGAACTACGAAAATAGACTAGAATAAAAAATCCGAGAGAAAAATGCTTTATTTTGTATTCAAAAGCTAGTCCTTATTGGTTCTTGTAAATCTAATTCATTGAAATTCCATCTAGTAAAACGGAAGAATTATAAATCTCCAAAATAATAGATAGGAATACCGCAAATAGAGCCATTGGGATACCCATTAAAGGAGTGGTTCCCCATCCAGGAGCTACTTTACCATATTCTGAATTCAATGGTTTCAATAAATCCCCTACAACAGTTCGTCTTGGACCAGATCGAGAACTACCCTCCACGCTTTGTGTAGCCATAAATTGAATCCTATTTTGTATTAATTGAGATTTGTTGACTTTGTATACCATTCTTATGGAAATCGGCAAAACATTATAGTTTATATTTGTACTTTTCTCAATAATTTATTAGTTCATCGATTTTACTGTTCAGTCTTTGTATTTATAATAATACATTATCAGGTTTTTGAGTTTGATTTTATTCAATAATTTAGTCTATCCGTCTATTTAAAATACTTATTCGCTCTTACTTATTAAAAATAAAGTACACATATGATACTTGAACTTTAGCATAACTTACACTTCAGTTTTTAAACTTTAATTTTATACATAAAAACTACTGTTATTTTAAATATTGAAAATATAATTTTATATACTTTTTATTTTTTATTATTATTTATCGTATCTAATTTTAATAAAAAAAATAAGTATTATTATTTTAAATATTGAAAATATATTATTTAAAATATTTTAAAATAAAAGTGCAATATTACTATCTAAAAGAAGACCATGAGTCATCCATATTGACTCGAAGCCAACTCAACCAAATCATAAGTTTAATCTCACATTCACAATAGAAGAATAATCAACCTACAACTAACACAAATCACATTGTTACTGTAGACATCAGTCACAAACTTACATATATCGGTATCACATTATCATCTCCTACTCATTCTCTTCGATCTTCAAACTGGACCATTACCACAAGATCCACAAATCATGGTATAATTGACTTGAATTACTTTAAGCAACATTATACGGTTACCAATTACAATATTCAATTACCAAATGGTATTGTTGTACCAGTGACACGCACATGGACTGTTGAGATCAATCCAAATCTTGGTTCATTATATGTGCCTCGGTTTCAGTATAACTTGATTTCGAGCAGCAAAATGGATCACAAATTTGTCTATTGTTTATCTCTAGTCAGTATGTGATTTAGGGTCTAAATCAACAAAAGAGGATTTGATATGCCAAACTAATTGATGGATTGTGTGAGTTGGTGCAACCTCAATCTACTCTTTAGAAACAAACTTTATTGATTAATTTTCAGCATTCCTTTCCCTTACATGTCAAATTGGGTCGTCCCTCTCCTATCAGAAGTTCATTTTACAACATTTTATGCCTTCTATCTCTAGATTGCAAAATAGAAGAAATGAAAGTTTGCTTTAAGTTCATCTCTACCTAAAGTTGTTTTTTATGATATTTTGGGACAAGCTTGATGGCGTAACGACTAGTTAGAGCTTTTCTTTTACGACGAAATGTATATTATGATGAGTGCGTTACGACTATGGATGTGATCTTTCTAAATGCTCTATCTCTACTAGACGTCACTACTTAGGGGCAAGTGTACCTCATCGTATCAAGTAATAATCCGGTTAAGACCGGGTATCGAATCCACGGGATTTATAACTACAAGTATTAACGACTCGGTTTTATATGTTATCTAAGCGGTGAATACTTTGAGTTGATTTGGGGAACAACTACAAACTACTCTTAAATACGGTTGAGACAAATTTATATAGCAACAACTCTACGAAATGATGCGGATGGCGATAAGTTATAAATATGACAAACAATGATTCTCAATATATATACGGTTAACGATTTACTCTTGCAATGACGACTACGTGTAGTGTGACCGACTCGTGAAGTACTTAGACTACGTGGTTCCTAGTCAAGGCGTGTCTAATGCTCGGGATCAGAAATTAGGGCCCGTAAGTTCCGTGGCTTGTCAATTCCTATGGTTTCCGGAGCGTCACTTCCGGTAAGGCAACACCTATATGAATCCCTAAAGATAGCCCGAATGGCATCGGAAATTGTGTTCTCCTACACAATAATCAATTACGAGTATCAAAACAAGTAGCAAATATCAACACATATATAAAAAAAGAGATTGTGAATCATAAATTATAAATATGGAGAATGTAAATATGAAATACAACCAAGCCTAGTACATAGGAAGAGTACAAGCTAATTAGCAAGTGAAAAGGGAAGAATCCACCCTCGGAACTAGCTAACCGGACTCAAGGCCGTCTCTTAGGACTTGGAGGTGGAGCTTTCGAGCTTGGTGAACGGAGATGGAACGGATTCGACGGAATGCCGGAATTAATGAAGAAGCTCTCAAGATGATAGAGTTTTGCTAAATAAAATAAAACCTCAAACTATATAACAAGAACTTAAACTATAGTAACAATTGTATAACAAAGGTGTATGGTCTAAGGTAAGGTCTATAAATGAGTGCTAGTCACTCCTATTTATACACATCAAGCTAGGGTAAAATTGTAATTTCATAAGATACAAGCATGGAGGAACATGATTTTCTGCAGATTTCCCATGATACGCCTCGCGTATGGTGGAGTACGCCCCGCGTGTTTGCCCATTCCGTCAGAAATCTTCTGCATGTGGACCAAATCCAGATCTTGTTGTCTCAACCACGCCCCGCGTAGACTGGGATACGCCTCGCGTGTTTGAGTTTCTGAGATTTTATTGCTTGAATTGGGTCATTTACGCACCACGTAGCTGAGGCACGCCCCGCGTAAATGAGTCTCTGAGCTTTTTGCATTGAAGAACTTCCTTACACGTCCCGCGTGTAAGGTGGTACGTCCCGCGTAGGGTAGTTGACTTAGGGACACCATGCAGTCTGACTTTCAGGATTAGGCTTATCATTTCTGACACATGTTCCACGTCTCGCGTGGTTGTTGATACGCCTCGCGTATTGCTGAGTAGATCCCACGTGGTACCTGTGGATAGGGCAATTATTTCTGACTAAGTGTTCCACGCCCCGCGTGAGGAGTGATACGCCCCGTGTATTTTGGTAGGTTTTCACTTCTTGCTCGTACCTGAAATACAATTCTCGAGAGCCGAGTTAGCTTGACGTTTTATTTTCTAAATTAATCAAAAATAAGGAAAATTAACCGAAAGTACGGAGTTTATTTTTATTTTGCTATTTTATTAAAACACTCTATTTTTGCAATTAAACTTATTTATTTCATCCAAAATTAAACCGTAAATCACGCTAAAAGATAGGGGTAAAATACCCCTATCAAAGCTCAACACTCCTTTAGTGATGTCCATTATTTTCTGACCATTATTGATGATTGTAGTCATTTTGTTTGTTTACTTTTGATGAAAAAACAAATTTGAGACTAGAAATGCAATTATCTATTTTTGCACCTATACGAGGGGCATTCTCCATCCACCCACACTAGTTTCCTCCTTGTCAATAAGGAAGATTTTCATTAATGTATTATCTGGTGTCGTGGTCGTCTCGATAAATAGGTCATTATCGATGAATTTTATGCTTTCTACCGCAGTTGTCAATGCATCAGCTTCCCCATTTTCCTCATGTGGTATAAAGACTATGGAGTATGAGACTCATTTATTTTGAAGCTATTGGAGGAGTGCAGTGGTGACCTTTTCTAGGTATTTGTCCATAATTGCATCCTTAGCTGGTAAGAGCCTTTGATGTGGTTGACTGCCAACTTTGAGTCGCTATAGATAGTCACTTTCCCCGAGGCTAGCAAGTGTGTTAAACGTAGTCCTGTGATCAATGCCTTATATTCGCTTGGTTATTGGTGGTCGGAAATTCTAGTCGAATGGTGTAGTTGATGTGGAATTGATTTGGACATTGGATGGATATGTCAGCACCTTCCTAGTCACTCCCGTATACGTATGAGACGTCTATATTGATATGCCATTCATCGGGCTTTTGCTTGACTTATGATGTGGGAGACTCTAGGATCCCTTTTGTCAAACTTGTGAATTTTATGAGGAAGTCAAACAAGGTTGGGCTTTGATGGAAGTGCATCGCTCGAAAGTGAAGTCAAACTGAGAGAGGCATATTAACTAATAAGTTATTTAGTCCACTTCCGAGCATTGAATTGCCTCTTTTTATAGGGAAGTTAGTTTTGCCTATTACATGTAAGCCTGAAAGTAGGGACGAAGCCAGTCCATTATATTTACAATGATGAATAAGGCTTTTTCTACTGTGGAATATCTCTGTTCAGCACTTTTGAGAACTTTATTCAAATAATACACGGGTAGAATCTTTATCCCGTTAGATCGAGTGATTACGATGGCTACCACCTTTTTTAGGATCTTGAAATATAAGCTACAGTCTTCCCCTTCCTTGGGGGCTGATAACAGGGGAGGGGAAGTCATGAATGTTTTGATGGATGTGAAGGCATCCTGAAAACTTATATCCCCTGCAAAGGTGTGATCTTTGTTGGTCTCGTGTAACGTGAGAGAATTAGTTCCAATGGGGGTTAGGAACTATTTAAAAAAAATTCTCTTTAAGGCTGAATTCTTTTTCAAATAAGACTTTCTTAGTTGTTTTAGCATAGTGGTGCTGAGTGAGATCAGAGGCAGGTTTAGTTAACTAGTAACTAAGACTTCTATCGTTGAGTCAGGAGATAGCACTTAAGTCTATTCCTGAACTCAGTGCTCAAGCCACACAACTCAGTGTATATGTTTTAATGTTTTACTAGGCACAGTTCAAAGCAAGCATATAAGGAGTAAGAGTTAGAAAGTGTTACTTAGCAGATTTATCCTGGTTCGGCCTCCTGCCTACGTCCAGTCCCCGGAATCCTTCCGAGCTTTAATCCACTACTGAGCTCTTTCAGGTAGAGCACAAACCTCTTACAATAGTCAATGAGTATACAGAGTACCTTCCGCTATATCCTATACCCAACACTATTTCTACCACTGAGTGTTATAACCGAGCAACTCAGTATCTCCTTCTAATCTCTAAAAATGATAAAGGTTTTGTCCTAAATACAAATAACACTTTTGATGAATTACAATCTAGGCTTTTACACAAAATAAGAATGAGTGTAAGATTTCTTTGCTTTGCTTTGGCACAGAACTTCAAGTAGCAATTTGGTCAGCGTTTCGACTTGGTGAAGATCTGCATCGAATGAAGCAAATGAGAGGCCTATTTATAGTGGCATCTGAGGCATCGGTTATTTCGAATTTCAAAATAACCGTTGGAGGGAAACGGCTTGCTGTCACTTTCACTCGTCAGTACTTAGTGTCTGCGGCCAATGAGAATGTTGCCTTTTCTGTCTGATTCAGTTGGCAGGTACTTCCGGTCGGTAGATGTCAGATTGTCTCTCTACTTATGGTAAAGTCTTCCAGACAGCTTTCTGCAACGTCTGAATCTTTCCCAAAGTGGAATAGCTTTGTCTCGATGTTGTTGAGGTCAACTGTTGACCTGTCTTCTATCCGTTTGACTCAGCAGCTTCGGCATGAAGTTGTTAGAAACTCTTTCTAGATCCTTCCATCTGTTGGGCCGCGTTCTTCAACTGAGCTGGATCTGTTGACTTTGGCTTTGACCTTCTCTTGTGGGCTTTTGGGCCTTGGTCTTTAATGTCTTTCAATTCTTATCAATTTAATTACTCAACATTGAACAAACATATTAATAGTAAATAAATCAAAGCATTTAAATTTAATATGTTGGAATATTTAATCATAGGAATTTAAATCTAATTTAAATAATTTTATCAAATCAAAATCATTGTGGAAATGTGTTTCAACAAACTCCCCCATTTTGATGTTGGCAAAAATATTAAATTAGGAACTCAGTGTTGAGCTCCCCCATGATTGTTGACCTTTCCTTAACTTCTGAAATTCTCCCCCATAAGGGTTGGACTACTGACTTAGCTTTACTTTAAACATTTAAAGGTTTAATCAAGTAAGGTTGAGTTCAAGATCAGAAGAATGTCAGTATTGAGAACATATTCACTATACTCAGTTCTGATACTTATTGAATGGATTCTTTTAAAAGAGTTCAGTTATCGGAGTTGAAGATGTACTGAGTTAGTTAAAGGTTGCTGAGTTGGAGTTACTCAGTGGCTTCGACTTGTAAAAATTTTATGTTCTTTATTTGTTCAATGATTTTTAAAGTGATAGACATTATGATAAAGATCAATATAAGTTCAAAATCATATTTTAGATACATAAGCTATAAAATGTAGACAGAGTAATCAACACATTTTATGTGAAAGATGAGTTCTCATATATAAAGCACAACAGACAAGTAAGCACAACAAAAAATATGATTCAGCACAAAAAGCTAGAAGATCTAAGTCGCTAGACTAAAAGGTCTATCTACTTTGTGTTGAATTGGACTTGTTTAGATTTTTGTGAGTGTTGTGTGGTTCCTTGTTGCTGAGGTGGTTTTGGGGAAATGGAAGAGGAGTGAATCGTTTGCTGTTGAGTTCCTTGTTCTTCCATTTGCTTACCCTTTCCCTTTGTTTCTCCCCATTTTTGCCAGCACCAGAACTGGGTCCAGGAGCGGGAGCAAGAAATTGACCAGTTGTAACAGCACGAGAGAGCCGAAATGAAAACATTTGAAGACTGCTCGTACTTTCCTTTAAGCCTTTGAAGACCTTCAACACTACAAGAAAATTGCTTTTTGGCAACAAGTTTTAGCAACAACAGAAAAAATCGTTGCTAAAAATAAACATATGCAACATAATTTTTTAGGTCGTTACAAAAGATTGTTGCTGTAAATTTCTTTCAAATTGTGTAGTTTGTGGAAAAACGATAACAACTTTGGCAACAATACATTTGTTGCTGTAAATAAAAACGTTTATAGCAACAACTGAATGTTGTTGCTGTAAATGAAAGCAATTACAACAACGACTACATGTTGTTACTGTAAATAAAAGAATTTACGTCAACGATTGCATGTTGTTATTATAAATATAAGTATTTACAGCAACAGACACGTGTCGTTACCGTAGATTAAAGATCTATAGCAACGACTATGTGTCGTTGCTGTAAATGAAAGCATTTACAACAACAATATAAAGTTATTGCGTAAAAATTGAATATTTCAGCAACAAAAAGAGGTCGTTGCAAAATAATTATTAAACTATTTAAGAAATAAAATAAATACATATTTTCTATAATAAATAATAAATTATATATTTAAAATAATATAATTAAAATATATAACATTATTTTATAAGTATTAACAATAATAATTATTTATCTTAAAAAAACAATAATAATCATTTCGTATAAAATTTATATTTTATATTATGAAAGAGTATCTTTTCCAACAATAATATTTTGTTGGCATTAATTTTTTTTCATTTTCCCTCCATAAATCTTTTTAGTGGGACTTGCAAAATATTCATTTTTCATAACAATCTTTTTATTGCTAAAAATTAAACCATCTATAGCAACAACTAAATGTTGTTGCGTTTAACAGAACTTTTTTAGCTACATCATACGTTGTTACAAAAGAAAATTAGTAGAGTAATAAAAAATACATTAATATATAAATACATTAATTATTAGACTAATTTTCACTTAATAATTTATTATGAAAAATACAAATATAATATTTTTATTATAAAATATATATATATTATAAATTATATAATTAAGGGATAATGTACCAAAATATACCTATGATTTTTGGTGAAATATCAATTTAGGCTCCACGTACAAAATAGTACCAATATAGGCTTAACTTTTAAAAAAGGTATCAATTTAGGCTTCGAGAACGGATCAGACACGTCATTCCTATTACTCTGTTAAGTTCTGATTCCTTCCTCCACGTACAATTGACAAAATTTTATGGAGTAATATCAATGACGTGTCTCGTTCCATTATCGAGACCTAAATTGGTACATTTTTTTAAACATTAAGTGTATATTTGTGTTATTTTGTACGTGGAGCGTAAATTGATACTTCCCCAAAAACTGTAGCCTATTTTGGTATTTTATCCCTAATTAATATATCATTTAAAATTTAATAAATAAATATATAAAATATTAAATTTTATGATAAAGTGATACTGTTAATTTTATCAGACACAAAATTATTAAAGACATAAAGGGATAAGAGATAAGAGATAAGGTACATTGATTAAAGGTATTGAATATGATCCCTTGATTTGTCTCCAGTGGAATCCAAGCCGTTGATTCAGTTTTTGCTAAAAACCCTACAGACCCAAAAGTGTAAAAAGAGTAAAAACAACAAATCTCTGCCGCCTCCTTCTAGATCGCTTGTTCCGCCTGTTTGTCTTCATCAAATCTATCCCGCCATTGTACATAGGTAACCAAGAGATGCAGCTTTGTTGGACCTGAAGGAATGGAATCTTTTGCCATCTTAATTTTCTTCTGCAATTAATTAGGTAATTTATTAACCTCTGATATATTGAATTCTCAGTCTCTCCTCTCTCTCTATATATATATTTGTGTGTTTTGATCTCTCTAAATGTTGGAGAAGATGAAGTATTACAGACAATCTTGTTTTTTCAAACGAAATAGTAGTTGTGTTCTTGATCGCATTAATTAATTTGTTCAATTATGAATTCATCGATCTTCGATCTCTTTGGAATTTAATTTGTTCGGCAGTGAATATGTGACCTCATTATTCAAGGAAGAAAAAGAACTTTCCCATTTTTGACTCTATCACAATAGCATCAATGGCGAAGAAGGAAGAAAAAGAACTTTTCCATTTCTAATTCACCTAATTCTACTCACGGCTTCTCAGTCATGAAGGTCGGTCTCCGTCTTTCTCGTTTTTGTTTGCCCTCTTTTTCACTCTCCAATTTTCTATTGCAGCATCCAAATGCTATTGGTAGTGGGTTGTCTTCCGAAGCCATTGTTGAAGTCGCGGTCCTGATTGTATTGTGCCCGGCCAGATTACTCCTCTTCATTTACTCGGTGTTAAGGTCATTCTCTTCTTTTGTGTTCTTTGCTTTGCTGTGTTCTATCTTCAACTCATTTTACTGTGTGCAGTTTGATCATAATTGCATTTTGTGATTTCTTAATCTTGGTTCCTAGGGTTATTTTTATGATTAAAGTCCCAACTTTGTGATAATCAGAGTTCAGAATTGTAAGATGCAAGTAATTTTAGACGAATTAAGGTTCAAAATGGTCCCTCAAATTTCAAATTTAGGTTTCAATTTAGTCATGAAGTTGACAAATTTTGACAAATTAGTTCAAACACAATCACTTTCAATACCTAAAATTGGACAATTGGAGAACTGAGTTGATATCTAATGTTCGATTCGGGTTAAATTGAGCTCGTATGTTAACTTTAATGTGATTTTGACTCTTATAATTAAATTTTGGACAGGCACTAGGTGTTTAAAGCTTCTTTGGTAGATCACAGAATGGGAATCAGTTACTTATAGAATTGAAAGCTTTTGTGATGAAAAGATAAATTAGTTAGTTAGTTTTACTAGAGTTATAATTCATTTTTTTTAATGTTAATACATTTTTCCCAAGATTTAAATTGTTAGTGCATTATTGAAGTTGAAACCTGGTGGATTTTTTTATTGATTTTCCTTTTTGGCAGGGAAACTCATTTTTGTTAGCAAGGTGTTTTCCTCTAAAGCTCATCAAACTTTCTTATTTCGAGATCAAATGCCTCAAAAAAAAATCGGTATATCAATCTGATAATACTTGTACATCCTGAGAGTTGGTTTGCTATAACTCGTTTTTGAATCTCACTTCATGGCATCATAGTTGGATTGATTCAAATATTCTAGAAAGTGAACTTGCTTATTTTGTGTTACCTTTTGCAGAAGCCTTTGGGGCTACCATCATTGTTAGGTGAGGAGCCCACCTTTCCAAATGGTGACATTTCCCAATAAGTTGTGCATATTTCAAAGTAGACTGGGGAGAAGGCTTTTCACAAATTGTCATTACGATGGGGAGGTATGCTAATTTGTGAACTGGATAATAAATTGCATGTGTGATTCTTATTCTAATGTCAAAAGTAGAGTGTAGATTTGTTACTTTTGAAAGTCGGATAAATTTGATTGTGCATATTTTTTTTTTGTTTTGAAATTATCCCTCAATTACCCATACTTATATATTTGTTAGTTGATATCATAAATTGATTTAGTGATATTTTTGTGTTGATTTTACTTGTTCAAATATTGTAAAGTCCTTATTATATTCTTGAATTGTTTGTATTTGTTATATATATATATATAAATAAAAGAGTTCCCTTCAATCCAAAAAAATTAATAAAAAAAAATTCACAATTTTTTAATTTTTGGTAGGAAAATTACACTTTAGCAACATAAAAGTTGTTACTATTTATATGTAATATTAGCAACGACAACAGTTGTTGCAAATATCAAAATTTATAGCAATGACATGTGTTGTTGCGGAACGTGAAAATATTTAGCAACTATAGATGTTGTTGCGAAATATCAAAATGTATAGCAACGTTAAAGCTTGTTGCGATATGTTACAATATATAGTAACAACATCATTGTTGCAAAAGACAAATTTCATTCTCCCGCATGCAATCTAAATTCGGCAACGACTAGTATTTTGCAACAAGAATGTTGTTGCCATTCATATATTTTTTGCAACAACTAAAAAGTCGTTGCAAAAACCTTTAGCAACGGAATGTATCATAACGGGCGTTTGTTGTTGCAAGATATGCAATTTCGTTGCTAAAAATATTTTTCGCAACAACTTGCTTCGTTGCCAAAAATAAATTTTCTTGTAGTGCAAGCCGGTGTCCATATTTGATGCTGGAACACTGCCAGTTACACTCATGTAGCTCAGCATGAACTCGAGTGCCTTTCCTAGCCAGGTGATGGTGTCAGTAAGCTTGGCGAAGGATTGATAGTGTAATCTCAGCATGGAGGCATCGTAAATGTGACACTGCTGGGTTTGATGTTTGACATGCCCATATATATCTTTGGAAAAGTTGTAGATGGAAGAGGTCTTCTTTTCTTCTATCTCCATCATCTCACGATTGATGCTGAGTAGCCGGATGGTTTCAGTAACTTGTTCAATTGTGCATTCAGATGAAGACGTGATATAATTCTGAACCTTAGAGAGCTCAGTGGTCATCTGCTGAAAGTGTTGAGTTACTTCAGTGGATGTGGCAGCAGTAGAACTTGCAGCTGAGATGGCAGTAATTTGTCCTTGAAGGGAATCCATGTGATGGACCATCAGCAGTTGCAGTTCAGCCATTTTATCAGTAAAAGCCTTGTTGTTCTGCTGAGAGACTAAGGCAGCCAGTGCATGCATTAGATCTTTGATGCTCTTGATCTCACTCAAAAGTTGCATGACTTCACTCAGTGGAGTAGGCTCAACAGAAGGTGCGGCAGAGGCTGAAGCTGAGGCTTGAGACTTGTTTATGTCTTTGACTAGGGCAAAGGTATAGTGGAGTATCTTTTACCCAGTCTCAGTTTCATTGAGAAAAGACAATGGGTCATGTCGCTACCGGATTTTTCTGGCACGAACGCCGGAAGCTAAATCGGTTAATAGTTTTTCCTAATTAAAACTATTTTTTAGAGTCGCCACCAATCAGAATTAAGGTGTGATTGGACACCGAAAATGGTTGAATTTTAACGGATAAGGAGGTATGCGAAATAAGATTTTTGGTTCGTTTGTCGGTTACGTATAGGGAAGAAAAACTTGATTAATCACCCTACCCCGCCCAAATATTGGTACTAAAAGATATTATTTTTGTGTTAAATTTACTTGATTTATCTTGATTTTATTTGTACTTTTATAATATAATAGAGGCATATAATTTTGTTACATGATTAATATCACAGGTATTTAATATTTATGTAACGTAGGATGATTAATTGTATCCTTTAAATTTTAATAATTCGAATAACATTTAATTCGCATCTCTATAACATAGAACTACGAATTAACTCATTTAATTTTATATAATTTGGTAACGGTTAATTCATATTCCTATAATATAGAACTGTGAATTAACTCGTTCGGTTTCTGTTTATTTAGTAACGTTTTATTCATATTTCTATAACATAGAGCTATGAATTAATTCGTTCGTTTTTTATTCATTCGACGATGTTTTAATTCGTATTTCCGTAACATAGGACTGCGAACTATCTTGTTTAGTTTTTCATTTTTTACCCTTGTAACATATACATATAAATTGAGAGTAAATTACATCAAAGGTACCTGAAATATATCCCAACTCACACTTTGGTACCTGATTTACATTTTGTCTCAAAAATATACTTGAAATATGGATGACCGGACAATTTAGTAATTTTAACAGGCACTAACCAGTCAATTCGAATTTGACCATTTATTTGACTATTTTTAAATGTTTTACATATTTACCAAAATACACTTTAATTTCTTCCCTGTCAACAAGCAACTCTCTATCTTTTTACATCCTAACTTTCTCTCACTATCTTTCTCTCTCTATCTTTCTCTCTCTCTCTCTCTCTCCATTGATATCTTCAACATACTCTATCTTAATCTCTCAATAACCTCTTCTCTTAATTTGTCACTGATTTTAATAGCACAATCTCTTTTCATAGTGTCTCCGATGAGGATGCAGAAAAAATTGATCAACTGCAACTCCTTTTGCTCCAGATAGATACTCGGATATAATGGTGAGATTTTGAGTTGTACTATCTGCTTCATTCACAACAAACTTTACTCTACTAGTTGAACTATGGTGGAACTTTTCCTATCCAGTGTAAAAAATAATGCAGCCAATTCTGGAACAATTGAGAAAATGTAAGAATAAGAAATTTGTAATTCAACCGTGAAAGGAAGAGATGAGAATCGTTGGGTCGAGAATGATGGAAACAAAAAAAAGGTTAATTAAAGTTGAAAAAGGTTCATTAAAGTTCTTGTAATGGCTGAAAAACAGCAGTATCGTTAAAATTTTAAGATCAATAAAACAAAACAGAAGTAAAACATAACCAATTTAAAGATCATCTTGTATGAAATCCAATTTTAAGATCAATAAAACAAAACAGCAATAATCCAATGTAAAGATCAATAAAATAAAACAGCAGGAACTTCAAAATTTTAGAGAGAGAATAGAGGCGAGAGAAAGAAAGGGAGAATGGAGGAGGGAGAGAAAGAAACTAGAGAGAGAGTGAGAAAGGGGGGGAGAGAAAGAAACAAAGATAGAGGAAATAGTCAAAATTTTAATTAAAAACGGTCAAAACTCGGGTTGACCGGTTAGTGACTGCCTAAACGTATTAAATTGTCCGGTCATCCATACTTCAGGTATATTTTTGAGACAAAATGTAATTCAGGTACCAAAGTGTGAGTTGGGGTATATTTCATGTACCATTGGTGTAATTTACTCTATAAATTGAACCGTTCCGTATTAATTAAGTTCTATTGTTTTCATCATTTTCATACCTCTATGACATAAAGGTATAAATCGATTCGTCTTAACTTCATTAGTTTATACACGTTTGATTTATATCCCTATGACATAGGACTATAAATCAAGTCGTTTAATTTTTCATAAAAAGAAAAGGGTAAATTAGCCTAACCACCTGAAACACGATTTAATACGATAAAACTTTGTTACAAAGATTTGGTCTAAACCAAACGAAGTCCATGCGGACTAATCGACGAAATTTTAATGAAAAAGGAGTTTGCTTTATATAATAATTATAGATTAAATTGGAATATAAATCCTAATTGATGTAAAAAGTAAACTAGCTAGTTGAGAGCTTAGTAAAAAAACGGAAACACAATTTTAATTGATATAAACAGTAAAACTCATTTATTGAAAGGACCTTACTAATCCCAATTAAACAAAATAAAGCATCCAGACACTATCAAAAGAAACTTATCTTAGTTAAATCAAAATTAAGTGAGGGGAAGTTAACAAAGAGAAATTAAAAAAGTTTAATTGTTGAAATTCGGACTAAACTTAAGCATCTAGGCCCAGCCCAATATGTGATGGTTGATTCAAATATTATTAAAAAGCCCAACCACCATGTAATAACCTTACTATAAATTGGAATAATACCTAAAGAACAGCCCTAGCCTTCTATCACTCGTATTCTACCGAAAACCAGCCCCTACCCCTCTATTCTCACACTGTTCATCTTCCCTGACCTCGCTTCTCTCTCTTCCCTTTCTTTTTCTTCTGCAAAAGGAGGAAGCCTTTCGATCATGGAAGTTGTTGGTCCCTCATAACGTGACAAGGTTAGTTCCAAGGGGGGATAGGAACTATTTAAAATTTTGTCAGTTAAAGCTGACTTCTTTTCTTAAGAAAAGGTTTACAAAGCGGCGCTAAGTAGTTTTAAGACACAAGCTTAGTCAACTTATGACTAAGTCTGTTTCTTTCCTTGAGTCAGGAGATAGCATTTAGAGTCTATTCCTGAACTCAGCTTCTTAGTGCACTCAACTCAGCGTGAGTTCGTTCCTTAGTCAGTTTTATAGCAAGCAATATATAAAGGAGTTTAAGGGTTAGAAATATGTTACTCAGCAGACATATCCTGGTTCGGCCTCTCCGCCTATGTCCAGTCCCCGGAACTCGTTCCGAGCTTTTTAAATTCTCTACTGAGCTCTTTAAAGGTAGAGCACGAAACCTTTTACAATAGAAGCTGAGTATACAAGAGTACCTTCCTCTATAACTCTACTCACTCCTATAACTACCGCTGAGTACTATAACCAAGTACTCAGCCTCTCCTTTCTATTCTTCTAGAAATGATAAAGTGTTTGTCCTAAACAACAATTGCTAAGACACTTTAGATGATTGAAATCACTCTAGACTTTTACACAATGATTGGAAATTGGTGTAAGACTTTGCTTTGCTTTTCTCACAGAACTTCAAGTATGAATTTGGACAGCGTTTCGACTAATTGAAGATTTGCATCGAATGAAGCAATTGAGAGGCCTATTTATAGTGACACTTGAGGCACCGGTGATTTCGAATTTCGAAATAACCGTTGGAGGCAAACGGCTTCCTGTCGTTGTCACTCAGGACGTGCTCAGTGTCGTTGGCCAATGAGATTCTTGCATCTTCTGCCTACGGCAGTGCTCAACAGCTTTTCGTCAGATATACAGAATGTTTCGGCATTTACGGCAAAGTCTTCCAGACAGCTTCCTGCGCCTTCTGAACTTTACCCAAAGTAGAAATACTTTGTCTAGAAGTTGGTTCTGTTCTGCCGCTGACCTGACTGTATTGTCGCTTAACTCAGCAGCTTCCTCTTGAAGCTTTTGTTAGAAGTCTTCTCGATCCTTCTTCATGCTGAGTCGTCGTTTCACTTGATACGACAACGTTTTATCTTCTTGGGCCATGAGGTCTTGATGTGTTGACTTGGGCTTGACTTTCACTTATGGGCCTTTAGACTTTTTATCTTAATGTCTTATAAATCAATAAACTCAACATTGAACAAACACATTAGTGTGAATAAATCAAAGCATTTAAATTTAATGTGTTAGAATATTTTTTATCCTTTACTTAAATAATTTTGTCAAATCAAAATCATGTGGAAAGGTGTTTCAACAGAAGTTTCACGGCGGCTACCATCTTTCCCGTCTTTCTCTCCTCCTCTCGAAATGGTTCGGCTTTAGTCTAACATTCCGATGACCATTTTCTCCGGTTTTTTACGGGTGAAACGGAGCTAAACAACTCCGATCTGCCCTGCTTACGGGGTTTATAGGCAGTTCGACACCTTTGGAGGGCGGACAGCCACCGCTCGGCTCCTTCGAGGTCCCTAGGAGGTCCGATCTACTCATGCATGTGGTTTATCCTAAGGTAAATCGTGTTTATTGTGTTTTTCCTTTCGTATTTTCTTTTTTGACGGAAATGTCACTGACTTATTGCTTTTCTTGTTCGTTGAACCCGCAATACAGGTCCGTGGTGATTCATGGGTTTGCTACAGATCAAGGAAAAACAGAGATGCTTATTTGCGACTTTTGTGTTTTTCGTTTTGGTAAAAAGAAGTGTCCCTGGGTTTGCTATAGATGTGAAACAAAGATGGTTTCTTTTCATGATTCTGTGTTTTGTTCCTTTCAGGGGACTCTTTTTACCTTTTTGGTTTTGGTTTAGCTGGAGTTTCTTTTCCTTTTTATTTTGGTCTGGATATGAGGAAGAATATAACCTCATATTTGGTTGTATTGTAAATGTATTTTTAGTGTGAAGGAAAAGAGCAGAATAGTGAATGAATGAAAGAAAAAGAAAATGAGATACAATGCATAAGAAAAAGATAAAAAGGATTGAAATAACAAATGGTATGATTTTTCTCAAAAGCTGGGGATTTCCAGATCTGGAAAGTAGAACCTATTTTCCAGATCTTTTGGAATCCCTTGCATCTTTAAGGTTTTTTAAGAAAATGAGATAGATGAATAAGAAAAGGATTGAAATAATAAAAAAGGATGATTTTCTCAAAGCTGGGATTTCCAAATCTGGAAAGTAGAACCTATTTTCCAGATCTTTTGGAATCCCCTGCATCTTTAAGGGTTTTTTTTTTAAGAAAATGAGATAAAAAAGAATGGTTTTTCCAGAAGCTAGGGACTTCCAGATCTGGAAAGTAGAACCTATTTTTCCAGATCTTTTGGAGTCCCTTGCATCTTAAATATTTTTGTTTCCGGTTTCCAGAACTTGGACACTGGATTAAAAATTTGAACTTTAAAAGCTTAAAAGAAGAAAATAAAATGCGATTAACAGCTGAGTTTGAAGACAGTAGAGGAAAAGAACTAATAAAAAGTAAAAATGACAAAAATGATGGCTTACCTGTTGAGTCGGGAATATTTAATGATGAAACAGCTTCTTTCTTTCTGCCTCTTGCTCTTTTTTTTTTTTTTTTGCCTAATGTTGAGCGATTTCCGCAAGTGCATGGTTTCGCTTGTAGTAATAAAAAGATATCGATCCCACGGGGAACGTTTTTTCACAAAAACTTATTTAAATGTAGTTTAAATACGACTTAAGGTTTATAAAATAGATAATCGTTATTTGAAATTGGTTTTGAGATTGATTGAATAAGAATTATGTTAGAATATATGAAGAATGTTAGAAATCAATTCTGTTTGAATATGAATTACAAAATAGAAACGTTTAGTGTTTAAAATAAGAGATTAATTGTATTCATTTGCATTAAGCAAAAAAAACAACTTTAAACTTTGTATAAATTATAAAAATGTAATAACGTAAACTGGTTCAATTAAAAGGCTTTGAACCGCAGACGATCTTCCTACGGTCGGGCAAGACCGCTACCTTAGCCAAATTTATACTTATTTCCGATAAGCCGACTTAACGATCATATCGTCCTTAAGAATGAATTTGCCTAAGTGTTCAACAAAGTTTCCTTGTAAAGATATTGAATTTAACTACGTTTTAATGAAAATGCTAGAACTCACTTCGGATCATTTACATAAGTGCTACATAAAAATATATTGAATTGCATGAACTTTATTAGATGAAGTGTGAATTTGATACAAGTTTACAGAGAGTAAAAAGCATGGAAGCATTCAAAACGACATGAGAGTTCCGGGTCATCAATTCTTTCCTCAAACCTCGTTAGAGTTTGTCAGGCTCCGGGGTCGAATCTGGTACTTAATCTTCTCGCTGAATCTTCGGAATAGAGATGGTTCTTCTACTACCAAAATGTAAACTAATATTGAACAAATCTTAATCTAAATCTAATTGCTACTGTGTTTGTAATTAATTAATAAACAATGTGTGTACATCATATCATTTTTACAAAATTGAACTTCTAACTCTGAATCGTTTCTGACTCAGAATTTCTGCATAAATTCTGTACTTTAATCTTAATAATCTAACTCTCTTTACAACTCTGAATCAACTCTCTATTTATAGATGTTGAAGAGTCGTGCCTAGGGGTCGTGTCCGCTGAGAAGAGATGTTTCTATCCACTCGAACGGACGCGTTTCTTTGCATTTCAACATGTGAAATCTATGCTGACAGAAAATCTGATGTTATCGAGAATGGTGAATCTCTACCGAGATTAGGGGGCAAGTTTTGGTCTTTAAAAACGGAAGAGAGAGGTGTCTGGATGACGCGTGTCGCGACCGAGATTAGGGAATCTCGGTCGCGACACGGGTGATTATTCCCGTCATCGGCTTCGTTTCCCGTCTTCGTTTCGGTGATTTTGATTTTCTTCGTCTTTGACTCTTTTCGTAGGGTTTTTCCTTCGTTTCTGACCTCTTTTCGTTCCTATTTGGATTTTACCAAATATTTAGGTACCTTGTATGAAAGAAACATATTCGGACGTAAAAGTACTCTAAATAGATATAAACAGCATAAATTCGTAGTAAAACTGATGTAAATATTGATGATATTTTAGGTATATTTTGGGCTTAACAAATCTCCACACTTAATCTTTTGCTAGTCCCGAGCAAAATTTCACTGAATTTATCCTTTAACTAATCTCTTTATAAAAATAAAACATATATCTTTGTATTCCTTTTTTAATTAGTTAAACCGAAAAGATTAACTTTGCATGGCAAATTTATACACAAAATATCAAACTAACTAGTATAAAGGCGATATATCATTCGTCTTGTATTTTCAATTTTAAATTGAAGTATTCGGGACGATATAAGCACGCATGTTATTGAGTCTTTCGTCTCAAGGTATTTCTAAGCACAAAATTTCCTTTCCCAAACCTAACCTATTATATGAAATATATTAAATGAATAAGTACTTAGGTTAATTTATTTGCTTAGTTACGCCCGAGATAAGGGTGGTCTCGATCGTAACTTCATATGCATTTTATTTGTGTTCGCTTAAGAGGTACCGACCATGCCATGGGTGGACGCAATCGTTACTTTAAACTTTAAACACGCTTAATTTTTGCTTTTAACGTTCCTTCCATACCTCGATTGTGATAAGAGTGGTCGCAATCGTGGCCAAAAGTACCGTTTACCTAATTTTTCTTTCCTTTCATACCTCGATTGTGATAAGGTTGGTATCAATCGTGGCCAAAAGTTAAGAATGCGACTACTTGATTTAATTAACATGAATTATAAAATTAAAATTGTAAATTGGGAAAAAGAAAAATAGCACATTCATCCTATATTGACTTAAAATTCAACATGTATTATGGCTAAAGTTTCCTTAAAAACTTCAATTGGTGTTAATGTAAGACGAAAATCAAACCGAGCTAAAATTTGTTAGTTCAAATTAATGACTATAAACCTAATTGAAAATTTAAATTAAGATTTATTGTATTATGAATTGCATGATATAAGATAGAAATTGAGAATAAAGAATTTTTACTTAAATACATTCACTCGAGACAATTTTACTTAAAATAGTATCAGAGATTTGTGAAAAATTTGAAAAATATTGCCCGTATAGAAATATTATTTCTAACGATAATGAAATAATTGATGAAAATAAAGCATACGAATTAAAGATAGTAAAATTATGAAATAAATTCATCCATCATAAAAAAAACATTCAACATAGAATAAAATTGAAATAGTACAAAGCATAGGAAAAATAAATTGTACTAAACTTAGCTTAAAAACAACAAGATAAATGATGAAAAAGAGGAGAAATAACCTAAATATGTGAAGGGGAATCCGGTGGAGATGGTGAAGGTTCAATATTTTGACGTCGAAAGAATGAAAACAGCTGACGCCTTGTGGACGTGTTCTCCCTCCGCAAAGTATTAATATTGGTTTCCACCTCGGTGACTCGGGAACTCAATTCATTGTTGCTTTCAACCATGTCGTCTAATCGCAAATTTATTTGCCGATTATGTGCATTCATTTGGTTCCAAATCCTCCTCAAATCAATAAGATCATCATCAGTAGGTGCTTGAGCTTGTAGTGGTGCTTGTGGTACATCATGCGTCGCTTCCTCTTCCGCTTCCTCCTCACCGCCTTCTTCGGTACCTACATGTTGAGAACTCGAGGCTCCTCCTCCCGTATTACCACTAAGATGGGCAATTCGTGACTCATATGAAACAAAAACAGGAGGACCGAAACTAAGCAATAAGTTGGCTCGGTTAAGGGCCGCAATGTCCAAAAGAGGTATATATCCATGGTAGGAGGTGATATCAAAATCCGCTAATTCCCCACGTGCACCCATCACTAAGTCGGTAATAAAATTTTCTAAGGGCACTTGCTTAGTGTGTGACTTGGAAGCACGATATATATTATCAAATAGCATTCTGATGCTATCAACACGAAGACCTTTCAACAAGCAATCGAGAACAAATAAATCCCGAAGTTGGACTTTGGAACTTTCAACTCTCCCAAACAATGAAAAACTCAAAAATTTATGAAAATAAAACACACAATTGTCCCTAATCATCTTGCTTGAAGTGTTTTTGGGAGAAAAATAGTCTTGGCCTGAAATTGCATGCCAAATAGTGTTAGAATCAACTTCCCTAGGCTTATCAACAAAACCACTCGTTGGAAACCCGAACATATTCCCCATCGCCTCGTAATCAATAGTATAGGTGACACTATTGTTCCTAAATGTGATGAATTTCTTCCTCTTATCATATTGTAATGTAACCAAAAATTCCACAATGAATTCATTATTGTGAGGGAATTTCATAGAAGCAAATGTATTCCAACCTAGAGTATCAAGGAACGCATTAACCCGAGTAGAGAAAGATAACTCTCTTACCGAATCAAAATGTAGAAAAGGCATATCCACATACTCTATTTTGGAACCGGAAAAGTGAGTAAAGCGTTGGCCTTCTTCCTCGGATGCAATATCGAAATAGGCTCCATAACGGACACGAAGACAATTGGCTTCGGTGACCTTAGGCTTGTGGCCGAAAACTTTGGTCCTAGGCATGATGTTGGTTAGTGTTTTGAGACTATAGAAGAAGAGAAAATAGAGAGAAAAGAAAAAGCTTGAGAGGCTTTGAGTAATGGTAATGGTGAATGAGTGAAAGAGAAGGTAGAGTGAAAGGGTAATTGATTATGAATAGGGATAGGATTAATTGGGAAGAGTAAAAGGTAGTGTATTGGGAAGAGTTTAGAGTGAGGGATTGGGTAAAATTGGAGGTGATTTGATGTTTCTGTAAGGGGTAGATATATATAGGGTGAATATAGGTGCTTGTAGTTTGTGTAGGAATAGGAAAAGACCAAAAATTGGGCAAAAATCTAGACTCCACCAGCCATACAGGTCGCGTGTCGCGATCGAGATTCTGGAATCTCGGTCGCGACACGACTTTTTCAGGGAGAAAATCCCTCTTGAAAACGTACGTCTTCACTGATCTTACTGAGATTATATAATCTCGGCCGAGATTCGGCACATGGCTGCGAAAAAATGCGCCTAAAAACTCTGTTTTGCGTAATTTTTTGAGTAAATATGTCCTGTAATTAAGTAAATGTTTACCTGAACTTAAAAACACAAATTTAAAACATTAAATACAAGAAAAACCAAAGGTTTATCCTTATTAAATTAAGAATAATGAAACATTAAATGTCTTAATTAGAGTTAATGAACAATTAATGTGCATTAATTCATATAAGTTAAATGAATCTTCTAAAAGGTAATGAATTGAAGTTCATGTAGGTATTAATTCATGTTTAAAACCTAAACATTAAAACTTAATCAAATTAATTAAATTTGATACATATTTATAGGAAAAGTTATATGTTTTCATTTTATAAATTCATACTGATATATGTAATAAGTAACATGGTATAAGTTCATATAAGTTTATAATAAAAGCAAACTTAATGATTGTATCAAAATGAAAATTTATTATCATGTTCAATAATTAATAGTGATTAAAACGTATTAGCATTTCATATGGATATATGTACCGATCTATTTATAATGGTTTATGAATTGAAACAAATTTAAACCAGAACAAAAGATGAAAGTATGAAGTGAATTGAACTTTTTATTGCATAAACACATATATACACAAAAGATAAGAACATATATACAAAGAAAATTAAAAATAACCTATATTCAAACTATGTACAAACAGATTAAAAATTAAATAAAACAACACAAAACAAATCTAAACTAAAATCTCATCCCGTTGAATTGGGATTTGCATAGCCCGATAACGATCTATCTTTGCTTGCACGAAGATCTGTCTCTCTTCCGCGGAAAGAAATTGTGGGCCAACCCTAAAAATACGCTTCACGAGGCCCTCACTTTCCAAAAATTCATAATCCATCAGTGGAAAGGGTTCAGCATCAGTCCAAGGAAAAGAACTTGCTCCTTTGGCCCCGAGAATAATTCCACAAATGATATTGCAAAGCCAATCTTCTTGTCCTTGGATCTAGAAGCGGCAACAAGACCTTCCATCAATATTTTTGAAGAATCGACGGTGTTGCTTTGGAAAATATCACCCAACACGTACAAGTCTGTGTCTTGGACCATACTGCCACTACAAGAAATTTCATCTTTTATGATGCACAAAAATTGTCATGAAAACATGATTTTTCGTCACAATTAACAATAAGTGACGAAAATATGTTGTTACAACGAACGTCACAGTAGAAGCGTGGTAGTATGTATATATGATGATTTTTCATTTTGTCATAATTGTTTTACTCTTATACAACGAAAGAAACATGCGTCACTATTTTGTTTTGTTTTAGTTACACTTATTTTGTCACTATTATTGTCAATGTTTTGTCACGTAAGACTTAATTTTGTCATGAATAATGAACATTTAAATGACGCAATTCAAATTTTGTCAACTTAAAACATAGTTAAAGTGACAAATAAATATAAGATCGAAATTTTATACAGTTTAAGTGACATTTTAACTGTCACAATTTTTGTCACTTAAGATTAAACTTCGTCATGGAACATCAATATTATACCGACAAAATTCATATTTTGTCAATGAAATGTACAGTTTAAGGTGACAAATATCTATATCAAATTGGAATTGCAGAATTTTAACGATATTTTAACTGTCAAAATATTGTCGCTTTAGCATTTCATTTGTCACTAAAGAGTAATAATTAGTGATAATTATATTGTCATTAAAGGTACACCTTAATTAATGATAAAGATCGTCATGAAATATTGTCGTATAATAACAAAATACTTTATTGTCATATATTTAATATGTATTGTGCATTACAATGTGCAGTAGAACAAAATAATTTGGTGATTAATTTGGTCTAATCGCCTTTCTAGGAATGCTTTCCACCGCCATCTTTGCACTGTTTGGTAAGTGATGGTACTTGACTAAATACATGTGCTTGTTCCGGGAAATTATTTCAGCACAAATCCCAAGTCACTTGAGACCTTTTTGCTAAATACCTCCATGCTGCTCCTTTTCTTGAATCTCATATATGATTAGAGCAAAAAAATACACCAACATGCTACTGCAAAAGATTCAATGCTTAATACACATAGGAATCAACATAGCTAACCAGATTAAATTAAAATAATTATTAAACTTAGTGGCAGTCATGCATATTATCAAAGAGATCTAGACACTTATATTAACTATAAGTATGAATAGCTAAGAATTCCAATAACAAGAACCCAAACTCATCTTTCCATAAACTCTACTGTAATAGGAATAAAAAAATTTCAACTGTCATAGACTTGATTAAAGGTAATATTACTTGATTAAAGAGTTAAAGAACCTAAAGATTATGACACTTTGCCTTTAATTTTTAAACAATAAGTTATTGCATTTCTATTTTGGACATTTTCACATGACACAATAAAAAGATTAGGCAAGAACTTAACCTGCACAAAATTGAGTTGTTGATAAACTCTGCTTATGGATTCATCAATAAGAGAATTAACTTGACTAGTGATAATATCAACATATTTGTTGATAAAAAAATCTAAAGCCTCTAATCAAGTAAAAATCAATTCCCGTAGCTTTTTCACATCCAGACCAAATCAATTAACAATTTCAATTTGATTTGCATTGTCAATTGTAAAAAAGTCATATTAATATAAAATTTTACTATAACATTTTGTATGTAAATATCAATAAGAAATGGCCAAATTGTACCCAAAGCTAGAGATACTCAAGAGGGTAGATATTAGGCAGAAATAAAGAAATTTCATATTGAAATAAACATAAATGGAAAAATAAAGAAATTCAAGAATACCTGTAATGTGTTCCAAACACTGTGAGGTCCCTGTATCTTCTATTTGTCATAGAAATGCAATCTCTTGGCTCCAATTTTAGAAGTTGAGCTTTTGCTTCTTTCTGATACAATTGAATATAATTAAATAATTAAACTGAAAAATATGATTCAAGAAACATAAATAAAACAAATAATAAAAATTGCCCCTTCGGCAACACATCCTTCCTAGAGTACCCATATCGCTCTCCTTCAACATGTTCTGGAGTTCTTCTCGAGTTTCCAATTCTGGATTAAAGATTTATTGCAAAAAATAATCACATTACAATCAAAACAAAAAACAAATCCAAAATTATTCATCAATCATAAACAAATAATTACGTATCTCGAGAATCCTAATTAAAATTCAAAACTAAAAAATCAAGTTGTAGCTTATCTCAACCCACTTGAGGCAACTGATGATTCTGAGACGGTTACATGGATTCCGTCCATCTATGGCAAATAAACCCGATTCGCGGGGCTTTTTGAGCCATTGCATGGTGGCTGTCGACGCTCTTATTTTGGTGCTAGTTTTGATGGGGATTATGATTCTAGTGATGCGGTATTAACCTTCTCTATCTCGCCATTCCCTTCTTCGTCGCCACCATTCTCTTCTCATAAATCGGAAATTGCGCAGGGTCATGAAAAGAGGGGGTAGTGTAATTTGATCAAGAACTGAGAAGAGAGAATGGAACTGGTGGAGATAGTGGAAGAAATGTTCAAATCGCCGCCCTTGTGAGAAGTGGGTAGAGAGACACAGATGAGAGATTTCAAGGAAACGTGGTTAACCTAAAACCTATAAGAAAATAAATAAATATTAATATTTATTTACATATTATTATTAATTTAAGGCATAATATTCATTTGGCTTCCCAAACTAAGACTTCAAAGTTAATTAAGTCCTTAAACTATTAAAATCATCAATTGGGTTTGTAAACTAAGCAAAAATATCAATTGCATCCCCATTCTAAAAAAAATCATCAATTAAGGCCTCATCGAAAATCATTCGGTTGAATAGTTTCAGACCCCTTCCATAAACTCATTCTGAACCAACATAGAAATTATTACAATTTATATCAAATAGTCACAGTTTCTAATTTAGAATAGAACGAGGACTCAATTAATAATTTTTACTTAATTTAGGGATCTGATTGATGGATGTAATGCCTTAATTTTACTCTTAATATTTAAAATAATAATTTAATCAAGAATAAAGGTTAATAATCTCATTAACCATTATTTTCTTTTTAGGAAAATAATCATTATTATTATTTGTAGCAAAAAAATCGACTTATAATTAATGTAAAATTTAACAAAAAAAACACAAATATTACAAAATATTAAATTCCTACATAAATAAAATAGATTAAAGTCAAATATTAAAATACAAATCTCCTTATTTAATTGGAAAAATATTTAAACAAAACCTGATCACATTAAAAAAATTTCTAAATACTTAATTACAAAAAGATAAATATTAATGTCAACATGTACTTTCTATTTTCTGTGGTTAAACAAATTCTTATACTCACAATTCTTTATCACTTAATTTTATTTTAAGCCGAATGTCTTATTCACTAAACCAACAGAAAATATCTCTTTTTTAAGAATTGTGATTATAAATATTTTGTCACAAAAATATTAAATATATGATAAAGTCATTATAATAATCAAAGTATAATGAACCTCATAATCACTATTCTATATTATTCTTTTATGACGATTATAAATCCTCATAAAACACATGCTATATTTGACGACGATATAAAAATGTCATAAATTAACATTAAATTATGACAATTTATTTTGTTGTTACACAAACATTCAAATAAATAACAATACATCATATTGTCACAATAAAGTAACAGGACATGACAAGATATATTTTGTCACATTTTTAAAATTATTTGATGACGTATTACAATCGTCATTAAATGATTATCTGCCACTATGGAATGTTAATCGTCATTTATTATAAATATTTCGTCAATAAATTATTATTTTTTTCAAATTTGATATTACTAAAATTTAGGCGAAAATATTATGGTGACGATCATTCATATATCGTTATAATAATATAAAAATGCATGACGATATTTAAAATAATATCACAAAAAATACTAATAAAGGACGAAATCTAACTTGTTACCTTTTGTTCGAATTAAATTATCACAAAAAAAAGTGTCATAAAAATTATTTCTTACAATGACAACGGATTCGTCACCAGTTATTCTCATTTCGTCACGAAATCCTTTTCCCTCCAAATTTATTACACTAAATTTTGCCTCCAAAACTATATGTTACGATATTTTGCTTATCGTCATAAAATATATCTAATAGTGACGAATTTATAGAACAATAGAGATGTTTGTAAAAATTGTCGTGAGAAAATGAAAAACAATGACGAAAGGTAAAATTTGTCATGTTTAAGTGATTATTAGTGACAAAATTATATTCGTAGAAAAACAAATCGTCATAAAATGTCATATTTCTTGTAGTGTGCTTCTAGTTCGTCCAAACAAACTGTGACACAGAAACTTATGTAAGTACATCATAGAATTGGAGTTAATGCACTTGTTGTAGGCGAGACTTGGATTGAAACGCTAGAAACTAGTTAACATCCTCCAAATATCTCTGGATGCCATATCTCTGCCAAGATGATAATTGGTTGTATCCCTTGGCGGGAAACCAAACCAGGCATGTCATTCAGGGTAACCAAATGTGAAGATGTCGCCATCCTTGCGAAAACTGAGACGAACACGACGCTTGTTCACGAAGCGTACTGTACAGAGAAATTCAAGAATCCAATCTCCAATTATTGGAAATCTCATATAGGCAAATTTAGACCAGCCTAAATTTCTCAAGTAGCGATCCATATCATCGCTTATTTCGAGTTCATCATTTAAGAACTCATCCATGTACAGCATTCCTACGAACATGGCATAACGGAATCGATAATATTGTCGTCCTTCATCATGGTTGTAAATGGGAAATGGTGCACCGTAGCGTTCTGATAAGTCAGGACGCTTATTGCGCGCACCAGTGATCTTCTTGGAAGATTTGTGCTTAGGAGTCATAGTTTTGATTAAGAGAAAAGTCTCTGGAACTTTTACAAAAATGGTTAAAGAAATCAGAATTTTGTCTGATAGAGATGAAAAGAATTGTAAGTAAAATAATTCAGGTCTTCTCTTATTATATATAGGGAAATTCATATGAATTAATGTGTCTATTGGTTGCGAAAAGGTGTAAAATTATACCTTTTGGACTCAGAAAGACATTATTTTTCGAGTTGGAGTAGCAAAGGTTGCAAAAAGAAGAAGAAACAAGGCTGACAGGTGCAGAAAGCACCCGTGTCGCGACCGAGATTCACCAATCTCGGTCGTGACACGCCATTTCCCTTTGGGCGTCGTAACCTTTATCCCCAAATCTCGACCGAGATTCAATTAATCTCGGTATGATCAGAGAATTGCTTACCTTCCCTTTGAAAAATTGAAGTCCTGAATCTCAACTGAGATTCCTGAAATCTCAACCGAGATTTCTGAATTTTCTACAATTCACATTAATTACCTAAAAACTAATTAAAAATATGACTTAAATATATTTTTATTCATTTTAAACTTGATATACACTTATCTAAAAACTAAAAATCATAAAAATAAAATTTTTAAAAATAAATAAAACAGAATTAAATTAAAAATAAAAGCTAAACTTAAAATTAAATAAAAACTAAACAAGAAAATGTATGAAAATTAATGAATTAATCTTCATAAATTTTTTCCACAAACTTAATTTCCTTAATTGGAGCGTTTTCATAATAAATTTTGCATCTATTACCGTTAACTTTAAAACGAACTCCATTAGGTCCCTTAAGTTCTAAGGATCCATAGTCGAAAGTTTTAACGACTAAAAATGGTCCTGGCCACCTAGACTTAAGCTTACTTGGAAATAATCTGAGTCGTGAATTAAATAGCAATAACTTATCTCCAACATTAAAGCTTTTGACTTTAATTTTCACATCATGCCATTTTTTCACTTTCTCTTTATATATCTTTGCATTTTTGTAAGATAGATGGCGTAATTCATCCAACTCGTTTAAGTCGAATAAACGTTTCTTACATGCTTGTTGCAAATCATAATTAAGTGCTCTAATAGCCCAATAAGCTTTATGCTCTAATTCTACTGGCAAATGACAAGCTTTTCCATACACAAGTCGGTACGGTGTCATTCCTATAGGCGTTTTAAATGCAGTACGGTATGCCCATAACACATTGTTAAGTTTACAAGACCAGTCTCTTCTTGAAGACGAACTTGTTTTCTCTAGCATCCATTTGAGTTCTCTATTTGATATCTCCGCTTGACCATTCGATTGAGGATGGTATGGCGTAGATACGCGGTGGTGTACTCCATATTTTCTCATAAGCGATTCAAAACTTCGATTTATGAAATGGGTATCTCCATCACTTATCATGACTCTAGGGACTCCAAATCTACAAAATATATCATCAAGAAACTTAACTACAACCTTAGCATCATTTGTCGGGGTTACAATTGCTTCAACCCACTTTGAAACATAGTCAACGGCTACTAATATATAAGTTTTACCAAAAGAAAGGGGAAAATGACCCATGAAATCGATTCCCCACACGTCGAAGACTTCAACTTCTAACATGTTTGTGAGAGGCATCTCATCTTTCCTTCCTAAATTCCGAGTTCTTTGACATTTGTCACACCGAATAATATACAAACGAACGTCTTTAAACAATGTAGGCCAAAAGAATTCGCATTCTAATATCCTAGCTACTGTTTTACTAATGCCCTTATGCCCTCCATAAGAGCTTGAATGGCATTAGGACATTATAGACTTGTATTCATCTTCACTAACGCATCTCCTAATTATGCCATCACCACAAGTTTTGAACAAGAAAGGATCTTCCCAAAAATACTTTTTAATATCAGAAAAGAATTTTTTCCTTTGTTGGAAACTTAACCCTTCTGGAACAATGTTAGCAGCGAGATAATTGGCTATATCCGCATACCATGGTGACATGACACTTTTTATCTGATAGAGATATTCATCGGGGAAATCATCTCGTATACCGACAGTTCACCGATAGGACCGTTTTCATCTTCAAGTCTTGACAGATGATCGGCGACAAGGTTTTCTACTCCCTTTTTATCGTTAATTTCGATGTCAAATTCCTGTAACAACAATACCCATCTAATAAGATGTGGTTTTGCATCTTTCTTAGCAAATAGATACCTTAAAGCTGCATGATCGGTATATATAATAACTTTAGATCCTAACAGATACGACCTAAACTTATCACATGCAAATACTACCACTAGCATTTCTTTTTCAGTTGTGGTGTAATTTAACTGTGCACCGGACAATGTGTGACTTGCATAATAAATAACATGAAGTTTCTTATCCTTCCTTTGACCTAATACACATCCGATGGCTAAATCACTTGCATCACACATAATTTCAAAAGGTAAAATCCCAATCGGGTTTAGCAATTATAGGTGCGCTGACTAAAGCTGTTTTCAATGTTTCAAAAGCTTTAACACAATCTTCATTAAAATCAAAGGTTGAATTTTTCATGAGCAAATTAGTAAGTGGTTTGGAAATCACAGAAAAGTTTTTAATAAATATTCTGTAAAAATCGGCATGTCCTAAAAATGACCGTACTCCTTTAACAGTAGTTGGAGGGGGTAATTTCTCTATCACTGAAGTTTTTGCTCTATCCACTTCTAATCCTTTTTTCAGATATTTTATGACCTAAAACAATTCATTCGTCAACCATGAAATGACATTTCTCCCAGTTTAAAACTAAATTCGTTTCCTCACATCTAGACAACACTTTATCCAAATTTTCTAAACATGCATCAAAAGAATCTCCATAAACTGAAAAATCATCCATAAAAACTTCCATGATATCTTCAATGAAATCGTTAAAAGTTGTAGTCATACAATGTTGAAATGTTGCTGGTGCATTACATAGACCAAATGGCATTCTCCTATATGCAAAGGTTCCATAAGGACATGTGAAGGTTGTTTTATCTTGGTCATCCGGGTAAATATATATTTGAAAAAATCCGGAATAACCATCGAGAAAACAATAAAAAGCATGACCGGCTATCCTTTCGATCATTTGATCAATGAAAGGTAGAGGAAAATGATCTTTCCTGGTTGCTTTGTTTAGGTTCCTATAATATATACAAACCCTCCATCCGATGGTGGTTCGCGTAGGTATTAATTCACCTTCGGCATTCCTTACTACAGTTATGCCTCCCTTTTTAGGTACACAATGGATTGGACTAACCCATTCACTATCCGAAATAGGATAAATGATTCCATTGTCCAAAAGTTTAGTAATCTCATTTTTTACTACTTCTTTCATGTTCGGATTTAAGTGTCTTTGCCTATCCGCTTTAGGTGGCTTATCTTCTTCTAAATGAATTCTATGCATTAAAATACTAGGATTAATTCCTTTTAAGTCTGAAATTTGCCATCCCATACTTCCTATTCTATTCTTAACAACTTCTTTCAATTTTTCTTCTTGATCATTAGTTAGCTTGTTAGAGATAATTATAGGAAGAGTATCACTTTCGCCTAGGAAAGCATACCTCAAATGGCTTGGTAACTCTTTAAGTTCTAACTTAGGGGGTACTATGATTGAAGGCAGAACTGGTCCATCTTCTCGAATCAAAGGCTCTGGGTCCTTATCTTCTTCTTCTTCTCCCACTATAGGTTCTATTATTTCGTCTTTTTGAACCATGTCATTAACACATTCTTCGACCAAGTCGAGTTTCATACAAGTGAATTCCTCCATAGGATATTTCATTGCTTTGTTCATATTAAACTCGATCTTATCTTCACCTATCCTTAAAACTACTTTCCCTTCCGACACATCGACTAATGCACGTCCCGTGTTCATAAACGGTCGACCAAAAATTAGTGGACAATTAACGTCATATGCAAAGTCTAATATAACGAAATCGGTAGGAAAAATAAATTTATCAACTTTAACTAAAACGTCCTCAATTATACCATATGGTCTCTTAGTGGTTTGATCCGCTAATTGCAAAACCATATTGGTACGCTTGATATCTTCTTCTAAACCTAACTTATTAAAAATAGACAACGGCATTAAGTTAATACTTGCTCCTAAATCACAAAGACAACTTAGGAATTCAATATCTCCCAACTTACACGGGATGGTGAAACATCCGGGATCTTTGAGTTTAGTGGGCAAGTTGCTTGACACTATTGAACTACAGTCTTCAGTTAATGATATGGATGAAATTCCTTCCCAACTGATCTTCTTTGAAATCAAATCTTTTAAGAACTTATCATAGTTAGGAATCTGCGTTATTGCATCCATAAATGTCAAATTAATATGCAAATTTTTAAGTTTGTCCAAAAATGTTAAAAGTTGTTTGTCATAGTCCTTGTTTCGGACTTTGTATGCAAAAGGTGGTTTGGGTACAAAAGTTTTTGTACTTGAATCAATAGGTGAACCTTTTGCATTTAATGTATCCTCTTTGGATTTCGTTGGTAAATCAGTTCCTTGTAAAGTAGAATTTTCGGGCATTTCTGGACCTAAGTAATTTTTCCCTGAACGAAGAGTGATAGCCTTTACATGCTCTTTCGGATTTTCTTCCGTATGGCTGGGAAGACTTCCCTCTTTACGGGATGGAATTGATTTAGCAATTTGTCCAATTTGAACCTCCAAATTATGGATGCTAGATGAGTCATTTTTAATAAGCTGATCGAATTTATTCTCGATCCGTTTAAAACCATCGTCGTGATTACTTACTTTTCCACTGATAGCGTCTATAAATTTATCGATTTTAGAAGATAAAGTGCTAATCGTATCTCTTGATTGATTTTGATAATTATTGGTACGATTTTGATTAGCATTTGCATTATTATTATTATCTTTCCAATTAAAGTTAGGATGATTCCTCCATCCAGAATTATAAGTACTAGAGTAAGGATTATTAGTTTGGTTTTGCCCTTGGACAAAATTTACCTATTCAATCTCATCCATACCTTCGTAATCCACATCCGTTTGGATTGGATTACCATTGGTATCGCACGGTGCCATAAACCTATCAATTTTGTGCGATAAGGCAGAAAATTGGGCTTGTAACATCGCGACTGGATCAAGATTCACTATACCTTTAACTGTTGGTAAGGATGTTGAGGATGATGGTTTTGCCACTGGTATGTGTCCACGTTCTACGAGCCACATACTGCTGTTGATTGCCATTTCCTCCAAAAGTTCTATTGCTTGGGCGGATGTCTTTTTCATGAATAACCCTCCCGACATAGCATCTAATGAACCTCTAGTTGTAAGATTAATCCCATTATAAAATGTTTGCATTAAAAGTGCATCGGGTAATTGGTGGTGTGGGCATAAACGTTGAAATTCTTTAAAATGTTCCCAAGCCTCATAAAGAGTTTTATTATCATTTTGAGAAAAAGATGTTAACTCTTTTATGACTCTTACAGTTTTTGCTAAAGGGAAATATTTTGATAAAAATGCTTGGGCTAGTTGGTCCCAAGTTTCGGATGTTGCGACTGGCATAGAAGTTAACCAAATTTTTGCCTTGTCCTTCAAAGTGAAAGGAAAGAGGCGAAGTTTGACTGCTTCGGCAGGCACATCTGTCATTTTGAAAGTGTCACAAATTTCTAAGAAATTTGTCAAATGGGCATTTGGGTTTTCGTTAGGTAGTCCATAAAACATTACATTATTTTGCAACATATTAAGCAAAGCTGGCTTAATTTCAAATTGGTGTGCGTTTATTGTGGGTCTAACTATACTGTTTGTTACACCGACCACTCCTGGCCTAGCGTAATCCATAAGTATTGCCATATTTTCTGGCTGTTGTTCTGAATTTTGTTTCTCTTTGTTTTTCTTTTTGTTTTTCTTTAAGGTATTTTCAATTTCTGGATCTAATGGTTTTGGTGGAATGCCCGAACTTCGAGAACTGCTCATGAACTTGAAATTTTTGCACGAACCAATCTACCTTCAAAACAAAATTGAAAATTAAATATGTAAGTAAATTGAAATAAATAAAATATAAAGGTTAAAATAAGTATGTATAAACCTAGATTCGAAATAAAACACGAAAAATCTAAATTTTTGTAGAAAATTTTGGCATTCCCCGGCAACGGTGCCAAAAACTTATTGAGCGATTTCCGCAAGTGCATGGTTTCGCTTGTAGTAATAAAAAGATATCGATCCCACAGGGAACATTTTTTCACAAAAACTCATTTAAATGTAGTTTAAATACGACTTAAGGTTTATAAAATAGATAATCGTTATTTGAAATTGATTGAATAAGAATTAGGTTAGAATATATGAAGAATGTTAGAAATCAATTATGTTTGAATATGAATTACAAAACAGAAACGTTTAGTGTTTAAAATAAGAGATTAATTGTATTCGTTTGCATTAAGCAAAGAAAACAACTTTAAACTTTGAATAAATTATAAAAATGTAATAACGTAAACTGGTTCAATTAAAAGGCTTTGAACCGCAGACGATCTTCCTACGGTCGGGCAAGACCGCTACCTTAGCCAAATTTATACTTATTTCCGATAAGCCGACTTAACGATCATATCGTCCTTTAGAATGAATTTGCCTAAGTGTTCAACAAAGTTTTCTTGTAAAGATATTGAATTTAACTACATTTTAATGAAAACACCAGAACTCACTTCAGATCATTTACAGAAGTGCTACATAAAAATATATTGAATTGCATGAACTTTATTAGATGAAGTGTGAATTTGATACAAGTTTACAGAGAGTAAAAAGCATGGAAGCATTCAAAACGACATGAGAGTTCTGGATCGTCAATCCTTTCCTCAAACCTCGTTAGAGTTTGTCAGGCTCCGCTACTTAATCTTCTCGCTGAATCTTCGGAATAGAGATGGTTCTTCTACTACCAAAATGTAAACTAATATTGAACAAATCTTAATCTAAATCTAATTGCTAACGTGTTTGTAATTAATTAATAAACAATGTGTGTACATCATATCGTTTTTACAAAATCGAACTTCTAACTCTGAGTCGTTTCTGACTCAGAATTTCTGCATAAATTCTGTACTTTAATCTTAATAATCTAACTCTCTTTACAACTCTGAATCAACTCTCTATTTATAGATGTTGAAGAGTCATGTCTAGGGGTCGTGTCCACCATGAAGAGACGTTTCTATCCACTCAAACGGACGCGTTTCTTTGCATTTCAACATGTGAAATCTATGCTGACAGAAAATCTGATGTTACCGAGAATGGTGAATCTCTACCGAGATTAGGGGGCAAGTTTTGGTCTTCAAAAACGGAAGAGAGAGGTGTCTGGATGACGTGTGTCGTGATCGAGATTAGGGAATCTCAGTCGCGACACGGGTGATGATTCTCGTCATCGGCTTCGTTTCCCGTCTTCGTTTCGGTGCGTTTGATTTTCTTCGTCTTTGACTCTTTTCGTAGGGTTTTTCCTTCGTTTCTGACCTCTTTTCATTCATATTTGGAGTATACCAAATATTTAGGTACCTTGTATGAAAGAAACATATTCGGACGTAAAAGTACTCTAAATAAATATAAACAGCATAAATTCGTAGTAAAGCTGATGTAAATATTGATAATATTTTAGGTATATTTTGGGCTTAACACCTAATCTTATTTTTCTGCCTCTTTTTCGGCATATCTCACATGCTTTTTTTGACCCTCTCCCCCCTCTTTTTTTTGTCCCTCTCTGCTTGGGTCCCTCTTCTTTATATAGAGACTTTTCTAATTAATTAGAGACTAATAGAATGTTAATATAGTTTTAATTAGTAAGTGTCTGGGCCTGGGCCTTTGAGCATATTAGAATGGATCTGGGCTTCCTTCTATTTTTATTTCAAAAATTAAATGCTTACAACATAAACATTAATTAGTATACAGATTCCATTAATTTCGAACTGTACAAAATTCATACATAAACATTAATTAGTAATCTTAGATTTTTTCTGTATCTTTTAAATATACTAATTTTATCCAATTAAATCTCATTGTAGACATATTAACTTAAAAATAAGAATCTTTTAATTAATAACTAATATCCTAATTGATTGATTAAATCCTTATAACATATACATTTAATCAATTTTACAGATTATTGAGAATACTTCTCTTCCATTTTATAAAATATGATTAACTACAATTTACACCAAAATATCACTATATCTATCATGTAAATATTTATAAAATAAGGATGTATAACAAGAATAAAAATTACAAAATATGAGGAGTTACCCCGGACAAAATGGGTATCTACAGGTCAGAGCCAGCATCTTCATGGCCCATTAAAGTCTCAACAGCCGGGTTCTTGTCCATTCCAGTTGATTGATTTGGAATTGAAGGTTGTTGGACAGGAGGTGGAGAGTCAATGTGTGCTTGTTGTTCAATATTGGAAGTGTTGGCAGCAGCAGTAGAAGACTCAGGTACTGTCTGCTCAAGAATGGAAGTGGATGGAGTAGCAGTTAAATTGATCACTTGCTCAGTATCAACTTGATTCAGAGCAGGTGTCTCTTCATTTACTTGCTCACTATTGAGTTGAGCAGTAGTAGTATCGATCACTTGCTCAAAAGAATGATCAGTTGGAGCAGTAGTGTCGAAAGGTTGAGGGCCCATGTTGGGTTCAGAGATGGCTTGTTCCTGAGCTCCAGAAACAGAGGCTTGTTTTTGCTGAGCTTGTTGCTCAGGAAGAGGTGTGCTGGTGACAAAGACGAAGTCAATGTTCTTGGGGTCAACAACATCTTGACGAGGAGGTGATTCATCATCAAGAGTATAAACTTCAGGTTTTCTGCTTGACCTCTTCTTGAACCTCTTTTCTCTATTGCTTCGATGATGATGATGTCTGTGATGTTTGGAAGAGTCAATAGGAATGGAATCAGGTGACTAGAGGGAAGGAATTTCTAGTTGCTAAACTGTTGGTTCCTTCTCAAAAGCCTTTATTCCTACACTTTCAAGCTGCTCTCCAACGTCTAAGGTTCCCTCCTCAGGAGCTCGTATTCCTTCACTTTCAGTCCACTCCTTGGTGTGGATTTGATCAGCTATTAGCTCAGTAGTGGAAGGAATAGAGGCAGCAGGGGCTTGCTGTTCAGCAGCAAAGGCTGTAACTGGAGTTTCCTCGATAGTTACTGCTTGTGTCTAGAGGAAGAAGGAGCCCTCAGGAACATAGAAGTCTAGTGGTGTTGGAGTTAGCCCCTTAACTTTGAAGGTAGTCTTCTTCTTCAGAGGTTGACCACCCTCAGGGAGATCATCAGTGGTAGCCCTTTTCTGAGTCTGCTCAGCAAATGTTGGCTTAGAGTTGCTTGAAGAAACTCTGACCTTTTTGGTTGCTGGCCTGGGAGATTTAGCTTTAGGTGCCTGAGACACATCAGCTTTTCTTTTCTTCCCCTTACAGGGTTGTTCATCCGCAGCATCTTGAGCAACCTCACCTTTCTTGTTCTTAGGTACTTGAGGTATGCTGTGTTTAAGACTGTTGAGAATCTTAGCTGTGATCTCAGTCTTGATGTGACTGACTTCCTTATCAAAGCTCACTTTATGGTCATCTAGGATGGCCATTATCAGTGAGCCCATCCTGAGTTGTCCAGTGCTCCGTTGAAACATGCCGATTAGAAAGACATACATGTTCAAGGGTTTCTTTTCCAGCATATGCCAAATGAAACATTGCTCAAAGTTTGAGGCAGATGTTGTGGAATTGACTTTAGAGAAAAGAAAATTGGTCAGGATGTAGTAAACCTGGCACTGAGGCTGGGAGAGAGAAGTTGCTGAAACTTCTCCTACGAAGCCTTTCGGCTTACAGTAGTTAGTGTCATACTTAATGTCTTGTTCATCTCCCACTCTTCGAAGCTTGGTACCCTTGGCTTTCAGATTCAGTAATCTAGCCAAGTAGGTCGGGGTGATGAAGATCTTGCTGCCTTTTACTAAGGTCACCATGTAGTCGATGTCATCATCAGCAATCATAAGATTGCGATAGAACTCAGTGACAAGCGCTGGATAAGTGGTTCCATGCAGTCCAAAGAGTGTTTCCCAACCGTTGTCAGCAATCCATTGACAGAAGGGCTCAGCGGTCTTCATGAAGTCTGGTGAAAAGAACCTTGAGATGTTGACCTTAGAGTCCACTAACTTCTCGTATGCTGGGCTGAAGGTTCATTCTTTCGGAGCCTTGTTCTTCTTCTTCTTCGGTTTAGAAGACTCAGCATGTTCGTGTTGCTCCAGAATGTTGGCCTCAGCCATGACTTGATCATGCTGGCCATGAATGGATTGGTGCTCAAGGGAGTAGCCATAGTCCAGTTGTTGTTCATCCTCCAGTGAGGAGGGGTTTATGTTAGAGGATCTATCCTCATACAATTCAGTTCTACTGGTGGAAGAACTTTCAGAAGACATGGTGTTCTTGAGTTCTTGAAGATTTCCAGAAATAGAATGGGATTTGGGAGAGAAAGTGAATAGTGCAAATTTCAAACGTAAAAACTAATGGGGTAAAAATGTTTCACTATTTATAGCCGGTGGAAAGTGATTTGATAGGTCAATGTAACAGTGGGAATTCGAACCACTCATGGGCGTTTTATCCTAACATTTAATGCTAATTATGGCGCATGGTTCCCTAATCATGATTACCTACATCATCCTAGTCACTACCCTAGTACGCGTGCAAACCCTAGAACGTCTATTCAGTATCATCACAAAGCATGCAACATAGTTTTATCACTTAGCACAGTACACATAGAATTTATTGAAGAGGATTAAACATACGGATGGCTTCTCTCAGTATGCTAAACTGCTCATGAGCCAGCGGCTTCATGAAGATATCAACAAGCTGCTCATCCGTTGGGACATAGGTCAGCTTGATCTCACCCTTGAGTACATGATCTGTGATGAAGTGATGCCTTATGCTGACATGCTTCATCCTGCTATGCTGGATTGGATTCTTTGATAAGTCAATGGCACTTTTGTTGCACATTTGACTTCGATTATTTTCGTTTTAACTCCATAATCATCCAGCTTTTGCTTGATCCAAAGAACTTGGGCAACACAGCTTCTAGCAGCAATGTACTCGGCCTCATTGGTTGATAGGGCTACTAATGATTGCTTCTTACTGAACCAAGATACAAGACTGTTTCCGAGAAAGTGACATCCCCCTGAGGTACTTTTTCGTTCCAGCTTGTCTCGTCCATAGTTAGTATCAGTGTATCTAAGGAGTGTGAACATACTAAGAACTGAATGTCCGGCCTACTTGCCGTAAGATAGAGTCGAGAGCCAATCATACCTCGGTACAACTTACTGTCTACTGACTTACCATTTTCATCGACAGAGAGGACAGTGCCAGTGCCCATTGGGGTGGATATTGACTTACAGTTGTCCATATCATAATTCTTCAATATTTCCTTTACATATTTAGTTTGGCTGATAAAAATGCCATTTTTGCCTTGCTTGATTTGAAGTCCAAGGAAGAAGTTGAGTTCTCCCATCATAGACATTTCAAACTCAGTTTGCATCTGCTTACTAAATTCCTTACAAAGAGACTCATTGGTAGCACTAAATACGATGTCATCAACATAAATCTGTGCCACTAGGGTATCTTTACCCTTTTTCTTTATAAATAAGGATGTGTTAGCTTTTCCCCTGACATAATTTCTAGTCAGCAGAAAGCTTGTTAGTCGTTCATACTAAGCATGTGGTGCTTGCTTTAGACCATACAGAGCCTTCTTGAGCTTATAAACGTGGTTTGGGAACTTTTGATCCTCAAACTCTGGAGGTTGATTAACATATACCTCCTCATTTATAACTCCATTTAAAAAATCACTTTTGACATCCATTTGAAACAGTTTAAAATTCATAAAATTTGCATAGGCACACAATATTCTAATAGCTTCTAGCCTTGCCATTGGGGCAAAGGTCTCACTATAATCAATACCTTTTTGCTGACTGTAGCCTTGACAATGAGTCTTGCTTTATTCCTCATAACATTTCCTTGCTCATCAAGTTTGTTGCGGAAGACCCATCTTGTTCCTATTGTCTTTTGACTTTGCGGATGTGGCACTAGATCCCATACTTCATTCCTTCTGAATTGGTCAAACTCCTCTTGTATTGCACCCATCCAGAATTCATTATTCTCAGCTTCTGAAAAGTTCTTTGGTTCCAAAACTGAGACGAAAGCTACGTTGCTGAGGTACCTCTTGAGTTGATTCATTGTCATGAGGTGATTCTCAGCAGCATCGAGAATGTATCTTTCAGAATGTCCTCTTGGGATTCTGATCTCTCTCGACAACGTAATGTCTTGAGTGTCTTGTGTTTCAATAAGATCTGCAGTTGTAGATTGGTCAGTGAAAATGATTTCGGTTTCGTTTTTACCTTTAGTCAGTCCTTGAGGAAGTGACTCAGTAGTTGCGCTCAGGTCAGCAGGTGTTGGACTGGGATCATCTTCAGTTGTCTGATTGACCTTCTCTGCAGGGTTAGTTTCATCGAACTAAATATGGACAGACTCTTCTAAAACCTGAGTTCGTTTATTGAAAATTCTATATGTTTTGCTGTTTGTTGAGTACCCTAAAAAGATGTCTTCATCAGCCTTTGAATCAAACTTTGCAAGATTGTCTTTAGTATTCAAAATGAAACATTTACAACCAAAGGCACGAAAATAACTTATGTTAGGTTTTCATCCTTTCCAAAGTTCATATAGGGTTTTCCTCAGTATAGGTCTAACTAGAGCCCTATTGAGTATATAGCATGTTGTGTTAACAACTTCTCCCCAAAAGTACTTCGGAAGCCTATTCTCACTCAGCATTGTCATGGTCATTTCAACCAGAGTTCTGTTCTTCCTTTCAACTACCCCATTCTATTGAGGAGTTCTAGGAGCAGAGAAATTATGGTCAATGTCGCTGGCTTCACAGAATTCATCAAACAATTGGTTTTTGAATTCTCCACCATTATCACTTCGGATGTGAGCAATTTTTAGGTCTTTATCATTTTCAAGCTTTTTACACAGTGTAGAAAACATCTCAAATGTTTCATCCTTGCTACTGAGCAAGATGACCCAAGTATACCAAGAAAAGTCATCTACAATAACTAAGAAAAATCTTCTACCACCCAAGCTCAACGGCTGGACTGGTCCGAAGAGATCCAAGTGTAGTAACTCTAATGGACGCTTGGTTGAGACAATGTTTTTTATTTGAAAAGATTTTTTAGTTTGTTTTCCATACCGACAAGCATTGCATAATTGATCTTTTTCAAACTTAAGTTTGGGCAGTCCCTCAACTAATTGCTTTCTTGCTAATTTGGCCAAGAGGTCCATGCTTACATGACCAAGTCTCATGTGCCATAGTCAGGAATTTTCTTCCTTTGACACTAAGCATATATCTTTTAAAATCTTCTTTTCCAAATTCAGCATAAAGACATTATCGGCACGAGGGGCAGTTAAAAGTAACTCATTGGTCTTGTCCTCGAGTATTTGACATCTAGAGGCATCGAATATAAGTTTCCTACCTCTGTAACATAGCTGAGCTACGCTCAGTAGGTTATACTCAAGTCCTCTGACTAGGGAGATTGACTTAATAGTAGGGTTACCACCAACGATTCCTGACCCAACTATTTTACCTTTTTTGTTGTCTCCAAAACTTATGTTTCCTCTACGTTTGTACACAAGTGTGATGAACTGAGTTTCATCACCTGTCATATGCCTTGAGCATGCACTGTCAATGTACCACAGTTTCGACTTCTCAGCACACCTCAGGCCTACCTGCAATATAACTAGTTACTTTTAGGTACCCAAATCTTTTTGGGTCCTCTTTTGTTAGGCTCAGCAGGTGATACATTATATTTAACTCGGTGGCGACACAATTTTATAGTGTGACCTTTCTTCCCACAAAAGTCACACTGGACATTTTGCTGGGGATTTCATCTTCGCTGACCAGTACCTTGGTACTGAGCGTTCTGATGGGGATTTCTCTTATTCGGAACCCTGAGTTGGTTCTGAATAGTTGTGATGTCCTTTTTCAGTTTCTTAGAATCTGATTGGACCTCAGTGATAAACCTATACATGATTTTGAGATTCTCATCTTGCCTGGTATTGTCCTGGAGGAGATGTCTAAGGTCACTGCGTTTGACCTCTTCTATCTCATCACACCGCCTACTGAGTGCCTTTACCTTTTTGTTACACTATTTGACCAGTGGGTAAAGATCACTCAGTGCATTTATCATTTCACTCCTAAGCACATGAAGAGATATTACCTCAGTGGTTTGTTCTTCATTGTCTGATGTGTAGGAGGGTTCACCCTTTTTAGAAACACAAGGCTCAGCAAACTCATCAGCCATAAAGCAGATGTTTGCTGACTCAGTGGCGTCAGCTTCAGAGGATGATGACTCGTCACTATCACTCTAGATGGCCACCATTGCCTTCTTCCTGTTTCTTTTATCTTTCTTGAGAGTAGAATAGTTTGATTTGATATGGCAATGCTGATGACACTCGAAGCAGGTGACTGGCTTTGAGCTCTCATTTCTGCTTTTGTTGTCGTTGTGCTCAGCTTTGTACTTGTCAAACTTCTGGAATGACTTCTTTCCATATTTCTAATTCTTCCCGAACAACTTTTTCATCTTTCTGGTGAACATGGCCATTTCTTCATCATCTGACATATTATCGTCAGTGGAGTCTGCTTTCATGACAATAGACTTTTGCTTCTTGTCCTCAGACTTTTCCTTGACCTCAAAGTTCTTCATTGAGATCTCATGGGTCAACGGAGATCCAATGAGCTCGTCATACTTATTGGTGGTCAAGTCCTGAGCTTCCTCAACGACAGTTTTCTTTGCTTGCCAGCTCTTGGGGAGGCTTCTCAATATTTTCTTGACTTGCTCCTCTTCAGAGAAGTTCTTGCCAAGTCTCTTGAGCTCATTGATTATGTTGGTGAATCTTGAGTTCATCTCAGAGATCCCTTCACCTTCGTTCATTTCGAACAGCTCATACACCCTCATTTGCTGATTCACCTTTGATTCTTTGACCTTGCTGGTTCCCTCGTAGGTGACCTCTAACTTCTTCCAGATTTCTTGTGCTGACTCACAACCTGAAATATTATTATACTCTGCAGCATCTAGAGCACAGTGAAGCATGTTTATAGTTGAGGCGTGGTTTTGTAATTTTTTGAGGTCATCCTCAGTCCACTTTGCCTCTTCCTTGACAACTTTTACGTTGTCAACCATTTCATAAAGAACAAACGGGCCTTGGACTATTGTTAGCCATGCACTCATGTTTGTTGTCTGAATGAAATTTTTCATCCTATTCTTCCAGAAGGTATAGTTTGACCCAAAGAATAGGGGAGGCCTAGTGATAGATAAACCCTCAGGTAGTATCTGAGTTGTTTCATTTCCAGGAAGGAAACGAGTGTTGTAGCAGCCATTACAGGGATCAGCTCAAGATAGTTTTATCTTGTGCGTTGAGCTACTGAGCTCTGATACCACTTGTTGTTCCCGTGTAACGTGAGAGAATTAGTTCCAAGGGGGGGGGGGGTTTAGGAACTATTAAAAAAAATTCTCTTTAAGGTTGATTTCTTTTTCAAATAAGACTTTCTTAGTTGTTTTAGCACAGTGGTGCTGAGTGAGATCAGAGGAAGGTTTATTTAACTAGTAACTAAGACTGCTTCTATCGTTGAGTCAGGAGATATCACTTAAGTCTATTCCTGAACTCAGTGCTCAAGCCACACAACTCAGTGTATATGTTTTAACGTTTTACTAGGCACAGTTCAAAGTAAGCATATAAGGAGTAAGAGTTACAAAGTGTTACTCAGCAGATTTATTCTGGTTCGGCCTCCTGCCTACGTCCAGTCCCCGGAATCCTTCCAAGCTTTAATCCACTACTGAGTTGTTTCAGGTAGAGCACAAACCTCTTACAATAATCAGTAAGTATATAGAGTACCTTCCTCTATATCCTATACCCAACACTATTTCTACCACTGAGTGCTATAACCGAGCAACTCAATATCTCCTTCTAATCTCTAGAAATGATAAAGGTTTTGTTCTAAATACAAAGAACACTTTAGATGAATTACAATCTAGGCTTTTACACAAAATAAGAATGAGTGTAAGATTTCTTTGCTTTGCTTTGGCACAGAACTTCAAGTAGCAATTTGGTCAGTGTTTCGACTTGGTGAAGATCTACATCGAATGAAGCAAATGAGAGGCCTATTTATAGTAACATCTGAGGCACCGGTTATTTCGAATTTCAAAATAACCGTTGGAGGGAAACAGTTTGCTGTCCCTTTCACTCATCAGTACTTAATGTCTTCGGCCAATGAGAATGTTGCCTTTTCTGTCTGATTTAGTTGGCGGGTACTTCCAGTCGGTAGGCGCCAGATTGTCTCTCTACTTATGGTAAAGTCTTCCAGACAGTTTCCTGCGATGTCTGAATCTTTCCCAAAGTGGAACAGCTTTGTCTCGAAGTTGTTCAGGTCAACTGCTGACCTGTCTTCTATCCGTTCGACTCAGCAGCTTCGGCATGAAGTTGTTAGAAACTCCTTCTGGATCTTTCCACCTGCTGGGCCGCGTTCTTCAACTGAGCTGAATCTATTGACTTGGGCTTTGACCTTCTCTTGTGGGCTTTTAAGCCTTGGTCTTTAATGTCTTTCAATTCTTATCAATTTAATTACTCAACATTGAACAAACACATTAGTAGTAAATAAATCAAAGCATTTAAATTTAATATGTTGGAATATTTAATCATAGGAATTTAAATCTAATTTAAATAATTTTGTCAAATCGAAATCATTGTGGAAATGTGTTTTAACAATCTTTCTTAAGGAGTTTGTAAAAAAGGAGACATCATTGTGTAAAAACGTCCTAACTCAATAAGCTTCCCATTCAACCTTTGAACCTCTTAGAGCTTCCGAGGTAGTACTATGTTGAGCATTTTTCTGAATTTATTTAGGTTTGGTTCGATGTCGTTTTTATACGATGTAACATAAAAATTTGCTCAATCTAATACCAAAGACGTACTTCTCAAGGTTTAGTTTTAATTGGTATTGGCCAAAAAAATTTAATGTGTCGGTAAGGTCCTAAATGTGCTTCGTTTCATGTTTGGTAATAACAACCATGTCATTGACATAAACTTGCATAGTCTTTCCGATATGTTCAACAAAAAATTTGTTAATCAAGCGCTGGTAGATTGCTCTTACGTTTTTCAATGTGAAAGGCATGACATTATAATAGAATGTGATTTCATGAGTGATGAAACTCATTTTTTCGTGTCGTTTATATTCATGGGGATTTGTTGGTACCCTACGATTGCATAAAAAAACAAGTAAGATTGTATGACCAGATGTCTGATCGATAAGCCGGTCAATATTGGGTAGCGAATACGAAACCTTAGGGAATGCTTTATTAAGATCGGTGAAGTCTACACATATATAACACTTCCCATTGTTTTTATTTAAAAGTACTACGTTATAAATCCAAAGGGGATAGTACATCGGTTTAATAAAACCTACTAATCAAAGTTTGTCGATCTCGGCTTTGACGGTCTCTTGTTTGTTGCGGGAGTAGAGACGCTTCTTTTATTGGACGATCTTTTGAGTGAGATCCATGTTCAACTAGTGAGAAATATGATCGGGTGAGAACCTAATGATGTCGGATGTGGTCCATACGAACACTCCATAATGTTCACTTTAAAACATTCTTGATGTTCTTGGCCAGAGCTGGGGAAAGCTATGTTCCCGATTTCAGGGTGTGATCTGCTCCTAGGTTGAAATCTTCTAGGGGAGCTAATGGTTGTGGTGCTTATTCCTTGAGGTCGTATCATTTTCCTAAAGTGTCGATGACCGGTGTGGTTTGGGTGAGCTTTATTAACATCTAGTGTATTTCTTTAGCCAGTCGCATATTTCTTGTTATAATTAGATGGCAAAAGGTGTTGGTGATGGTGAACATGAGGTCGCAGATGCTTATGGCAGCATGGACACATGAGGAGTAACGGTCAAACAATAATGGTGTTGTATGCAGGGGAATATCTACCATGAACCAATCGGTTTGAATTTCCACCAACTTTTCCTCCTCTTCAAAAATAATCGAGAGAAAAATGGTGCCCATTGCCAGTACTTTAGTGTTAGACAGATCTACCAAAGGAAATGTCCTTTTTTTGTAGTCTATTCTTGTTCAATCCCATCATAACGAGCGTTACCCATGACTGGAGGTTCACCGAGCTGCCCATATCTACCAAGATGTAGTGGACTTTGGCACTTTGGTTCTTCCATCTGGGAGTCAGGTCCCGCTGATGCTGGTGTCCCTATTGTCTTGGTCCAACCCTAATGCCCAACCCTTGGAGTAGTAGCTTTTTGCACTACTTATATCCTATATAAAGGTGTGATCTTCTTTAGGAGTTTGTAAAAAGGGAGACGCCATTGTGTAAAAGCGTTCTAACATGATCAACTTTCCATTCAACTTTTGAACCTCTTAGAGGTTCCAAGGTGGTGCTATGTCGAGCACTTTTATGAATTTATTTAGGTTTGGTTTGATGCCTTTTTTTAGACGATGTAACTTAAGAATTTTCTCAGCCCAATACCAAAGATGCACTTCCTAGGGTTTAATTTTAATTGGTATTGGTAAAAAAAATTAAATGCATCAGCAAGGTCCTTAGGGTGGTCCTCTTCATGTTTGGTAATAACAACCATGTCATTGACGTAAATTTGCATAGTCTTTCTGATATATTCAACAAACATTTTGTTGATCAACCGCTCGTAGGTTGCTCTCATGTTTTTCAATGTGAAAGGCATGATAATGTAATAGAATATGACTTCATGAGTGATGAAACTCATTTTTTTCATGTCGTCCAGATTCAAGGGGATTTTTTAGTACCCTATAGTTGCATCGAAATAGATAAGATTTTGTGACCAAATGTTTGAACAACAAGTTGGTAAATGTTAGGCATCGGATAACAAACCTTAAGGAATGCTTTATTAAGATCAGTGAAGTCTACACACATGCGGCACTTCCCATTTCTTTTCTTTATAAGTACTAGATCAGAAATCTAAAGGGGACAATAGATCGGCTTAATAAAACCTATTGATCACAGCTTATTGGTCTCGGCTTTGATGGCCTCTTGTTTGTTATGAGAGTTGAGACGCTTCTTTTGTTGGACGATCTCTTGAGTGAGATCCATGTTCAACTAGTGGGAAACATGATCGGGTGAGACCATAATGATGTCGGATGTGGTTCATATGAACACTCCATAATGTTCAGTTAAAGCATTCTTGATGTCCTTGGCTAGAGCTAAAGAAAGATAAGTTTCCGATTTGAGGGTGTGATATGCTCCCAGGTTTAAATATTTCAGGGGATCTAGCGGTTGTGGTGTGTATCCCTTGAGGTCATTTCGTTTTCCCAAGGTGTCGATGTCTGGTGTGATTTGGCCGAAATTTGTTGATGTCTAGTGTATTCCTTTAACTAGTCGCCTATTCCATATTATAGTTAGATGGCCCAAGGCATTGGGGATGGTGAACGCGGGGTCACATATGCTGATAGTAGCATTGACGCATGAGAGCCGCGGTCGAACCATAATGGTGTTGTATACTACGAATCAGTCGGCTTGAATTTCCATCAACTTTTCCTCCTCTTCAAAACAACCAGCAGAAAAAATGGTGCCTATCAATGGTACATCAATGTTAGACAGGCCTACCAAAGGAAAGGTCCCTTCCCGTAGTCTCTTCTTTTTCAGTCCCACCATAACGAGCGCTACGCATGACTAGAGGTTCAATGAGATGCCCGTGTCTACCAAGATGTAGTGGACTTTGAAGTTGTTGATCAAGAGGTACACTACGAGAGCTTCATTATATGGTGTCTTCGATGGGGGAGGGTTTATTGAGAGATTCTATTATCGGTCCTTTCATCTTCTTTCTACTGGTCGAGCCTTCAGTGTACCCATAGGTTCCTTACTAGATTACTTGGATTTCTCTATAGTAAAGATGACACTGTGGTTCTTCCATATGGGAGTCATGTCACACTGATTCTGGGGTCCCTATTGTCTTGGTCCAATCCTAGTGTCCAACAGTTGGAGCACTAGCTTCTTACACTTCTTAGAGAAGTACTTCCATTCATCAATGTTGTGCTCGTTCCTTTTATGGAACTTGCAATATTTTTCTTTCCCCTGTGTTGCCCTAAGGAATTTCTTTAATGTAGTTGGAGGACAGTAAGATTTGAAATTAACTTTTTCTTAATAAATACAGAAGAGTAGAGATAGAGATGTATTTGGCGGAATTCAAATGGTGGATCTGAAATTTAAAATGGTATATATAACAAAACTGAAAATATTACATGAAAATAAAATAAATAAAACTCAAAATAATATAAATTATAAGAAAAATGGTATAAATAGTGGTAGAAAAGGTATCTATTACTATTATTAAAGCAGAAACCTCACTTATCATGTGTCACTCTAATAGTAATTCATCTGATGTGTCATTTTAAGGATTTTTTGAATTTTTAATGTAGAGTCCGCCTATCTCCCTCTCAATCGCTGCCCTTTCAACTGCCACCCTCAACTTCTCTTCATCACTCCCTCAACCTCACCATCTTAACCCTCTCTCTCACACGGCTGTATGAACTTCTTCTCTCCCTCAACTGCCTCTTCTTCCCTCACCCAAATATGATTTATTGCTACATTCTTTTCCTTCAATTTATTGCTACCTCGGTGCTGCTACTGGATTCTTTTTCCTAAAAAAGTTTAGGGTTTTTCGTAACCCTCATTTGAGCCTATTTCATTCTTCACCACTGCAAGTGTTCTCTCTCTCTAGATTCTAGAGGGACAATCCCCAAAGTAAAAGAAGGAAATCATGGCGGACGTCATGTTAATGAACGATATCGAAGTGCGGGCGGCGGCTTCCGGAATCGACCTTTCCCAGCTTGATCTCAGTTCCATTCATCTTCCTCCTGGCGAAAATTTCGGAATCATCAAGTAGATAAGTTCCAATTTAACAAATACTTTTTACCTTGGCTGTTTGGAATTCCAGTAAACTTGTGCATAACTATATTCCCAATTTCTGCTTCTTTGGTTACTGCAATGCTAGGTCATTTCGGTTTCAGTATGATATTTTTGTGAAGTCTATAGAATCAGTATAGGATGATATGAAAATAGGAAGGAAATAAAGAAAATTCATTGCGGTGCTGTTTTGGGCATTATATGGTTTGTTTGGTTATTTGTAGATTGAAACCTTTTTCAGTATGTAATCTATTTGGAAATAGATAATGAGAGTCTATTTTAGTGATTGATTTGTAGCTTTTATAAAATTGCTTACTCAATTTACAACGGAACCACATTGTTTCCTGCAAGACAGAGCTTTATTGTTTTATTTGATTATTGCAGTGATGATGAAGATGTTTATCAAGAAGAGCAGTTGGATTTTGAAGCTGGTTTTGGGAACATTATTGTGGTAGATAATCTACCAGTTATTCCTAGATCGAAATTTGAGAGGCTCGAAGGAGTTATTCGAAAAATTTACTCTCACGTTGTTATCAAGCAGGATGGCCTTTGGATGTCTGAAACTCTTGACACTCCTACAACCTTGGGTTATGGCTTCATTGAGTGTGATACACCTCAGGTATTCTCATTCTTAGATCAACTCGGTTGCATGATCTTTTAGCTTAATTAAATCCTCTTCTTTTGGATACCATTTTTGATACCATTTTTGTGATAATAGTAAGCATACTCTATTGTTTTTGGCCTTTGGATGTCAAGTAATTGTTCGCTTTTGACTGGACCAAGTAATGTTTTTGGCATTTGGATACATAAATCCAATCACCTCATTTTTTTGGATAAAGAAATGATTTTTAGGTGTATGTTTTGAGGTTGATAATAAGTGATTATGCAATTCTTTGTTTGATTTGTATTGTTTACAATTACAGGAGGCTGAGCTAGCTAAGGAGACAACAAATGCTATTATATTGAACATTTTATTGATCACGAGTCTAGAGATGCGAAAGACACTAGATTTATGAGAATCATTCAAAATAGAATCAATATGGGTTTAACAATTTAAGTCACGATAACAGAACGAGACACGTAATATATTACTCCGTTAAGTTCTACCAATTGTACGTGGAGGGAGAAATCAAAACTTAACGGAGTAATAGGAATGACGTGTCCAATCCATTATCGAGACCTAAATTGATACTTTTTTTAAACGTTAAGCCTATATTGATGCTATTTTGTACATGGAAAAAATGTTTTGGTCTTTTGATATTTGTGCAGAACAGCTTTATGTTTTGGTCTTTTGATATTTGTGCAGAACAACTTTATTAATTATACATTTATATGATGGTTTGTTGAGTCTCAATTGGATGAAATGGAAGGTCTTTATCTTTTAATTCTTAAAGTAGGTCCTTGATACAAGTTAAAGAAAAGTTTGTTTTGCAAAAATTAACACCAAAATTTATCTTTTGAGGCTAAATACATACACCACAGTAAGTAACCTACTGTGAATGCTCATTTTGCGACTGATTCTGCAAAAAAAAGTTATTTGACTTCAGTTTCCCAAATGTATGCATGAAGGATGTTATGAACAAGTGAATTAGATGTTTGTATGGATTTTTTTGTTTCTTTCACAGTAGAGTTTGCTCAGACGGAAAGAGCCTGCAGTTTTGCTAGGTTGCTGGAAAGATGATTGAAGTTAGTGGAGTCTGCTTTAATGTTTCTAAATCAATTAACATACTTTTTTGCTTATCAAATATAAGTCATGCAGCCTCATATTTCTAGGATGAATGTGCTTTCTTACAAGCACTAGGAACTACTCTTCATATTCATATTTATCACATCTATTATCTAAATATGAGTTTCCAATTTCAATTTTGGTTTAATGTAAGGAGCTACTCTTCATATACATACACCTACTACATTTATTTGTTTTTCTAAAAATAAATGATTAGTCATTGCTTATAAAGTTGTTTATGATTAGTCATTGCTGAGACATGAGGATGAGACGAAAGACCTAGAGAGTTTATGCAATCCTATTGTTGCCAAAATGTACCAGGGTGGAGCTGGTCCTGACATGGGTGGTGGCATAGACTATGATGGTACCTCTGCTGGTAGCAGCGATGCAGGTCCTAAGATTGAAGAAGTTGAGGTCCTAAGATTGAAGAAGTTGATTAAGCTGCAGTGTTTTTGAGGTCCTAAGATTGAAGAAGTTGATTAAGCTACAGTGTTTTCTTGGTCCTTAACTTGGATTTCATTAAGTCGTTAAGGATTTCATTAGTTTTAAGTTAAGGATTGCATTAGTTTTAAGATTCTGTTTTTGTATGTTACGAATTTTCATAATTGCTACTTAGGGTAGCTAAGTGGAAGATCCATTTCGGATTCTCAAGTAATGTTCACGTTTTATTAGTTTTTTATGCTTTTTATACTCTTTATATGTACAACATATTTGAACTCCAAATCCTAATTATCTTAAATGGCTATGTTGTGCATAGTGTTTATCATTGTTTGCACTTGAAATATACAAACTAAATAAATACTTTTTACTCAAGGGCATAGGAAATGGATCCATAATAAGTAGATTAAAAAAATATATGTTTTTAATGATCATTAGAATTAGAAAGGGTTCCGGCGGTGGTTTTAGGGGGAAGGGAATGGATGGAAGGGGAAAAAGAAACTCAGGTGCATAACAAAGATTTCTGCATGTGGTTTCCAGGAAGGGGGGGAAAGGACATAAAATAAATAAATGATGTTTTATAATTTACTAAACAAAATTTAACTTAATACCATATGTTTTAATATATAACTATCATAGATATTTTTTTAATAATATGAAATATAATATGCTTGCAATAAAGGATAGACTATTGTATAATAGAATTTTTTTTTACAGAAATTAGTCCATCTATATTTTTGACTAAACAAATTATAATGAAATCCATCGGGTTTATATATTTCTTAAATATTTTATAGGATAATTTTCATATGTTAGTAAGATATTAAGAAAAAAAATCCGTGTAAAATCCCGTGCATTGCGCGGGTGTAAAGCTATGAAGGTCTTCTGGGATTTGGTTGGTGCATATAAAGTAATACAATCTTTCATACCCAATAAATAGTTGGGATAACGTATCAAAATAAGTCTATGGATTTTAGGGTAGTATCAATTTAGGCTCAACGTACAAAATAGAATCAATATAGGTTTAACAATTTAAGTCACGATAACAGAACGAGACACGTAATATATTACTCCGTTAAGTTCTGCCAATTGTACGTGGAGGGAGAAATCAAAACTTAACGGAGTAATAGGAATGACGTGTCCAATCCGTTATCGAGACCTAAATTGGTACTTTTTTTAAACGTTAAGCCTATATTGATGCTATTTTGTACGTGGAGCCTAAATTGATACTTCTCCAAAAATCATAGACTTATTTTGATACCTTATCCCTAAATATTTTAGACAACTTCACAACAATAATTTGTAATTAACTTATATATCTTAAACATAATCGATGTTTCGAAACTCTGATATTAGAAAGCAATTTTGGATGTGTAATGTGCTTATAGAAAAACTGTAAAAACGTTAATTCAAACTGTAAAAAATATTTTTTTTTAATGATTTCAAATACAGGTGAAGTTAAAAACGTATTTTTAACCGAATTAGATGTTCAAAACTTACTAATTTGGTCATCAGTGGCTTAATGAAACCAAAAATAAATGATCAGGGGTGTAATGTATCCAAATTAAAAATCAATGACTTAATGAACTAAAAAATAAAATATCAGGGGCCTAATGATATTTTTTACCTAAAAAAAAGCCATAACTGTCAATCTAGATAGATAATAAATTTAAATTAAAAAAAAAAAGATAAACATCAATCTTCAAACATGTGATTAATATGGATTAAACTTGTGAATTAATAAAAACGTAGGAACTAACTATATAGTCTATCCAATAAGTTTAATCCAATAATCTCACCATAACCGTGAATGTAGATAGATAATAAATTTAAATTAAAAATAAGATAAACATCAATCTATCTAAAAAATCATTCGTATAAAATTTACCAATTTTAATTTTAAAATAACTCTTGAAATATAAATCTATATATACTATTTATGGGTTCATCATTTTATTACGTTTTTTTTTATATTCATTCCAAACATCTGTACTTTGAAGCTCAAAAAAAGTAATGGCTCCAAAATACGATTTCGTCTCTGACATTAATGCGACTAAAGAAAAATGGAGGTTCAAAGCTCGAATCATAAGACTATGGAACATCTCACAACAGAAAAATGAGGGATTAGGCATGGTATTTTTAGATGAACAGGTAATTTTTTCAAACTCTTAACATAATCATAATTTTAACCTGTTTATTTTGTGGTTATGCTTAAATAAATTTATTTTCATGAAAAATAGGATTCAACTATTGAAGCTCAATTGTATCAAAATTGTCTCAAAAAATTTGTGGATGTTTTAGAAGAAGGAAAGACATATATGCCTTTGAGAGTTTCCAGGTGATTGAGAATGGAGGAAAATATAGGGCGTCAACGCATAAATACAAGTTAAGGTTCATGTATAAAACATGTGTACAAGAAATAGATTGTCCACAAATTAAAAAGTCTTTTTTTGATTTTACATCAATAAATGACGTTCTCTCAAAAATAGTGGATCTTAATTTTTTGATTGGTAAGTTTGTGAATTTCAAACAATATTATTATTATCATTATTATTATTATTAATTATATTTAATTTTCTTATATCTTTTATTGGTTGTCAGATATAATAGCAGTGGTACTGTCTATTAGTGAAATGGTTAGTTATTCCAAAAATGGAAAAGAAACACAAAGACTGCATGCAATTTTGATGGACCATCAGTAAGAAATAATACAAATTTTTTTTTATCATTTATCATTTTTTGAAATACGAATTAATTAAACTTGGACATTTTCTCATAATGAGTGAATTGCAATTTTTTTTTTTGCTTAATACTAATCTATTATTATTTTTGTAATTTTATCTAGCCAAAATGAAATTAAGTGCACTTTTTGGGATGACTATGCTGTAGACATTCAATCATACTTTGCATCGAGTAATTATCTAAAAGTAATCATTCTTCAATATGCAAAAATTGGAGAATGGCGAGGTAAAGTTATTATTATATTCTTTCGATTATTGTATTATTTTAACTTGTGGTTAAATAAACTTTAATTGTTCAACTACATTAAAAAGGTTATGCAACACTATCTAATTCGATAAATTCTTCGAGAATCATTGATGATGATGACTTTTTTGAGACCATGTCTTACAAAGAGATGTAATTTGGAACTCATTGTTTTATTCTTTATTTCGCTTTTTTATGAACATATATTTCAAACTATTATTGAATAAATAAAATATATAGGTTCAATTTGGATGAACAAGAATCGTTGCGTTTGAGCCACTTATCTTCTAGCAATCTGACAAATACCCTTGGTGATTTCAACCCAAGCACTAAAATTTCATCTTTACAGGAAATTCAAGATTCCAACGAGGTAAATTATCTTTATACATCTCAACCCGTACATAAATAATTTAGACTCATGTTTCACGTTTTTAGGTAGGTGATTATGTGGTTGTTGGAACCATTGCATGCATTGAAACAAAGAACGATTGGTACTACGATTCATGTAGAATTTGCAAGAAAAAGGTTCAACTTGAGGACACCAAATATGTTTGCCTGAAATGTAATGATACTAATGCATGTGCTATTGTGAGGTAATTTTAATGACCTTAAAATTTTTTTATAAATATTTATTATGTATAGTTATTTGTTTAAATTTTATTTAAATGTATCTGTTAATTAAAATTTTGAAATCTCTTAGATATAAAATCCAATGTCGCGTTGTGGATGAAACTTCAAATGTGTCATTTGTGCTATTTGACTGTGATGCTTTTGATTTATTGGGAATAACTGCCTCTGACCTCAAAGGAAGTCAAGATGAGGTTAGCCTTTTAAAATAAAATAAATTTTACTATAGATTAAATTTAAATTGGATCAATATATATTTACGATCTCTAAAAAAATTGTAGAATCTATCTGAAGAAAAATATCCAAGTTTGCTAAATCAATTGGTGGAGAAGAAATATGTTTTCAAGATCCGAATTACTCCTTTTAATTTGGACCATGAGTCAGCACCTTATTCTATTTCTAAGATATCTGATGATGCCACGTTGATTGCACAATTTACTAAAAAAGGAGATGAAAATCAGGTAAGATTTTATTATTGATTCTATTATTATTTGTAAAATTGCCAAATTATATAATGTTTTTTTTTAACAAAACATGGTTTTTGTGTCATCAGGAATCAATAGATGGTGTAGGTGATAATCAGGAATTAGAAAGTTCAATAACACCTAGAAATTCAAAGTCTAAATGAGTGATGATTGTTCAAAGTTCGGATGAAAGCAGTAGCGCCGAAGATGAATTGTCAACAACAAAGATATCAAAGAGAATTAAGATCGAAAAGGATGATTGAAATATTATTTATTGACAATTTTTTTTAAAAATTTTTTTATTCAAAGAACATTTATTTTAGATGGTTTTATTTTTTTAGTTGGCAAATTTTGGTTTATTTTGAATATTAATTGTTTGATTTATGGAATTTGAATAATAATTTTTATGGGTATTTATTTTGAATATTAATTGTTTGATACATCTATTGTTAGTGTATTAGTGGGATATTGCTCAATTGTTTCAGATTCGTTTGGGTTGAAAAATGTGATACAAAAAGTTAGTGTTTTAGTGGAATAGTGTTTTGAATAGTAGGTTACATAAAGTGTTAGTGTTTTAATGGAATAGTATTTTAAATAGTGGATTACATAAAGAGTTAGTGCTTTAGTGGAATAGTGTTTTGAATAGTGGGTTAGAAGTGGGACCCCCACTTTCAACACACAAAAGCATCGTATAAATTGTATTCCTATGAATATATAAATACTTGAATGAGTATCAAGTTATAATATTTAAAATAGTTTTGTACTTCTTTTTTGTTTGGTATTGGCAGAAGCATTTTTTTTTTATTTTTAATGAAATAGTTAGTATGGTGAATATATTATATGAGGTGATAGATGTGAACCCTCTAATTCATTTCATTTATTTTGTGGAAGCTTCTTGATGTGAGGTAAGAAAAAAATTGATAATCTTTTTTATTATTCTAATTTTTTTTATATGATTATATGCTTATATCCAACTTTATTTTGATTTTTATATTAATCTTTGTATCTATAAATTTGCATTTGATTTGCTGGTCACGAGCGCTCTTCAAGTCTTTGCATGTAGTGGTAGCAGAAATCAGTCTCACAGGTATATTATTTCATTTTTATTTAATTTAATATTTTCTTTCCTTTGTAAGTGTGTAATTGAATAATCTAAACACTCAAACATGACACAACGTGTTTTATATTTTTTAAGCCACAAAAAATTTCAATTAACTCAAAAAATTTATATGATTTTATTTAGAGGATTTTCAATTATTTAATTAAAGTACTTTCAAGAAACTGAATATTCAAATATAAAAAATATTTGTACCTTTTTGGAAACTGTGATACGTTATTTGATTTTGAGAGTGTTTATTCAATATATTTATTGATTGAATGAATTTAATAGTTTTTTTATTTTGAAAAAATTATAAGCAAATTAATTGAAGATGTTTTTATGCCTAAAAAAATAAAGAAAATAAAAAGAGAGGTGGTGATGAATTGAGGGATAAATTGTTATTTCCAGCTGTTGACCACTCTATTTTTTTCTATATTTTCTGTTTGCATAGATACTTATAAAATAATATAGCTGCCTTTTCTGTTCTTTAAGCATGTTACTTATAAAATTATTTTCCTTAATAATACTTTTCCTTATAAAGTTAATATGAACTAACATAATATTATTAACCATTAATATAAATAATAATAATAATAATATTAAATAATGAAAATAGTAATTGTGAAATATAAAAAATATGAAAAGTCTCTGGTTTTCCACTTTTAATGTTTAATTGAAAATAATTTTACATATTTACCAAAAAAGAAAATAATTTTACATATATATATATGTAATTTTATATACTTATTTTATAAATAATTTAATGTTTAATTGAAATTAATTTTACATATACTTATTTTATATATATATATATCAATGTTATCAAATTCGGATCGGACTGGCCGGTTCAACCGTTTCAACCAAAAACCGATCAGGTTTTCGATCCGAATTGAACTGGTTTGTTATATATTCAACATACCGGACAGAACCAGAATCTGTCTGAAAACCAGTCTGACCACGGTTTTAAAAAATAAAACTTACACGCGCTAGCAAAGTTACCAACGCTTGCTTCATTATTCCTTAAAGTATTAAGACAATGTATTTCCGTTGATGTGGAACTTTATTTATTGTACACAAACTAAGATTGGTTTCTCCTATATGTGGGAAAACTTTTTATCCTAAATTCTCATTGGACAATTTTCTCATTTTATCCAGATATACTCTTTCCTCACTTTTCTGATTCTTAACCTTTTTTTTTTAAATAATCCTTAACTTTTAAATAATCCATAAATAATCTAGATAAATAATCCAAACTAGCCCAAGCTGTTATTGGACCAGATAAATAATCCAAACTAGCCCAAACTTTATTCTCAACATTTACATGAAGCCCATCCAAAAGGTTCAAAACCTTCACCTACTATCTTGCTATGTTTTTATTTAGCAGACAAATAAGTTTATCTTCATTATTTAATGGCCTAAACCATTTTTTTTTATAGAAATTGGGACATTAATGGCCTAAACCATATGCCCCCAATATTTGAATATGTTGAAATTATACGATAACATAGGAAAATTAATAAATAAGCCTATCGATTAATAAATAGCTAAAATCATGGATATTTACAACAACATATGAAAATTAACAAATAAGCCTTTTAGCTTCTAACTTTTTTTTTTTTTAGAAATTTAAAAATAGCAGTAATTAACATGAATGAGATTTTTTTTTTTTTTTGCAGAATGTTTCCAAATGACCAATCTCTCGCAATATTGGAACAAACTCGTCTTGCTAGATTGAAGAGGAAAAACAAGTTGATTGAGAAACGCTCACATAATAAAATTTTAAAAAGTAATACGTCACAAACTCGTAATTTTAATAATTTAAATATATTGAATTAAGTCTATGATTGTTTTGTTATTATTAAGTCAATTTTGTTAATTGCTTTTTTAGATTAACAATCTTCAATATATTTATTTATAGTTGCAGATCTCTCCAATGTCGGCTCATCAACTAGACAAGTAAATATAATTTATGCACATTATAAATTATAAATCAGACATTTATAATAAATTTATATATGCAAATGTAAAGCTTATTTGACTTTTCTTGTGTGCTAAGCAGACACCAAATCATCTGTTTTTCCTATCACAAGAAAATTCTCATTTGCAAAGCCATGAGGCAAGGATGAAAAGGAAGAATAAATTGCAAGAGAAGCGTTCCATGAACTTAAATTCCAATATAAAGGAGTTTCGATCAGGTAATTAATAGATTTTGAATATATGGATATTTTTACATTTAAATATCCAACCAAATAACTTGCAAGTTAATTAAAATCATTGTGTCAAAATCTTAAACTTATTTTGTATCATAGATTTTGTTTCATATGAGGGTTAAAATGATGCATTATGTTTTATAGATATGTGATTTATTGTTTGAAAGCAATTATAATTATTTGTGAATTAATAAACATTTTTTTTTTGAGTTGAAGGTGTTTCATCTACGAGTATAAAGAATTTTCATGCGAATGAAGATAGAAGGATTTATCTACAAGACATTACTAATGGTATTTCATTAATTTTATGTTACGAAGTAATTATTTATTCAAATATTAGTCAATTTCATAATAATTCATAAATTCATATGTAGGAAACATTAATTCATTTGAAAACTCACCAGTTCGTGAAAAGCGTAAGCCAAACACCACCACGTCGGATGATGTGCATATTACTAATGGTATTACATTTATTATCCATAAATATATTATTTTCTATTTGTGTTGAAATTAATCACAAAATTTATATGCATCGTTTTAATATTGTATTTGAATGTTTTTATTCTGTTGATCAATATACAATCTTTAAATACAATAAGTAATATACTTATAATTTTTTTTAATAAACTACAAATTATGCAAAATGCAGATATATTGGATTTTGGAGTTCCCGAATATATATGCTCTTTTTGTGGTGCATTATTTTGGTATGAAGAGCGAATTCGTAAGCAGCGAAATTCCAGTGTACCTATATTTACATTATGTTGTGGGGCTGGGAAAGTAAAATTACCGTTAATGAGGGATCTCCCAGATACATTACATAATCTTTTGTATGGGAGTGACAGTCGAAGTAAATCATTCATAGAAAATATCAGAGCATATAATATGATGTTCTCCTTTACATCAATGGGTGGTAAGATTGATTCTTCACTGAACAATGGAAATGGACCATATGTCTTCAGACTTAATGGTCAAAATTGCCACTTGATTGGTAATTTGCTACCACAACATGGATCACAACCAAAGTTTGCACAACTTTACATACATGATACAGAGAATGAGATTTCTAATAGAGCGGGATCTTTTTGGTACGTTATTATATGTTTTATCATTACTGTAGCAGAATTAATTTTTTTTATCTAATTGTTACCTTTTTCAATATATCAATCTAGTTCTCGAAATTCGAAGAAACGTTTTGATGAATCCATCATTAAGGACCTAAAAGTTATGTTGGACGAGTACAATGTTTTAGCACAGTCATTTAGAGTAGCCAGGGATAGATTGTCTGGTGATGAATATCCAGAGGTAAAATTAAGATTGATTGGAGGTAGGAAAACAGATGGGCGAAGGTACAACATGCCAAGTGCTTCGGAAGTTCCGGGTTTAATAGTGGGAGATGTTGATACTTTAGAAATATGCAGAGACATTATAATCGAGACTAAGAATGGTATGTTGAAGCGTATTAATGAGTTACATCCATCTTATCTGCCTATGCAGTATCCATTGCCTTTTCCATTAGGCCAGGATGGATTTCGAAAAGATTTTTTGTTTAACAATAATAAGAATGGAAAAAGGGAAACAATTAGTATGCGGGAGTTTTTCTGTTATCGAATACAACAAAGAAACGATGAACGATCATCTATTTTGAATTCACGGAAGTTGTTTCAGCAATTTTTGGTTGATTCTTACACAATGATAGAGGCCGAAAGGTTGAGCTACATTAGGAACAATCAAAAAAAATTGAGAGCAGATTTATATAAAGGGCTATCAGATGCAATATTGAAAGGCGAAACCAACCCATCCTCAAGTGGGAAAAGAATCATTCTACCATCATCATACGTTGGTGGTGCAAGGTGCGTGTACTCTTAAATTATAAAAAAATTCAAAATTTAGTTAATGTTTTTCATTTAGTTGTTAAATTTCAAATATTACATATAACATTATCTAACAAAATCTTAACTAATATAAGTGTTTGATATTAACCTTAGGTACATGATGCAAAATTATCAAGATGCGATGGCAATATGTCGCTGGACTGGATATCATGATATTTTCATCACTTTCACATGCAACTCAAAGTGGGCTTAAAAGCAAAAGATAGACCAGATATAATAACAAGAGTTTTCAAGATGAAGTTGGATAAGTTGGTTCATGACTTGAAAAATGATAAAGTATTTGGAAGGATAAAAGCCCGTAAGTCCTTATTTTTTATAATATTATAATTTAGAACATTTCAATAATGAGTATTCTTACACATGTTTGTACATGACAAATTTTCCAGTTATGTATACAATTGAATTCCAAAAACGTGGCCTGCCACATGCACATATGTTGTTGTTCTTGCATCCAGAAGATAAGCATCCGTAGGGAAAAGATATTGACAATATCATTTCAGCAGAAATTCCAGAACCGGGTGAGAATCCTCAATTACATGAGTTGGTTAAAAAGTTCATGCTACATGGCCCTTGTGGTGTTTCAAATAACAAATCACCATGCATGAAAGATGGAAAATGTTCCAAGCGCTTTCCAAAGAAATTTAATAAGGAGACAAGTGTTGATGAAAATGGATATCCGTTGTACATGAGAAGAGATAATGGAAGAACAATATTGAAAAACAAAATTCTTCTCAACAATAGATATATTGTGCCATACAATCAGCAGTTGTTATTGAAATATGATGCGCATATTAATGTGGAATGGTGAAATCAACATAGAGCAATCAAATATTTGTTCAAGTACATAAACAAGGGGAATGATCGAATAACTACTGCTTTTTACCAACAAAAGGGAAATGCTGGTGATGGCATCGATGATGAAGTTAAAATGTATTATGATTGTAGATACATTTCTCCTTGTGAGGCAGCATGGAGAATATTTGCATTTCACATTAACTACCGTGAACCGGCTGTAGAACGACTCAGTTTCCATCTTCCAAATGAACAAAGTATTGTGTTTAATGACGATGAGCCAACTGAGGATGTTGTTAGAAGAGGTAATGACGCTGGAACCATGTTTTTGCAATGGATGAGAGAAAATGAAGAATATACAGAAGCGCGAGAGTTAACTTATGTTGAATTTCCAAATAAGTTTGTGTGGAAAGAAGTGGAAGTAATTGACCCTACATCCAGTATAAAAAAGAAGATCAAGAAATGGTGTCCTAGAAAGCGTGGGCTAAGTGTTGGAAGAATATTTTACGTTCATCCAGGAGCAGGTGAGTTGTATTATCTCAGAATATTGTTGAATATTGTGAAAGGCCCAACCAAATATGATGACATAAGAACTGTGAATAATATCTTATACCCTACTTTCAAAGAGGCTTGCTTTGCATTGGGTTTACTGGATGATGACAAAGAGTACGTATATGCAATTCAAGAAGCATCCTTTTGGGGAACATGCCATTTTATTCGTTTATTGTTTACTTCTCTATTGTTCTCAAATTGCATTACAAGTCCGGAATCAGTTTGGAATCAAACATGGCATTTACTTTCCGATGACATCCTATATCGCCAACGAAGGCTCCTTAATAACCAAGGTAATACATTTATAATGCATTGCTTTAATTTATCTTTACTTATATTTAAATTCAAAAATTCCACATAAAAACATAGTAGGATTGATATCAACATTGCATTGTTTATTTAGAAAATCAAAATGAATCAAATATATGATAATAGAAATGAAAACCATGATCCGATAAATAACACTTTTATTTTCTGTATCATGTTTTTTTTTCTAGATTTGCAAATGGATGATGAGCAGTTAAAAAACTTCACACTTTCTGAGATAGAGAAAAATCTGAATAGAAATGGGAAAAGCTTAAGAGATTACCCTTCATTACCATTCCCAGATGCATGCCTAATTGAGGAAGGAAGAAATAGTCTCATTCAAGGTGAACTTGGTTATGATAGAGAGTTGTTAGAAGAAGATGTTAAGCCCAAAATATACCTAAAATATCATCAATAATTACATCAATATTGCTACGAACTTATGCTATTTATAACTGTTTAGGAAGCTTTTACTCTCGAATATGTTTCTTTCTTGTAAGGTACATAAATATTTGGTAAAATCCAAATAGGAACGAAAAGAGCTCGAAAACAGAAGAAAAACCCTACAAAAGGAGTCGAAGACGACAGAAATTAATAACGCCAAATCGAGGACGCGAACGAAAGCAGAAGAACTGAAAAACGTTCCGTGCCGCGACCGCGGCCCCCAAATTCACAGTCGCGACACACGTTCCCCAGCTTTTCCTTCCTTCGTTTGAAGACCAATGGATGCTCCCCCATTCTCGGTAGAGAATTTAATATTCTCGGTACGAGCAGGAGTTTTTAGGGGCATAGTTGCACACTTTCGTTTTCGACGAAACGCGATCGTTCGGGTGGATAAAGACGTCCTTTCGCAATAGACACGATCCTTCACAACGGACACGACACTTCAATCAAGACTCTTCAACATCTATAAATAAAGATTTGATGGAGAGTTGAAGATATGTAGAAGAAAGAGATTAGTATAGAATTTATGCAGAAATTCTGAATCAAGTGATTCAGAAGTTAGACTTCGATTCTGTTCAAAAGCAATATGCTGTACACACATTGTTTATTCAATAATAACAAGTTTAGTAGCGTTTAGACATTGTTCCAGTTTAGTTTTCATTTTGGTAGTAGACCGACCCAGTCTCTATTATGAAGATTCAACGAGAAGATTGAGTAGAGGATCCGCCCCTGAGCCTGACAAACTCTAACGAAACCCAAGGAAAGGATTGACAACCCGTTCACTTGCAAGTCGTCGAATGTTTCCATGCTCCATGTTCTCTGTAAACTTGTATCAATTTATATTTCATCTAATAAAGTCTATTCTATTCGATAGATTTTTATGCAGCACTTATGGTAACCAATCCACTAAAGTGACTGCTGGTGTTTTCAATAAAACGTATTTAATCCAAAATTTTTACAAGGAAACTTTGTTGAACACTTAGGCAAATTATTATCTCGAAAGAGTTTTAATTTGATTAAGGGCAACTATCCCGAAAGGGTTTTGTCATGTTCAAAGCCAATTAATTAGAGGTTCCGTCATTTATTTCATCTTTATAATTCGTACAAAGTTTAAAGTTGTTTTCTTTGCTTAATGCAAATAAATACATTTGTTTACTTTTCTAAAAAGTACTAAACGTTCCTATCTTGCAAATTCATTCTTAAATCAGAGTATTTTCTAACATTTTCATAATCTAATCTAATTCTCATTCTAGCAATTTCAAAACCAAAACCGATTAAACGATTTTTCCATATTATAAACCTTAAAGTAAATTTAACCGATTATAAATAAGTTTTGTTTAAAAAACGTTCCCTGTGGGATCGATATTTTTTATTACTACAAGCATATACCGTGCACTTGCGGAAATCGCTCAACAAGTTTTTGGCGCCGTTGACGGGGAATGCCAAATTTTTTGACAAAATTTTAAATTTTTCGTGTTTTATTACGAATCTAGGTTTATTCATACTTATTCAAACTTTTATATTTTATTTATTTTCAATTACTAACATATTTATTTTTCAAATTCTGTTTTGTAGGTAGTTTCGGTTCGTGCGAAATTTCAAGTTCATACGCAGTTCTCGAAGTTCAGGCACGTCACCAGATCCTATTGACCCAGAAATTGAAAGAACTCTTAAAAAGAACAAGAAAGAAAAGAAAAAGAAAAACAAAACCCCAATAAAAACTAGAATTACCGAGTCAGAAGTTATGGCCACACTTATGGATTACGCTAGGTCAGGAGTGGCCGGTGTAACAAACAGTATAGTTAGACCCCAAATTAATGCAAATCAATTTGAAATTAAGTCTGCGTTGCTTAATATGTTGCAAAATAACGTAACATTTTACGGGTTACCTAACGAAAATCCTAATACCCATTTGACAAATTTCTTAGAAATTTGTGACACTTTTAAAATACCAAATGTGACTGCAGAAGCAATCAATCTTCGCCTTTTTCCTTTTACTTTGAAGGATCGAGCCAAAGAATGGTTAACTTCTATGCCAGCCGCATCAATTGAGACTTGGGAGCAATTAGCCCAAGCATTTTTATCAAAAAAATTTCCTTTAGCAAAAACCGCAAGAATCATTAAAGAGTTAACATCTTTTTCTCAAAATGATAATGAAACTCTTTATGAGGCTTGGGAACGTTTTAAAGAACTTCAACGTTTATGCCCACACCACCAATTGCCCGCCGAACTTTTAATGCAAACATTTTATAATGGACTAAATCCTACAACTAGAGGTTCATTGGACGCTATGTCTGGAGGGTTATTCATGAAGAAAACATCTGCCCAAGCAAGAGAACTTTTGGAGGAAATGGCAATCAACAGCAGTATGTGGCCCGCGGAACGTGGACACGTACCATTAGCGAAACCATCATCCTCAACTACTTCATCAGTTAAAGGTATAGTGAATCTTGATCCAGTAGCGATGCTGCAAGCCCAATTTTCTGCCTTATCGCACGAAATTGATAGGTTTATGGCACCGTATGATTCTAATGGTAAGCCAATCCAAACGGATGTGGACTACGAAGGTATGAGCGAAATTGAACAGGTAAATTTTGTCCAAGGGCAAAACCAATATAATGACCTTTATTCCAATACATATAATCCTGGATGGAGAAATCATCCTAACTTTAATTGGAGAGATAATAATAATAATACTAATGCTAATCAAAATCGTACCACTAATTATCAAAATCAATCAAGAGATACGATTAGCACTTTATCTTCTAAAATCGATAAATTTATTGATGCTATGAGCGGAAAAATAAGTAATCACGACGATGGTTTTAAACGGATCGAGAATAAATTCGATCAGCTTATTAAAAACCAATCATCTAGCATCCACAATTTGGAGATTCAAATTGGACAACTCGCTAAATCAATTCCATCCCGCAAAGAGGGAAGTCTTCCAAGCCATACGGAAGAAAATCCGAAAGAGCATGTTAAGGCTATCACTCTTCGTTCAGGGAAAAATTACTTAGGCCCGGAAATGCCCGAAAATTCGACTTTACCTGGAACTGATTTACCGAAGCCCAAAGAAGATACATTAAATCAAAAAGATGCACCAATTGACTCTAGTACAAAAACTTTTGTACCCAAACCACCTTTTCCACACAAAGTCCGCAATAAGGACTATGACAAACAACTTTTAACATTTTTAGACAAACTTAAGAATTTGCATATTAATTTGACGTTTATGGATGCGATTACACAAATTCCCAATTATGGTAAATTCCTCAAAGATTTAATTTCAAAGAAAATCAGTTGGAAAGGAATTTCATCCATTTTACTAACTGAAGATTGCAGTTCGATTGTGTCAAGCAATTTGCCCACTAAACTCAAGGATCCCGGATGTTTTACCATTCCGAGTAAATTGGGAGATATTGAATTTCCCAGTTGTCTCTGTGATTTAGGAGCAAGCATTAACTTGATGCCATTATGTATTTTTAATAAGTTAGGGTTAGAAGAAGACATCAAACGTACCAATATGGTTTTGCAATTAGCGGATCAAACCACTAAAAGACCATACGGTATAATTGAGGATGTTTTAGTTAAAGTTGACAAATTTATTTTTCCTACCGATTTCGTTATTTTAGATTTTGCTTATGACGTAAATTGTCCGCTAATCTTTGGTAGACCGTTCATGAACACGGGACGTGCTCTAGTTGATGTGTTGGAAGGGAAAGTAGTTTTAAGAATAGGCGATGATAAGATTGAGTTTGATATGAATCAAGCGATGAGATATCCTATGGAGGATTTCGCTTGTATGAAACTTGATTTAATTGAAGAATGTGTAAATGACATTGTTCAAAAAGAAGAAATAATAGAACCTATAATGAGTGAGGAACTAGAAGATAAGGACCCGGAACCTTTGATTCGAGAAGATGGACCAGTTCCGCCTTCAATTATAGTTCCACCTAAATTAGAACTTAAAGAATTACCAAGTCATTTGAGGTACGCTTTCTTAGGCGAAGGCGATTCTCTACCTATAATTATCTCTAACAAATTAACACAAGTCCAAGAAGAGAAATTGAAAGAAGTTGTTAGAAATAGGATAGGAAGTATAGGTTGGCAAATTTCAGACTTAAAAGGTATTAATCCGAGCATTGTAATGCACAGAATTCACTTAGAAGAAGATAAGCCACCTAAAGCGGATAGGCAAAGACGCCTAAATCCGAATATGAAAGAAGTAGTAAAAAATGAGATTACTAAACTTCTGGACAATGGAATCATCTACCCTATCTCGGATAGTGAATGGGTTAGTCCAATCCATTGTGTACCTAAAAAGGGAGGCATAACAGTTGTAAGGAATGAAGAAGGTGAATTAATACCTACGCGAACCACCACTGGTTGGAGGGTTTGTATAGATTATAGAAATCTAAAAAAAGCAACTAGGAAAGATCATTTTCCTCTTCCTTTCATTGATCAAATGATCGAAAGGATAGCTGGTCATGCTTTCTACTGTTTTCTAGATGGTTACTCCGGATTCTTTCAAATATACATTTACCCGGATGACCAAGATAAAACAACCTTCACATGTCCTTACGGAACATTTGCATATAGGAGAATGCCCTTTGGTCTATGTAACGCACCTGCAACATTTCAACGTTGTATGACTGCAATTTTTAATGATTTCATTGAAGATATCATGAAAGTTTTTATGGACGATTTTTCAGTTTATGGAGATTCTTTTGATTCGTGCCTAGAAAACTTGGATAAAGTTTTGTCTAGGTGTGAAGAAACAAATTTGGTATTAAACTGGGAAAAATGTCATTTCATGGTTGACGAAGGAATTGTTTTAGGTCACAAAATATCTGAAACAGGATTAGAAGTAGACAAAGCAAAAACCTCAGTAATAGAGAAATTACCCCCTCCAACTACTGTTAAGGGAGTAAGATCATTTTTAGGACATGCCGGTTTTTATAGAAGATTTATTAAGAATTTTTCTGTAATTTCCAAACCACTCACTAATCTACTCATGAAAGATTCCACCTTTGATTTCAATGAAGATTGCGTTAAAGCTTTCGAAACATTAAAAACAACTTTAGTCAATGCACCTATTATTGCTAAACCCGATTGGGATTTACCATTTGAAATTTCATGTCATTTATTATGCAAGTCACACACTTTCCGGTGCACAATTAAACTACACCACAACTGAGAAAGAAATGTTAGCTGTAGTTTTTGCATGTGATAAGTTTAGGTCATACTTGTTAGGTTCGAAAGTTATTATTTACACTGATCATGCAGCATTAAGATATCTATTTGCTAAAAAGGATGCAAAACCACGTCTAATTAGATGGGTTTTATTGTTACAAGAATTTGATATAGAAATAAAAGACAAAAAGGGAGTAGAAAACCTTATCGCCGATCATCTATCGAGACTTGAAGATGAGAACGGTCCCATAGGTGAAACTAACGGTATACGAGATGATTTCCCTGATGAACATCTCTATCAAATGAAAAGCGTCATGTCACCATGGTATGCAGATATTGCTAATTATCTTGCAGCCAATATTGTTCCGGAAGGATTAAATTTCCAACAAAAGAAGAAATTTTTCTTCGACATTAAACAGTACTTTTGGGAAGATCCTTTTTTGTTCAAGACCTGTGGTGACGGGATAATTAGGAGATGCGTTGGTGAAAATGAATATGAATCCATAATGTCAGAATGCCATTCTAGCTCTTATGGAGGACATAATGGAGCTAACAAGACAGCAGCTAGAATATTTGAATGTGGTTTCTTTTGGCCTATGATGTTTAAAGACGTCCGTTCATTTATTACTCGTTGTGATAAGTGCCAAAGAACAGGAAATCTAGGAAGGAAAGATGAGATGCCCCTCACAACCATATTAGAAGTTGAAGTCTTCGATATGTGGGGAATAGATTTCATGGGACCTTTTCCCCCTTCTTTTGGTAAAACTTACATATTAGTTGCCGTTGATTATGTTTCAAAGTGGGTTGAAGCAATTGCAACCCCGACGAGCGATTCTAAAGTTGTCGTTAATTTTCTTGACGATATATTTTGTAGATTTGGTTGTCCAAGAGTCATCGTTAGTGATGGTGGTGCTCATTTTATAAACCGAAGTTTTGAAACGCTTATGAAAAAATATGGAGTACGCCACCGCGTATCAACGCCATACCATCCTCAGTCAAATGGTCAGGCGGAGATATCAAATAGAGAACTCAAATGGATTCTAGAGAAAACAGTTTCATCCTCAAGAAAAGATTGGTCTTGTAAACTAAATAATGCGTTATGGGCATACCGTACTGCATTTAAAACACCAATAGGAATGACTCCATACCGTTTAGTGTATGGGAAGGCATGTCATTTGCCAGTCGAATTAGAACATAAAGCCTATTGGGCTATTAGGGAACTTAACTTTGATTTACGACAAGCAGGTAAGAAACGTTTGCTCGACTTAAATGAGTTAGATGAGTTACGCCATCTATCTTACGAAAATGCAAAGATTTATAAAGAAAAAGTGAAAAAATGGCACGATGCCAAAATTAAAGTCAAACACTTTAATGTTGGGGATAAAGTGCTGTTATTTAATTCACGACTTCGTTTATTTCCAGGAAAACTTAAGTCCAGATGGATAGGACCATATTTAGTCGTCAAAACATTCGATTATGGTTCTTTAGAACTGGAAGGTCCTAACGGAATTTGTTTAAAGTTAATGGTAATCGATGTAAAATCTATTACGAAAATATTTCACAAATAGAAATTCTGTTCGTAACAAGATTTTCTGACGTATAAATCACTCAGTTTTTCGATCACAGTTTATTTTGTTTTCTTTTTATATTTTTGTTCATTTTATTTTATTTTTATTTTATTTAATTTTATTTTATTTCCACATGCCATTTTTGTGATTAGATGACTTTATGTTATGATTTATATGCATAAAATATGTTTATTTCATGATTTTAGAATTAATTTTAGGAAATTAGAGTGAAATTAAAGTTTCAGGCAATTCTCTGCCGAGAATTCTATTTTTCAGATTTGTCCAAACAGGTTAGATATTCTCTGAACTTACCGAGAATAATAAATTCTCTACCGTGAATCAGGACATGGCTTACGACGCCTGATTTCCATAAGGAAATCAGCGTGTCGCGACCGCGAATTCGGAATTCTCGGTCGCGACACGCGAAATTCCTGCACACTTAGGTCTGAATCAACCTAAACCTTTCGACAAACCTCTTGACAAACGAAACCTTAAGTTTCTTCGTTCCCGAAAGGTGTAATTTTATACATTTTCATGATTAAAACAACACCTCTTTTCATCTAAAACTCTTATAAATTAGTCCTAGAGGATTCAAGTTCTGTTATAATTCTTTTCATCTTTATCAGACCTCTTATTTCTTCAAAACACCATTTTTTATTTAGTAACAGAAACTTTGTTTCCTTTAAACCAACACCATGCCTACCAAATACAAAACTTCAAGGCACAATGCTGCCTCAAGCAATAAACGCCCAAACTTATCCAAGCGATATGGGGCGCCTTTTCCTATCTTCAATCACGATGAAGGTAGGCGTTATTGGAATCATCGTTACAAATTCTTCACCGGAATGTTGTATATGGATGAATTTCTTAACAGCCAATTGGGCATTACTGATGACATGAGCCGCTATATGGAACGCCTAGGGTGGACAAAATTCGCCCAAATGCGATTTTCAATAATAGGCGACTGGATACTCGAATTCTTCTGTACCGTGCGTTTCACTAATAAACGACGCGTACGTCTCAGTTTTCGTCGAGAAGGCGAAATCTTTACTTTCGGCTATCCCGAGTTGCATGCTTGGTTTGGTTTTCCCCCGAGGGATACAATCAAACGTCATCCTGGATGAGACATGACATCCTCGGACATTTGGAGAATGCTCACTGGTTTCTGGCGATTCAATTCAAAACTCGCCTATAATCACTCTTTTCGCTCCAACTCCATGCTGTATTTGCACAAATTCCTGTGTCACAGTTTATTCGGGCGCACATTCAGTAGTGTAGTCCGTGACACAGATTTTTATGTCCTTGGAGATATATTCCAGGGAAATGCAGTAGATTCTTCAAAGATTCTGATGGAGGGTCTTGTCACCGCTTCTCGATCCAAGGATAAGAAGATTGGGTTCCGCAATATAATCTGTGGAATAATTCTTGGTACAAAGGGTACCATTGATGTTTCCTGGAGTGATGATGAATTCTTTCCGACAATTGACTATGAATTTCTCGAGCACGAAGGACTTGTAAAACGTGTCTTTCGAGCAGGGCCTCACTTTCTGTCTGCACCGGAACGTGAAACTTTCGTGCAGTTTCAAATTGATCGTATTAAGGCCAGAAATATCCCACTTGATAGGGATGAGTATATAGAATAGTTTAGGTTTATAGTTATTTTTCTTTTTGTAAATATTTGTGTGTTTTTGTATTATTTGGTTTCATTCTTTGTTTTTATAATTTTATTTTATTCAATAAAGTTCTATTTTCATTTTAGTTCATTTATTAATTTTACAAAGGTTAGATTATGTTTTCCATTTCCTATATAATCATGGTTAAATCTATATAAAATCTATAATATTGAACAATCATGGTTTTCTTAATTAAAACATATATCCACACCAAATCCAATTTTCACAAACTTCATTCATTTAGTTTAAAACATTAATTCATTCAATTGATTAAATTCATATTATTAATATATATTTATATGCACTTATTATGCACTTAATATGATTCTCTTAACTTATATGAATAAATGAACATTTAAGTTTCATTAATTATTCATAAACCAATTTATTACACTTTAATTCAATTTATTAAGGTTAAACCTTTGGTTTTCCTTGCCATTAATGTCATTTATTTTAGTTTTTAAGTGCAGGGACACTTTATATTAAGTTCAGGAACCAAATCATCAGCAAAATTGCACAAACCATGTCACTAGGCACCCAAATAGGCCATTTTGACCAATTCTCTACCGAGAATTAATAATTCTCGGTATGAGCAGCAACTATGGACGAATTTCAGGGGCAAAATTTCCTGAAAATCGCGTGCCGCGGCCGCGGCTTTGCTATTCGCGGTCGCGACACGCGTGATATATGCCCTTTTGATTCCGATTTTGCCAATATTTTTGCCTATTCCTATTCCTATTCTACCTATACAATCACCTAATCACCCTATATAACCCTACCTCTTACACAAACCTCACATCACCTCTATTTTTACCCAATCCCTTACTCCAAACTCTTCCCCAAAAACCTACTTTTAGTCTTCCCAATTTATTCACTCCAATTTCTATCCTCTTTTCTATTTCAATCACTTCCAATTCAAACCCCCAAACTCATCTTCAAGCTTTACTCTTTCTCTCAATTCCTTTTTCTTCTACTTCTTCTTCTCAAACCCTAAAACACACTAAACACCATTACCATGGTAAGAACTAAGCGTGTTGGTAACAAGCCCGCTGTTACGGAAGCTAATCGCCTTCGGGTTCAATATGGAGCTTATTTTGACATCGCTTCGGAGGAGGAAGCCGTTCGTTTCAAACATTTTTCACAAGCCGACCGCCAATTTGTGGATATGCACTTCTTAGACTTCCATTCGGTACGAACATTGAATTTCTCTACTCGAATTGATGCTTTTATTGAGGCATTAGGTTGGCAAGAATTCGTTAATATGCGTTTTCCGCGTATTAATGAATATGTGGTGGAATTTTTGGTCACTTTGACCATGAACAAGAAGAAAACCTCAATCTCTTTTAGGAATAATGGTATCACATACACCATTGATTATGAAGCAATGGGAAACATGTTTGGTTTCCCTACTTCTAATTTTTATGATAAGCCTAAAGATTTTGATAATGATGCTGTTTGGCAAACTCTTTCGGACCAAGACTATTTTAATTCCAAAAACACTTCAAGCAAGCTGATTAAGGACAATTGTGTGTTCTTCTTTCACAAATTTTTGAGTTTCTCCTTGTTTGGTCGTGTGGAGAGTTCAAAGGTCCAGGTTCGGGATTTATATGTTTTGGATAGCTTGTTTAAAGGTTTGAGGATTGATAGCATTGGCATGATGTTCGATAATTTGTTCCGTGAGGGCTACTACCATTCAAATCCCTCTTTGTAATTTTATCACCGCTATTGTGTTGGGAGCTCGGGGTGAATTGGCTGATTTTGACATGTCCACCTACTGTGGGTATGTTCCACTTTTGGACATCTCGGCTCTTGAGCGGGCTCATTTATTGCTACCACAAGGTCCCCCCGTCTTTATTTCGTATGCCTCCCGTATTGCCCACCTTCGTGGCGCTATGGGTGGTGGCGCTTCAAGTTCTCAATTTGCAGGTACCGAAGGCGGCGGAGAGGCGGTGGGAGAGGAAGATGAACCCCAGGCTCAACCCCAACCCCAAGCACCTCAAGCGGATGATCCGGTGGATTTGCGGAGGATTTTGGACCAAATCAATTCCAATAATCGTCAAATGAACTTACGAATTGATGATTTGGTAGAAAATAATATGGTGATGAATGACAACCTCAACCTTTTGAGGCGTGAGCATAGATCGACTCGGCATCGGATGCTTTCCTTTTTCCGATGCCGAAATGTGGAGACTTCACCTACACCTCCGGATTCCCCGCCTCAAGCATAGGTTGCTTCATTTCCTTTTATTTTTATCTTGTTATATTTGGTACAATTTTAATTTTCCTATGTTTGGTACAATTTTCCATTTTTAATTTTATGTTGAATGTTTCATTTGCTACAGTTTCTATCTTTGTTTCGTATGCCTTATTTCGTATTTATTTTTTATGTTTTCTCCATTATTTTCTTTTGCACCAATGAGGACATGGTCCAATTTAAGTGTGGGAGGAGATATACATATATCAATTTCTATACATATACGAATAAATGCTACGAAAATATTATTTTGCTAATATAATTATTTGTTTAGGTTATCATTATTGTTAGAAATAATATTTCTATACGGGTACTATTTTTCAAAAATTTTCACAAATCTCCGATACGATTTTAAGTAAAATTGTCTCGAGTGAATATATTTTAGTTTCAAAAATTCTTTATATTCAATCTCTATTTTATATCATGCAATTCATGATACAATAAATCTTATTTTAAATTTTCAATTAGGTTTATAGGCATTAAATTGAACTGACAATTTTTTAGCTCGGTTTGATTTCGTCTTACATTAACACCAATTGAAGTTTTTAAGGAAACTTTAGTCATAATACATGTTGAATTTTAAATCAATATAAGATGAATGTGCTATCTTTCTTTTTCCCAATTTCAATTTTATATTTCATATTAATTAATCAATTAGTTGAATTCTTAACTTTTGGCCACGATTGAGACCAACCTTATCACAATCGAGATATGAAAGGGAAGGATAATTAAGTACTGTTTACTTTTGGCCACGATTGCGACCACCCTTATCACAATCGAGGTATGAAAGGAACGTTTAAAGCAAAAAATAAGCGTGTATAAGTTTAAAGTAACGATTGCGTCCACCCATGGCATGGTCGGTACCTCTTAAGCAAACACAAAGCAATAAAATAAAAATACGTATAAAGTTACGATCAAGACCACCCTTATCTCGGGCGTAACTTATTTAAATTTAATATATTTCATATATTAGTTTAGGTTTGGGAAAGGAAATTTTGTGCTTTGAAATGCCTTGAGACGAAAGACTCAATAACATGCGTGCTTATATCGTCCCGAATGCTTCAATTCAAAATTGGAAATACAAGACGAATGATATATCGTATATTATACTAAGTTAGTTTAATGTTTTGCGTATAAATTTGCCATGCGAAGTTAGTTTTTTCGGCTTAACTAATTCAAAAGGTAATACAGAGATATATGTTTTATTTTCATAAAGAGATTAGTTAAAGAATAAATTCAGTGAAATTTTTCTCGGGACTAGCAAAAGATTAAGTGTGGGGATTTGTTAAGCCCAAAATATACCTAAAATATCATCAATAATTACATCAATATTGCTACGAACTTATGCTATTTATAACTGTTTAGGAAGCTTTTACTCTCGAATATGTTTCTTTCTTGTAAGGTACATAAATATTTGGTAAAATCCAAATAGGAACGAAAAGAGCTCGAAAACAGAAGAAAAACCCTACAAAAGGAGTCGAAGACGACAGAAATTAATAACGGCAAATCGAGGACGCGAACGAAAGCAGAAGAACTGAAAAACGTTCCGTGCCGCGACTGCGGCCCCCAAATTCACGGTCGCGACACGCGTTTCCCAGCTTTTCCTTCCTTCGTTTGAAGACCAATGGATGCTCCCCCATTCTCGGTAGAGAATTTAATATTCTCGGTACGAGCAGGAGTTTTTAGGGGCATAGTTGCACACTTTCGTTTTCGACGAAACACGATCGTTCGGGTGGATAAAGACGTCCTTTCACAACGGACACGATCCTTCACAACGGACACGACACTTCAATCAAGACTCTTCAACATCTATAAATAAAGAGTTGATGGAGAGTTGAAGATATGTAGAAGAAAGAGATTAGTATAGAATTTATGCATAAATTCCGAATCAAGTGATTCAGAAGTTAGACTTCGATTCTGTTCAAAAGCAATATGCTGTACACACATTGTTTATTCAATAATAACAAGTTTAGTAGCGTTTAGACATTGTTCCAGTTTAGTTTTCATTTTGGTAGTAGACCGACCCAGTCTCTATTACGAAGATTCAACGAGAAGATTGAGTAGAGGATCCACCCCTGAGCCCGACAAACTCTAACGAAACCCAAGGAAAGGATTGACAACCCGTTCACTTGTAAGTCATCGAATGTTTCCATGCTCCATGTTCTCTGTAAACTTGTATCAATTTATATTTCATCTAATAAAGTCCGTTCTATTCGATAGATTTTTATGCAGCACTTATGGTAACCAATCCACTAAAGTGACTGCTGGTGTTTTCATTAAAACGTATTTAATCCAAAATCTTTACAAGGAAACTTTGTTGAACACTTAGGCAAATTATTATCTCGAAAGAGTTTTAATTTGATTAAGGGCAACTATCCCGAAAGGGTTTTGTCATGTTCAAAGCCAATTAATTAGAGGTTCCGTCATTTATTTCATCTTTATAATTCGTACAAAGTTTAAAGTTGTTTTCTTTGCTTAATGCAAATAAATACATTTGTTTACTTTTCTAAAAAGTACTAAACGTTCCTATCTTGCAAATTCATTCTTAAATCAGAGTATTTTCTAACATTTTCATAATCTAATCTAATTCTCATTCTAGCAATTTCAAAACCAAAACCGATTAAACGATTTTTCCATATTATAAACCTCAAAGTAAATTTAACCGATTATAAATAAGTTTTGTTTAAAAAACGTTCCCTGTGGGATCGATATCTTTTATTACTACAAGCGTATATCGTGCACTGGCGGAAATCGCTCAACAGAAAAAAGTGGCCATCTTATGTTGTCTTTAAATAGTAATAAAAAATGGTGTTCGAAAAAATTATCAAGGAAATTGGATCGAAAAATGGTGGATTATTTTTTGTTTATGGATTTGGAGGAACTGGGAAGACATTCATATGGAGGACTTTGTCATCTTTCCTTAGAGCTAAAGGTGATATTGTCCTAACAGTAGCATCAAGTGGAATTGCGTCTCTCCTTATGCCTGGTGGTCGAACTGCACATTCTCGATTTGGTATACCCATACTAATCACTGAAGATTCTACTTGCAACATCAAACAAGGAAGCCCATTAGCTGAACTACTCATTAAAGCACAACTTATTATATGGGATGAGGCTCCTATGGTTCATAAACATTGTTTTGAAGCATTTGATAGGACTTTACGTGATATCATGCGCTTCCAAAATAGTAATAGCATGGCTTTGCCTTTTGGTGGAAAGGTTGTTGTTTTGGGTGGAGTTTTCAGACAAATATTGCCTGTTATTCCAAAAGCTAGCAGACAGAACATAGTATCATCTACAATAAATTCATCTTACTTGTGGAGATATTGTAAAGTACTTCAGTTAACCGAGAACATGAGGCTTCAAAGTCGAGATTCAAATACTGATACAGAAGAATTAAAATCTTTTTCTGAATGGATCTTAAGCATTGGTGATGGAACAATTGGTGGGGAAAATGACGGAGAAGCTACATTCGATATACCCGAAGAATTACTCATCAAAGATGTTGATGATCCTATTGGAGCCATTGTCAAAAGTACATATCCAAGTATCATTGAAAACATTCAAGATCCAATATACTTGCAAGAACGTGCCATTCTTGCACCTACATTGGATATTGTTAACAAGGTGAATGAGTATATGTTGTCTGGATGGCCAGGAGAAGAAATATGTTACTTGAGTTCAGATTCTATCTGCACAGTTGAAAGTCATTCAAATAGTCATGAAGATGTGTATACTCTTGAATTTTTTAATACTATTAATTCTTCAGGATTGCCGAATCACAAGTTGACATTAAATATTGGAATACCTGTTATGCTACTTCGTAATATTGATCAGACTCTTGGGCTATGTAATAGTACACGATTGGTGGTAACACAATTGGGAAAACATGTGATTGAAGCATCGAAAATTACAGGTTGTAACATTGGACAGAAGGTTTTCATACCTCGGCTTACTTTGACTCCATCAGACATCAAATTGCCATTTCGATTTCAACGAAGACAATATCCCTTAGTTGTTTGCTTTGCTATGACTATCAATAAAAGTCAAGGCCAATCACTTGCACATGTTGGATTATATCTTCCACGTCATGTTTTTAGCCATGGTCAAATGTATGTTGCGGTTTCAAGAGTCACAACAAAAAAAGGATTGAAAATTATTATTTGTGACGAGGAAGATAATACATCTAATTGTACCCAAAATGTAGTGTTTAAAGAATTATTTAATAATATAGACTGATTCTTAAAATATAATTTATTGAATTACTTTTATTTAGTGTACAAATAATTTTAAATTATTGTTTAAATAAATAAATTTAAAAAAATTTATACATGAATAATTTTAATAGATAACATAATTGATTTTAGAATTTATTTATTAAAAAATAAAATCCGTTCATTGCACGGGTCTACAGCTAGTAATAATACTGAAAGAAATAGGGTCAAATACATAAATATCATAATTAAGTATAAAATTACAATTAAGTCATATCACCAAACTTAATTCTTAATATGTCATTATTCTTTATATAATATGATTTTACACCTTAATTTAAAAAATCTAGACTCCAATTCATAAATCATAAACCCTAGAAAATCTATTATTGACTTCTAATTTATAAATTATAATCCTTAAAATATATTAAAAGTACTAATTTTACTAGTTTGATAATCTAAAATTATGATTTGATATAGTTGTAAATAGTTTTTTAAAAATGAATTTCTGTGTAATTTTCCCAAAGAAATAGCTTAACAATTGTAACTAATTCTAAAAACAGAAATAATACACGAGCCCAATGGAAGAAGCAAAAGCCCAAAGATGGACGAAGTTGAACCCTTGCAAACCCTAGCCCTTTAGGGATGAAGCGAAGAACCTGTGGTATATAAGCGCACTTACGATTCCTTCTCTTATCTCTCTGAAGTAGCAGCTTCTAACCAGGAGAGAAAGAAATGGTTTCGCTGAAGCTCCAAAAGCGGCTCTCCGCCAGCGTGCTCAAGTGCGGGAAAGGGAAGGTGTGGCTTGATCCCAATGAAGTCAATGAAATCTCCATGGCTAACTCCCGTACGTTCTCTTCTTTCGATTTTGTTCATATCGATTTCCTCTGATTAAGAATTTCATATTTGATTTATTCGATTGTGTTCGTGGATCTAGGAAGGAACCGAGCTTCCTATTTGATGTATGGTTTTGGTACCTCTGTTATTAGAGTGATTTTGTCCCCTTTTTTATGATTATTATAATTGATAAAGCTGCTTTGATTGATTTCTCCAGTTTATTGTTTTATGAGAACTGTTATAGTGAAATTAGGTAATTTTACATGTCATTTACATTACTAAGGGATGAAAAATGAGATTCTCTTGTAGATTAGTGATGTTGATAACTGACTGATCCTTATTCTCCAACCTGGTCCGGTGTGATACAATAACCTGAGCTTCTATCTCTTTCATTTTTAATTATTTGAACGTAATTTACATGGTCATTTAATTGTAACATGTATGAATTGAACAACATATATATAGAAAGTTGTGTGGGACTTTGAATGCTGTAGTGATGGCTGTTAGAGAATATTATTATGGCCAGAAAGTCAAATAAACATTTTAGTTGAGCTGCCGTCTGAGTTTTTAACTAGCAGGTTTTGCAAACTACTATGTATTTCGTGATTTTTGTATAATATAAGCTTGAGGGGATCTAGTTAGCTATATGTGGTCTGATTTTAATTTAAAGATTGAATTATATGCTTATATAGCTTAGATGTATTGTAAGTTTTTTTAACCTTATTTATAAATTTAATATGAGAATGTTTTTTTGAATTGAACATTACCTAACATAGTTTCTGCATTTGGTTTGCTTCATTCCTGTTAGAGTGAGAACTTCCATATACTTGTTATTAATATCTAACACAAACATCTGTGGAATATAAAAATGTTCTCAGTGTTTATTTCTTTAGAATTTTCATCTCATGAATTTGCTTTGTAAAATCCAGGCCAAAATATAAGGAAGTTGGTGAAGGATGGTTTCATCATCAGGAAGCCAACAAAGATTCACTCTCGATCCCGTGCAAGGCGTATGAAGGAAGCTAAGAGGAAAGGACGTCACTCAGGATATGGTATATAGATTTCTAATTTCTAGAACTATGGGTTAGCTGTTGGGGTTTTTCGTTATGACATCATTGCTCAAATAATTTCTCCCTTTATCCCAAATTGTAGTTAACTTTTGCTTTCTTAAAATTAGTTTTCTAATCTCCCTAATTTGTTATGTATAGAAATCAACAAAGCACATCAAATTAACTTGAGGCTATAAGTATTCTCTTCATCCCAATGCAAATATTACTGAAAGTTTTAATAATTTAATAACCAGCTGATCATATTATTAACTTAAATAAAGGCAAATAAGAAGATTATGTGTGAAAAATTGTGTTTCAACCATCTAAAACTAAATTTTTGTAAACCACTTAAAGGCTCAACATGTTTCATCTTTTTGGAACTGAGTATTTGACTTTGTTAGTTGAAGGCATGCTAGATTCATATTTGATTTCCTGGTCTATATATATATGACTTTGGATTAGTGAATGAGAATTAAAAAAAGTTCTTCGGATTCTGCTCTAATTAATCAATTATTTTTGCACGTTTTGTCGTTTCCTTTTGCAAGAAATCTTATGCACTGTAATTTTGCTTGAATCACTTCAGGTAAGCGTAGGGGTACAAGGGAGGCTAGGTTGCCAACAAAAATCCTCTGGATGAGAAGAATGCGCGTTCTCAGGCGTTTGCTCCGCAAGTACAGAGAATCAAAGAAGATTGACAAGCACATGTACCATGACATGTACATGAAGGTGAAGGGTAATGTCTTTAAGAATAAGAGAGTTCTTATGGAAAGCATTCACAAGTCAAAGGCCGAGAAGGCAAGAGAGAAGACTCTGTCTGATCAATTTGAGGCCAAGAGGGCGAAGAACAAGGCCAGCAGGGAAAGAAAGTTTGCCAGGAGGGAAGAAAGGCTAGCCCAGGTATGATGCTCGATACAAGCAATCGTTATCCCTGCTCTGGATATTTATGAGTTTCTAAGTTTAAAATGTTGTGTTATGTGGGTTTTTGATATTGTTGTTGCGTATGATGCTCAGGGACCTGGGGCCGAAAAACCAGTAGCTCCTCCACCTGCTGCTGCAGCCCAAGCAACCGAGTGAGTAGTTGTAAAGTAATGTATATGTTTTTTATTGTGATTGAAACCTGCAATCTGATTATGTGTTGATGTTTTGCTGTGTCTTTTATTGCAGGGGAGCTAAGAAATCCAAGAAGTGAAATCAACATTAGGAGCTCCAAAGATATCTTATTGTGACAATAGTTTTGTTGCCAGTTTGCTTTTTTGTTTATTTGGACCATGTTACTTAATGTTCTAGATGGAGGAATGTCTAAAATATTTTTATTACGTAGCTTCCAATTTTCTTTTATTTGTTTCTACGTTGCTTTTTGATCTGAATTTATGTTTTCAACTGGTGAGGGTGTTGTGCTGGTTGTCTGTTCATTATCTTTCATACTGGCATTCTTCCCAATTACGTTTTTCAAAAAGCTACTATAGAAATACTACTACCGACTAAGATTGGTTTGAGTTGGTTTTAGTAAGGGCCTCAATCGATCGAGTTTTTAAATTGGAGTCTTGGTGAATGCTATCGGCTTTAATTGTGAGAGGGATCATCTAAACTTGTCTCGGTCACCAAAAAAGAAATGCTGCTGCAGGGCTCGTAAAATTGCACCAACCTTGGTTCAATTAAGCACTTTCATTATTTTTTCCCCTCTACAACGATAATTTGTTTTGTTCAACTGCAATGAGCTATTTGTGATAAGATAGGAGTATGGTTGTAAATGGGATGAGCTGCTCATGGGTGGTTCGATGTATGGTTTGATAAAAGCTTGATTGTGTTTGAGCTCGATTTATGAATGAGCTGCTCATGGGTGGTTCGATGTATGGTTTGATAAAAGCTTGATTGTGTTTGAGCTCGATTTATGAATGAGCTGAGCTTGAGCATGAGCATGGTGAAGCTCGGTTCGAAAGATGGTAAGCAAGTTCTATTGTGAATAAGCTAGTGAACGAGTTAGATTATAATGTTCATCAATACATTAATGAGCAAGTTTAGTTTGATTATTATGTTAATAATAATATTTCTATAAAGATATGGTAGTTTGATTATTATGTTAACGTAGTTTTGTAGATTTCAAAACTATTGATACAGATTGAAAGCGATAAATGGAGGTTTTAATCGTAAACCAACAAAGAGTTTCTTCTCTAGCTAAACTAGAAGGAGTGAATCCCAATAACAAGGTATAAACCTCGGTTCTCAAAGAGAATAATGTTTGATTGATAAAAGTTGCCGTCATTCTTACAAAATGAGGGTTTAAATACTTCCCCTTAATGATAACAAAAGACAAGGATTACCCATACTAGGGTTACAATAAGGCTATCCCTAAAAGGGTAAAATAGGTGATACGCTCCGACAAACAGTACATTGGTACATGTACGGATTGTCAGGGTTGTTGGTGAATTACTTCGGGAGGAAGTAAGCCTAGAGATCCGCCCAGGGTAGATGTTGATACGCCTCCTTGCGTACTCCTAGATTCGCCCAGCTTGCTTGTCTTGGGGATCCGCCCTCCTAGGTATAACCTCTGTGGGTCTGATGTCTGGGGATTCGCGCGTCTGTGATCAGTGATCTCAGTTAGGATGTCTGCATCATTCGCTCCTTTAAAAGAACTCGGCACCGATTCGCCCTGTTTGAACTCCAAAGGACCATCCGGTTTCCATGGGCTAAGGTCACGGATGTTGAATGCTGGTGAGATTTTACCAAGCCAGTTCGGCAATGCTATATGATAGGCATTGGCATTGACCTTCCGGGTGATCTTATATGGCCCGTATTTCCTAGGCCGAAGTTTGCTACTTGCGGCGTTGGCGAGTCTCTCTTTGCCCAAATATACCATAACCTCATCCCCGACTTCAAAACTGTAGGTCCCTGCGGTGCTCATCCGCCTTAGCCTTTAATTTCTGATTTCTCTCCTCAAGAGTCTCTCTCACCTCTTGGTGCATCTGTACATAATCCTTGGCCAGCTGGTTGGCAGTCACGTTTCCTCTAGGAAGATGGGCTATATCAAGGACATGATTCGGGGTCTTTGTGTATACCACCTCAAATGGAGATCTCCTGGCTCATTGCACCGAAAACATTTGAAAGGTGCTGGCCTCGCATATGGATTGTTGCTCTTAGGTGGTATAGGTGCTTCCTTGTATGGCCTAGTATCTCCAACAGATCCCCTTCCCACACTGTTAACCTTGGCCCCACTGGCACTCGCCACCTGCTTGCCTTTGTCATAAGACCTCACGTTATCTCTTCCTCCAGGCGTATACTGAGTAGTGGCGGATCTCCTGGATCTCCCGGTCAGTTGGGATTCAGCCTTGAGGGCTAAATTCCTAGCATCTTGTACTCGAACCACCATCTGTGTGCCAATACGATCCTGGATGTTGTATCTCAACCCTTCTAGATACCTAGAGGTCTTTTGGCTTTCAGTTTCAGACAAGTTGGCTCTCGCCGAAAGCCTTAAGAACTCAGAAGTATACTCATGGGCACTTCGGGTCCCTTGAGAGCATCCCCTGTAGGAGCTGTAAATATACTGCTCATAATCCGGCGGTAAGAACCGCTCCCTCAACATCGCCTTCATCCGTAGCCAAGATCAAATCGGATCTCTGCCCCCTCTTCTTCTTTCTTCCCTCATCTGATCCCACCAAACTGATGCGCCACCCTTCAGGCGATACGCCACCAGCCTTACTTTCCTCTCATCAGGAATCCCAGCATACTCAAAGAAACGTTCAACTTCCGATAACCAGTCTAAGAACCCCTCTATATCCAGTTCACCTCCAAAAGACGGTAAGTCTATTTTTAGCTTAAAGGCATCATCTCTATCAAAGTTCCCTAGACCTGGGTATCCTCTAGCAACCTCCACACGTCGGTTGTCAACAGGCCCAACATCCCTCATAGTTCTAACGGTATCATCATTTCCGATACCCTCAAAGTCATCACTATCACTATCAGCGTTATGCACAATGACAAAGTTGGGTCTTCTTACCTCAGGATCCCTAGGACCCATTTGTGGAAGCGGTTGTTCAAGGGCTCCTTCCTTTCTCTGGGTCGATCCTCCCGCGGTTGGTCGGATTAGCGCCAGAACCTCCAGCTTAAATTTTTCTAAGGAGGTGGTTAGCTCCAGGAACCGTTGGTCAGTCTGCCTCTGCCGTTCATGGCTGGCTTGGATTTGCTCCGCGAGGTGCTCCCTCAGCTCCTCATACCTCCGGTCATTGGTTTCCATGGAATCTTGCGGTTGTCGGGGTTGAACCATTGCCAAAAGAAGTTTCGGGTCAGGAAACGATCGGCTCTAATACCAACTGATACAGATTGAAAGCGATAAATGGAGGTTTTAATCGTAAACCAACAAAGAGTTTCTTCTCTAGCTAAACTAGAAGGAGTGAATTCCAATAATAAGGTATAAACCTCGGTTCTCAAAGAGAATAATGTTTGATTGATAAAAGTTGCCGTCATTCTTACAAAATGAGGGTTTAAATACTTCCCCTTAATGATAACAAAAGACAAGGATTACCCCTACTAGGGTTACAATAAGGCTATCCCTAAAAGGGTAAAATAGGTGATACGTCCCGACAAACAGTACATTGGTACAGGTACGGATTGTCAGGGTTGTTGGTGAATTACTTCGGGAGGAAGTAAGCCTAGAGATCCGCCCAGGGTAGATGTTGATACGCCTCCTTGCGTACTCCTAGATTCGCCCAGCTTGCTTGTCTTGGGGATCCGCCCTCCTAGGTATAACCTCCGTGGGTCTGATGTCTGGGGATTCGCCAGAGCGCCTGTGATCAGTGATCTCAGTTAGGATGTTCGCATCAACTATATAGTGCTAAAGAAAATTTAAAATTAATATAATTAATGAGTTGTTTGGGAATGAAGTTCATGAACTGAATTAACGAGCTGTTAGCGAGCAAAACTCATGAACAAACTTGCTAACAAACTCGTGAACAGTTTACGAGCAGAATGTTGAGTTTAAACTCGAACTCGTCAATTTTCTAACTAGCAAACCGAAGTTTGCCTTGGTTCGCCTCGATTACCACCCTACATAGGTAAATTGTGATATCATGTTATCTTTTTTTTATTATTATTACGTTATCTAGTTATAACTTATCAAAAGATTTGAAATATATACATTTGAGAGATGATTTGAAATATATAGATTTGAGAAAAAAATTTAAAGATGATCTCGTGTTTTACATGTATTGAATAAAAAAAGATTTTTAAATAATGATCTAACCATAGAATCTACTTTGGAGGCATATATGAAAATACTCAAAAACATTATCATCAACTAATGTTACAAAATAAGTTGTTTGAAGGGATTTTTGTTACGATTTACAGTTTGTAGTTAAAAAAAAAAAACATGAATTTCTTATCGTTGGAAAAAACTATTTTTCATATATAAAAGGTAAACAATAGTTTCTTAACCAAACACCTAAAATTCTGATTTTTAATATGAAAAAACAAAAATTAGGATCTTTCAAATATTGTTGTATATACTTCTTTACATTTTAATATATTCTTTTTAATTTGGTTATGTTTATTGTTGAGTTTTTGATATGTTAGATTAGCTTCAATTTTTTTTATAAGGTTTAAATTGTGAGGGTTTATATTCTTTTATGGAATATATATATATACCTACATATATATGTGCCTTCTATGGTTACTTTGTTTTTGACAAAGTATCGTGTTTTCACCATTGGATGATGGAGTATAAAATTAATCTAATGGTGAAAACACACAATTAAAAATAAAATAAAAAATCTCATAGTAACTATGTTCTTTGAAGAGACGGAGTAAAGTTGTGTATATATTCTTTTAAAATATTAAGAATTGAATTTTTATATTTAGCATAGGTGCCAAACATAATTAAGACGGGCCTGGGCCGAACTATAAACTAAATAATTTGAATTAAAAAATTGGTTAACTTGATTGATAATTTGAGTAAATTGCATATATGCTATGTTACATTTACCTCATATCACACTTTAACGACCTTCAATTATACATATTAATATACAACACTTTATAATAGACCTTTCACTATTGTGTATATAACATGTGATAACAGGTAAACTATTAAAAAAGCATGATGTATCATTTGACCTAAATATTTAATTTTTTTTAATGATTCCATTAATATTAAAAATACAATTTAACCTTAATAATTTTTAGGGTTAATTACAAATAGGTGCTTTGTGGTATCATCGATTTGTATATGTGGATCTGTGATTTTTTTTTTACAAATACAACCATGTGGTTGTCGCGTTACAAAAATCAAGGCAAGGGCTTTAACTCTCTCCTCCTCTTCTTCTTGAATTTTTGTTTTTAAATTCTCAGAATTTTGGAATTTCCAGAATCACACTATAAAATTCCAGCGTTTAGCATTGGGCGTCGGAACGTTAGATTTCTCCAGCATTTTCTGGAATTTCCAGAAAATGCTGAAAAAATCCAGCATTTATGCTCTAAAAAAATTAAGAAAAAATGAGAAAGAATATCAAAAGTCAAAGTTCTTTTTTCCCCAAAATATTCCTATGCCACGTCACAAGTTAACAGATTCCATTCATTTGTCTTAATTTTGATAACAACGACCATAAGATTATGTTTACAAAAACAAATACCACAAGTACCAATATAAAAATTGGTGATACCACAAGATATGTATATATAATTAACCCTAATTTTTATTCCATTCTCTATTCTTAATTTTTTCTCATTATCACTTTTCATTTTCTCTTTTTTTCTTCAAGCTATCAAAACCCTAAATTTTCATAATGGGATGTCCTCCGATGACATTTTTTTCCTTCTAAACAGTTAGTTTTTTGTTCAATATCTTTTTTAAATCAGAGATAGCTTCAATGGAAATATTTATAATTACTTTTTTTTTTGCTCTAATTTCTTATCAATTTGCTTTCGATTTTCTTGTTCTGCTCGGTTTTATTTGAAACAGTTAGTGAGTTAACAGAAAATGCAGATTTTACCACATAAATGAATCGGATAGTGGTGACTCAGTGGTCGCCGGTGGAAGCAGCGACGAAGATGCTGAAATACAATGATTGATGGGTAGTGTTATTGTTGGGGTAATATGTGAAGGTGTGAGAATGTTGGGGGCAGAAGCATAATAATAGAAGATATGAGCTAGTTTTGTCATTTTGAATTTGTACAAGAAGAAACACAGTGGTTTATCCATTTGTAAATACAAATATGTGGTTTAAAAGTTTAGTATGCTTTTTTTTTAACTAGTACTGTTAAATTCTTATGACAATTAAAAACATTTTTTTAAAATTATATTTATATATTGACAAAATACAGATCCTAGAATCAAATTTCAGTTACGTAAAATGAATTTAAATATCAATTTAGTTCATAAAACTATCAAATTAGTAAAAAAAACATAAATTGTTCACCATATAATTTATAGTTTCGATTTAGAGAGTTGTATTTTGTCGATATGTAAAAATACATTTTTAAAAATAAAAATGTTATTGATTGTACTCATAACAGTGTAACTTATAATACTTTATTTTGTAAATAAAATATAGAACAGACTTTTATTTACAAACTTTTAAATCATAAGTCTTGTCTATAAATTGGACAAAGCATACGCATTTTTTTTTTGTCATAATATGTGCAGCTACTACAGCTATAGTAACTGCTTCCATTTGACCTAAATATGAGACTATTTTTCCGCTGAAATTATTTTTCAATTGGCTTGCACTCATTTATTTTTCAACTATCTTCATTTTAGACTCGTTTTTTTTAATTGTAATTCATTTCAATTATCTTCATTTTAGAGTATCTAACTATGTTCATTTTAAGGAACGTTTGTTTACCTACTTTTCGCCTCTTGTTTATCGTTTGACTTAAAAAAAAAAGGTTTAGGTATTTAGTTAGAAAGCTTTTATTTACTTTATATATATAAAAAGTAGTAGCTTTTTATAAAAAAAATAAAATAAAATATTCATATATTTTGGAAAAACAGTTTTTCTAACAGCAAACAAATTAGACTAGCTTCATTTCTCAACTAGTAATTTATTTCACAAATCAAAACCAAGCAAAACCAAATTACAATTTAGTTCCGTTTGATTCAAATTTTTAGGGTTTTTTTTGTTTAATTTTGCTTACCCATACTCGACCCCACTCATCAATATAGGTAAGGTTTCAATTTTTTGAATTTTTAGAAAATATATTTAGCATTTGGTTCATTTAATTATTGTTGTTCTTTTTTTGTAAACATTTAATTATTATTGTTTAATGTTTGGTATTTTTTTGTATTATTGTTATAACTGATTTTCTTTTCCAGAATATTTTATATTTGTCATTTGGTGTAAAATAATAAAAGTAATACTGATTTTTTTTAAATCAAATGGTGCCACATCATGTTTTTTAATAGTTTACTTATTATCGCACGTAATATATATCATAATGTGAAGTCGCCCATAAAGTGGTGTATATTAATGTGTAAAATTGAACGGTATATACCAAAATATAATATGAGAGTAAAAATAGTACATCACGCATTTACCCCTAATAATTCCATCTTTAAAAAATAGATTTTTTGGTTTTTAATTTAGGTTCTAAATATAAAACACTTGGCAGTTTCTGTTAATCAAACCGTTCAATGAACTCGCCAAAAAAGTTGATAGAGCTCCCGAACTTATAAATGTCTTGTTAGTTCATTATACTTGCTTAAAGTGGCATAGTTAGTTACCTAAGTTCATGCAACAAACAATATTGGTTTATAATAAATTGAAATGTAGATTATTTTAAGCAAGTTAAGGGCCAATTGATCCTTGTAAGCAAGTTAAAGGGGGTGGGAAGGTAAGAGAGAGATGCTCCTCCTTCTCTCTACTTTTTCTTTTCTTTTCTTTGTTTCAGATCCGGTCATTTCCGCTACTACCATCGACACCGTCATTTTTCAGGTTTATTTAGAGAAGGAAGAAGGAAGCTTTTCTTCCTTCTTTCTCCTCCCATTTATATTTTAGTTTCCGTTTTTAGCTTTATATCTACATTTTCTTCTTATTAGTTTGAAGTCTATATTCCTCTTGAACTTCTTTTTCCGTCAGATCTACATTTGTGAGCTATACGTTTTTCTTTTATTTTTTTTCGGTCTTAGCAAGAGCGGAAAAGGTTTATCTTGTCCGTAGATCTATAGATCTGCGTGGATGCACAAACAGAAAGGACTCAGATCCGAACGTCCGGAAGAGCCTAAATAATGAAGTATGGATTACAACGGTTTTTCAACGGGATTCGACTTACGAAAAGAATATGATTTCTATATATGTTTATTGTATTTGTATCTTTTCTGGTTTTATTGCTCTTGGTAGTCTTTTTTATTGCTCTTTGTAGTCTATTTCTCCCCTTTATGGGTCTTTGCCTGTATGAGATGGAGGTTTTTATTCCTCTTTGTTTCGTGTTGTACTTGTAAGTTAATGGAATGATATGTGGCATTTTATATAAAAAAAAATGGGAGGGGGGGGGGGGGGGGGGTGGGGTGGGGCTATTAGGTTTTTTTTTTTTTAAGCAAATTGAGGAGGTTAACGAACACTTTATAAATTTAGGGGTCAATCGATTTTTTTTTTACTAACATTTAGAAGAGTATGTATTAAGTCTATAAATAATTAATAACTTTAATATTTAATATTTTATGTTTGAATGAATTGTAATATTTAATTGAGTTATGTTTGAATGTGAATTTTAATTAATATTAGAATTAATTTTGTTTGGATGTTTAAATTTATGTTTATTTTAAGGGTAACCCAAAAATTCATATTAATAGTGTTTATTTAGTTTTTCAATACATAAAATTTATTGATACTTAAATGCTTAAATATTTAAATGCATATATTCATAATAGATTGTTATATTTCCAATACAAATAAATACTTATTTTAGAATTAAAATTCTCTTTTTTATTATTATATGTGAATAATTAATGCTTATATACAACTCTAAAGGCTGTATATATCATTTGCCTTATTTTAAAAGTAAGGTTCATGATTCAATCGAATGTTTATTCTTATATTATAGTTAAATATTTAGGTTTGGTTAAAATTACATTATTACTTTTCGGTTATTATTGAGAAAAATGAATAAAAACAGTTAACTAACAAATCTAACTGAAAGTATCGGCTAACCATTTATACAATTAGCTGATATTAATGAAGTGGCTTCGGTTTTAATAGATTAAAAACCAATAGATCCAGTTTGATTAATAAAATAGTTTTGCTTCAAAATAAATAATAAAATAGTTTAATAGACCGATTAAACGAACTATGCCCATCCTGGCAACTAGTAACACAAGAACATAATTGTATTTTTTTTAACAAGTAAAATTAGTTTAACTTAGCAGGTAAATATTTTCTAATAAGTGAAATTAGTCTAACTTACTAATATCATAGAGATAAAATTACAAACTTCTCATTTTTCTTATCCATCTTTTGAAAAGGGTGATGCTAGACAGCCATCAAGATTTAGGTTGTAGGCAAGTCCTCAAAAAAGTTGCAGTAATACTCTATCTAATATCCCTTAAAATTAGTATATAAGAAAATACACCAGTAAAACTTTACGATACCCTTCATTATATTATCAAAATACTGGCAATCCTCGCTTACAATATTTGCCATTTCATTTCAAGACAATAACAGAACAAACCCTGTGCCAAGGAATCATCTTGAGCCTACTCATTTCACATTGTTCATTCCAAATAATAATGGAGTGTGCAAATGGAGATTGATACGTAGGGATATGACCGTTAAGACTATTTTCAGTTTGTAAATTAATCTTTGCTTTCAATTTACTAGCTTGAGATTATGTTTACGGTTCAGAACTCATCAGCCTTCTTTCTCAACGCTTTTATCAGCTTCAGCCCGAAAGGTATCACAACCAAAGGTAGTCATTTTCATTAGCTGGGTATAATCTTTTTATTGGTATTTTTTAAAGACTTCTTTGATAGCGCGGGTTGGTGAAGACCATCCCATCGTTATCTCTGAACAATGGTTTATGTCCACTAAAGTCGGCACTTCCATGGTTTCCTCGGCCTTTGGATGCAGCTTGCTGTATAGATGAGTCACCTGAACTGTTGCAGATCCCAACTCTCACAATGAATGTTGCATGTGTACCTTTTTCAATGCCTTCACTCTCAATCCATATATGGCCTCTCATTAAACTTATAAACCTGATTCAACAGTGTAGATTAGTATCAAGAGATAAAACAAATGACCAAACAAGAGAAGTAAAACAATGCTATAAATTGCCATACCCATGAAGCGAACATACGTCCACACATGTTAGATGGTAACTCAGTAGATAGGTCAGTTTAATGAAGTGAAAGCTAAGAGTATGGGGGCAAATATTACTTCTTGATTGCAGAAAGTCATAATGATCATAAAAGTAATGTTTTTCAGGTAATATATTTGCATAGAATTTTCTAAAGGTTATGAGCTTTGCATAAAGTTTTCTAGTTTTACCGTTTACAAACCGCCAGTCCAAGTCCTGCACCACCACTATTCCGGCTGGATCCAGTTTTGGTCTGAGTGAATTTGGTAAAGAGGTGTGGGATATCTTGTTGGAGAATTCCACAGCCAGAGTCCTTCACCTGTAAGAAATAAACATGATAGGCAGATATTTAACCAATGCAATACCGGAATGTATGTCAGGGTGACAATGATTGATTGATACAGTTAACTGCCAAAATAACATCTTCTAAGATTATAAAACTAAACTAGAGCAACATTCAATTGCATTATTGAACAACCTGTACTCGCAGATAGAAGTGGCCTTCACTCGACATTGGGTAAAATTCAGGAGGTCGCCAGTCTCTCAAGGAATCAGGCTTTGCAACCGAAGCAATAATTGAAACATAGCCCTCCTTTGTGAACTTAACAGCGTTACCAACTACATTTAAAATAGTTTGCATGAGACGCTTCTGGTCGCCAACTGCACACATAGGCAAATCTGGAGCCATGATCAAAGTCATAGACAACCTCTTTAAGGATGCAATTGGCTTTATCAAGCTAACAACCTATATTTTCAACAAAAGAAAATTCAATAACCACACCGCATCCATATAATGGTACTTAGCAACCAAACTAAACAACATTATCACAAAAAAAAATGTCTCTAACTGTTACCTCTTTAAAAACCTCATGGAGATTGAACATCCTACTTTCTAACTCTAAACTGCCATCTTCAAGTCTAGAAAGATCTAAAACATCGTTAGTAAGTGTTGCCAAAAGGTTGCTACTCTTCAGTACAGTTTCAATCATTGCTCTTTGTTCTGAAGTTAGATCAGTCTCTAAAAGAAGTGATGACAATGCGATGATAGCATGCATTGGTGTCCTCATTTCATGGTTCATGACAGCAAGGAAATCATTACGGGCATGGATTGCCATTTCTGCCTCCCTACGAGCTGACTTTAGAGCAAGATTTTGCTCCATGAGCTGATTGCGTGCTCGCATAGATTCTTCAAGAATAGCAGCATGTGAAAGTGCAACTGCAACCTATAGGAATATTCAAAAGGGTTTCAGAATATATCATTTTTAAATGCAATTCGTGGAGTTTTCACAATACAACGGCATACATGTCTTGCAGGTGAAGAAAAACGAGGATCATAATATACCAAAACTAAACACGAATATTGGCAAGACATTTGTCAGGCACATCATTCTCACAGCCACGATCATATTCTTGCAGGTAGCAAGACACATGAATAAATGAATTAGATCTTCATGTCAGAAAATAGGAACTCAAACAAAATGCTAAATTAAATTTCTAAGAGCATATTCTGTAATAAATGAAATCAGAAAAGAAAAAAACCTGATCTGCCACAACTTCAACAAGTTCCAGCTCATGGTCTCGCCACTTTCTAACACTGTCAGTAGGGAGAATCAGAACCATCACAGCGTAGCTTTTTGCAGAAAGGTCAGGCCAATCATTAATCTGAAAATTTGAAAGATGTAAAAGAGGAACACGAACAGCAACAACTTCTGGTTGTGTGTATCTACCAACGAGAGGTCTGACCCCTCTAGCCAGTGGGCAGGTATAAGGTATACGCAATGCTCGAGCACTGTTGAAGACATCATTGACTTGAGTAAGGTTTATTGGCACAGTAGTTCCAAGTTGTGTTTGGTAGTGCAAGGTGTAAGAAAGCTGAAGAGTCAAATCCGATCGTGATGGCATCCACAGTGCACATTCCTCTAAACCTAAAGTTCTACCCAACTCAACAAGAGTGGTCTTCAATATAGTATGTCTATCAAGTGTGCTTCTAATTTCATGAGTCAGCATCCGCACATGCCTTCCAGTTTCTTCTTGTGTAAGAATAAGGCCAATCTCCTTGTCAAGCTCTTCAGCCTTGTTCTTCAAAATCAATTCCCGAGTTTTAACGCTCAAAAGATCAGGAATAATGTGAACTAGCATCAAAGCAGTTGCACATGATACAATGGCACAAGAAACTTTGGCAATAGTCATAACCACCGCAACCGCTTTTGTATGCATAGTGAATGTCCACAAGTTTATGAAGTGGGTTGCTCCACAAAGAACAATAAAAGCACCAAATTGCATAAGCACCCATCTATACGGGAAGAAGGCTGATTTTTGCACAAAATATATGAGCTCTACTGGAATAGAGAAGTATGCAATGGCAATCAAAACATCTGATATATACTGATATTTCACAAGAAGCTCCTCATGATGCCACTGTGTGTCAATACAATCACAAGACTCCATATTCCCGATCAAGCAAATCTGAATTCATTACAAAAGAAAATGTGCAACTTCTTAAAGTACATATATAACAGTGTCAATAAAAAAAAGGGCGGCCCGGTCGCACTACGCGTCCCCGCTGAGCGAGGGTCCGGGGAGGGGTCCCACCACAAGGGTGTACTGGGGGCAAGCCTTCCCCTGCCAATTTATTTTGGCAAGAGGCCGCTCCTAAGACTCGAACCCGTGACCTCTTGGTCACACGACAACAACGTTTACCGTTGCGCCAAGGCTCGCCCTCCTATTGTTTCCAACGTTTACTGTCATATATAACAGTGTCAATAACATCAGAATATATAAGAGCTCACAGTATAGAGGGAGGACCCTCCTATTGTTTCCAAAAAGTGCAGTACTGCATATTAGGCTTTATTTTCACTATTCCTCTTTTATTTTATTTTTTCCTCTGAGGTTGGGATGAGCAACTAAAATACGGAGTCAAATTCTATCACATCCATTCCAAAAGCATAAAGGATTCTTTTAAATTCAATTTTACTTTGACCATGAATTTCCAAAATCAAATCTCAGTTAAGGAGCAAGCAACTCCTGAAATTGTCAAAGAAACTAGAAACTTGTCGAGAACAACAAATTTAGAATATAATCAACTACACCCACACTCTCAACACCAGTTACACAATAAGATCCAGAAACAATCAGAAATTGAGCAACTAATATATGAACAGATTCAGAGTCGCAAACTAATCCGGATTAAAACCAAAGCTAATTGTAACAAAATCCACGATCAAACAAAATTCAAAAGAGAACAAATCTGCAAATATTTTACATAATGAGACGAGCTAACATATAGGCAAACCATCAAAATCCATAAATGAGCCCAAATTGAAAGCAGTAAAATGAAGGGGGAAAAAAGTGGGCAGGAATGAGAAAAAAATCTTTACCAGATGTTAGGAAGAAGTGGATGGGCAGGGATGAGTTGTAGAGGATTGAGCGTTTTGATCTAAGACGTTCATATTGATAAGAAAAGAAATCAATCCTCTACAACTTCCATTAAAAATAAGAAAAAGATCTGAAAATGAGAGACTGGCTTAGATGGAAGAAAGCAGAAGTGTAAGAGATGGAAGTGGAGAAGAAAATAGGGAGGGGAAGGGAGGGGGCTGCAGCAGCCCAAAAAGCGTCAGCTCTCACGGACAATAAGGTCGCAACGCAGTCATAAAGAGACTTTTGCACGTGCCATTGCTGACTTGGATTTTTATTTTACGGTTACAATTTTAAATGTTTATTTATTTGGTAACATACCATCCGCTCACTTTATATCTAAGGCAAGAAGCATATTTAAGCCCCTGAATTTTACCTGTTTTAAGGATCAAGCCTTAATCAATTATTTTTCCATATTGAGCTCTTAATTATTAATTTTGTTATGGATTTAGTCCTTATTTAATTTTTCTGTCCAATTTGGACTGGATACATCGTTAGGGCGATTCGACTTGTTGACATGGACAAATAAAAAAAAAAATTCATTAACTAGGAGAGATAAAAATTAAAAATTAAAACGAAATTATAGTAATTAATTTTCAATATATTCTTTCCAAACTCGATTTTTTTCTCTCCCATTTTGTGATTTTCAACATTAAAATCGCCAAATAGATTTTCTCATCTCCTACACTCGACAAAAAAGTGAAATAAGGGCCAAAACCATAATAAAATCAATGTTCAAGGGCTCAATGTGGAAAAATAATTGATCAGGGGCTTGATCCTTAAAACAGATAAAGTTCAGGGACTTAAATATGATTTTTGCCTATATCTAATGAATGTGTTAAAATATGAGAAGGTCAAGAGTTTAATGAAAGTAATGAAAGGTACCGTATTAGAAGATTATTATTTTTTCAGGGTAAATGAGAGTCAACATTTTAGAATAAAGGATTAAATTACAGTTGGTATAAATGGTTAATTTAGTCTCAATCAATTTTTAGATATCAATTCATTCCTTAAAATTGGTATGAATTGTTAAAAATAATTTATAATCAAATCAACCATGAAAATATAACATATTTTGATACCCGAAATTTATTATATTTATGTTTTGATATTTGAAATCTATTTTTATATGCCAGTGTGTAGTCGCAAAACGTTTTAGTACCGACGCATTACTTTATGCATCAGTGCAGAATATCGATGCATTAATATTATTTTGAAGGGTTTAATGAGGTTTTCTTTGTCTCTGTTTCGCGGAGCTTCTATCAAAATTAATTGTTCGTGGCCTATACTCATATTTCGAAGGATTTTTAAAAATTTTCTTTGTTAGTGCGGTTTTAGCCTCTATTTATTTTTCTCACATTTTATCATTAATATAATTATTTCATTAGCAAAAAAAAAAGTCTAGTAGAATTATTTTTATTCAAAATTTGATATTTCTCTTTATAAATAAAATATATTCGAAAATTATTTTTTATCATATGTTATTATTTCACTAGCCAAAATTTTGAATTTTTTTATTGAAAAAAAATAAAAGAATAAACTTCATACAAAATTTATGATTATAAAAGGGTTATGAAATAGTCATAATATCGATGCACTAATACTATTTTGAGGGATTTAATAAGGTTTTTGTCTCTGTTTCGATGAATTTCTATCAGAATTAATTTTCCATGGTCTATACTCCTATTTCGAGGGATTTTTAGAGATTTTCTTTGTTAATGTGGTTTCAACAATTTTTAAGTATAAAAATAAATTTCAGGTATCAAAATATAAACATGATAAAGTTCAGGTATTAAAAATATATTATACATTTAGGCTAATTTAATCATGGGCTAATTTGACCCTTTACACCAACTTTAAGAAGTGAGTTAAATACCTAAAGATTGATCTGAGTTAAATTGAACCTTCACGCTAACTTTAAGGATCAATTTGATCATTTATTCGAACAACTTACTATAATTAACTCTAAACTTTAATTAACTTCCAAATTAAGGATAAATGGATTTAATGAGATTTTTTTTAATGGAAAGCCAATAATGGAGCTAGGAATCCAAAGTCGATCATGTATGGAAAAAAATTAGTCATGCATATATAAAATATAATATTAAACTATTTAAAATCTAAATTTTATTGAAAAAAAATATTAAAAATATTTTTACATAGGTCATTATCGGTGACTATTTTTTTTTTTTAACAACACATGAAAAGGAGCTTACCGACGGCAATAATCGTAATCTTCAAGATTCCATATTTAAAAAATATTAAATAATTTTGTTAAAATACCTATGTGTTAATTATCATATTAAATATGAAAATAATCTAAACTTGTTAGCATATGGTCCGTCGGGCTCTAAGATAGCTCCGTCCATGTAACTAATCTTTCAACTTTCATTTATATTCCATAAACTCCCAAATAAGGTTAACCTTTAATTTTCATTTTCATCACTTTTCATTCCCTTTCATTATCTCCTCCAAATATCACCTCCTGAACAATGGTTTAAGTTAATTTTAATTTAGATTACAGGATTCAAAGAGCATCTCCAATAATTAGAGATTTTCAATGCTCCAATCATCACCTCAAAAAAAAAAAAAAAACACTTTCCAACTTAAAATACATTTCCAACAAAAAAAAATCTCTACTAGTTCAACAATTACATATTATTTTGACAAGTCTCATACGTCATATAATATTTTATATTTTTTTACTTTAATTCAATTAAAATATTTTTTTGTATATAATACTTATGAATATTCTATTATTGAATAATAATTATTAATTGAATAAATATTAACAATTAGATTAATCTATTTAATTTGAATTAAAATTTGAAATCACTCTTATAAATATTTGTTGAAACGAAAATATAAAATATATTAAAAAAAACTACATATAAAAAAAGCATACATTTGAAGAAGAAAAAGAACAAACGTAATGAATAATTGAAAGAGCGAGATTTTTCGATGATCAATTAGTGAGGTCTGTGAGTCCGAAATGTTCCTAAAGGTGCTAATACTATCCAATTTGAGTTGAACGTATATTCATCTATCACGAATCTCTAGATCCATTGCGAGATAATATGCAAAATCTGGAATATGTCCACTTTGAACGTCTTCAGGAAGTATTGATGGAGAAACTTCTTGCGGAAATTCTCTCGAGTATGGTGGCGCTCATTTTCAACAATAATGCTATGCAAAATAACATACGCATATATAATGTTATGGAGTTTTCTTTTATCCCAACTCTGTGTTGATCCACGCACTATTGCAAAACAGGTTTGGAGTAGCTTACATCTTTTTTTTTTTTGTAATCTCATACATATTTTTGTAATTAATTCGCTTAGGTTCATAAGCATGTGGAAAGATGCTCACAAAAGCAGCCCATTCAGATTTGTGAAGTAGTATTTCATTTTGTATGTCTTATTGTTAATATTGAATTGAACTGATGGAACTATTCCTTGGAACTTTTCCTTAAATAAATTCTATTTGTTCAAAACATTTAGGTCGTTGTTTGCCCAAGCCACACCGAAATATGTGTGCCATATCCACATATCCACTAAAGATACTTTTTCAAGCATGATCATGAGATATCCATTATCTTCTCGGGTGTATTACCCTTTTCATGCAACTAGACAATTCTTCCACTCCTGATGCATACAATCAAGAGTGCAAAGCATACCAGGAAATCTATGGTGTACCTCGTGCATTTGAAACAAGTGTTGGACACCGATATTATTAAGCCTCCTCATATACACATGTCCATACACTTTAATCACATCACAAAAAATTGTCAACACATTGTAAATCCATGCAATCATTAATTTTGATGTATTAATGAAGAGCATCGACACAGATCCATAAGCAAATATATACATAGTCGCAATACATTTGTTTTGTAGTGGACCCAATTTGTTCCTTTTGCAGCACCAACCTTCTGTTGGAAACATGTTGTGTGAGTCCCCACTATATGTTCGAACAAATTTATATTCATCTGAAACTATCTATGAAACGGGTCCTCCGAATATACCAGTTTAGACAAAAAGTAATTATTCTAGAGACTTTTTGCATCAACTTCATGATCACGTTTCACAAATTTCCTCTGTCGAGGTTTTGATGGTTGATCTACTTGTTTAAGTAAATAGAGATCCAATTATTCATCCTCCTCCATCATTTCGATCGTCCACTGATCATATGCTAATAATTTTGTACTATAACTAGAAGACATTTTGGTTTGAGATTGGGAGATTGATCTATTTGTGAATATTGTGAGATTGTGTTACTTTTGAAAAATGTGAAGTTCTATAAACATAAATTTCATATATATAGAAAGGTGAATTATTATAGTGAACTTTTTACAGTCCGGAGATAACTCATATGTCAAGAGTCACCATAAATTTCAAGACATAATAATGTTGTATTTATTATTTTTTTAAAAGAGTCGAGAATGGTGAATTATTATAGTGAACGTTTTACAGTCTGGAGACAAACTCATACATTATAAGTCACCATAAATTTTCAAGAAATAATAATGTCATGTTGACTGTTTTTTCAAAAAGAGTCCAGAAGGGTGAATTATTGTAGTGAATGTTTTATAGCATGGTGACAACTCATACGATGATAAGGTTGAAAGAAATTCCTTTGGTGTTATTCTAAATGATTTAATGTGTTATAACTCACAGTCTGGATACAACTCATAGTTTATAGGCAACTAATATTAATAAAGTTAGCTTTTGCAGCCTGGAGACAACTTATAACTTTGAGCCAACTCTTTATTTCATTCCAATCAGTGACATCATAGATTTATAAAATGATACTATTTTATAAGTTTTTAGTCCACAATCAGTTTAAACATTTTGTTTCAACTTTTTTTTAAATAAATAAATTGTTCCATATATTCAATTGCTATAATTGATAATACTATAAGAATTTTCTTTACGCATGTTAGTTGATAGTTGTTAGCTTATTAATGTTAGCTAATAGGTGTTAGTTGTTAACTAATTGATAATTAATATAAGTCAGTGGAATGAAGATTTTACTTTGTAAATACAATAGCACAATTTTTTTTAAAAATAAAATAATAAAATTGATAATATTTAGTAAAGAGAGGATTGGCAATTGTTCTTTCCTTTGGAAAGGGCTCAGTGCTGTGTTTGCTGAGTTCTGCACGGGGGTTGGCCTGGAGGTGGGTAATGGTAAGTCCATAAGCTTCTGGTATGACACCTGGATCGGAGATAAACCCCTTATAGAGGTTTGCTGCTCTCCCCCGCCTAGCAATTTCCGCAACTGGAGGATTGCCGATGTGGTGGACTCTGATGGGGACTGGATTTGGTCTATGTTTGATTACTTCTTGAGCCTTGATTCTCTCCTCAGAATTAGGGGAGTGAAGATTAGTAACCTTGAGGAGGACAAGGATAGGCATTGCTGGGCCCTGACAAAAAATGGAGCTTACTCTTGCAAGTCTGCCTTTGAAGCTTTTACTCTTGACAGATCCGACCCTCTTTCGGACACTTGGAAATCCATTTGGGCTCTGAAAATCCCTTACCGAATGAGGAGCTTCCTGTGGCTTGGAGTCAAGGATAGGTTGCTGACTAATTCGGATAGACATAGACGTCACTTGGCGGATTCAGGTGCTTGCAGTAGATGCAGAGGCCAAGTTGAATCTTTGTGCCATGCCCTTAGGGACTGCCCTAAGAGTAAGGAGGTTTGGCAGAAAGTTCTTCCGCACCACATTCTCCCCTCCTTCTTTGCCTACCCTGAGAATGACTGGTTCTCCAATGGGGTTAAAGGTAGGTTAATGGCTAGCATGGAGCAGGGAGACATTTTATTTGCTATTATCTGCCACCACCTTTGGAAGTGGAGAAACGATGAGATCCTTGGTGAGAAGACTGTTTTTATTCAGAACTTACCCGAGTTCTTCTCTAAAAAGCTCCTTACCATTACGGGGAGCTTCAAAGGGGACCCCCTTGCCAATTCTACCCAAAATAAAGAGGTTCAACTCGTTGGGTGGTGTAGGTCGAAGGATGGGGTGGTTAAGTTGAACACGGATGGCTCCTGTCTCAACAATGGAAAGATCGCGGCTGGAGGCGTGCTCAGGGACGCGGGAGGTGCCTGGTTGTCTGGATTCACCCATAACCTGGGTTTGGGCTCATCCTTTTCAGCGGAACTTTGGGGTATTCTTTCTGGAGTCAAGCTTGTCAGAAATCTGGGTATTAAAAGGCTTGCTGTGGAGTCTGATAATATGGAGGCTATTAGTATGATCTCTAATAATCATGCTTTTTGTCTTAGTAGCCAGAACCTTATCAAAGCAATAAGAAGTCTTGGCTCCTCCTTTGAGTCCTTAGAGTTCAGCCACATCTACAGAGAACAAAATCGAATTGCGGATCGCTTGGCGGCGGCTGGGCACGAGGGGATGTTAGGTGTTTCCACCCTTTCTGATCCTCCTATCTATCTTTCTTCTCTCCTTTTAGAGGACAGAGTTGGGTTTAGCTTTCCTAGGCTGATCCCAGGTTAGCTTTTGTCTCGGTGTTGGTTTGTTTTCTTTTCTGTTTCTACAAAAAAAAAAAAAAAAGTAAACTTATAAAAATTTGTCATTTTTAACATGTAAAAAGAATAATATGAATATATTATTTATCAATATAAATAAACATATTATATGAATTTTGATAAAAAAAATTAATAATCTAAATACTTAGATAATTCAAAAATATAAATTTAAAAAGATTCATAAATCCTATCTATATAAATATATAATTTTTTTAATATAAATATATAAATAAAATTTAACACCTTTTTCACTTCAAAAATTATTTATTTTCTGTAGATTAATAAAATTTAGTACTCATTGGTAGGTGATATGTAAATTCCACTGTAAACCCTTATCAAAGTCTGTGGTTTGCCCTGACCTTGGAAATGGGTAGACCTACCCTTACCTAAACTTGTTTCCTACAGAAAAAAAAAATTAAAAAAATTGATTTCTTAATTCATTAATTATGGAAAACAAAAACGAATGTTTCTCTAAAAGAAATATTTTAAGGTGGTTCTATATTTCTAGATATTAATCCTTGTGAAGTTAGGTTTAATAGGTTATTTAGGAGAATGAAACATGTACGTTGCTTAGAAAAATTGGGATACTTTTATCAAAAGCTAAACATATAAAAATAACGTTTGCAAAAAGCTACAATGGTTTCACGAAAAGCTCCAACTAGGAGCTTTCGTGAACCGTTGATGTTTCCTCCAAAACAGCTAACATCGGTAGCGTTGAAAATTTAACCGAACACTTTATTCTAGCGGTTGGAAATAAAACCGTTGATGTTTCGTGAACCGTTGATGTTTCCTCTTAGTTGCGAGAAATTCTTGGGGGCTCCTAGAATTCCATGTCAACTGGAACTTCCCGTACACTTATTGACGTGTATATGGGGACCATAAAATTTATACAATTTTGTGGGGTCTCATACACATATTACATACGTGTACAACTTTTAACGTGTTTCACACATTGATATACAATCTTCATTTTTGCACACAAAACTCCACAACCGTATGATGATCTTCAACTAAAGTGTACATCAGGTAAAAATGACCGGTCAATCTTAGTCAACTGGGTAACTTACATATGTAGTGTACAACTTTTACCATTTTTTTACACTTTAGTGTACAACTTTTATTTTTCACATAAAACTCCACAACCTTATGTTGGCCTCCTACTAAAGTATACATCAGGTAAAAATGATTGGTCAACCCTAGTCAACTTGCCACATCACCAATTTTAAACCAAAAATGAGACTCATCCATCTTCTTCAACCCATCTTTAGTAGATATAGGAAAAGTTCGAGAGAATAAGAAAGCTTTGGGAACTTGTTCCGAATATGAAAATTCGAATTGTTTGATCAAATTATCCTAGTTGTCAAATAATGAAATTCAAAATATTTGATAAAATTCGAATTGTTTTTAAAACAAGAAAGAAATTTGAATTGTTTCTAGAAAGAGAAATGAATAGTTAGAGAGAGAAAGGAAAAGTGAGAGTTAGAGAGAGGAGAAAGAGAGAGAAATTGGTTGAAGAAGATGAGTGGATTCCATAAAATTGGTGATGTGTCAGGTTGATCAGTCATTTTTACCTGATCTAAACTCCAGTGAGAGGTCAGCATAAGATTGTGGAATTTTATGTGAAAAATTGAATGTTGTACACTAAAATGTGAAACTTGGTAAATGTTATACACCACGCATTTAATTTACCCGGTTGGACTAGGGTTGATTGGTCATTTTTACCTGTTGTACACTTTAATGCGAGGTCACCATAAGGTTGTGAATTTTTGTGTGAAAAAATGAAGGTTGCACACAAAATATGAAACATGATAAATGTTGTACATCACATATGTAATTTACCTAATAAGTATACCATCTGACATGAAAGTCTTGAAGCTTAATATAAGGCCTCCAAATTTTACGGGTTCCATACACATATAATTAAGGCTTAATACATCATTTCCCTTCAAATTTGCTCAAAAAGTTTGATTGACCCACTCAATTTTTTAAAATGTTCCAATAGCCCTCTACTTGCTTAAAATGTCTCGACAGCTTTTCTCGACTTGTTTAAAATGTAATCAATTATTTACTTGGTTTAAAAAAAGTAAGTTGCATACGGAAGAAGTGTTGCAACAACTAAATCATGATATGAGGTTCCATATTAGAGAGGATAAATTTTACAGTTGAACAATTAAAAATGAAGTTTTTAATATACAGAAAAACCTCTATATAGGAATAACCTCTATTTTGTTATAAAAAAACTCGGTCCTAACTTGATAATGATCTTTATTACCAAACTCTATTTATTTAGTAATAACCTCTAAATTGTTATACAAATAGCTCGGTCCCAAGTGTATTCCTATATAGAGATTTTACTGTATTCTAATTTATTATGTGAATTACGTAATAACATTTCAAGACGTGTGCAACATAACTTCTGCATGTAGATTATTTTTTTTTATAACTGATTGATTAATTAATTATATTTTAAACAAATTGAAAGAGTTGCTTATAAGAAAGTAGTAATAATATTTTAAACAAATTGATAAGATTATGACCTAACATTTTAAAATTTAATGGGTTAATAAAGCTTTTTATACAACGTAAATAAAGCCTATAATAAATACACGAGGGGTATACCATTTGACAAATAGTAACTTGTTTTTGCTTGTTTTTTTTTTTTGGTTTGAATTGAAAGCTGTTAAAAGCAAACAACAGAAAATCAATGCGGATTTACAGAAATCAATCTGCAATCCCCTAAGCTCCTATAATCTAATTGTAGTAATTGTTGAATCCCGCTTGGAGGGCATCTGAAGGAAGTTACTCCTTTGCTAGAATCTAGAGCCGATTTGGCAAGCCAGTCTGCACATTTGTTCGCTTCCCTGTAAATGTGGTTGAAATTAACAGTACACTTACTCTTGAAAGAGAGGATGTCCTGGATAAAAACTCTTTATGAGTGGAGTTGATGTTGTTGAAAGCGGCCATTGAAAAATTGTATAACTTCTAAACAATCTGATTCCACAATTATAAAGTCATACTTGGGAGACAACTTGTTTTTGCTTGTGGCGGAAAGATAGATGTTGAAAATAATTGGATGCATTTATATCTATTGTCATACGATATGGTCCAAATCAAATAGAATTCATCATATTATTACTATAATAAAGTTCGAATCATCATCGAGTACGTGTACCAAACAAAATTGATATATTTAATAAATAAAAAACTGGAGCTACTCATTCAAGATAATATTTTCTATTTCTGGCACTATGATAAATTTTATTACATTGAAAATTAACAAAAAGAACCTGAATCAGACATGAAATAATATTTTTTATTTGTCTTTTTCTGAAGGTTTCTTTACGAGGGTAAAATGCACTCATGATCCTAAACTATACCACTATTAATGTTACCTTCAAATACTCAGGATCTATTTGGTATGCCGTAATGTAATTGTAATGTAATTAAAGTCGTAATATAATGGAATGAAATAGTGATTCTATTACCATGTTTGGTTGGAATGTAATTACCATTATAATACTTATGTTTTCCTAATTAAATCTAATCATAAAATTCTATTTGCTTAATTAAAATTAACAAAAAAAATATAAAACCATGGAAAACACGAAAAATGCAAAACAAAAAAAACCCGAATCAAATATAAAATTAGATTAACTGAAATCAACAAATTAGTATATAGTTTTTCGTTTTTTCATACTCGTTTTTTTAATTTTCATTTTCAACATTTTTTTACCGATTTTCTATTTTCTCATTTTCTCCGGTTTTCCTTTTTTTTTCGTTTACAATTTTTCATGTTTTTCTACTTTTTGCGTTTTTGACAAGAATGAGAGGTTAGATTGGGATGTGAGATTTGACAGATGAGAGGTTAGATGAAACTTTGAAAGTATGAATTAGAATTACATGTTTTGGATGTAATGAGAATTCAAGTCATTTTTTTTATTATGTAACGGGGATTACAAGATTTGTTGAACAAAATTGATGTAGATTGAAATCGACTGAGGATTTTAATCGTAAACCCACAAAGAATCCGATCTTTTCAAGCTAAACTTGAAGGTTGAGTTAACCCAATGGATATGAAATCCAAGCTCTCAAAGGAGGCTATAATTTTAATTCATCAAAAGTTAAGAACCTTACAAACATGAGAGCTTAAATACTCTCCAACATATCAAGGGAAAAGACCCAAAAGCCTATGAATAGGGTTTTGGCTAACACATGGTCATAAGGGTATAATAGGAAAGTGGTAGTTTAGTAATTAAAGGCACAATGGCAAAACAGTAAATAGAGTGTCTTAGGATTGGTCCCCTCAATGTGAGAACTTGGAGGGGAAGTATTCTCTAGGTCAAATACGCCCCACGCCTATGATCTACGCCCCGCGTAGATGTGCTCCTGAACTTGAGGATGCTGGCTCGAACTCAGTACGCGAGGCGCCCCGTGGATTATGCCCCGCGTCATAGGGCTCATGATCTTGATGGCTCCGCGGAATGGAATCTACGCGAGGCGCCCAAGGGGTGCACCCCGCGTGTTTGACCTCCTGGACGATTTCTGGCTTGATAGGGCCATCTACGCCCTGCGTGGTAAGGGAGGCGCCCCGCGCCCCCAAATGTTGTGGATTTTCTCCAGAGACGACCGTACCCACGCCTGGCGCTCGGCTGGATACGCCCCGCGTGCTTTCTGTTTTGGTATGCTCCTCGCTCTCCATGAGTGGGTCCTCTTGGGTGACTCCTCGTTGCACCGGGCTCGGGTCTAGGGATAAGATGCCCTCATCATTCTCCCCTTCTTCGAAAGAGTCAGGTCCCGTCTTGGTGACTTTGGTTGGCAATGACCCCTCCGGCTTCCACAAGCTCAAGTCCTGCACGTTAAAAGAAGACGACATTTTCCCAAGCCAATTGGGAAGAGTTAGTTGGTAAGCGTTGGCACTGATCTTCTTCGTGATCCTGTAAGGGCCATATTTTCTCGGTCTCAACTTGCTACTCGGGGCATGACTAAGCCGCTCTTTTCCCAAGTACACCATCACTTCATCCCCCACCTCAAACTGCACATCTCTTCGGTGCTCATCAACCTTGGACTTGTCCTTGGTGTTCTTCTTCTCAATACTATCCCGCACCTCTTGGTGCATTTGGTGGTAGTCATTGGCTAAATTCTGAGCCGCCACACTCTTCTTCTCCCCCTGCGGAACCTTCCCCAAGTCAAGCGAGTGGTTCGGGGCTTTGGTGTACACAACGTCGAAGGGTGACTTCCCGGTCGCTGAACTCACGGCGGAGTTATAGGCAAATTCGGCTTGGGCGAGCACATAATCCCACATCTTGGGCTTATCCCGGCACTTGCTCCGTAACAAATTCCCCAAAGTCCGATTCACTACTTCGGTTTGCCCATCCGTTTGGGGGTGAGCCGTGGTGCTAAACTTCAAGGTAGTTCCTAGAATAGCCCAAAGAGTTCGCCAAAAGTGGCTAACAAACTTCGTGTCCCGATCCGACACTATACTCTTTGGAACCCCATGTAATCTCACTACCTCACGGAAGAAAAGCTTAGCAATGGCGGTGGCGTCATTAGTCTTTCGACATGGGATGAAATGAGCCATCTTTGAGAATCTACCCACCACTACAAAGATAGAATCCATGCCACGTTGAGTCCTTGGCAGTCCCAACACGAAATCCATTGAGAGATCCTCCCAAATAGTTTCCGGAATCGGCAAGTGCATACGTAGTCCGGCATTGGTGGTATGCCCCTTGGAGGTTTGACAATTCTCACATCGCTCGACGATATACACCACATCTTTCCGCATCTTAGGCCAAAAGTATCGGGAGCTAACCGCCTCCAAGGTCTTATCTCTACCAAAGTGGCCGCCCAACACTCCCCCATGTAGTTCTCGGATCACTCTTTCTCGTATAGACGTGCTTGGAAGGCACAGCTGGCTACCCTTCATGAGAAATCCGTCCACAAGCTGATATCCTCCCTCTTCGGTGCCCCTTATACACTTCTCCCACTCAATACCAAAGTCCGGGTCATCTTCGTATTCTCCCTTGATGTGTTCAAAATCTGTCAACTCCAAGGCCTCGGTCTTCAAAAGGGTTACCCTCCGACTTAGAGCATCCGCCACCTTATTCTGTTGACCCGCCTTGTGGAGAAGTTGGTAAGGAAATTTGTCCACGAATGCGAACCACCTATCATGCATGGAGCTCCGGAGTTGCTTCTGGCTTCCCAAGTACTTGAGGGCTTGGTGCTCCCACGTCTTGAGAGCCTGCACTACCGCATAGAACTCCTTATCATAAGTGGCCCATTTCTGCCTTGAGTCACATAACTTCTCGCTGAAATACGCTATGGGCCTCTTCTCTTGCATTAACACTCCCCCAACTCTAACTCCACTCGCATCACACTCCACCTCGAAGAGCTTCTCGAAGTCCGGAAAAGCTAAAACTGGGGCGGTACTTAGCTTTTCCTTAATCAAGGCAAAACTATTCTCTTGCTCATCTTCCCACTTGAAGCCTCTACCCTTCTTCAAGCATTCGGTCATAGGAGCCACGATAGCGCTGAAATTTCGGATGAACCGCCTATAGAATGTAGCCAACCCATGGAAACTCCTAATATCCCCAACTGTCTTCGGAGTTGGCCACTCCCGGATAGCTCTCACTTTCTCTTCATCCACTCGAATCCCACTCCCACTGACCACATACCCAAGGAACACCAAGCTCTCCATCACAAAGTCACACTTCTTAGTGTTGGCAAAGAGTTGGTTTTCCCAGAGCAAAGTTAACACGGTCCTCAAGTGCTCCACATGCTCTTCTAGTGTCTTACTATGGATGAGGATATCATCAAAGTAGACCACCACAAACTTCCCTATCACCGGACGCAACACTTGGTTCATCAATCTCATGAAAGTACTCAGTGCATTGGTCATCCCGAATGGCATCACTAACCACTCATATAGTCCGTCACGCGTCTTAAACGCCGTCTTCCACTCATCTCCCGCCTTGATCCGGATTTGGTGGTACCCACTCCTCAAGTCGATCTTCGAAAAAACCTTGGAACCACTCAACTGATCAAGCATATCATCAAGTCGGGGAATCGGGAATTTGTACCGAATGGTAATCTTGTTGATGGCTCGGCTATCCACACACATCCTCCATGACCCATCCTTCTTGGGTGTCAACAAAGCCGGCACCGCACATGGACTCATGCTTTCCCTAACATAGCCCATTTTAATCAATTCGTCCACCTTCTCCTTTATTACCTCACTCTCCTTGGGACTCATCCGGTAGTGGGGAAGACTAGGCAAGCTAGCTCCCGGCACTAGATCAATGTGGTGTTGGATGTCCCGTAGGGGTGGTAACCCCTCCGGTAATTCTTCCGGGAAGACATCACGGAATTCATTGAGTAACCTTCCCATTTCCTCCGGAACCTCTTCAGTTTCACTTCCGACTCTTCCCGTCGGTGTGCTCGACTTTACCATCACTACATAGACCGTTTGGCTTTCCTCACACTCATTAATAAACGCCTTGTGAGTTGGACAAACGATCAAGGTAGACTTCCCTTTATCTTTGGGCTCCCCCAATAGAGGTGTTAGCAAATATCTAATGTCGTCCTTCATAAAACGATAGGTGTTCTTTCTCCCGGCATGGGTGGCGTCCCTATCAAATTACCACGGACGTCCCAACAGTAGGTGGCAAGCATCCATTTCCACAACATCACAATAAACCTCATCCCGATACTCCCCTATCTCAAGAGGGACCTTACATCTTTGAGTGACTTTCAGTGCTCCGACATTCTTGATCCACCCCACACTATACGGACTAGGGTGCACCTCAAGCTCTAACCCAAATCTCTTGGCTGCGGTATCACTAATAATGTTCTCTTGGCTCACGCTATCGATGATCACATTGCACTTCACTCCTTGCACTAGACATCGGGTTCGAAACAATTGATGTCGTTGATCCGAATCTACTCGACTTGAGACTAGGAGCCTTCTCACTACGTGTATGGCGTGGCCCCCATCATACTCTTCCCCATACTCATCCTCAACGGGAACACAACAAACATCCCCCTCGTCATCATAGTCTTCGTTGTCTTCATACCGCTCAACCATGTTGGCACTTCTTCTCTTGGGGCACTCGTTGGAACGGTGGCCCGGCTCGTTGCATCGGAAACACTTGAATGGAGCCGGTTTAGCATAAGGGTTGTTGCCCCTAGGGGGTTGTGTCGCCTTAAAAGGCCTCACATCTCCATTAGGTGCCTTTCCCACACTTGGCGCCTTGGAATCGTTTGAGCTTGCGATTCCTTTACCCTTATCAATCCCCTTGGGAGCTCCTCTCCCTCCATAGGTACTCTCGACCCCGGCCCTCCTATAGCCTTCTCGCCCCCTCAAGCTCAATTGTGCCTCAGCCTTCAATGCTAAATTACGGGCATCTTGCACCCGAATCACCATTTGCGTTCCAATCCGATCTTGGATGTTGTACCTCAATCCTTCAAGATACCTTGAAGTCTTTTGGCTTTCGGTTTTCGATAAGTTAGCCCTTACCGAAAGCCGCAAGAACTCCGAGGTGTACTCGTGCACACTTCTAGCACCTTGAGAACAATTCTGATAGGAACTATAGATGTACTGCTCATAGTCGGGTGGTAGAAACCTCTCCCGTAACATCGATTTCATCCTTAACCAAGATCTAATCGGTTCCCTTCCTCCTCTTCTTCTTCCCTCCTTCATGTTATCCCACCAAACCGAAGCTCCTCCTTTCAACCGGTAAGCTACTAATCGAACCTTCCGATCTTTCGGTATTCCCGCATAATCAAAGAACCGTTCTACCTCAAGCAACCAATCGAGGAAACCCTCTATGTCGAGTTCTCCCCCGAATGACGGTAAGTCCACTTTCAACTTAAAGGCGTCGTCTCTATCAAAATTTCCTCCATACCCCATTCTCACATTCGGTTCGCCTCTATATCCGCCCCTCTCATTACCTCGACCCTCATACGGGTCATTCAAACCCACATTCCCCCTTTCGTAACCACCTACAACATCATTATGCACAATATCCATATTCCCGGCACGCACATGCGTGGGACCAACAACATCATTCACATGCACATCATGCCTAGGCCTATCATTCATGGCATTATCATCAATCCTAATCCCCATATTCCTAGCAATCCTAGGCATGTCATAATCATCAAACAAATCCCCATCACTATCACTATCCACATTTCTAATGACTACGGGATTAGTCCGCCTTACCTCTTGAACCCGAGGGTCCATTGCTTGGGGTGCATAGGTTATCCGTGGTGGTGGTGTTGGTTGCCGTTCAAGTAGATGGCGGTTTTGTTCCTCTTGTCTCCGGTGAGGCTCTCCGGCGGGTTGGATGTGGCTATTTCGAAACTCAAGAATAAGCCTCTCCGTATCAAGACGCCTTTCTCTTCGTTCCGCTTTTTGTTTTTCTTCCAACTCACTCATCTTGTCATTCATTGCCTTCATGCTTGATTCTAGTGCCTCAAACCTTTGTTCATGGGTTCCAATGGCTTCGGTGGTGATACGTGGTTGAACCATCTCCGAGAAGAAGTCTCCGGTCAAGGAAAACGACTCGGCTCTGATACCAACTAATGTAGATTGAAATCGACTGAGGATTTTAATCGTAAACCCACAAAGAATCCGATCTTCTCAAGCTAAACTTGAAGGTTGAGTTAACCCAATGGATATGAAATCCAAGCTCTCAAAGGAGGTTATAATTTTAATTCATCAAAAGTTAAGAACCTTACAAACATGAGAGCTTAAATACTCTCCAACATATCAAGGGAAAAGACCCAAAAGCCTATGAATAGGATTTTGGCTAACACATGGTCATAAGGGTATAATAGGAAAGTGGTAGTTTAGTAATTAAAGGCACAATGGCAAAACAGTAAATAGAGTGTCTCAGAATTGGTCCCCTCAATGTGAGAACTTGGAGGGGAAGTATTCTCCAGGTCAAATACGCCCCACGCTTATGATCTACGCTCCGCGTAGATGTGCTCCTGAACTTGAGGATGCTGGCTCGAACTCAGTACGCGAGGCGCCCCGTGGATTACGCCCCGCGTCATAGGGCTCCTGATCTTGATGGCTCCGCGGAATGGAATCTACGCGAGGCGCCCAAGGGGTGCGCCCCGCGTGTTTGACCTCCTGGACGATTTCTGGCTTGATAGGGCCATCTACGCCCTGCGTGGTAAGGGAGGCGCCCCGCGCCCCCAAATGTTGTGGATTTTCTCCAGAGACGACCGTACCCACGCCTGGCACTCGGCTGGATACGCCCCGCGTGCTTTCTGTTTTGGTATGCTCCTCGCTCTCCATGAGTGGGTCCTCTTGGGTGACTCCTCGTTGCACCGGGCTCGGGTCTAGGGATAAGATGCCCTCATCAAAAATTTAATTTGTGGTTTTCTCATTCCATTATAACAAAATTGTAATGTGCAACCAAACATGGTAATGGACATTCAATGTAATGGTCATTTCATTACAAAAATCATTACATCTTATCAAACCGGACCTTATTTTCAGTCATCATTTAGATTTTAATGTTAGTATAATATAAAATTCAATAAAAAATTTATATTACAAAAAAAAAATTAGAAACTATAATATTAGTAACACATGTTGATGGATCATATAAATAATTAATCAAAGGTTTGTTGAGACGTAGCCAAATTGATGATATAATATATAATTTGAGGGATATGGGAAAATAATAAATCAATTCGAAATATTAAATTAAATATAATAAATTGAATTGAATATTTGTGAAGTTATTTTGGAAGAAAAGATAGATAATACAGTTTCTTAGCTTGAAAAGGCGACAAATTAATAAGATGTCTTGACTCGGCCATGGTTGGTGCAAAAAATAACTTTAGAGATGCAGAGAATCGGATCAAAATATGTCAACTAGTAGCAGTACAACTAGCATTGTCGGACTCGTTTAACACCCCTCACTCACTTCATTAATGTCTTGTCGGTACAACTATGCTTTGTTTCTTCAAATATAATTACTACTGCAAATAATCTTACAAAACTACAATTTCATTACAAAACAAAACACCAAAGTGTAAAAATAAACAGATTTCTAAAGACGGTTTCTATAACTTAGAAGTTTACAGTGAGAAATTTTATACTCTCTGGTCCATAGTACATTTAAAGTAATGCATACTAATTAATAAATATAATTAATTTAAAATAAAAGATTTTGTTACCTTTGTATTAATTGCTTCCACTGGTAATTTTATCTATTTCCAAGATAAAAAGTCAACTTAAATAGGGATATATTTAGTAAAAACAAATTACTTTGCATAGATTGAAGCAAAATGTCATGGATTGTGGAACAAAACAAATTGTCTAGAAAGACATCTATTGTGGACCGGATGGAGTACTTTGTTTTATGATAGTTTCATGATTTAAAAGTTTACAAATATAAGTCTTAGGTTTTGTGAAATTTACAGTTAAAGAATTTATGAGTCTGTCAAATAATATTTATGATTTAATTAATTTATAAAATCAAATCTTATATATTAGTTAATTTGAAAAGTCAATCTTTTTAATTGTTTTTTCGATAAATAGTTATGACAACAATTTTGATAAAATGAGTATAAACCACACAAAGCACAAAACCATTGTTTACGAACTTTTAAACTACATAAATTATTTGTATAAATCGATCAAACCAAAAAGTTATTCCATTTTTTCTTTATATGTTATTTAAGAGCAATATAATATTAATTATATTATTAAAATGATTAATCTTTATATAAAAATTCTCTCTTTTTAACTTTTATAAGTTATTAATACTAAACCTCTCTCCTACCATCTCCTACCATAAATAAAGTAAATTTAAAAAAATATTGCAAAAAATACATTAATAATGCATGAAGATACAGAAAGATCTTACTAATGTGCATGGTTGTATAAAGCAATTAATTAATAATCTCCTATAAATGAAATGGTATGCATGGTTGTACTTTGCCTTAATACATCATTTTTATCGGGAATTTATCAAAAAGATTGATTGATCCCCAGAGTTTTCAAAGTGTTTAGATAGTTCATCAACTTGTATAAAAAAATTTAACTAGCCTTTTAAACTTACGTAAAATATAATCATCGATCACTCGATTGCAAAAAAAGTAAATTAAATGCAGTATCACGCGTCTTAAGAAAGGTCAAACGACGAAAATCGGAGTATACGGTTCTAATATTAGAGAAGACAAGATTTATATTATGTGAATTATGTAATAACATTCTAAGAGCGTCCAATACATCTTCTGCATTTAACTTACTTTTTTTTCAAGAGTAAATTACAAAACTAGGTCAAATGGAAGGCTCATTTACATATTTAACTCATTTACTCAACCTACTACATATCTAGACTGTTTTTGTGTGACTTTTCCATAATACCCTCAATATTTACGCGCGTCTGTCTCCCTCCCGTCTGACTATGCGAAGCCTTGAATTTAATTAGCATATGTGAAGTCTGGATGTGTTTTGAAGCTAATTCACGAAGTGGTATATAACAAAAAATGCCAAATAACAACGGAATCTAACATTAAAATCATAACATTATCAAAATTTACAACAAGATTACCACAATAACAACATTAAAATCATAACATTGTTAAAATTTACAACAAGATTGCCACAATAAACTCTTAACAAATCACTTCAAAGTGAACCTGACTAATCTCGACGGAAATTTCTCCCTCTACAGGAAGTCCAGACCTTTTGGGACGAGAAATGGAAGTCCCGACCTTTTGAGATGGACGTGTCCCATGGTGCATACCAAGATTAGCACAATCTCTGCTAACCAATCATTTCAAAGTGAATGTGCCAATCTTGAGGGAAATTTCTCCCTATACAGGAAGGAAAGTCATCTCCCATGCAGCCCAATACGCCGCCTTCCAGAAAGGGATGTTATGTAATCAATCACATTCAGGAAAAATTAATCGTGTTAGGCAGGGAAAAAGACGATTTTGGCGTCGCAAAATGAGGATTAGCGAAGCATGCGAATGTAAATGTGCAGGGAAAAAGATGATTTTACTTCGCGAAGTCTGCGAGGTCTAAAACGTGACGATCTACGTCGCATATCGATGCTTTCGCGAAGTCTGCGAGTGAAATCATGAACTTTTCTACTCGCAGACTTCGCGAAGTAGATCGACACGTTTCAAACTCTTTCTCTTCGCAGATCTTTGCGAAATCATCAACTACGCGAAGTGATTTCATTGAAAAACGCAGAAAAAATAGCATATACTTACATTTTTCGCGTCTTTCACCCTTAAAAGCGACAATAACAATATGATAAACTGGGAAAATGATGGAAATAACGTAGAATAACCATTTCTTTGATGGTAACAAGAAGAAAGAAACCAAGTAACGAGCAGGAACAGGAAGATGAAGAACCATGACTTCGTTTTCTAGGATTAGGAAGTTGCAGAATCAAGAGATGAAGAGAGGAAAAAGAGAAATATATTGTGATTTAGAAAAACGGTACAGATTTCGTGCAATTTAAAGGAAGATAGAAAGATCAAAAGTCTTGGAATCATTAATGGAGGAGCAATTGTTTTGCGTAACCAAGGAGAAGGGGGGGAGACCGTTCGTGTTGGGGGAAGGTTAGGGGTATTATGAGAAAGTCACACAAAAACAGTCTAGATATGTAGTAGGTTGAGTAAATAAGTTAAATATGTAAATGAGCCTCCAATTTGACCCATTTTTGTAATTTACCCTTTCTTCAATCGCGTGCTCAAATTTGTTATATTTTATGCAAGTTCAAATGACTAACTAAATATTTTAGGGATAAGGTACCAAAATAAGCCTAAGGTTTTTGGGGAAGTACCAATTTAGACTCAACGTTCAAAATATCACCAATATAGGCTTAACGTTTACAACATAATATCAATTTAGGTTTAACGTTTACAATATAGCATCAATTTAGGGCCCACGTACAAAATAGCACAAATATATGCTTAACGTTTACATAATACGAATTTAAGCTTAACGTTTACAAAAATATATACAATTTAACCTAAACGTCACCATTAAATTAATCATATTATATTCTTTTCCTATTAACTTTATATGTTATCTTTTTATTTAGTTCAATATTCTTATTTATTATAATACAATTAATTAGTATTTTTGCCCATTAAAACCTTATATTTGTTAGTGTTCGAAATATTGTGGATATTCAATTACTTTTAGTTTGCATATATTACATGAGCAATGAAATTTAGTAGTCACGGAATCATTGATGAAAAACAAATATAAGATCTTAATGGGCAAGAATACTAATTAATTATATTATATAATAAATAAGAATATAGAACTAAATAAAAAAATAACATATAAAGTAATAGGGAAAGAATATAATATGATTAATTTAATGATGACGTGTAGCTTAAATTGTATATATTTTGTAAACGTTAAGTTTAAATTCGTATTATTTTGTAAACGTTATATATTTGTGCTATTTTGTACGTGGGCCCTAAATTGATGTTATATTGTAAACGTTAAGCCTAAATTGATATTATGTTGTAAACGTTAAGCCTATATTGGTGCTATTTTAAACGTTGACCCTAAATTGGTACTTCCCCAAAAACCTTAGGCCTATTTTAGTACCTTATCTCAATATTTTATGCAAGTTGAAGAGACTACTGAGACACTTTAAAAGTTCAAGGGAATCAAACTCTTTGGACGGGGCAAATGCGTATTAAGCCTTGTACTTTTGTAGGCTAAAGTTGTATAAAGCACTATTGGCCTCCTAAACTAGGGGTGTGCATCGGTTCGGTTTAAACCACATACCGAACCGAACCGAGTGAATTCGGTTTTTCGGTTCGGTTTTTTTCACAATTCGGTTCGGCATCGGTTTTAATTTTAAGTGTATTTCGATATTCGGTTCGGTTCGACAAAAAATGTGAAAAAACCGAACCGCACCGAATTACACATATTTACATTTATATATATATATACACACATATATATTTGATTATACAAGTTTAATTTTTTTTATTATTGTTGAGATAATAACCCAATATAGATATATTTTGGAAATATTTAAATTTTTGTTGTTGTTGAGGTAAATTTAATGAAAAAATATAGTGATTTTTATTTCTTGTTTGTTATTTTTAACTTAATTCGGTTTGTTCGGTTTAAACCGAACCGAACCGCAGATTTCGGTTCGGTTGGTGTCGGTTTGAATTATTTTGATCATTTCAGTATTCGATTTTTTCGGTTCGGTTCGTTTTGTACCGATGTACACCCCTATCCTAAACTACACAGAATATTTGACTTTTTAACCTATTAATTTTTGTAATATTTTCTGTTTAACCTATCCAAAAAGGTTAATATTTCACTCATTATATATTACTCATTATATATTACTTGGTAATATTTGCTCCACCACCTATCAAAATTGCTATCAAAATTACTGAAATCTCAATCGGTAATTTAATGTCTATATAGTTGAGATTTCACCAACTTTAATAGGTGAGAGGACAAAAGTTATCAAATATAATAGATAGGGGGACAAAAACAAACATTTTGGATAATTTAGCAGACAAGTATTACCAAATAACAGTCGATAAAGCAAAAACCAACACTTTAGCTTATCATTTTTAGGGATGTGCAAATTTAACCCTAACATGAAAAAAACAATGTAACTTTATTCTTAATGTTACCAAGCATACTCATGTCATATCTAGCAGAAAATTTAAACTGACTGATTTACTTTTATTTGCCTCGTTATTTAATTCTCACATCAAACTTTTCAAATATTAATTATGTCTAAAATATTTATTATATTACTAACATAGTTAAAAATAATCTGTTAAAGTGTAAATATTTAAATTTGCGAAACACAAGTTACTCACAAAAATAATACCTAAAATGTTTACTATATTATTAAAACACTTATAAATGCAAAAAGACACAAATTTCTGGAAGATTCATTGTGACACTAGAATAACTGTCAAATCAGTTTGTTAAATTTTCTTTTAAGTAGGGGTACAATTGATCTTATTTGGCAACGTCAGACATGAAATTGCACAATTTCATAAATATGCACTTTCCAAAAAATAATACGATCAAATTTAGACCTTATCCTAGTTTGAATGATATTGATCTCACCACTAGTCTTGGAAGATCTCATTATATGCTTTGTGACAAAAATAGATAAAAAGAATTAAAAAACTTAAGAATGAAGGTTACTAAAAAAATTCAGAAAAGGGACCACATGAGTCAAATCACATATTAATATTATGCACATACAGAACCAGAACCAGAAGAAAGGAAATGTTCAATGCATTTGGGAGATGCATAATGATGAAAAGAAAGTGCACAAGATAGCAGCATGTCATTCATTCCCAACATGAAATGTCCCTATCATCCCCCATCTGCATGCTTATTCCTTTCCCACTCTATTCTAATTCTAGCAATTTACCTTATCCCACCTGATAAAGTTTTCCAACCATGGGACCAAACTTGTAACAATCATACTTCCCTTCTCAAACAAAAGCAACAAAAAATGTAATCATGTATCAGTAAAATCATTTTAGATTTAACATTTGGGTTTTATCCAAACAAGCCCTTCAGTGATACAGAATTTGGATCAAACTCAAGGGAGATTTACTGTCTATTCCAATAGAAAACTTAGCATATACATAAATGATATTAAAGAATATTTATAGGTAGTCTCGTTCAATTGGACCCTCAATGATCACTTGGACCCTCAATGATCACGTAATATACAGTGATAAAGAATTAATGAATATAACTTGACAGACTTGTTTTTAGTTTTCAATAATTAATTCTTAATATATTCCTAAAAACAAGCAACCTCTTTCCTAAGGGAGAGAAAACTTCACTGTCCTTCGCCGGAGACAAACAGATTTAACAGAGTGCGACTGCAAACAAGCCAACAATAAGAAGTCTTAGACCAGGCTCATTCTAAATTTCCCTAAGGCCGAGCCTACAAGATTTAGACGTGTACTTGGGCAATCACAGAAGTCCAAGTTACTTGTTCACGATGGGATACCCACCCATACGAGTAATTTATTATGGCTTCGAGATTTGTAGGAAGCCATTCCATGAAAATGCAGAAACCTTGCAACTTGCCTTGAGAAATTCCGATGAAATAAGGAAGCGTTTGGTTCACAAGGGGTAAGGGAAAAGGAATCAAGAAAGAGAAACTAAAGGAAAGGAAATGAATAAGCATTAATTCCCTTATGTGTTTAGATATGTTTAGGAAAAGGAATGGGGTAAAGAGAATCTAATTCCCTATATGGCTTGGGGTAATGTGCTTAACCTAAAGTGGAGTAAACCCATACTCTAAAATGGGTAAAGGGAATGAGTTTTTTTTTTTAAACAAACAAGAACAAAGGGAATGAAACCCTCCCATTCCCATTCCCATTCCTAAAAACTCCGAACCAAACGCCCCCTAAATTGACTAAATACATTCATTACTGAAATTTTTAGGAAAACTAAGAATAAGAACACCACTTAAATATAAGACTGCTCCATCTAACAAGAGGAAAGAAAGAAAAAATAAATGCAGTAAACCAACACAATCATCAGTATCTCTCTGAAAAACAAAAAAGAAAAGAAAAAAAGTATGATGAAACAAGATTAAGAACCCACACTAAATTTTATCTGTGGATTTATCTTGAAATTTCATCAGTGGATTTATCTTGAAATTTACTAACAGATGAAATTTCCACTATAAGACTATTCAAAAGAGATTAAGAACCAATACAATACTAGACTTATATGTTGATGATTTCGGTGATACGTCATTTTTTTCGGTCTATGAATGGTTCAATTGCCACTTCTTCAAATGGGCAACATCATCACTCTCAATTCTGCATGATCCGAAGAAGCTTCAACAGTTACATCACCACTAAAGGGCGGCCCGGTCGCATTACGCGTCCCCGCTGAGCGAGGGTCCGGGGAGGGGTCCCACCACAAGGGTGTATTGGGGGCAAGCCTTCCCTTGCCAATTTAATTGGCAAGAGGCCGCTCCTAAGACTCGAACCCGTGACCTCTGGTCACACGGCAACAACGTTTTACCGTTGCGCCAAGGCTCGCCCTCAGTTACATCACCACTATCAAAGAAAAATTGGAACTTATAGAATTCAAACTTGACCTAATAGAATTTTTCAGATAAATTAGAATTGAGTTGGTGGCAGCTCGGATAACAGCAAAGAAGAAAGAAGAAAGGAGGAAGGAGAGATGGATTTAGCAGAAAAATCACGCCTTAATTAATCCATTTAATTATCCGGGGAAGAAGATCATCCAATTCAGTAGAGGAAGGCATGAAATTAGCGTCCAATTGAACGGGACTGTATTTATAGGCCTTCTGCGTTTTAAAGTAGTGTAATCACCTGCTCAAGTTTCAATACAGGTTTAGAGGAAGAAACCAGACTGCTTCATTACCTTAATTTCAAGGACTGTCTTCTAGCTTTTTCAGTTCCATCATCAGCCAAACCCAACTCTACTACAGCAGTTGCAAACACCATCTGTCTGATGCAACTAAACACCTAATAGATCCCATCTTTAGCTTTATGAATCTCATAATACTTAATGTAAATAATCATGCAGCATACTTCAATAAAAGAAAAGAAACTGCAATGGTACAAGATATCACGTCAGATGCCCAATTGGTGGATTGTGCTCAATTTCCAGCAGGAAAACTCTTCTATTTCTAATTGGCACAAACCAAGGACATTTTTTCAGCCAGAAAAATAGCCAAAAGTTCAAACCCGTGTTTCCATACTTGCTTATTAACTAATCCTTTCTCCTTTGTCCTTCTTCCCATTTCTAGGAAAGCGTTTTTTAGGATCTAATTTAACTTCAACATGCATTTGGGACCAAAGTTCACCAAAATCATTGTGAAAACTTTTCTTAAACCAGTGTAGAATCTCTGAATGCAACTCCTCAGGATTCTCTTCCCAAACCTCTCGTAACGCGGCACAGCTATCAATCAACCTTGTCTCTAACTTCTTTAAAAGGTTACCAACCCGCTTTTGACCTGCTGCTTCTCTTACAAAAATTATACTGGGACGGTCCTCCATATAACTGCGGACAGATCTCAAGCATGGCAAAACATGGCCTTCGAGTAGAGCACAAGCAAACACTATCACACGAACCTCAACGGTGGAGGCTGGCTCACTGTACAGAGGAAGCTGCCAGAGAGATCCCTTTAGTGTTGGCTTGACCCAATGGTACACTTGATCAGTTTGAGCATCATAATAAGGTCTAGGGTCATCAACATCAGAAGTTTCAAATAAATACTTGGCATATTTGACAAGCCATTCTGATTTCACACTTGTTGCTCCACGAATGTACGGCCGTTTTGTTTGAAGCAGTTCATTGTAAACCAAAAGCTCTGGAGCTGAACTATAAAGTGAGGACCATCGATGGAGGATTATAGTTCCCTCAACCTTGTAGGCTTCATATTGAACTGAACTCACATTTCTTTCTCCTTCAATTGACCTTGAATTCCATCTGATTCGTTTGGCAACTCTATCAGCCCAGCCAGCACAAATTGCTCGACCGAGGACCTCTTCCTCATTCAGTAAAAGAGGGTTCTTATTGGAGGAAACCCTCCAAGTTTTTTCCACATCCCCAATGGTTCCATGAGTCCAAGAGAAATCCTGACTGGAAACATGACTAACATTTTGATTAAAGACTAGTCGAAGAAGCTGCTTTCTCAGCATGGACATTTCTTGCATGGTTTTAAAGTGTAGGGCATTTTCACGGCAAAATTCCTCTTGGCTGTCTGAAAGTTCAAAACACTGCAATGCATAGGCTACAGTAAGAGCATCACTGCTAGAATTAGAAAATTTTGCATGAGCCGCTTTAGTTGTTTCTTTATGCTTCTTTTTCATTAGTTTTTTCTGCTTGTCCAAGTATTTTTTGTCTAGGATACCACAGTTGGCCTCCTGCTCCGAACCATTAGTATTCTCATGACTTCCTTCAAATTGCATTAGAAAGGGGTTGGACGAGCTCAATGCTGCAGCTGCCGCAACAGCATATCCGAGTACCAGATTTGCTCTAGCATAATTTTTCACTTTCTTCATAATTTGGATAACAGTAAGAAGCATCCGAGAGTGACGTGGACTCATGGGATAATAAACCATAGCCTTCCCAAGAGGTGTCAATTTTTCTTTGTCATCCAGCGCTTCAACAACTTTCAAGCATTCTTGTGCTTCTTCCAACGCTGTGGTTTCTGGAGGAGTTGGAAACGGGAAATTTACTACCTGAAAGCCACAAAATAAAAAAGATAATTAAAAAAAAACTAAAATTAGGATGGAAAGATCCTAGAAGCCAAAGTCATTAAGTAGCGGCTATGAACAACAGGCCTGAAACCAACAAGTTAGCAATTGCCTATTAGCGGGGATGACATGTAACAAGATAGTCATCTTTTTTTAACCTTCTAGTTGTACTCCAAATCCAACAGTCCAGCCACAGAAAAAAAAAAATACAAACGTTTACTGAAAAAGTAATTGGCCAGAAACACAAAGAAGAAAGCGACATTTATGATATATTGTCTTTCTACTAATCAAGCTCATAAAGGCCAATTGATCAAATGAATCACATAGATACCATTATGAAACCATCATATTTGTCATGGAACCAATTGAACTAAAAGCTTAAACTGATAGTTAAGGCTCAAGAATAGCTTTTATTATTATCTCTGATAAATACTCCCTCCGTTCTTTTTTACATGTCATTTAAGGTTTTTCATCAAGACCAATGCAACATTAATTACACTATTAAAATGACTAATTTACCCTTTACCTCTCTCCTAATCTACTTTCTATGCAAAAATGATCTCTCTTCTTAATTTTTATTGCATTAATACTAAACTTCTCTCTCTTACCATAAATAAGGGCAAAATTGAGAAAATATTTCTAAAAGTGCATTGGTAATACAAAACAACGTATGAAAAAGAACAAATTAAAAAACCTAAAACGAAATATAATAAAAAACGGAGGGGGTAGTAAATTAGTCAAGTGCAAGAAATATTCTGAACTCACCTCATGAAAATTCATGGATTTCACGAGAAGAACAATGCTATCAGCAGGCTTTTTAGAGATTTCAGGACAGGAGAAATCAGGAAGAATGTTACTAAAGACTGCAGATGAATAGAGGCGGTAACAATGACCAGGTCCAGTTCTCCCAGCTCTTCCTGCGCGTTGAGCAGCGGATGCCTTACTTATCCACTGTGTTTCAAATGTTTCCATACCATTTACGCGATTGTAATTCTTCGTTTTTTCCATTCCAGTATCAACAACATATTTTATGCCTGGGATAGTTAAAGACGTTTCAGCAACATTAGTGGCAACAACAACAAGCCGCTCCCCTTCCTTGACCTCTTCAAATACACGGAGCTGTGCCCCAGCAGGAAGCATGGCATAGAGAGGCAGAACATGCAGTGCTCCAATGGACATACCTTTATCAACTTCCCTGTTTTTTTCTGTAGTGCAATTGGATTGCTCTAAGCAGTCTTCTGGCATTAAAGGTGTCTGTTTTTCCTCAGAATTAACAATCAATGCAGTCTTACCAGACAATGCATCAAAAGCAGCTTTTAGTGAGGCAATGTTCCCTTCCTCTCCTAAAACACCCAAGAGATTATCATCATTATGCAGCATGCTTTGTTTCCCTGAATAACCATAATCACCAACAATTTCTAGCTCACTCTCTGTTTCTGAATCATAAGAGACATCTGATTCATCATCACTAGGATATGGCATATCTTCATCATAAGAGCTAAATCTATCAGTTGGCTGATCAGTTGAATTCTCTTGAACATTAAATGCATCATTGATATCCTTCATGTTAATTCCATCAATAGCATTTATTTCAAATGTGGCAGAGTTGTCGTTCCCCATTTTCCTATCAGTAGTCCTAGCAAACTGTTGCTTTGAAGCCTTATGCAATCTCTGGCACAAGTACTCTACCTCTCTCTGCCCTGTGACAAAGACCAGTATACCTCCTTGTGGAAGTGTCCTATGTATTGACAAGACCTTTTTATATGCCTGGCCTATGTAATCTACAGTATCTGTTCTCTTTGAGAAATGTACAGTCACAGGATATTGTCTGGTGGGAACCTCAATAACAGGAGGAGGATGACGAAATAACCTTCTTCCAGAAATGAAATCCTCGACACGCAAGGTGGCACTCATCAGAACAAGTTTCAGTGGATAAATTACATTTTCAGGTGTTATGGTCTGTCCAGAAAGCATCATCTTTTGCTGGTCCTCATATATTTTCTGCCATAGAGTAGAAGGTTGTATATAATTAATACAGAAAGCTGGTGGCAGATGAGTCAAAAATATTGTTTCACTTTTCAAGCTGAATAATTGCTTTCAAGCATTACCTGGCGTTGCGGAATGATACGAGAAAGCATTCCGATAAGTATGTCTGTGTTCAAACTTCTCTCATGAGCCTCATCCAGTATTATGACAGAATACTGCTTCAACAAAAAATCACTCTGCAGCAAAGTATAATTTAAAGGGGACTGTAAGGAAAAGATCCATAAATGGATTCAATTCTACAGACAATTATCATAGATGTCTTTGCAAACAATACAAACAAGCTTAGCAGGTAGTTAAGAACTTATCAATTTTCAAGACTAATTCTAGACAGTAAAATTTCTAGGTGGGAAGGAATAGATGCCTACAGTTTCTTTTACAGGGTATCTCTCACATATTAAGCCAAACTTTATTTATTTATTTATTTTTCCTCCTAGAGCTTAGTTTCGGTCAATATCTATAGAATCCCTCTTTTCTTGGCTCGGGAACAGATTTTGAAAACAAAACAAAGTGCAAGAGTAGGAAAGGTAATAGGTAGATGAGGAGGAATCTAATATAGGATTTAAGTACCAACAAAGTAGAACATAAGTATAATGCCGGTGCATCACTATCACAACGCCACATGCAAAGATGTAATGTGCAGAAGAAGCTATACCTGTACTTCTCGTAGTAAAATTCCATCAGTCATAAATTTGATTGCACTACTTTCTCCTATTCTCTTCTCATGCCTCACTTGAAAACCGACCTCCTTTCCAAGACGTACACCAAGTTCATATGATACACGCCTAGCTGTCGCAAGGACAGCAACACGCCGTGGTTGAGTAACTCCAATAACACCACCTCTAGGAGCACACTGCTTTGAGCCAAAGCCTGCTTCATAAAGGAACTGAAAGATTTCACCAATAATGAAATTAGGACAATCCTTGTACAAACTTGCAGATTGAATCGCACAAAATGTTAATGAAAAGATAGCATCAGATAAATCCACCTGAGGAACTTGAGTGGTCTTGCCACACCCAGTTTCTCCACAAATAATAATAATGGGATTGTCGTATATTGCTTCCATTATCTCCTGCTCCATCATGACAATTGGAAGTTCCCTCCTCTTCTCTTCCACCTCATTTGGCCTTGCAACTTGCACTACTATTGGCTTTCCAGTATGAGCTTGAAAAGTACAATCTGGTAGATTCTTGGCCTTGCAGAGACCTGTAGTTAATCTCTGATCTGACTTATCCTAATCCATGTAAAACAAAGTATGATCAACAACAACAAATAAAGAAGTACTGAATATGAAATAAGTAAACTTGTCACTATTTTCACAAACAACGATACACAGCATGCTCTTAAGAATATCTCAGCACTAATTACATCTGATTATTCTACACCTTGCAATGTGTTGTTCTTGAAGACTAGAAAAACACATAAAACTAAAATGGATCCCATCACTAATCAATTCATTTATCTTTAATTTATCAGGAAAGATATGCGCCGGTTAGGAGGACTGAAGAGTGGCAAAGGGATGTAGTGGTGAGGGGTAGGGGTAGACCTAAGCAAACTTGGAGGAGGGTGATCGAGAGTGATATGAGTTTATTAGGGATTGCGGAGAATATGGTAGTGGCTAGGACAGAGTGGAGGGAGAGAATTTGTGTCGCTGACACGACTTGATTGCACGGTTTCATATGACGGTTCATGTTAGCCGACCCCGAATCATTTCGGGACTAAGGCTTTGTTGTTGTTGTTGTTGTATCAAGAAAGATATGTAAACTCATTCAGGCCCAGTTTCATATTTTTCGAAGAGTGGAGAATAATGTAGTACATCTTCTAGATGAATGCAATCGGAATACAACCACTAAATAATCAAGGAAAATTCAAATAAAATTATTTGATCCTCTACTTCAAAAAATCTTTTTATGCTACCAAGTGCTGCAACATTTTGCATTACATCAACCATCTGAGATTTCTGGACAGTTAACACCAGAACAGGCATTTAATTTACATAGAATGGATTATTCACAAAATAAAGTGCCACATCAGGTGCTAAATCTCTTGCTAAGATATTTTTATGCATAAGCATCATATGATCATGCATATGGCATTCAAGTTTCAAGTAATATCCACAATATCAAGCTTTTCAAAATTACGAGTTAATTATATCTTCAATACCAAAGTTAACTAAACAAGAAACAAAAATACCAAAGTTAACGACCGAGTAACATACCTTCAATTCAGAAAATTTTCCAGCAGCATGACTAGATAAATCCAGTGAAGAATTCTTAGTGCTTTCTTGAACAGGTTTACAATTTATCAAACAGGGAGCTTCTTCAGCTGAAAAGACAGAAGTAAACCCTGCATTTGAGCCAAGTTTATTCCCACTAACTAGCTCCTGATAGGTAGCCATAGGATTGCATACATTATTTGCATCTATGTTATCTGTAGTCTTTGGCTCCAATATATCATCATTATCTTCCATATCTTGTCTTGAGTGAATCCTTTCTGACTCATCTTTAATCTCACAGGAAGTACTCATTTTGAAAGATTTTTCACTATGTGGAACTTCTAGACCTGCCTTCGAAAATTGTACAGCCATCCTCCGTTTGTCTTTCACAGTTTCTACCTACATGACAGAAAAGCCTAATGAATAATCCAACCTATAATAAGATCATGTAATAATTTTGAAAATTCAAATTGACTCATTGATACATACTCGACTTATATTTTTTGATGATTGAAGGAGAGAATATGCATTTTCTGGAATCTTGTATTTCCTGAAAAAATAGATTTGGCAATTGTACTGAGACATTCCTAAACCTCTCTGACCTGGAGAGTAAACTGAAAAAAAAAAAAAAAAAAATCAAGTAATTAAGGAGTAATATGTGATCATTTACTCAAAGGCCTCAATGCTTTTCTCCAGTAGAAGTGCTTTCTCATTCTCCTCCTGCAAAGAAAAAATTTATTTACTTTAACGAACTCAAAAAGGAACCAAGCAAGCCCAAAAGACTAATGCAGGTAAACACCTCCAACTTCTTCAACTTTCTTTTCTCAGATTTGCTCAGCTTTGTAAGTTTACTTTGTTGGAATCCTTCCTTATCCTGTAAAACAAATTTTCAGTTTCAATTTTCAATTAATCGTGCCATATCAAACAACACAATCAAAAGAGGCATTTAATTGTTCACATATACCTGACACAGGGCTTTCCTTTTATTCCGTTTCTTTGCAGGTAAGATCAATGCATTGCTATCATTTTCCATGCTATTGGATGCAAGTAACAAAGTGAATCAAACATGAGAAGTGCCACAGGTATAAAGAATTAACAAAGTTGAAGACTGCTTGTTGACAGAATATTGTCAAAATTGGACAGGATATCAAACAGGATTTATAGTTGGCTTAGAGATTACTTGGTTCAACCAAATAACTCGGATATTGGTCGAACTGGATGACGAAATAAATAATTAAATAATATATATATATATAATTAAAAATTATATATCCATATCCATAAAACAGAAAAATGACACAAAAATTGACTTAACTCCAAAAAACAAATTCTATGGTCTTGATAGTAAGAAACACAAGTTGCAAAGATATCCCTGCAGAATTTCAACCCACAAGCAAGTAATTGATGTAAAGATACAGAGCCCTTTTGCTTGCTTAACCAAAATACCGTCTGTTCATGAGAATTTATACGGAATAAATGTTAAAGAGTCTTCACTTTAAAGGTTTCTACTGATATATATCTACTGATACGTCCCAAAACCCCCCAAAATATCTACTGATACATTTGTAGCTGTTCCTGCTAGGTTCACCAAGTTTATTCGGAAAGAAAAGTTGTTGATATATGTTCCAAAACCAGCAAACGAAAGGCAAGCAATTCTTCAAAAAAGAAAAAAGAAACCAGCAAAAAAATTGAAACTTGAAAGCAAAAAACTGAAACCTGAAATTAAACCAGTGGAAGGAGAAGATGTTGAAGTCGATAATTTTCAGTTGAAATCGAAGCAGAAAAAAGAGAAGAGGGCGAAGAGAGGTTCTTCGATTAGAGAAGAGAGAAGTCGATAATTTTCAACAGTTTCTTCCATTATTATTTTCAATGTGAAGTTCCATGTTGCTTATCTCTATAACTCAACAGTTACTTCCATTTTGCTTCAAAGTTACAAACAGCAGCAACCAATCTCTCTGAAACACAATAAGAAAATCTCTGTTAACTCTCAACTCCGGTAACGATTGAAGATTTTGAAGAGAATTCTATTTATGGCCGCTGCACCCACTATGAAATGGAGAAGCGAGACTGATTTCTTCCACCGGCGGCCGGTTTTTATTTTTTATTTCTGAACTTTGCCTAGTTTTTTTTTTATTCAACTTTACCTAGTTCGCACCTTAATATTTGGATTTTATTTTATTCTAAAAAATATATATACAGAAAACATTACCAAAAAACAAAAAAAACCAAATACCTAAACCTAGTGTGACTAGGTTAAAGAATTAAAAACCTATTTAGGATGTTAGAGATTTCGGCACACATCTAATAGAAAAAATTAGAGTTTTTTTTATGTTGATTTTCGTTACATATAGAATTTAGCCATCATCTGATTTGTAGTGTTTTAAGAAATATCACATTTATTTCGTATTTATTCATGTGGATCACTATTATAGACACTCCTATCTTGGATGTTCGTCCGTTAGTTATAAAATTGTTTGTCGTTTCAGATAATTTGATTAGAACACTATTACAGTCTCCATTGGACTGCTCCATAATTAAAAAAAAAACGCATAAACTCTTCGAAAATTTAATTTAAAAGTGTAATAAATGAGTTTGTAATGGAATTTATTTAACAATCTGGTGGAAATCAAATAGTTATTCACCTACTGGTTTGTGTTGGCAACGGTGGGAGAAACTTTGCATCCCGAAGGTCGATGGGGGTATGGGATTTTGGAGTACTCATGAATTCAATTTGGCTTTATTGGCAAAACAGAGTTGGTGATTATTAACGAATTATGACTCTCTTGTAACTCGGATTCTCAAGGCATGATACTATTCCTCTTCTAATTTTTTACAAGCTGACATCGGACATAATCCCTTCTACGTTTGGAGGAGCATTTTAGCTGGCAGAGATTTGCTTGTCAAAGGTTTATTGCGTAGGGTGGGTAGTGGATAGGAAGTTAATACTTGAGAGGATCAATGTCGAATATTGAGAATTCGAGGCCAACAACTTCTCCTCCAACTGATTTGCAGCATGAGTTTGTACATAGCTTATTTGATCAGCAGGGGCGATGGAATAAGAATCTTATCAGGTCTATCTTCAATGACAGAGATTGTTGTTTAATTCTGTCCATTCCACGACGGCATACTGTCGAAATGGACTCGTGGTTATGGCAACCTAATAGGCGTGGCTTATATTCTATTATATTAGGCTATCATTTGGCGATGGGTTCATTCGGTCAGGTCAGTTCGCTTCCTACACAACCAAATTGGAAACGTCTTTGGTCCTTTGATATGCCTCCGAAACTTCAAAATTTTGCCTATCGCTGCTTTAAGTTCATGTCTTCCTACCAGAAGCAATCTTGTGGTCATTTGCTTATACAAGATGTTTGCCATGTGTGCAATGAGGATGGAGAGTCAATTTTGCATGCTATTATTTTCTGCCCCTTTGCGCAACAGGTTTGGGGGGATTTTTTCTAGGATGACAGAATGAGTTCTATTTCCAGCTTTGTTGCATGTAAGGGTGTTCAAAAACTGAACCGGATCGAAATAACCGACCGAACCGATTAATTTCGGTTTTCGGTCTAGTAGGTTCAGTTTCAGTTTTAGATATTGAAATATATCGGTTGGTTCGGTTTTTTTAGCAAACAACCGAAATAACTGAATCGAACCGAAATAGATATTAGTTAAATTTATTATATATTAGTTATCTATTAATTATCTAATTAGGTTTAAATGTTTTTAACTTCAAACCTCTCCTAGTTGGTCTGCTCTCGTAACTGCGTACCTCCGGTCCTTTCGCTTCGGAACTTATGAAGCCCGTCTTATTCAGCCAGATTGTTTTCGTGTCCAGTGCAAGCCTTAGAACACATGGCTCGGTTCACTTGCCAGTGGTAGGGGGTTTCGAATGATGATTACCTAAAGCTTAGAGAAGCCCATTGCCAAGTGGGAATTAGTGTCAACCGGGGCTGATTGACCGATTTGTCCATCTAGTGAAGGACTATCTGAAACTCCTCCTTTTCTGTCATTGGGGAATCCCTCACAAGCCGATCAATCTTAGGATTCCCTCTTTGTCCATGGATTTTCCTTCCTTTTGCCGCATTTCGCTAAAGGGTTGAAGGGTGCTGAGTTGGAATCCTATTCTAATTCTAACTAAGGATTCTTGGGGTTCCGAAGGATCCAGCTACAGGAAAACAAATAGGCTGACTGTTAGGCATAGCAGTAGCATTCGATTAGTGAGCACTCGGTTAATTAGTTTGCGGTAAAGAGAAAAAAGTCCTAACGACAGCTTTCGATGGCAATCCTTGATTGATTTCGGAAGGGGTGCGAAAGAGTTCAACACTACGCTCATTTCGTAGATCTACGGTTTCAGGGTAAAGGATTTTAGCTTAGCTGTTTAGCGAATCCCCTGATACTGGTACAAACAATAGATTATAAGCCTTTTCCCACTAGAAGGTGAAATAAGTAGTGGGTTTCCGAAAGACAACCTTCTCTATATTTTATGGCTTGACTTTCCTTCTTTGATGCCAAAAAGGGTTCTCAAAAACGTCGATCAACTAATATCATATAGAATGATCGTCGAGGAGACTCGTTTGGAACTGAACTTCGCTCGCTCTCTTTCTCAGAATCAAGCTTATGAATGGGGTAAAAACCCTCTTTGTCGAGCTACTTCGTTCCTGACTAGGGACTGCTGAACATGGATCCCGATTTCTACTGAAAGAAGAAGACTTTGCGCTTCTACTTCTGAAGTCCGATTGGAATTTATGCCCTCTGCTATCCCGGCTGTCGCCGACCCCATTTCAGGTCACACAAGGCTAAGCTCCTGGGAGAGGACTACCTCACTTGACTAGAAAGGCAAAGGGCAGAACGAATCTTTCTTATCTATGATAATTTAAGCTGACAAAATAGAGGAGAAGAGCGAGGCTATTCCATAGTGTGACTTGGCTGCTTCCTTAGAAAAGTGACTTCTTCCCCTTTTAGACTATATCCATAGCCTCACACTCGCCAGCTGAGTCCGTTGGCGTTTTATCACCCCGAATTCTTTAAGTTTTGATAACCAAGCCTAAAAAGGCCTAAAAAGAGGAATATCTATTTTTGAACAGTTTCTATAAAACTCAACCAGTTTCTAGTATTAGAATTTAAAAGAAGCTATTAATTTCAAAGTTTTAAATAATCTTTTTTTACACATATGCTCCTCTAGATCTCTTAATCACCATTGCCAAGAGATTTTATGGACCATAACAATCAAGCACGTATAAGATTGGTTACTTTAATTTTATTGTATAATTTTTCTTATTTAAATTCTAGATGACTATGGTTATAAGATATATATTTGATTGTAGGTTCTTTCAAAAAAAATATATATACCAGTAGATGTAACTATTGTTTTACATGTATTTTTTTAATTTTTATTTTAAAAACCTAGTTTAGTAAATTATTCATTAAATTATTATGACTAAATTAATTAGTAAATTGTTTATAGTCAGAAACAAAAAAAAAAATTATTTTACAAATGCTATAACCGAAAACCGAACCGAATTGAAATACTCGGTTCGGTTTGTAATATTATTCGGTTAAGTTCGGTTTTAATTTTAGAGCTTATTCGGTATTCGGTTATTTCGGTTCGGTTCGGTTTTTAGATCGAATCGACCGTTGAACACCCCTAGTTGCATGGTTTTCTGATGCACTAAATGTATTTTCAAATGAAGTTTTTAGATAGACCTTACCTGGTCCATTTGGTCACATAGAAACCAGGTGATTTGGGAGAACAAACTGAGCACTGCAGGACAAGTCCTTAATTCAGCCCGAAATGTTTGGTCGGAATGGATAGTAGCCCTTATCACCCGACATACAAATGTGCAACAACAATGTGTGTACGTTGAGCAGTGGTTGTTGGTCCCGTGTAACGTGACAATATTAGTTCCAAGGGGGGGTTAGGAACTATTTAAAAAATTTCACGTATGGCTGACTGTTAATTTTTAACTTAGACTTTCTCGAAGTCTTTTAGCACAGTGAAACTGAGTAAGTTTTAAATACAAGCTTAGTCAACAAGTGACTAAGTCTGAATCTATCCTTGAGTCAGGAGATAGCACTTGAGTCTATTCCTGAACTCAGCTTCTCAGTTCACTCAACTCAGCTTATGTTCTTTTTAGCGTTTAACTAGGCAATGTTATAGCAAGCAATAATTTAAGGAGATAAGGGTTAGAAAGATATTACTCAGCAGACGTATCCTGGTTCGGCCTCTCCGCATACGTCCAGTCCCCGGAATTCCTTCCGAGCTTTTCAGAATCCTCTACTGAGCTCTTTAAAGGTAGAGCACAAACCTTTTACAATAGAAAGCTCAGTATACAAGAGTACCTTCCTCTATTCCTCTACTCACTCCTATTTCTACCGCTGAGTACTATGACCGAGTACTCAGCTTCTCCTTTCTATACTTCTAGAAATGATAAGTGTTTGTTTGTCATAAACAACAATTGCTAAGACACTTTAGATGATTTAGATCACTCTAGACTTTTACACAGGATTGGAATTGGTGTAAGATTTGCTTTGCTTTTCTCACAGAACTTCGAATAACAATTTGGTCAACGTTTCGACTTAATTGAAGATCTGCATCGAATGAAGCGTTTGAGTGGCCTATTTATAGTAACACTTGATGCATCGGTAATTTCGAATTTCGAAATAACCGTTGGAGGGAAACGGCTTCCTGTCGCCTTCACTCAGTACGTGCTCAGCGTCCTCGGCCAATCAAATTCTTGTATCTTCTATCTTCAGCAATGCTCAGCAGCTTTCCGTCAGACAAGACAGAATGTCTCCATATTTATGGTAAAGTCTTCCAGACAGCTTTCTGCGTCTTCTGAACTTTACCCAAAGTAGAAATACTTTGTCATCAAGTTTATTCAGGTCAGCCGCTGACCTGACTTTCTTGTCGCTCAACTCAGCAGCTTCGTCTTGAAGCTTTTGGTCGAAGGCTTCTCGATCCTTCTCATTGCTGGGCTTGCGTTTAACTCAGTATGTGATGCGTTTTGATCTGCTCGGGCCGTGAGGCTTTTATCCATTGACTTGGGCTTGACTTTCTCTTGTGGGCCTTTGGGCCTTACAACTTAATGTCTTATAAATTAAATAACTCACCATAGAACAAACACATTAGTATAAATAAATCAAAGCATTTAAATTTAATGTGTTAGAATATTTTTATCATGGAGATTTAATTCTTGTTAAATAATTTTGTCAAATCAAAATCATGTGGAAATGTGTTTCAACAGTGGCTTCCCGCGCCTATGAATTGCTTTTTGTCTTAATGTCGATGCAAGTAATTTCCAAGAAGTTGGGTATAGTTCGTATGGTTTTATATTGCAAGATCATCACGACACTTGCATAGCAGCAACTCACAAGGCATTTGAGGGTTTATATGATGCTCTCACATCAGAGGTTATGAAAATTCGAGAGGCATTAAGTTGGCTCAAACAGAGAAATATACCCATGGTCTACATTTAGTCAGATTGTTTGGTGGCAGTTCAGGCTATTTTATCTTCAGAGCTTGATTTCTCGTATCGGTCGGAGTTAATTGCGGGTTGTATATTACTTTTAAATGATTTAGTAGCTTGTTGTATTTCTTTTGTAAAACATTAAGCGAACATGGTAACTCATGCTCTTGCTAAATATGTTTGTTCCGAATCTGTTCGTGGAGAGTGAGATTGTCCACCTTCATTTCTTGTCGATTTGTTAAACTTTGATTCTTAATAAATAGTCTTATTTAAAAAAACGAGTTTGTACTTTTATGTAGGATTATGATTCTGAGAAAATATAATATTTGATTTAATAGCTCCTTCATCTTTTGTGCTCTTTGGTTTTCTTTTCTTCTTCCTTTAAGAGTTCAATTCCAACTTGTTGGTCCCTTGTAATGTAAGAATTAGTTCCTAAGGGGGTTAATGAAACTATTGAGAGTTTAAAAAATTTAGCCAAGTTAAAATACTTCTCTCAGTTCAATAGCACGGTTCAGAAGATATATATATTAAAGGTTCAGAAGCAACTTTAGTTAATCAACAACTAAGATTGATTCTGTCCTTGCTTCGAAAGGTAACGCCTCAGAGGGGCTTCCAAACTTAGCTCAGTTTAAACATAACTCTGATTAATTTATACTCCCGAAATAAAAGCAAACAATAAAAGGAAATGATGTATTAAGCATATTTTTTAAAAGGAAATGTACTTTAAAAAAAATATATAAAAGCAAGAGTCAAATGGCGACTACAAAATATTTGATTTAATTATCAAATGGTGGTGGAAGATTCTATTTGAATATTGTAAGCTTATCCCATCACCACTATATGCAATTTCCCTTCCATTTTTAGCTCACTCACATCACACGCTCGTTCTTACATCTCCAAAGATGTCCGAAATTAAGGTCGTAGTTGCCGACGCCGATGTTTCTAGTTTCGACCAAAAGCCATTCAAATCTCGCCGTGTTTCTTCACTTGATATCTTCAGAGGTCTTACTGTCATCTTTCGTCACTTGTCTTCTCATATACTTGACTGATTAGATTTATATTAAATTGTTTGTGAAATACTAAACATATGGATCCATAGCTTAGTGGTAGAGCATTTGACTGCAGATCAAACGGTTACCGGTTCGAACCCAGTTGGGCCCTTTTATTTCGAATATAATTTTTCAATTAGGCCTTGTCCAAAACGACGTCGTTTTGTGGAAGGCCTAATTAGAAAAAAACATATTCGAATATAATTTTTCAATTAGGCCTTGTCCAAAACGACGTCGTTTTGTGGAAGGCCTAATTAGAAAAAAACATATTGATCTTGCCTGATTTCGTAAATTTGCTTCTCTTTCTCTTGGACCCTTTTATTTCGAATATAATTTTTCAATTAGGCCTTGTCCAAAACGACGTCGTTTTGTGGAAGGCCTAATTAGAAAAAAACATATTGATCTTGCCTGATTTCGTAAATTTGCTTCTCTTTCTCTTATTCTTTCTGCTAACTAATTTCTCTTTTTCATCTTTACTCTGCCATGCCACTAAGTAAGTCTTCATTTAGGTTAATTATTGTAGATTTTAAATAATTTGGGTTTGTGTTATTTATGTTTTGAGTTAAATTAATTTAAGGTTTTTAATTTAGATTGCTTTACCTCTATAATAAGATTGATTGTGGGTAAATTAATTTAAGTTTTTAAATTTAGCGATTTTGTTTGATGTGTTTAATATGGGGTTTTGGTTTGAGAGTTTTTTATTTGTGAATCTAATGTAGAGGTTTTAATGTATGGTTTTGATCTAGAGATTTAATTTAGAGTTTTTGATTTGAGAATTTAACCTAGGAGTTTTAATTTGTGAATTTATTTAGGTTTTTCCAAAATTCAGGTTCTCAAAGACTAAGTTTTGTTGTGTGTACAACATGTACCATAGTGAGGGGGTTACATACCATGTCACCATTTTAACTAAAAACTCAAGCTGATCTTATATTAATCTCTAACAACATAGTATGTATAACAAGTATTTTTTAGCATTTATTAATAAAATTAAAATTTTATATAGTTTATTTTAATTTTTCATATATACATGATTTTTTTTAAATGTTGGACTAAAATTAGCTCTACCTGTTCAGAAATCCTGGCACTGATCTCATTGTTATTTGTTGAATAATAATCTCGTGAATTGAACTAGTTTAATATTTTTGAGGCTGGTAGGAGCATGCATTCTTGTTATTACTTGGATGTGATTCATGGAACACATGTCTCTGATTGGCAGTTTAGTGTAGATAATAGAGACACTGCTCTGATTATATAAAGGTTTTTAATGTAAACCTTCTTGGTTTTCCATTTCTAGGCTTAATACGTACATCCCTATCCCTATACTTTCAAAGTGTTCAATTTACCTCCTAAATTCATTTAAAGTGACTTATTAACTCCTAAAATCTCGTTGGTGGAGTATGGAGAAATTTTGAAAAAGTTGAAATGTGTAATAGGTTCCTTTTAAAGAGTTTAAGGGGCTAATAAGTTCCTTTTAAAGAGTCAATTCGTCACTTTAAGCAAGTTTAGAGGGTTAATAGAGTTACTTCAAAGTACAAGGACAATTTGGCTTTTTTAGACAAGTACAAGGGGCTAAACATGTATTTAAGCCTCATTTCTAATTTGTCTAAAATACACCTTGGTCTCTCAATTTTGACTAAATACTAATGATGTTCTCTAAATTTTAAAACCAGACATAAAAATCTTTGAACTTCTTCTATGTATACTAACGACGAGAAATGCCAGTGTACTTGCATACTAACATTATAGACCCCTCAGCTTTGAAAATGAATGTGAGTTACCGCATATTTCATGTGGTCAACCGGTCATTTGAACTCTTGCGTTAATATATGTCAAAGTTTAGGAACTTTTATGTCATTTTGAAGTTCAAGGGGCTATCCTGTTAGTAATACCAAAATTATGGGCTATGAGTGTAATTTTCTCTTTCTAATAAGGGTGATTGGAAAAGAGAATCTAAACCAGGCTTTGTTTTTCTGTTGATTTCAGGTAGCTTGCAATGTTATAGGAAAACTTGATCCTCCTTGTAATGCAGTTGGCTATGTAGATAGAAAAATCCTCGGAATTTCCCACATGTATCATCATCCAGCTTAGAGGAAATTTAAGGTGCATATTATTTATTTAGAATTGCGGATAATATACAAATTTATCCCTATGATTACTCAGGGAGAACAAATTTAGATTTCATGTATTATACCATCGTGTTATGTTAGTACTAATGTTCTGTAGATAGAGCAATTCCATACTCCATTAACGACAGATTCAATAGATGCACATTTCCCATTAATTTGGATCCAAGTCTAGTCACATAAGATGTAAATTTAGCCATATGGTTATCGAGGAAGAACAAAATTAGGTTTCATGTGTAAAATCATGCAATGTTAGCACTAACTTTTGGTTCCACATGAACGCCAGTGGAGCTCACTGGTCCAAACATGAAACCAGATTAAAGGAAAATGGGTTTCTGTTAGATTTGTCTAAAATGAAGTTTGAAATTGTTTTATCTACAAAACTTTAGTGCTAAATTATACAGTTTTATATATAGAATTTAAATATGTTTTTCTCCAATTGTGTACCTTAGTCTTCTTTTTCAATAAAAAAAACCACAAGCACCCATATTCAAATCACTGAAACCATGAGGGTTATTTTTACAATTAATCCCCATTATTTATCTAGAATTGGGATAAGCTACAAATTTAGCCTTGTGATTACTTGCGGAGAACAAATTTAGATTCCACGTATTATACCATGCAATGTTAGTACCAATGTTTTATAGATAATACAATTCCAGATTTCATTAACGACAGATCCAACAGAAACCCATTTTCCGTTAATTTGGATCCACGTCTACACTATCTAAGGTATAAATTTAGCCATATAGTTATTGGGGAAGAACATAATTAAACTCTACCTATAAAACTGAGCAATGTTAGTAGCACTAACTTTTGGTTCCACACGAAGGCTAGTGGAGTTTAGGTGGTCCAAACATGAAACTAAATTAACAGGAAAAGAGTTTCTATTAGATTTATCGTTAATAAAGTCTGAAGTTGTTTTATCTACAAAATGTTAGTGCTAACATTGTCGGATTTTATATATAGAATTTAAATCTGCTCTCCTCCAGTTTTGTACTCTTTTTTTAAAAAGAAATTCAAAATATTAGTTCATACTTTGACTAAATTTCTTCAAGTGGTGCTGTAGGCTTGCACGGAAAATTCCCCTTATGAAGGGCCTTTCAAGAGCAATGCTCCATCATGGTGCCATGAGCCTTTTGAACTTGAAGGAATTATAAGGTATACTGCACACATAGCTATTCTGTTAAAAGCAGTATGATTTCGGGTGACAATTCGAGTTACATTTTCCATATGATTATATATAGTAGAAACAGATGGAAAATGATAACCGTGTCAATGGCGTGTTGTGTCAATTGGATTATCTTTATAAATCGTGTGACTTTCACTGCATTGAAGCTCCATATCTGTTGTTTTGTCTACAACCATTCAAGTTCCTTTTGGACTTGTGCTAATGCACTTAAAGGTGGTTTTTGGTAATATAGTATATATATGGAAAAAAAGCATTCTGAGCCCTACGATCTTTTCAATTTTTTTATTAATGAAGCTTCTAATTTTTCAATTTGATACATTGAGCTCTTAATTAATTGTCATTACATATATAAACCCGTGGTGACTAGGAAAAGTTAACTTTGAACATAAAACAAGTTATATATTTAATTTGCATTTTAAGAGTTCAAAAACTGTAGTTTACATGTCTGGTGCGACTATGGAGAGACACTGTAAAAAAACTTATTGCGAAGTTTAAAAGATATAATTTCAGTTGCAATACAATAAATGATGTCCTCTTAACATCTAACTACTTTAGTAAGTATGGACATAATGTGTGCGATTATAATTGATCAAGAGCTCAATATATCAAATTGAAAGAGCAGGGGTTCAACTCACGAAAACGTCATAATTAAAATGGAAAATAAAATTACATGTGAACACAATATGAAAACGACATGTATCCGATAGGGTTGACATGATTATGAAAAAAAAAGGAGTTGGGTTAGAATTAGCCAATTTCGCTAATTCAATAATTAAAACGACACGAACCCGAATACGAATACGATCCACTTACACAAATTGTCACCCCTACAAAATACTGCTTCATTATTTTGACTTTTTTTTCATTGTTTAATTCCAGTGGTTCCATTGAACAAACAACTGTAGAGTTTTAGCTATGTCTGTTGTTACATCTGGTGCTGCAGCAGCATTGGTGTTTTCAGCCTTCTATGTTATGGTAATCTTTTATTATCAATAATGATTTGCTTCTGTTACCTGTTAATTAGTTATCAAGAATCATGATTTCTCTATGAAGAATTTTTTGTTGGGTAAATTACATGTATACATGGCGGCTCAACTTGGCTTCAAAACCACATATAGAGGTCTATGGTCCGTTAACCCTTGACCACTCTAATAGATTGCAGAGCTGAGAAATAATATTTTAAATAACTTTAATTTTAAACTTTTTGGTTTTAAGGTCGTTTATGTGTTGTTTGGTTGGAAGAGAAAGTGATTGTTTAAAAAGAGAAAGTTCTGGAAATGGGGGTTTGATTTTTATAAGGAGCTTTTATGTTAGCAAAGCAAAGGGCAAAGTTAAAAAACTTTTATGTCCAATTTTAAAGGTAAAGGGCGGTAAAGAAAATAAGCCCTAAGTTAAGAGATCATGGATATAATTTTCCCTTTTTTTTACTAGTTCCTTGGGTAAAATACGCCTATGGCTTTGAAACCAACTCTGACTGTTTCGATCCTGAACCAACTTATCCCATATAGAGAGTTGGATTTGATAGCAATTGTAACAACACAGTACAATACTAGATAGATATTATCCGTTTTAGCCTAAGTTTCATTATTTGAGCTTCATGCTATGACTTAAAAACGCATCTATATATATTAAAAAATATATCTTATCAGTGGCGGAGCTAGCTATCACAGGCACCACCGTTGAGTAGTATTATTTTGACAGTTGACAACTTTTCTAATTTTAGTTTATATTGGTGTATTTGAGCATTATTACTATATTTTAAAATAATTGAATTGGTTAAAAATGCATTTTTAAATTGCTCTTTCTTTTAAACATTAAAAATATCTACTCTCAATTTTAAGTTTTGTAGCATTCATACACCAAAACCACATCAAATATAAAGCTAACTCCCACGCTAACCGTAAGGCTAAAATTAGCCTTCCAAATATAATTTTCTGACTCCGTCATTGCATCTTATTAATATAGCTCACCTACCCACTACATTTTGGATGCAGAGTTCATATCATTTCTGTCCCCATGTAGATGGTTCTTTCCTGAGACCTTGTACCATCTGCTCAAGAGCAAGTCATTACAGAGCCATTTCTACTGCGCTGAATTGAGATACTTGCTTTAAGCTGTTATAAAAAGTTTGATCTGCCCTGAAACTAGTTTACCACCAATTTTTGCATCTTGATGTCTGGGGCTTGGAGTGGAATAGAGATTAATATAAGATATATGATTGGACCTTAACTATTACCTGAGCTTTTAGTTCAACCGGTGCCATGACATGGTATTAGAGCCTCTTGGACCAAACGGTCGAGGGTTTGAGTCCTCATAACCTCATTAATTTGTGATATTAAAAACACATGGCGAGATAAGCCTGTGTTATGCAACATAGCTTCATGATTTAGTTTCTGACAATTTGAATATTTTTTTGGCAGACATATCGAATTAAAAAGCATATATTTGTTGGAGTTTGGCATTCTGAAAAAGTAGGAACTTTACTGTATGTTATCTTTCTGGAGATTCTCTTTTGGGGGTGGTATCTTGCATAGCCAAGGAATTTATTGGAAGCTTTAATCTATCTTTTCTCATTTTATTCGATCAAGGAAGAAGATAAAAAATGGTTTTTATCTTGCATATACTAAATTTGTATGCTAATTTAAACAAACTTCTTATAAAATTAGCTCTGATTTTGTAGAATATTTTTCATGTATATACTTGCTATACACCATGAATGGATATCATGAATTCATGATTTTGTTAAATATAATAAATTGAAGGCATAAAGTATAAATTTGGCCTATGGTTATTTGGGGAATGGGTTTAGTTTATACTAATAAGACAATGTAAATTTAAACCTAATGTTTATCAAAAGATGCAATATCAAATCTCTTTAAGACTAGTGTTTTTCATTAATAGAAAATTTACAAGTTCAAACCTTTATTAGCTGGCAGATTGGCAGGGAAGAATCTAGGAGGGGCTAAAGGGGGATGAACACTTACTCCGTCACTATAAAAATGTCAAAATTCTATGAAATTTGTATGCTTTTTACATCAATTTGGTACCCATAATAAATAATGAGAGACCACCACAATCACTCTCTATCTGAATTCTAGATCACGAACATGAAATTACACATGGGAAAAACTCAATTTTCCATTAATAAGACTTGATCTTGTACCTTGTAAACATTAAATTTAAGATTGCACTCTTTGAACATGGAGGCTAAATTTGCTTTCCCCAATAAACAAAAAACTAAATTTGTATTTGTTTGGCTCTTTCGTGAAAAAATGCGGATGTATTAAAAAATTATGTTATTTTCAAACTGTGAAATTAAATTAAGTGCGTTTACAGACTCCTAATCAAGAAAAAAATGAACTTGAAAAATTTAAATTGGTGAAATCTAAAAAGAAATTACTAGAATTTTGGTTGAGTGTCTGTTCAATTATCTTTCCATCTTGATTTCTGCTTTTTATAGATATTGGGAGTAACTCCATCTACTTTCCACCAGTCCACGTTCTCCACCATATTGAGTAACTACTCCACTTTGGCTTCTACGATGGATTGGTTCGCTCGCACTTTCTAACTGTGCTGCTTGTTAATTGGCTCACAAAATACAAGTGAAAAATCTTAAATGACCTTCCGATTTTCCCTTGATCTACTTTAGGGGCCTGCTTGGATGAATGTTTGACAAAGTTCATTAAAAGGAGGAGAGGTGAGAGAAGGTTAATTAGTGAACCTCAAAATCCCACCAATTTGGTGAGACTAAAATTGAGGTTATTTCAAGGTTTTCTAACCTTCATTTAACTCCCATTTAACCATCACCTCAATTTAAACTCTTTCACAAACAAGGTTAGATAAATAAACTCCCTTCCGGGATGCGGATAATCGTCTTGATGAAGTCATTTTTAGCTCTACCTTTTAGTGTTGTTAAACCGCGGAGAACCTCCTCTAACCCCAAAACAAGCAAACCCCTAGGGGTTCATCCTAGAAGGTATCTCTCAAAAGATCTACTTAAATGTAGTTTAGGCCAATTAATATTTAAAAATTATATAAAACAAAAAAATTAATTATGGTGCAAACAATTACCTCCCTAATCATGGATTTGAGAGACGAAAATTTATGCTTGGATACCAGATCAAAGATCATTTAGATTTGAGAAAAATTCAAAAAATGCAACAATAAAAAATAAAAAATAAAATAAAGATAAAATAAAATAAAATATAATAAATAAAGACATTTAAATGAAATAAACAACCAGATTTTTAGTTGTGGTTCAAACAACAAAATACAAATAGTTGCAAAAATAAGACCAAAGAAAAGATTAAAACAAATACAAATTCCAATCCTATAAAAAAAACAAAAAACGGAATGAACTTTCAATAGGATAAGGTTATTTAAATAAAATAAGATAAAAGAAATTAAAAATAGTAAGTAATAGAAAAAAAAAGGAATATGCTGCTACCTAAATACCTGTTAGGAATTGAATTCCTATGAAAACAAACTTCTTGAAAAACAAATATAAAAAACACGTCTCAATATCAGAAAAATCTTTAGCCTCATTCCAGTTGCAGCGATTGCCGCACAAAATTTCATCCATCACCAGAATTTTCTTGGTAATTAACCTTTTTTTCTTTAACATATTTCTTTACTTTTGATCAGACCTCTTAAATAAAATTTTCGGAGTGAAAATTTCTCTCACCTTTCCTCTAACATTGACTTCTCTTTTTTTAGGATGACTCTTCTCAAGGATGACCCTTCTAGGTGTGTGCTTATTTCTGTCTTTAAGAGTATGATACGATCGATACTCGGTCTTGATATATCCTCAGTTTCTACTCAACATTATGCTCTCTTCGGCCATTGATGATCTTATTCAATGCTCCTCTTCTGCTTCGGTTAAAAAATGTTTAACTAGATTCAAGACTCAAGTTCATTTGTGTCATTCTGATTACTCTGCTGTGGAATCCCAGTTGACCTATTTAGATGACAAGTTAGATTCATTTGCATCCGACTATCACCTTTATCAGGAGCTGTGTGAAAATAATTCTAGTATTGACCAAGAGGTCGAGTCTTTCATGGAATTGCTCGGCCAAAGGTACAAAAAGGTGGAAGAAGTTAGGAAATTATTGAAGAAAGCGGAAGAAGAAGTGATGAGCTCGGTAGTCCAATTTGAAAAGTTGCGGCAACTCCACAAAGATAAGTCAGAGAAAAAGAGACTTATGACATATTCTTTGAGATCTAAATATGAGCAAGCTATAACATGGGTTGCTAAACGTCAAAAACTCAACCAACCTCAATCCGCTTCTCATGCTTCTTGGGAAGATCTGACAACCATAGATTTAGATGATGTTTGATTTCTTTCTAGATAGATGTTTTTGTTAGACATATTTGATAGACATTGAATGATGAATATATTGCAGCCGTGAGGCATGATATTATTTTATTGCAACAAAATAAAATAATAGTTTAGGGGCATATTATCTTATTTTTTATATGAGGATGTAATGGTTTGGAGTACTATATTAAGACACTGTTCATTTTCTTTTGTGTATAGAAAGGGGAATAGTGTTGTGCGCACTTTCTAGCCTCTTGGGCTAGTGATATTGAGTATTGGATGGTTTTTATTGAGGATTGTCCCGCTCCGATTTGACTCTATGTGTGTAATGACTCACTTAACGGGAAATGGGTTTCTGTTGGATCTGTCGTTAATGAAATCTGGAATTGTATTATCTACAAAACATTGGTACTAACATTGCATGGTATAATACGTGGAATCTAAATTTGTTCTCCGCAAGTAATCACAAGGCTAAATTTGTAGCTTATCCCAATTCTAGATAAATAATAGGGATTAATTATAAAAATAACCCTCATGGTTTCAGTGATTTGAATATGGGTGCTTGTGGTTTTTTTTATTGAAAAAGAAGACTAAGGTACAAAATTGGAGAAAAACATATTTAAATTCTATATATAAAAATGTATAATTTAACACTAAGCTTTGTAGATAAAACAATTTCAAACTTCATTAACGATAAATCTAACAGAACCCCATTTTCCATTAATTTGGTTTCATGTTTGGACAACGTAAGCTCCACTAGCGTTCATCTGGAACCAAAAGTTAGTGCTAATATTGCACGATTTTACACATGGAGCTTAATTATGTTCTTCCCCGATAACCATATGGCTAAATTTATATCTTACGTGGCATAGACGTGGATCCAAATTAATGGGAAATGGGCATCGGTTGAATCTGTCGTTAATGGTGTCTGGAATTGCTCTATCTACAAAACGTTAATACTAACATAACAAGATGGTATAATACATGGAATCTAAATCTGTTCTTCGTGAGTAATCACGTAGCTAAATTTAAACCTCATGGAAATTCTAAATAAATAATATGCACCTTAAATTTCCTCCAAGCAAGACGATGGTACATGTGGGAAATTCCGGGGATTTTTCCATCTACATAGCCAACTGCATTACAAGAAGGATCAAGTTTTCCTATAACATTGCAAGCTACGTCAAATCAACAGAAAAACAAAGCCTGGTTTAGATTCTCTCTTTTCCAATCACCCTTATTAGAAAGGGAAAATTATATGGCCCATCAATTTTGGTGTTACTAACACGATGACTCTTGAACTTCAAAATGACATAAAAGTTCATGAATTTGACATATATTAACACAAGAGTCCAAATGACCGGTTGACCACATGAAATATGAGGTAACTTGCATTCATTTTCAAAGGCGAGGGGTCTATCATGTAAGTATGAAATATGAGGTAACTTGCATTCATTTTCAATGGTGAGGGGTCTATCATGTAAGTATGCAAGTACTGGCATTTCATGTGGTCAACCGGCATTTACGGTCAATGATTATTTGAAATTTTATGTTAGTATATGTGGAAGTTCAAAGATTTTTATGTCTGCCTTTGAAATTCAGAGACCATCATATTTGTTAGTCAAAATTAAGAGACCATAGGTGTATTTTAGACAAATTAGAAATGGGGCCTAAATACATGTTTAGCTCCTTGTACTTGTCTAAAACAGTCAACTCTTCTTATAATTTGAAACATCTCTATTAACCCTCTAAACTTGTTTAAAATGATGAATTGACTCTTCGAACAGAATCTAGTAGTCCCTGAACTTTTTTTTAAGTAATCTATTGGTCTACTGAACTTGCTTAAAGTGTACACATTTAAACTTTTTCAAAATTTCTACATACTCCACCACGTGGATTTTGGGGGTTAATAGGTCACTTTAAATGAGTTCAGAAGGTAAATTGAACATTTTAAAAGTATAGGGATGAGGATGTATTAAGCCTAGAAATGGAAAAACAACCAAGGATTTTTTTTTTTAAGGAAAAACATCTCGCCTCTTTATTAATTTGAATGTGACGCATCCCGAATGAGGATACTATCAAGAAAAACAGGACAAATAATATGAATGAAAGAATTAGCATAGGAACATGCGTTCCGCGCCATAGTATGGGCGGCACAGTTCGCTAACCTTGGAACAAAATTCACCCTCCAATGTGGATGGTTACTCATGAAACTACGTATTGATTCTAGGACAACACCGAACTCTGTTAAGTCCCGCTTCCCTCTCTTGATTCCTTCCACCACTTCCTTCGCATCTGATTCAAAAATGACTCTCTCGTACTGCATATTTTGGACCCATTCCATTCCATTTCTTATTGCTAAAGCCTCAGCCATTTTAACAGACACAGATCCATGAGCTTTTGTGCTAAGCCCCCTTAGAAATCCTCCCGTGCTGTCCCTAAGAACAGAACCTGAGCCATAGCCCTCCTCCAATTCAAACATGGCAGCATCTGTGTTGCACTTTACACTCCCTACATCCGGCTTCTTCCACATCATGTCAGACCGATCCCTCTCCTCATGCCGCAAACAATCCCGTCGGCCTTGGCCTACCCTTCTACTCGGCAGTCCGCCTATTTGTCGATCAGCATTTAATTGGGCTCTGCTGTCATCTGCAATCTCCGCTTCCCTTGCACTCAATCTCTGCGTAACCCGATCAGCTCTCTGCTGGTTTATTTGCCCTTCTCCAGTGCTTCTGCACGGCTCTTGCTGATATCCTCTTTCATTCGACCTGAGATGCCCAGCCCTGCTAATCCGATCCCTCGCGAGAGCCTCATCATCAACATTAACACCCGTTTGCACCTCTGCAGTCCCTGCAAACTTGTTTTTAGCAGCTCCAAACTCATCCAAGAGTGCCAGACCTCCTCTAACGACTTCCCCAGGGTTCCTAACCTTATTGCTCCACAACATGTCATTACGAGCTTGCCATATTGCCCACAAGATTGATATACTTCTACATAGGTTATCCGCTTCTGCATTAGCACATTAGTGCATAATCCAATCTTCTATTCGCTCCCACTCTTCTCCTGGAGGTATTAATCCGGCACTATCCCAGCACTGTCTTGCAAATGGACAGCCTCCAAATAGGTGCCATCCGCATTCTATGTCACTCTGACACATTAGGCACTCCGTCAGGATCCTAATCTGTCTCGCAGCTAGAGTTGTCCGTAAGGGTAAGATTCCGGACATCAGTTTCCATATGAATAGTTTGAACTTTGGTGGAACCATCTGGTTCCACATTCTCCTCCATCCCGATTCCTCCACCCCAATATTCCTCTCTTCAGTAAGCCAACGGTAACCAGATTTGGATGAGTATATACCATCCACGGTGTAATTCCATACTAGCCTGTCCTCTCTGCTCGACACCGGAACCACCATCCTTCTTATTTGATTGGCCATGTCCACCGGGAACCAGGCAATTAGCTTTGCTTCATTCCAGATTCTAGTTCCTGGTAGGAATAGCTCATCCACACAAGCATTCAGATCCCCCACATTTCCCGGGTTACCCGCCCCAAATTGCTCACCTCCACATACCCAGGGATCCTGCCAGACTCGAACTTTATCTCCCTTCCCAATACACCACCTCAGGCCTCCTTTCAACAGATCAATCGAGCTCCAAATGCTCCTCCAAACAAAGCTGGGATTATTACCCAGTTTGGAAGAAAGGAAAGTCTTCCTAGCAAAATATTTAGCCTTGAACATACGACTTACCAGGCAATTTGGATTGTCAATCAGTTTCCACCCCTGCTTTCCTAACAAACTTAGATTAAATTCATGTAGACCTCGGAATCCCAGTCCTCCAACCTTCTTCTGTTTACACAATTTCTTCCAGTCAGACCAGTGAATTCGCTTACTGCCATCATCCTTCCTGCCCCACCAGAAGGAATTCATCATCTTTTGCAGTTCCTCGCATGTAGATTTTGGTAATAGGAATGTACTCATGCAGAACGTTGGCAAAGCCTGTGCCACCGATTTCAATAAAACTTCTTTACCTGCCATTGAGAGAAACCGATAGGACCAATTGCTTATCCTTTTAGCCAATTTCTCCTTGAGGAAGCCAAAGATAGCTCTTTTAGATCTCCCGATCAGAGATGGAAGACCCAAGTATCTCCCAGTATCCAGCGGCGCAGACACTTCTAGAATTTCATTGAGCTTTTCACGAACCTCCTGCCTCGCATTTGAGCTATAGAATACGCCTGATTTTGTCAAATTCACAGCTTGGCCCGATACGTTTTCATATAGTGCAAGCAGCTCCTTCACCTTCCTACTTTCTTCCTCGGCTGCACTAAAAAACAAGAAACTATCATCAGCAAAAAATAAATGGGTCACCCTAGGTGCCCCCGAGCATATGCAGCTGCCTGTAATTTCTCCTTCTATTTCTGCTTTGTTAATCAGACAAGAGAGAACTTCTGCACAGATGATAAACAGGTAAGGTAGGGTTGTCAAAATGGATAAATGGATTGACTCAATTCATTTAATATATGAATTGATACAACTCGATTCATTTCATAAATGAGTTGGATGACCCATTTAATAAATGGGTGGATATGACACAATTCATTTATTAAACGAGTTATATGAATTGACTCATTTAACCCAATTAATTAAATCTAAACAACTTTTGATTTAAATACAATGAAAATTAAAAATCAACATATTTAATTCATTAAACCCGATTAACTAAATATAATTAAAATTTAAACAAAAAAAATGTAAAAACGGAAACAACATTAAAAAAAGGATACGTTAAATGTGAACAAAGACGTAACCAATGACATAAGGGATGGTTCCTGGCAGTCGTGGATGTTGGCACCTCGTGCCTTCTGCCACTATCTCTAAACAGAAAAAGTAAAAAAAAAAATGAAAACGTAAACAAAGGTTAAAAACACGAAAACGTGAAAAAATATGGAAAAACACAAAAACATGAAGAACGTTAAAAACACAAAAAACTTGAAAAATGTGGAAAACGGGAAAAAACGCAAATAAACAAACTGTTAAGACACGAAAAAAGTTGAAAATATGTGGAAAACGTGAAAAAACATAAACAAACTATTAAAAACACGAAAACGTTACAAAAATAAAATGTGAAAAAATGTGAAAAACACGAAAAACATAAAAAAATATTAAAAACACAAAAACATAAAAAAAATGTGCAAAACACTAAAAAAGCGAAAAACACGAAAATCTGAAGAAAAAAAATTAACTTTGAAAAAGCGAAAATGTGAAAAAATGCGTTTTAACGTTTTTTCACGTTTTCGTGTTTTTGGTGTTTTCATGTTTTTCATATTTTCACGTTTTTTTTTGTGTTTGTTCACATTTTTGCATTTTTCGCGTTTGGTCACGTTTTTATTTTTGTTTTGTGTTTTTTCGCTTTTTTGCAGTTTTCAGATTTTTTCCACTGTTCATTTTTTTTTCGTGTTTTCACATTTTCGTGTTTTTCATGTTTTGTATTTTTCATGTTATTCACGTTTTTTTTATTTTTCGCGTTTTGTTGTGTTTTTTCGCGTTTTCGAGGTTTCACGTTTCTTTTCGTTTTTCGTTTTTCGTTTTCCGTTTTTTCAAATTTTTGTGTTTTTCTCACGTTTTTTATTTTTCGTATTTTATCACTTTTTCTTGTTATTCACTCTTTTCATTTTTTTAAAATTAACCCTTAAATACATTAAGTTTCTAACTAATTTTCCGCTTTTTAGTTTTTGTCCATTTTTCTCGATTTTCTGTTTTTCATGATTTATCATTTTTTCACAAATTATTAAACGAGTTAATTGAGTCAACCCAATTCACTCATGACCCAACCCATTTATTATATGAGTTAGTTGGGTCGACTCGTTTATGACTCAACACATAAATGGGTCAATCTTAATTCGTTTAATTACGAGTTAAACGAGTTGTTAAATGAGTTATGATCCATTTTGACACCTCTAAGGTAAGGTGATAACGGATCCCCCTGACGTAATCCTCTTTCAGGGATAATTGGGCCCATCAGCTCTGAATTCACATTAACCGAATACCTAACTGATTTTAAGCACAACATCATCCAATTAACCCACTTTGCGCAGAAACCCATCCTGGCCAAAGTAGTTTCAAGGAAATTCCAGTCGACCCTGTCATAGGCTTTGCTAATATCAATTTTCAAGGCTACCTCTCCCTTCAGGCCTCTATTATGCCTCTTCATATGGTGTATTATCTCAGAAGCCACCTGAACGCTATCAATAAGGGATCTGCCTGGTACAAAAGCAGATTGGCACTCAGAAATAATCCCAGGAAGCACCTCCTTTAATCTATTGGCAAGTACCTTTGCTATAATTTTGTACAAAACATTACATAGGGATATAGGTCGAAGCTCAGTCATTCTTCTAGGATTTTCACATTTTGGAATCAATGTGATGATTGTATCATTCAGCTTATCCGGGAATTCCCCTATATGTAACCAATTTGAACAAGCTATGAAAATTCCATTGCCAATTAAATGCCAAAAGTGCTGATAAAAACCTGGATTAAGCCCATCAGGTCCAGGGGATTTGTCAGAATGCATTGAGAAGATAGCCTGTGTAAATTCTTCCATAGTGAAATCCGCAATTAGGTCATTGTTCATCTCTGTTGTCACTGTTTGTTCAATGATATTCTCCAGTCCATTTTGGTCCGCCCCACTGCCTTTGAATAACTGCTCAAAATACCCTTTTGCCACTTCTCCCAATTCCAGACTATCAGAAATTTCCTCTCCCGCCTCATTAACCAGGCATACAATTGTATTTTTCCTCCTTCTAGCGTTTACATGTGCATGGAAAAATTTAGAGTTCGAATCTCCTGCTGCTAGCCAAAATGACTTAGCCCTCTGCTTCCATTAAATCTCTTCCTGCTCCAAAAGGACATTTAATCTCCTCCTTGTTTCAAAATATTTGTCAATTGAAACAACGTCACTTCTATCCCTTAGCCGTTCGAGCTTCCGTTTGGTGCTATCCACCTGGCTCCTGAACCGAGCTCTGTATCTGCGGCTCCACTGTTCTATTGCGCTGCAGCATGTGCGCAATTTATCCATAACTGGATCAGCTAAGTCCCTTTTCCACCAATTTGTCACCATCTCGATAAAACCTTCCTCAGACAGCCAAGCCTCCTCAAACCTGAACATGTGCTTCTGCTTCCGATGGTCCGTCTGTCCTACCAACAACAGCAGGGGCGAATGATCTGAATAAGCTGTGATCAGATTTTCTATTTTGTAGTTTAGAAACCTGTCACACCACTCACTAGATCCTAGGACGCGATCTAATTTCTCCTTGATCCAAAACCTTGACCCTTTTCCTCGCTCCCAAGTGAATTAGCTTCCTCTCATGTGAAGGTCCAGTAAACTGCATTCACGGATCGAATTCTTAAACTGATTAATTAGATGTGGTGGGTACAGCGGGCCACCCATCTTCTCTGCCTGGTCTAGAATACAGTTAAAATCTCCCATCACGCACCAAGGCATATCTGATCTATGTGCTAGTTGCTGCAATAACTCCCACGATTCTTTATGGCGATTGCGGTCAGCATAACCATAAAAACCCACTAGCCTCCAGTCTCCCCTCACAGCGTCCCTAACTGTCATTTCAATATGATGGTCCGAATATGATCCGATGACCACCTCATCCATGTGTTTCCACAAAACCGCTAGACCCCCACTGTGACCTCTAGCATCCACAGTAAAACAACCTTCAAACTTGAATTTTTTACTTATAACATCCATCCTTGACTTGTTAACCAGTGTCTCAATCAAAATTACAATGTTTGGAGAGTGAGCTTTTACAAGATCTCCAAGTGAGCTAACTGCCCGGGGGTTCCCCAAACCCCGACAGTTCCAGCTAATGCAATTCATAACTCTTGGCGGATCTACTCTGCAGATCTCGCCACTTCAATATCCTGAGAAGACAGATTATCCATTGAGTTACCGGAAGTATCTATCTTCTTATTCTTACTAACGCCTTCTGCCTCCTTAGTTATCAGAGCCTGTAAACTACCCTCATCTCTTCTTCGCTTCCTATCATCAATTATTTCCATCTCCACATCTTCCCTAATGCCCATCTCCCCCTCATGATTCGGGTTCTTATTTTCCTTCCCCCTCTCTGATCCAGCAGCTGTTGCTATGAATCTTTTGACAGGTTGCTGCCATGGTGTTCGGTGAGCCTTACTTCCCTCCGGCTTGATGCTAAAACTTGATTCTCTGAGCCACCGTGATCCCCCTTGATCACCACCTCTTCTGACAGGAGCTCTCAGCCATTCACCCCAATCTTTCCTTATTTCTGCCTCTGGTACTCGAAAGTGCTCATCACAGTATCTTTCTGTATGTCCAATACGCCCACAAATATAACAGAAATTACACAGTCGCTCGTACTTGAACTTTATAAATGTACATTCTTTTTCAGATCTTTTAATTTTCTTACATCTTTTTAATGGCAGACGAGTATCCATAGACACTCTAATTCTCATATATTGTCTCCTCAGCCCCATATTGTTATTGATATCATACTCCAGGAATCTGCCTATAAAATCTCCAATCTGTCTGCCAATCCCTTCCGACATACAACCGTGAGGCAAGTCATATACCTGTACCCAGATATCAACATGGTCCAAATCTGTCTCCTCAGGTAACTCCCCTGCCTTCCATTCCACCAACACCATCATGTTGTTGTCAAAAGACCACGGCCCCCTTCTAATACCCTCTTCTTATCAACCACATGAAAGAATTCCACAATGTACAAGTTTTGTGTAACCTCAGCGAAAGCCACTCCTCTTCCCGGCCTCCACAGGTTAGCAAGCTTTTTTTGCATAGCATTAAAATTCACTGGGCGTTCAGTAATAAACCTACCGATCAACGATAGTTCGTTTCCTTCCGGAGTTTTTGCTTGAGCCTAAAAACCAACCAAGGATTGATTACATTAAAACCCTTCATATAATCAGCAGTGTCTCTATTATCTACACTAAACTGCCAATCAGAGACATGTGTTCCATGAATCACAACCAAGTAATAACAAGAATGCATGCTCCTACCAGCCTAAAAAATGTTAAACTAGTTTAATTCACGAGATTATTATTCAACAAATAACAATGAGATCAGTGTCAGGATTTCTGAACAGGTAGAGCTAATTTTAGCCCAACATTTAAAAAAAAATCATGTATATATGAAAAATTAAAATCAAACTATATAAAATTTAATTTTATTGATAAATGCTAAAAAATACTTGTTATATATACTATGTTGTTAGAGATTAATATAAGATAAGCTTGAGTTTTTAGTTAAAACGGTGACATGGTACAAGTTGTACACGCAACAAAACTTAGTCTTTGAGAACTTGAATTTTGGAAAAACCTAAATAAATCCACAAATTAAAACTCCTAAGTTAAATTCTCAAATCAAAAGCTCTAAATTAAATACCTAGATCAAAACCATACATTAAAACCTCTACATTAGATTCACAAATAAAAAAAACTCTCAAATCAAAACTCCATATTAAACACATCAAACAAAATCGCTAAATTTAAAAACTTAAATTTTTGAGAACCTGAATTTTGGAAAAACCTAAATAAATCCACAAATTAAAACTCCTAGGTTAAATTCTCAAATCAAGAAGTCTAAATTAAATCCCTAGATCAAAACCATACATTAAAACCTCTACATTAGATTCACAGATAAAAAACTCTCAAATCAAAACCCCATATTAAACACATCAAACAAAATCGTTAAATTTAAAAACTTAAATTAATTTTATAGAGGTAAAGCAATCTAAATTAAAAACCTTAAATTAATTTAATCCAAAACATAAATAACACAAACCCAAATTATTTAAAATCTATAATAATTAACCTAAATGAAGACTTACCTGGTGGCATGACAGAGTAAAGATGAAAAAGAGAAATTAGTTAGCAGAAAGAAGAAGAGAAAGAGATGCAAATTTACGAAACCAGGCAAGATCAATCCTTATGTTTTTTCTAATTAGGCCTTCCACAAAACGACGTCGTTTTGGACAAGACCTAATTGAAAAATTATAGGGAAATTTACACTGAAATTCAGTTTTTAAAAATTATCTACAATTATATCACTTGCACATTTTAACATATTTATTTTTTAATATTCCTACGATTTTTTAACAATCCATCCCTCAAAAGTAGGAATTTCAAAATTAATGTAGTTATTTACTTGACATTTCTAAAATTAAGTTAAACATTTTTAATATATTATGAATTAAATTATCATCACTGAGTTTGAACCGGTGACCTCTTAATCTGTAGTCAAATGCTCTACCGGGTTTGAATTAAAATATTAACTTCTAAATATTAATATATTCATGAGTTTTATGTAGAAAGCGCAAAATTATATTCGAAATAAAAGGGCCCAACCGGGTTTGAACCGGTGACCTCTTAATCTGTAGTCAAATGCTCTACCACTGAGCTATGGACCCATATGTTCAGGGACGGAACCAAGGGGGTTGGGGTGGGCTCGAGCCCCGGCAACCGGCCGTGGAAAAAAAAAATTATATCAAAAACTTCGTTTTGCTCGTGATCAAAACGACGTCGTTTTGTTTTTAATGAAAATAAACTTCAAAATAAAACACAGCACCTTAAATCCTTGAATTAGGTCGAGACTCGAGCATCACTCTTAAGCCTCTCGCACACAGCCGGCGCAACGCAAACGCAAGGGAATCCGCACAAGAGGGAGGTTCCGCCACTGTCTCCACCGTCGGCCGGCCACCGATATCAGTCGCTACTTGCTAGTCTCCATCGCCGGACACCGTTCAGTCGCCGCTGCTAGTTTAACGCGAAACGCAAGGTGAGAGTTTTCGTTTTCTTTTTTTGCTGCTTGATTTTTCATTTTGGTTTTGCTGCTTGATTTTTCTTTGCTTTTGCTTTTGCTGTTTGATGAATTTTAGATTGAATTGGGGATTATGAATGTTAGATTGAATTGGAGTTGATTGAATTGGGATTTTTCTTTTGCTTTTGCTTTTGCTGCCTGCTGAATTTTAGATTGAATCGGGGATTATGAATGTTAGATTGAATTGGGATTTTTCTTTTGCTTTTGCTTTTGATGCCCGATGAATTTTATATTGAATTGGGGATTCTGAATTTTAGATTGATTGATTGGGATTTTTCCTTTGCTGCTAGATGAGTTGTTGCTGATGCTGCAATTACCATTTGTTTCTTCAGAATGGACCAAATGAGGGTCTCTAAACAAAATGGACCTTCAAGTTTTGTATTAGGACATAGGCTTTTTTCTTCTTATATTTAGTGAATTTCTTTTTTATGTTAGCATTACTTTCATATTAGCATATTGGTCTTTTCAGAATGGACAAATTCGTATTCTGCAACGTTATCAAACATCCTATAAACGTAGGATTCAGTTATCAAAAATAGACATGTAATAATAGTTACTGATGTTTCGAATTTTTTGTTGACGTTTTGAATTTTTTTTTTGCTGATATATTTGAGCCCCGGGTCATCCGGGGTCCTGGTTCCGCCACTGCATATGTTTAATATTTTACAAACAATATAATATAAATCTAATCAGTCAAGTACATGAGAAGACAAGTGACGGAAGATGACAGTAACTTAGGGTTTCCATGATGTTCTTTATTTGGCTTCAGATTCTTGGTATTCATTGTGTCTGATTTTTACTACACATCTTCCCTTTCTTTTCATGGAAATGAATATGAAAGATTAAAATCGAGTATTTGTTTTTTTTTTTTATTGTTTTGCAATTAAAATTGTTTTTATTTCTATTTTTTTACATTATACATTTTATCTTAATTTTATGCTAGATCACTGAATTGTGTCAATACTGCTCTACTGTTCTTCCCACATAGCAGCATGGCCAGGGCTTTTTCAAATATACTCTTGAAGGGCATAGCAGGTCTACCTGCAGCACGGTCCAGTAGAATCGTAAGAGCTAGGACTAGTTCATTTCTGTAAATTAAATCTGTTCTATTTTCTATTTTGAATGTCCATTGAAGTATATATTCGGAGTTATTATGGAGGCGTCTTGGTGTTTGCTGAAGTTATTAAAGATCTTTTACCTATATAAGACTCGTTTTTTATTTTAATTGAAGTCTTTAATTTGAATTTATGCATTAATTTCGAAGTTTGATTTTCTTTCGTCTATGCAGTTTCTTGTGTTGAGTATTTTAATATTTTTTAATGAGGCTGCAGAAGTTAAATCAATCCTCACGCATTGTGAGGCTGACAAGAAATCAAAGAATGATTCTAACATATTGAGCTTACCTTACTGAACTAGGGTAAAGCAGCTTGATCGGAAAGGGGCAGCTCAACTGTATTTGAATGATTTCTTCAATTATTGAAATCTTTTAATGGTTTAGTTATCTGTACATATGCTGCATTGAGCACTTTTCCTTTATCAATTTGATAAGGATCACCTATGTTGCGAGGAAATTTTGATTTTAAATTGTATCACGTTTCTGAATTCAGAAACCGAAATTCTCGGAAACTTGTATGAAACATTTCATCTCAAGTTTCCATAATTTTTAAGAATTGGTAACTTGTTTCTTGAAATCTGGAAACTAGTTTCCTAAGATGTAATGTGTGGATCAATGTTAATCACATGTTCAATAAATCCCTAATATTTCTAGATCATCTTCTACAAGCTTTCAAAATTGGAAAAAAAATGTCTTCTTTCCCTCTATTACATGACTTGTATGTAAGTTTTTCATATATGAAAAAGAATTAAATATAAATTCTTATAATTTTAGAAGTTTATAGATATTTCCATAGATATCTTTTTTTATTATTTATATGTTTCCCCATGTTTTCGTTTAGTTTTTACAAATATTGTTTCCTGGTTTCTGTTTCTGTTTCTGTTTCCATGTCTGTTTCTATTTCCATGTAACGAAGAGGATTACATTTGATAATGGTCATGTTATGCTTTCAACATTTGCAGGTTTCCGGATCGTTTTATCATCAAACAATAAACTTCTCAACGACTATTCCTAGTAGTCCTGACACACATGAAGATTTTCAACCAACTAGTAAAGTTGAAAGTTCTGGAATGTCTTTGAAAGATATTGTTGAACAGGTGATTCTTTCTTTTTATTATTTTCTTTTTCTTCTGAAATTGTGTCTTGACCTTGTTATCCCTTGCTTCCCAAGCCAATGCGACTTTTTAGTTCTGCAAACTGTCTGATTCTGTTATATCTGGTTTAGGATGTCAAAGAAAATCCAGTCATGGTTTACATGAAAGGGGTGCCTGATTATCCTCAATGTGGATTCAGTGCTGCAGCAGTGCGCGTGTTGAAACATTACAGTAAGTATTTAAATTTCTTTATTTTTCTTGATAGTTCATGTAGCATTAAGTTTACTGACTTACAAATCTGTAACAAACTTGAAAACGATCTAGACTGAAACCTTCTTGAGTGTCTCTAGCATAAGAGTGGTAAACATGGCATAGATACGTTGAAAAGTGAGGAGATCATCAAATTAGGAGGAATGATTTCTCTTGAAAATTAGAAAATCATTTTTCTACTAGCTGATTCTTGTTTGAGCCTTGATGTAGACTTTGGTTTGGTCATCTGTAATGAATCATTTCTGGAAACCTATCATGAGATTGATTATGTATGACATGTTGCATCTTACTCTCTCTCTCTCTCTCTCTCCCCTTTTCTTTAGTAAGAATAGGGTCAACTTAGTAGCCTTAGCGGAGCTAGGGAAATGATGTCCATGGATAGCAAAGTTTGTTCCGTGAAGCAAGAATTTCTATTTTTTAATTTATAGTTGTGTTCGATGTTACCCTTAGGCGGTTCCTCTCCCAATTAAAGTATATTGCGTACACCAACTCAAACTCGAGATATCTAGCTTAAGCGATTTCCTTTTCTCAAATTTGGAGAAATCAAAGGCATGATAGAACAAACAACCATCCAATGACTAAGATGGAGAGCATTGTTTATGGATTTATAGATCCCAGAAGAAAATTGAATAGTAGTGCTTTCTGTTCTATGATTATGATGGTTGAGTTTTAAGTTTTTTTTTCTGTTGCATGTACTTCAATTGTTTCTTGGACCTGTTATGGAAATATCCTCAGCATCCTTTGGTTACTTCAACTTAGAGTGTTTGTGCTAATTCTTTTACTAGTTTCTGGTTCACCGTGCATTCAAAATCTACCTTCAATATGTTTGCTAAACTGCTGGTGCTAGGCAATATTCAGAATTAGAACTCCAAAATCGATTTTCGCAGAACGCTGGTATAAGATGTGTCTTTCTATTAATTGTTACCCTTGATTAGCTTTTTGACATTGCATAGCAAATGTATTTTACGATTTTTATGTTATAATCTTCTTACAAGTTACAATTTTGTGGCGTATGCAGATGCTCCCTTGAGTGCAAGAAATATTTTGGAGGATCCGGAGCTGAAAATGGCTGTAAAGTCCTTCAGGTAAGTTATGTGTATAGTGGTCTTTATTGTTGTTTGTTACTAGGCATGTTCAGAACATCATTTTCCTTTTGCAAACTGCTGTCATCCGTTGTGTTACATATTTTCCGGATGAAAAATCAGCACTTTGAGGTTTGATATCTTTGAATATATGCTGCTAAAACCGGTCATATTTTTTTGGAGCCTGGTACTCTTTTGTAATCTAGAACTATCAGTTGCTTTTTGTTCATACAAAGTTAGTCTAAAAGGGCTCAGACTAAATAGTAGCTTTTAGCTTCTTGATTTGCTACATTCTGCAAGTAATTTTTGTTTTTCAGTGGTTTATCCTAGATGAGGAGTCTTATATTGATGTGAGTTTTGGGACAACGTACTCTACCCAAGTGGAATACATACATGAGAAATACGTATGGGTTAAATTAAAGGTTAAAGTAGATTACTGATATTGCCTTGCGGTTTCAAAATTTAGTACTTGTATTACATGCTCCGAACCTACAATTTATTAGAGTTATATTTGCCCAGCGTACAATCACGCACTGGTAGGAATTTTGTTTTCCAAGAAATCCTATTTCTACTTTTTCTTCACTGACATTCAAGTATGTGCCCAAGCAATCTCAGTAATTTCTTATGTATTAGAATGTCGATGATTAGTGAATTATGAATACTTGATTCGAGTTTGAAATGCTTACTGAGTAATAATCACAGAATTCTCATTTAGCAAATTCTATTTTTGTTATCACTCCTGTGGATTACTCAACTAACCATACCTAGCCTAACAAGTGAGAATGACAACTTCTCTTTCTACTGACTTATTGTTAGAATCTGATTGTATTATTTGGCTACTACTTGGTACTTGCTGACGGTAACCTTCCAAGTATCCTATCCAATTCTGTATATCAAGTCAAATACACTTGCACAAATTATGCTACTGCACATTACATCAATTTTCTATCAAATAACATTTCCTTATAGATGCACAGTTTTAGTGCAATTCCGTTTCTCCTAACCCTGATTACCTACATTTAGGGGCATAATCTTCAACATTGCGAACAGATTGTTAGCTTAGCATGTTCTACGTACATTTAATATCAATTTCTCACATATGCTCGCCCTATTGTCGTTAGTCACTAAATAGTTTTTTGTGGCACCGTTTTTCAGGCATTCTGAGTTAATATTTTTCGGTTGAATATCTATACCATCCTTTAACTGGCAATTGTGATTGTTATGCTAGGCGTCAACATTTTAGGCATGTAGAGCTTCAAGTTTAACAGACGATGTTTAAGCTGTTAATAGGATATCCAAGTTTTGGGTTTAAATTCCCAGGTTTAGGGATTTAAATTTCTTTTACGGGTCTTTGTATGGACGGCAACATTACAAGTATTAGTACATCCATTATCAACCCATAAAAAGAATTGAGATCTAAAGTGTGTGAATGCTGGTTGTGTTTAAATTTTGCCCAACTAAATCTCATGTGATATGTAGTTTTTGAAATTCCACATTTTTCTGCAGCAATTGGCCTACATTCCCACAAATTTTCATCAAGGGGGAGTTCATTGGTGGTTCAGATATAATTATGGATATGCACCGGGTTAGTTTTTTAATCTCCAATCGTTCTAAACCTTGAGTTTTTACACTATTATAGAATGCCTGATTGGAACCTTACGCCTTTGCAGAGCGGTGAACTGAAACAGAAGATTGAAGATGTCGCAGCTAATCAGAAGTCTGAATAGTTAAAATACAGTGTTTGAAGAGCAGATAGATAGGCTATTACGAGCTTTGGTGGTCTCCTGATAACCGGAAAAAATGAGAATTCATGGTCTGGTCTCTTACATTAAGCTTAGCTAAGGAGTGACAACCTTGAGAACAGTTAGTTTTCGTTCAACAATAATGTAACCAATTTCTTCCATTGCATTTACTTGTATCAATGTGGATGCATTTGTTTTTTTTGCCCTGAATGAATCCGTCATCAGTCTTGCCCCATGTCAAATGGAACAAAGCCACTAAAGTTTAGAGTTCGTGTCAATAAAACCACTAAACTTTCAGTTTATGGTTGGATCTAGCGAAGTCTTACTGGAAAAATAAAATGATGTGGCGAGTCGATTAAAAGTCAAATTTATCATGTCATATATTTCTTAGAATTTATGTCAGTGTATGTATATATATATATATTTTTTTTTTTCATGTGGTTCAATCTTGAGAGTCCACGTGTTAATTTGCAACTGCACAACAATGTCAAAGGGGCACTTTCGGTGAACTGTTTTGATGCGGAAGTCAGTTTTTAAAGGACTGAAGGATGTTCATGATTTGTAATCAAAATAAGTTAAACTTACTCTATTTATACTGATGTTGAGCTATTGGAGACGGTTGAGTTGAGGAGCGAGGTGTCTTCTGTTGATGGGAGGAAGATATTGCGGTTTGATATTCTTTAAACCCACTAGGTCCTTGATTCTCAGGATTGTGTTTAATTGTGGTAAAGATTGGATATTTGATTGGGTATAGTAAGACTTTCCAAGTCGAGCTTCTTGACATGCAGCTGTGTTACTTGGTTTTGTTGAGGAGATGCCACGTGCTCTCTATCTCCAAGAGTTGGTTCGGGCCTCTTAGACAACGTTAAAATATAAAATGTCAAATTAAGAATTTATATTAATTGTATAATAAAAGATGCTTTAGTTAGTGTCTACCTTTTATTAGAATTAGTTTTACAAAATTATAGATAAAAAAACATTTTTAAGTACAGTGATATGCAAAAGAAATTGTTCGCTTAAATTCAAATGTCTAGTTATAGATGGAGATATAGATGAGTTGAGCTATTCATAAATGGTTTATGTTGATAAAAGTTCGATCGAGTTTGATTTGATTTACTCGATTCAAAAATTTGTGAACAAGCTTGGTTATAGATTAGTAAACAATTCAAAAAATATTATTATAATACTTGTGAATAGACTCATAAGCAAATTCAACTTGATTATTATTTTTAATAATAATATTTATAAAAAGAGAAATGTAAAACTATCTAGTTTTATATGAAACTTTAGTTTTTTTAGGTTTTAAAACCACATGGTTCTGAGGCATAATTAATAAATTGTTCTAGATGACCATAATTAACGAATTACTATCGACATCATCGAAGCTACTACCATTTGAGCTATGGACCCGTTTGTTTTATCTACTGTTTGCTGTTGGAAAAAGCTGCTTTTCCAAAAAGTAGAGATTCTCTGCTTTTGTAAAAGGCTGCTTTTCAAAGTGTAAAAGGCAAACAAGAGGTCACTAACCAAACATTTAATGCTATTTTTCAACTGTAAAAGGCAAACAAGAGGAGTCTAACTAAACACTTAAAACCCTGCCTTTTAAAATGAAAAGGCAAACATGAGGTGAAAATTAGGTAAACAAACACCCTCTATAACTCAAACTAAAAACATAACCATCACCTCATTGGTTTTTTTTTTAAAACAAAAATGGATTATTTCTGCAATTTCTCAATGCAATAGTCTTTGATCCCAATAAGTTGAATTTTATTGATTCTGAACCTTTTATATATGTTTCAATTATGATCCCTTTTCCTGTTTTGTTTTTTTTTTTTTTTTTTTTTTTCTGAAATTATATGAGTTGGAACTTTTCTGATAGACCAAAATCTTACCATCTCCACGATGGGATGGCAACGGGTAGTGTACCCGCGGGTATTCGGCACTACCCGACCCTAATGGGACTACTCGTACCCTGTATAAAAGGGTATGAGACGGGTATGGGATCAAAACCATTACCCGTTAGGGTAATGGAACGGGTATGGGAATACCCCCTAGGGTACCCGGTATCCGTTACCCGTCATAATTTTTTTTTATATTAATAAATATCATTATTTTTTAGATCTAAGATGTGACATTTAAACCCCAACCATTTATTTTTCAACAATTGAGTGATACCACTAAGCTACTTTATTCTTATTAAATTAAGGTTCAATTTATTCAATTTTTAGATTGATGATTTATTAAATTTATAGTTTGTTAAATTTGTAATGTTTTTTTTTATTTATTGATTCTTAACGGGTAAGAGTACCCGCGGGTATCCGCGAATTAAATGGGAAGGGTATGAGATGCAAAAAGTATACCCGTTAGGGTAATGGGACGGGTACAGGTAATTAAAAAATAAAAAGGTAAGGGTTTGGAAATGGCATTACCCGCGGGTACCCTACCCGTTGCCATCCCATCATGGACCCTTGTTGGACTATCTCCTATTGGATACCCACCCCCGAGTCACCTTCATGGAGGATATATATATATTGGATACATCACTATTTTTAAACTCTCTCTTTCTTAATAAAAAATTTTAAGAATTAAAATTTTCAGTAGCTTTGCAATGAAGGATTATTTATGGGGTGGTCATTTTTATCGATGCTAAAAGTGACTATAATGTTCGATTTTGAAATGCACAGACTACAATAAGTAGGGATGGCAACTGATAAGGTACCAATCCCAAACCCTTACTTTTACCCGTCTCATTACTCTAACGGGTATATTTTTTGCATCCCATACTCTTTCCATTTAATTCATGGGTACCCGCGGGTACCTTTATCCGTTAAGAATTAATAAATAAAATAAAAAAATATTACGAATTTAACAAAGTATAAATTTAATAAATCATCCATCTAAAAATTGAACAAATTGAACTTTAATCAACAAGAATAAAGTAACTTAGCGGTATCACTTAATGGTTGAAAAACAAAAGGTTGGAGTTCAAATTTCACATCTTACGTCTAAAAAATAAAATAATCTTCTTTAATATATAAAAGAGTTATAACGGGTAACGGGTACCCTATGGGGTATTCACATACCCGTCCCATTACCCTAACGGGTAGTGGTTTTGATCCCATACCCGTCACATACCCTTTTATACAGGGTACATGTAATCCCATTAGGATCAGATAGTATCGGGTACCCGCAGATACAGTACCCGTTGCCATCTCTAACAATAAGGGCTTTTCCACCCTTAACCAAGAGTGGGAGTTCGAACCTCACTTTGGGTATGGAGCAATTTTAAATCATTGGGCCAGCTGTCTCATCCATTTGAGCTGCCTACCAACCAGTAAATGTAGATAAATCTAGATGTGGATATGGTTTAAAAGTGCCGTTGTGGTGGTGCGGACCCTCTAGTTCATGGTTTGAAAAAAATAAAATAAAATTGAAAATGGAGGCAACAAAGGCCCATGTTGAATTTAGAAGCCTTGCTCAAATAGCAAAGCTATTTTCCGAAAATCTGCTAGGTGGTTATGCGTCCAACAGTGTCTTAGGTCACCGACCTCGATGAGAGGTCCGCAACCTGAGATGGTTCCACCAAATAACTAAAAAGGGTGGGTCTCTGATCCCAACCCCTGGTCGGTGATCTGACCCTTTGAAATGTCACTTTTATGTTTGCTTGGTCCCCTGACACTTCCAAATCAACATCTATAAGATTTACCTGCTTGGTCCCCTAACACTTCCCCGATGCATTTCCAAGCACATTAATCCAAACCAACATCTATAAGATTTACCTACTTTGGAACGACATTTTGCACATTTGCATCTAAGGCTTTTAGAGGAGAGGCATCAGTGCCCTCGACCCTACTTCATTTATTTTTTCCTGAGCCTTTCTTGGAAAACAAAACATTCTCCTTTCCATGGCCTCTCGGATCTACACCCATTCAGTTCTTTATGTTGTTGTCCTGAAGTCCAGTTGAGAGTAGCACTAAGAAGCATTGTCTTTCGAACTACTGTTACCTTTCCTCTTAGACACATCAAAAGAAAATTGTTGCATAGGCGAGTCATCATTATTCACCACTGTTTTCCCTTCCGAGTATAAGCAAATTTTCCATTTGATTTCGACACATTGTTAACTTCGGTATTACCCCAGCAGTCCCAACAGTAATGCTCTTGTTTCGAGGAGTGTATTTACGATTAGGAAACCATGCGCCAAGGCCCATACTCATTTGCATTAGAATTTGTTGAATTTATGCTTTAGTAACTGCTACATTATTTTTGTATTATGTTTAGTATATCTTTTTCTGTAAGTTTGATTTAGTCAGTTGCTGAAGTGGTTATTAATTCACTGATGTGTAGGAAATGGTTATTCAACAGTTATTCTGTAACTGTTCCTGCTGTATTTAAACTTAGTATCAGATCAATAATATTAACCCTTTTCACAACAAATTGAGTTGTTATCAAATCATCTCATTCATTCTCTTTTATTAAGTCTGAAATTCCAACGAATTGGTATCAGAGCTCTCTTCTTGAGGGACTTGTGAATTTGTTATTATTTCTTTTTCTCTTCTTCTTTCATGGATTTGTCAGAAACTCCATTTACTGTATTAGCACCACCTGTTTTCAACGGTGAAGGCTATCATATTTGGGCAGCAAGGATGGAAGCACATCTAGAGGCTAATGATCTCTGGGAAGCTGTTGAAGAGGACTACGAAGTTCCTCCATTGTCCGAGAATCCAACTATGGAACAGATAAAAAATCACAAGGAGAAAAAATCAAGAAAGTCGAAGGCCAGAGCTACGTTATTTGATGCAGTCTCATTTGGCATGTTTATCAGAATCATGACAATGAAATCAGCATTTGAAGTCTGGAATTTCTTGAAGAAGGAATTTGAAGGAGATGAGAAGATCAAGGGAATGAAAGCTCCTAACTTGATCAGAGAATTTGAATTTCAAAAGATGAAGGATTCAGAAACTGTCAAAGAGTATTCAGACAAATTGCTTAGCATTGCTAACAAAGTAAGATTACTTGGTACTGAATTTCCTGATTCTAGATTAGTTCAAAAGCTTCTTGTGACGGTTCCTGAAAGGTTTGAGGCAACCATTTCTTCTTTGGAAAACACTAAAGATCTGTCAAAAATTAGTTTGGCAGAGTTGTTGAATGCTTTGCAGGCACAAGAGCAGAGGAGACTTTTGAGGTCTGAGAATTTTGTTGAAGGTGCATTATTTGCAAAGGGTCAATCCAGCCAGGGAGAAAAAGGGAAGAAGTACAAAAAGAATAAGAAGGAAGTTTTAGATTCTTCTAATACCAGTGGAAGAACTAAATCTGACTTTCCTCCTTGTCATCATTGTGGGAAGAAAGGTCATCCACCTATTAAATGTTGGAGAAGACTAGATCAACAATGTGAGAAGTGCCAAAAGATGGGACATCATCAAAAGATCTGCAAAAGCAACACTCAACAAAAGTCAGAAACTCATGTTAATGCCCAACAGAAAAATGTTGCTCAAGTTGCTAATCAAGAAGAAGAGGAGTATCTTTTTGTGGCTTTATGTTTTGCTGCTGGAAATTCAAGTGATAATTGGCTTGTAGATAGCGGATGTACGAACCATATAACTTATGATCGTGCTTTGTTCAAGGAGCTAGATACATCAGCAGTTTCCAAAGTCAAAATTGGAAATGGAGAGTACATTCCAGTGAAGGGAAAAGGTACAGTGGCTATTAAGAGCTCTTCAGGTACAAAAAAATCAAAGATGTATTATTTATGCCTAAAATAAGTCAGAATTTATTAAGTGTTGGCCAACTTTTTGAGAAGGGTTTCAAAGTTTTATTTGAAACAAATCACTGCATCATAAAGGATTCATTGGACAAAGATGTGTTCAAAGTGAAGATGAAAGGCAAGATCTTTGCATTGAATCCATTGAAGGAGGAGCAAATAGTGTTTACTAAGACACAAATTAATTCAGAAGTCTGTGAAAAGATGATCTCATCAGGTTTGAGTTCAAAATTTTTGAAAGAGGCGTTGATTAAGCAGAAGGAAATTCAAGAGGAGGTTGAGGAGACAAATCCTACTGGTACTACTGCCTTTGCTTTAGCTGAAGAAGAAAATGCCAGGGATCGAAAAGAAGATGAAAAAGGGGACTTTGATGATTTTAATGGTTTCTCTGAAACTCAAACTCAGTTTGGTGATTATGATGAGACTGATGAGTATGAGGAGAAATTACTTGAGTCATTTTTGTCCAAAGACGCAGGTCCACAACGCACACTTGTAGACCTCATTGTTAAAAAAATCAAACAGAAGAACACAAATGTTTCTTTATAAGTGCCTCCTTTGCCTAAACTAGATGAATCGATCATAAAATTGTATAAAGGGCTTGGGGAGTTCTTGAGCAAGTACACAGCTGGAAAAATGCCCAAAGCATTTAAGCATATCCCTGTAATGCAACTGTGGGAGGATGTTTTATACCTTACAAAACCTGAGAATTGGTCACCAAATGCAATGTATCAAACAACTAGAATTTTTGCTTCTAATTTGAGTGCAAAGAAGGCAGAATGTTTCTATAGGCTTGTATTGCTCCCTTGAATCAGAGATGATATTAAGCAGACATATTCACCAAGACATTGCCAAAGAGCAAGTTTGAGTTCCTTAAAGAAAAGTTTGGAGTTTGCAGCAACCAAAGCAAGGAGGAGTGTTGAATTTATGCTTTAGTAACTGCTACATTATTTTTGTATTATGTTTAGAATATCTTCTTCTGTAAGTTTGATTTAGTCAGTTGCTGAAGTGGTTATTAATTCACTGATTTGTAGAAAATGGTTATTCAACAATTATTCTGTAACTGTTCATGCTGTATTTAAACTCGGTATCAGATCAATAATATTAACGCTTTTCACAACAAATTGAGTTGTTATCAAATCATCTCATTCATTCTCTTTTATTAAGTCTGAAATTCCAACAGAATTCTCCAACTATGGCATGGTAGTAGGTTCGTTTCCTTACTCCAGACCAGTCGTAGCATCTAGTCGACGTTCATAGCCGAGGCATTGCTATTAGCATGAACATGAGACTAGGTAATAATGTTAGGGTTAGGTCAAAGTTCTTTCGATGCTTATAGTGACCACACCTCGAACAAGTTTCGGTGCCTATAATGACCACACCTCGTACAAGCCACATGGAGACCCTCATACTTAACTCTACAATGCTCCCCATTCAACTTGAATTGAGCAATTGAGTGCTTCGCTAAATCAACTTACACGCACACACGTGCAAATCTTCCTTTGGGAGCAAGGCGAGTACTGCGATCAACCCTAATGGACTTGCAAAACAAGTTCGGAAGCAACATTAAGCAACTCTCATCATAATATTGCAAAAGCACATTAGCGATTCTAACACATACCATAGTCGAACTAATAATGGCATCGGACGAAACAAACTTAGGAGACCAAACTCTAGTCGTTAGATAATGACTCTGAACGATCCACGATCCATCCCTAATTACATGTTCTATCCTCTGGATTGTCAACGTTCATAGGACCATAATATTAAGCTCACCAACGGGTTTCCATACCTCAAGGGCATGTTTGCTTAGAGCAATGTAACCAACATTCTTTCCGAGGAGTTTCACAACCAAAGCGTCTTCCAAGGCTGGAACCATTCTACAATTAGCTCAAGGACAATGGTGATATTAGGTTCATGAGGATCATCGTGAAAATCAACCCCTCTTCCAATAGATCAGGCACAACCCTAGGTTCATTATTCTCTTAAGCATATTGCTTTTCACTAACATAATCTTTGCAAGAGCATGGAGGTGAGTCAGGTATATTATTCACCCATTGCGTACCGTCCAACGACACTAGAGGCGGATCTGAACTCGTCGGACGGCATGCTCAACCTTATTTGGTGAGGAGGATTGAAGAAAGAGTAAAGAACAACATAGTTGCCACTCTGGCTATTTATGGAATGATATTCTTTTCTTTGTTATAAACTACATAAAATTAGAAAAGAAGTTACAACTCAAATCTGGGTTTGAAAAACTTTACATAAGAACAATAAGTAAAATATGAATGTGCAAACAAATATACCCCTCAAAGCCAAGTCAGAAAACACCCCAATGGACACAAGCAACTAAAATAATTGCTCCATTTTACTGTATTATAGACAAATGGGAAAATAAAAATGGAAAAGGAAAACCTTTTCTTTTTTCTCTCAGAAAAAAAAAAATTAAATCAAGAAATATATATAAGGGTAAAAAAAAATAAAAAAAATCAAATCTTCCCCAGCGTGACTAATGTTCCTACTTCCTACTTGCAGTCCTGCGTTTCATATCAACAGGAGCTGGCAGCCTTCCACTCCGCTGTGAGAAAGGACTAGCTCCATTAGGCAATTTCCGTGACGGTGAAGGGCCTTGCATAGCATTTAAGTTTCTGCTGCAAAAATTAACATCAGATTAACATAAAAAAAACATACTTGTTATAAACTTATAGGCAGTCTAAAATGTGTATGTATCATAATTCACAAGTACCTCAACTCTGGATTCTTAGCTGCTTTTGAATTTGGCCTCTTGGTTTTTGACTCACTACCATTGGCTATGCCAGAAAGTTTGGTCTGATTAAATTGCCATAACAAATCAGGCTCTGATGAATCGCTAGTGGCAGCATCAAGATCATCAGTATCATCGGTGTTACTCGTGTTAAATCGGGTGTTACCCATGAACATATTATAGGATTGTTCAGGGTAGATTTTGGAAGTGTCTGAAAGATATTTTTGGTAAAAGACATCAGGGAGATTGCCATTGTCTGCTTCCCAACAGCCTAGAGGGTTTTCAATTCTGTTTATAGCATCTTGCTTGTTTACCATCACTTTATCTACCCAATCACCTGATCCCCCCATTTCCTTCTCATCTTCTCCATAGTTTTTGTTGGGACTAATAACAGGAGGCCACGGAGGTGAATTTGCTAATAGCTCATCAAGATCGAAACTTTGCCTTTTTTGCCTCAGTGTTTGAACCTGCAGACGACGCAATTAGTGTACACAAGAATAAAAATACTTCCACCACTTAGAAAGTAATTAATCAATGACTTATCGTTACTAAAGAAAAGTAAAGCAATCCCAGTACTGTTGCTTCTTTATACTCCTTTGACGTAATAATGATTATTTTGAATCTTTCCCTGTAATTATTTGACCATGAACATTTATGTGAAAATGTATAATTAATACTCTAAGCATTATTTTCCCACCATGAACAAGGAATGATAGAAATTCATATTCCAAGATATTAACGTCGAAGTATTTCCCACCATGCTATTCATCCTATCTCTAATTCATTGTTTGTATTGTGTAACATTTGTCTTGAAAGATATCAGATATTGCAAAAAAAGCTGGAATAAAAAACATTGAAGAAAAAACTGTAACCAATCATGATAAATTAGTAAGATTCATCCATATGTTACTCACATCACACAACCCATCATGATATAGTAGCAAGATTAAACCTCTATGTTACTCACATCACACAACCAATCATGATATAATAGCAAGATTCACCTCTATGTTACCCACATCACCCATGGCTTGTCGGAAGCTATTGCTATCATTCACATCTCCAAGCCGCTGGTTGGAATTAAATGGTGACGACTCATTATCTTTTCTTCTAACCAAAGAATGTTGGAATTGTTCTGGTTCTCCCTCTTTCCTTGATAATGCAGCCTTAAGACTAGCAATCTGAAAGGAAATGAGGAAACAGGGAGCAAAATCAGATCTTTCATATAGTATAGGTTAAAATTTGTAGCGTTTGAACTATAAAGGGAAAAAAAAGTGAAAGGGAAAGGGAAGGAAAGATGTATAACCTGCTCTTTGAGCTCTTTAACATCTGTACTGTCTTTATTTACTCGAGCTGCACCTAGTTCAACGGTGGCAACACGCTCAGCAAACTTAAGCGTACTTATTGTTTCTCCAACTGCATCTGGCTCAGGGCTTATGTGCACAAACATCAATGTCTTGGCCTGCCCCCCTATGTAAGAATCACAATTGTAACAATCAGTTTTGGCAAGGAAAACAGAAGAAAAAGAAATACTAAAATTTTAGAACCAGGTCATTTGACCTTACCAAGTGAGTCTTGAAGCAGTTGAGTAAGTTTGCTGTTTCTGTATGGTACATGTGGATTCTTGTGAGCTAGTGAAGCAATAACATCACCTAAAGCTGAGAGAGATTTGTTAATATGTTGCGCCTCTTTCAGTCTATCTCCTGTCACTTCAGATTTGTCTACCCTCTCACTTCCTGCCAAATCAACCAGATGCATGCAACCGCGAAGTAGAGCTCCAGATGTCAAGTCCTTTCCTTGAACATGAACAGTCAAGCAACTATAGTTTCATAATAACCGCGAAGTCAGTTGCTGTAGACTCATGGATATACAAACACATTGAAGAAGAAAAAAACTAAAAGTTTACCTATGAGAGCGGCTGCTACGATCATTTAGAGCTGTGGCACCAACTACACGATTCCTATGTCCAAGGTTCATCAAGTCAATGACATCAGATGTTGATGACACGGGAACAAGATTAGCATCTGGTACATTCAAACCTGTCTGGGAGCTATTGCGAATTTCTAATGTATTGATAAATTAAGGATAACCATTTTAATTCATTTCTGGGTAGGATTTTTAAAACAGATGAATGACTTCTCATGCCACTAATTTGTGAAAATAATTATTATAAGAAAGAATAAGTAATTCTTCCGAAAAGACAAAAGGGAATAAGAGGTTGTTTCAATTAATAAAGTACAGGAATATGTTTGGGAAGGATATCTTTTGTTACTTCCATCAGTGACAAGGAGATCCCTGACTTGCTCATTGTAAATCTCTATCATTTGTACAGCCACATTATATCGAAAGACGTCTTTTCTTTGCTCAGCTAGAAGAAACAAATCGCTCAATGCCCTATAGTTCACACCCAAAGTTTTCTCTGTAAGATCTCTTGGTCCTGTCTGGAGGCATGAACAACAAGTCAACAAATTTTTTTATCTACAACCAATAAATTATCACATTTTTATGCAGAGTATAAAACCACTATCTTACCATAGTGTAAGTTTTTCCTGATCCTGTTTGCCCATAAGCAAATATGCATACATTAAATCCGTCAAGAACAGAGCGAATTAGTGGCTGCATATCAGAGAAGACCTCCGCTGCAATTCAGTGAAGTATGAGTAAATTTCATATCAATTTGTATAATCCCAATAAATGTTTGAAGTGAAAAATTAATTACCTTGGGTTGCAGAAGGCCCAAAAACCTTGTTGAAGCTAAATGACTTGCATCCTTTCCCATGTCGTGATGGGGTGTTAATAGCGATATTTCCCTCTTCTATATGATCCACTGTGCTCAAACAATTTGATTGCGCAGACAAAAATGGCCTCACACGACAATAAACCCGAATGCTTCCTGTTGAATTACAAGAGATCTTAAGTGATTGAGTGAAATTTAAAGACACGCATAACAAAAGAATTTCAGACAGTAACTTACCCTTTAGGTCCTGCACCTGATTATATAGCTTACGATTTTCCTCAAGAACCTTGTGATAGCTGGAAGCAGCATGGGCTAGACCTTGAACATGCATGCCTAAAAAGAGGAGACAAACTTAACATCTTAGCTTAGAATTCTTCTTAAACAATTCTGCTCCCTTCTATAAAATAGAGGAGAGAAGGAAATGTAAAATGCAACAATAAATTTTATTTATACATTACTTGCCTAAATTGTTAAACTCCTCGTGAAACTTCATTTGCATGAACTGCATTCCAGCTTTTGTTGTACGAAGTGTATGTTTTAATTCCTGAAGTCATAATATTGTTTGTAAACATGTCCAAAGTTAGCTACAAGAACCATGAAAGAATTATTAAGTAATATTTCTCTACTAGTAGTACCTGAATATCTCTTTGTTGGTGATCCAATATGACCTTTTCTTTCAAGTTTCGATTTTGAAGTTCCTCTTGAGCTGGAGCATTGTTCTTATGAAAGCATTCCTCTTTCTTTATTGTTTTGAAATTTTTCTCTTCAGTCTGAATGATTTCATTGAAAAAGATAGATCAGAATAATATCTCATATATGTCAAACTTGTGAGAATTCTTTGTTTGCTTATTTGTAGCTTCGGATTTTAAAAGATATTACAGTTAAATCAGAGAGATTACCTTTTTAGTCGCAGATTTTGAAAAGAATTTGTTGCCCTGAGGAACAGGCACATCTTTAGAAGTTGGCTTTACCTTCAAATTCAACATTAATCCATAAGAAAGTAAATCACTAATGGATTGAACAGCACATAATTTCTTCGATGAAAAGTAAAATGTCTGAATGATGAAATACCATGTCATATTGGCTTGTAATGCGATGCTGCAACTCCTCCATAACCTTACTTAGCACTGATTCCATCAACTATTGAGCACAAAATGCAGCATGATCTTTTGTTAGAGGCAAGCAGGAAAACTTAAGTAGCAACAGTAATTTGAAACCCTAATGTGTAGAGATCAGTTTGAAAGTAGCTTAATGCAGTGAATGCAGGCAATATGTTTTAGGTTGGACACCCAGCAGCTTCGAAAACTCCCTTGAGAAATCTTAAGGGTGGTGATTAACAAGTTAGGGGTTTGAAATCTGTTTCCATATGAGGATTTCTAAGGAAGTGCAATCGAGATCAACACAGTAACATCAATATTGGTGTTGCCAACAGTAAATTTGGACAAAAGCCAATATCATCCTTCATCCATCGGTACAATTAATGTCTTCCTAGTTCCTACCCTATCTAGACTGGTACATTGCTCATAATCAAAGTCTGATTGTTTAACTAGCAGCAACATGTGCATTAATTTTCTTACCTCTGGAACTTCTTCCGGCTTCTTATCTAGCAAAACAGCACGAACCAGCGTACTAACGGAACAAGAAGTAGACTGCAGTGAAAAGAGTAAGTGAATCATAAACTTAGTTTTTAGTCTCGGTCAGAAGTTTCAGTAGAGCAAGTTGACCAACCATTTTATTAGAGTCGATCTCCGCGGAGAGGGCATTCAAAGATCTTTCATTCATTGACGAATTCCTTGACAAATTATTCGTAAATGGCTCTGTGTTTTTTCTTACAAAAGATTTCGTTGATACGGTAGGTTTCACATTTCCACCAAATTTCCATACTCCATTTCCTCCTGTCTGTTTCCACTCGCTGTAAGACTTAAGTGCCAAAACACTATTTACAATTCTGGATGATTTTCCACCCTGAAATTCGAGCAAATATTATTTAGGAAATATTGGTTGGAAGAGAAACCATATCTTCATATCTGAATCCGGTGAAATATAATTCTAAGAACAACCAATTCCTACTTTCCCGAGTGTGAAAAAGAATTGTACCTGTTCTAGATCAGATGCCTCAAAAGTTGGAAGGCCAATCTCTTGCACAGCGACCAAAAAGTTCCTCACGTTTTCAAAATATTGAAATGCTGATAATGCAGCTCCGTCAGGAATCAGAGCAGCATCGCATGGACTTTCAACAACCTATAAGCAATAAATTACTCTAAATAGCATATTCTCAATTAAAAGCAAAAAGAGGGAAATAAAGAAATCAAGGACAGATTAAAAAATTTAACTGATCGGACTCACCTTTGGCACGGCTCCAGGTTGAACCTTATTGATAGCATTACAGAGAACGATTCCACTTCTCAAGCCCAGCCTAAACTCCTCCTCAGAAGGCTCCGCCGGCAAATCTTTAGCTTGAACCACACCAACCATCTTCCTCAACCATCCCGCGGCTTCGGACCTTCTCGATGCTGCAAAATAAACAAGAATGAACTAAACTCAAGAGGCATCACATGGCAACAAAACGATCAAATTTCAAATTTCAAATTCCATAATTATAATTAAATAAACGCAGACTCCAAATCGTTAAAATCAATGATTAGTGAAGTGATCAAATTACAAGTAAAAAAGAGAAGTTACCAGCTTCTTCAGCTTTCCTAGACTCCAAATCAAGATCTCCTCCTCCCAGTCTATTGCCGTGTTGTTGCAGGACATCCTCGACTACCGACGCCACCGAAAACGACAATGCTAGCTCCCCCGCCATATCACCCTACCAAACGACAAGTGCTACTGTTTTTTCCTTCTTTTTTTCACAACTTGAACATAAATTCTCACCTCAAATTCGTCCAAAATCAGAAAAGGGAGCAGAAAAGTGTTAATAAAGTACAATCACTGAACTCCTGCAGCTGCAATTAGAATCTCTCCACCAAGAAAACTAATCTTGGAAAGAAACGGGAGATCGGACACGAAAGAGACTAGAGAGAGAGAGAAAAAGATAGAGCGAGAGAGGCATGATATCTGTTTGGTGAAGTGAGGTGAGTCTTAATGATGGTAATACAGAACAACATACTCCATTGGATTAGCTTTTGCTTTTCTCTTTTCTTCTTCTACAAAGTTAAATACGCAGCTAAGCTTCTCGCTTTTTTTGGCTTTCTTTCTCTTCTTTATACTCTCTCTCAGACACTACATACTCTTTCCCGAACCTGTATCCGAACCTCACTGATTTTATGTTTTCTTTTCTTGAAATTTTTAAAAACATCTTTGTTTTTCTATTATTATTTATTTTCATAACTACACTCAGCATCATTGTTGTAAAATAATTAATTATGCCGTCTAGTTGTAGCTGTAACTTTCTTTTTTAAGGAATACTGAAATTAAGAGTAATTCAATAATTAATTAATTATACCGTATAATATGGAAAAAATTTAATGGTTAATTAGCATTTACTACTAGCTAGCACTATAGTACTTCCTTTTCCTTTGGGTATTATCCTATGTTTCTATTTCTATTTTCTACTTTCCAGTTTACTTAATTAATTTTTTTTTTTTTTTTTTTGGTAAGAAGGGAAGAAAAAAAAACAAACAAAAACCTAACCCGGGATCAGTCTAGGAAGACTGACCCCAATCCTATCCTCAAGAAGAGAAGGTAACAGAAAAGAAGGAGGAACGGAAAGGGTAGAAACACCTAACATCCCCCCATGCCCAGCAGCTGCCAAGCGATCCGCCACGCGGTTTTGCTCCCTATAAATATGGGAGAAGGTAAGAGAATCGAAGGCAGGACGAAGCCTCAAGATGGCTTTAATGAGATTCTGACTCTTAAGACAAACAGCATGTCTATCCGAAATCCTGTTGATAGCCTCCAAATTGTCAGACTCCACCGAAAGTCTTTTAACACCCATGCGAATGGCGAGTTTAATGCCAGACAAGATCCCCCAGAGCTCTGCAGTAAAGGAGGAGCCCGTACCTAAGTTATGGGTAAACCCAGCCAGCCAGGCGCCACCAGCATCCCGAAGAACTCCACCAGCAGCAATTCTGCCATTACTAAGGCAGGAGCCATCCGTATTCAACTTGACAACCCCTTCCCTGGGCTTCCTCCAACCAACTAACTGGACCTCTTTAACCGGAGAGGGGTGAACCAGGGGCTCTCCTTCAAAACTCTTTGTAATAACAGAGAGTTTTTTCGAGAAGTAAAACCGGAGGTCAGGAATAAAGACAGTCTTCTCAGCAAATAACTCTTCATTCCTCCATTTCCACATTTGGTGACAAATAATAGCGAAGAGAATAGCCCCGTGCTCCATACTGGCCAACAAATTCCCATTAACGCCTTCAGAGAACCAGTCAATATCAGAGAACCCCATAAAGGAAGGAAGGATGTGGTGAGGAAGGACCCCTTCCCAAACCTTTCTACTATTCGGGCAATCCCTCAAAGCATGGCACAAGGTTTCCACATGGCCGCTGCATCTGCTACAGGCACCAGATACAGCCAAGTGCCTTCTGTGTCTATCTGCATTCGTGAGGAGCCTGTCTTTGACTCCCAGCCATAGGAAACTCCTAATGCGGTAGGGGACTTTGAGGGCCCAAATGGACTTCCAAATTTCCAAAGGAGGATCAGCCCTATTAGGGGTAAAAGCTTCATAGGCCGATTTGCAAGAATAAGAACCATTATTAGTCAAGGCCCAGCAGTGTCTGTCCTTATCCTCCTCCTGATTACTAATCTTCACACCTCTAATATTAAGGAGGGTCTCCAGGCTAAGAAAGGAGTCGAACTTAGACCAGATTTTCTGTAATCATAATATTCTTACTGGCTATTGCTAGGTAATCTTAATATTCTAGGGTTTTCTTTAGGACCAAAAATAAATTAGTCCTTAACCTCTTAGTCTTTGCTTGTTTTTTTTGTTTTGTTTTCTTATAGTTTGTCCGATTTCTTGATTCGATTCTCGTTAGACACCTTGTCTAAGTGGATTATCTTATTCTTTACTTGTTAATTACTTAGTTTTTAGGGAAATTTTCAAATACAAATTGTTAGTTTAACAACTGATAACCTCAAACTAAAAAAAGAATTCAAAAATTATATTTGTTTAGTACCGTATCTACCATAAAACTACATTTTCGATTTTCCAAAAATCACAATTTTAGAAGTTTTTTTTTTAAACATTTACTTTATTTCTCATAACAAAACAACACATAACCTAAAAGTTATTGGTTTTGCTAACATCGAAAACCTTATTTTTTTTTTTTTTTGCAATAAAAAACCACAAATACTCATCCGCAGAACTACAAAAGTTATATTTAGAATTTTTACTAGTTTTTAACTTTTTTATTCTCTTCTTCTCGTGATCAAACATAATTCCTTTGTTAAGGGCCCGTTTGTTTTACCTACTATTTGATGTTGCTGTTTGCTGTTACGGTTTACTGTTTGCTATTGGAAAAAACTGTTTTTCCAACAAGCAGAGATTCTCTGCTTTTGTAAAAGGCTGATTCTCGGGTGTAAAAGGCAAACAGAAGATCACTAACCAAACACTCAATGCCGCTTTTCAGATCTAAAAGGCAAACAGAAGATCACTAACCAAATACTTAAAACTCTCCCCTTTAAAGTGAAAAAGCAAAAAGAATCATGAAAAGGAGCAACCAAACACCCCTAAACATAGAAGAAAGATCGCAATGGGTGGTGAATTAGTATTTTACTCTATTGATTATTATATTGATTATCATTTTAATGTTTTAGTATTATTGGTAAATTTTATATTTCGATATTATAGAATTATTATTATTATGTTGATATTTTAATTTACTTTTAGTATTAAAAAATATTATTATAATTATTAATATAATTTTTATTTTATTATATTAGAAGGTTATATAAAACTAAAATTATTAGTTTTTATAAGATTTTTTAAATCTCAATTCAACCTCAGTTGATTTTGTTTCTCTCAATTCTTTAAACGGCCCGGTTTGACAACCATTAAACGGTTCAGCTTGACAACCATATGCATCATAATTCATAACAATTGGGGGGAGATTATTAAAAGATAGAAAATAATCATATATATGTTAATTTCTAGGTCAGCATAATTCATAATTATGAGGATTAATTGATTTTGTCTATAAACAGATAGAAGTTTATTTTATTACTAGATTAGGACTATTTTTTTTTTTTGAAAAGGACTATTACTTTTTATTTCTGAGTTTAAATGCAGATCTAGAATTTCTCCATTTGATGGTGTTACTTGAAGTTGTTGAGAATATTTATTAATTGTATTGGTTTGGTAATAAAATCACAAATTTTCTTTATAAAAAAATACTCCCAAATTCAGAGATATAAATGCTTATAAATGTTTTAATTGAAGTGTATCTTCTATCTTTATTCATTGTACTAGAAAGTGATAGATTTTATAGTTTACTATTTCTATTTCTGTTCCGTTGTTGTTTGATGTTAATTGTTTATGTTTAATTATTAATGTTTGATAAAATTATGATTAAATGTTATTATTAGTATGTAAAATAATCAATATAAACATGTTTTAAATTAATTAATAAATTAATATATAAATGGAACCGAAAAGTGTAATTACACATTTGGACGTAGGCAACATTATGGGAAGATGATTGAGTTTTACATGGCTCATCTGACTTTCTTCAAATGTCAAATCTTTATTTGTATAGGTTGCTAATTTTTTTTTTTTAAAAATTTTTTGCGTACAATGCGCTTACATTAAAGAAAAAAGAAAAATCTCCACCCCACCCGGATGTCAACTGAAATAATTAGTTTAGATGTTCTTGCTAGCTATTTGCTATTGTTGATATATATTAGTAATTGATCCTTTACAAAAAAATAATAATTATAAAAGTTGTTTCTTAATCATAAATAAACACTTTAATCATAAATAAACACTTTATATCTATTGTTTTGAGTAAAATAACAAAAAAGAAACATATATTTTATGTTCTACCCTAATACTCATATGACTAGGGGCTTGTTTGATTCAACCATTGTTGTTGTTAGTTGTTTGATATTTCATTTAACTGTAAACTATTGTTGTTAGTTGTTTATTATTAGCTGATTAATTATTAGTATTTGGTAAATTTATCGTAAATTATTGGTGTTAGTATGTAAAATGTCTAATACGCGTATGTTTTAAATTAATCAATAAATAATTTATAAAATATAAAAAATGTAATACATAAATTAATAAAAATAAACTAAATAATTAAATACAAACTATTGAATAGTGAAAAACTTTATTCTTTCGAAAATTATATTATAGAATTGTGAATAACATTAAAGAAGAAACATGTTTTGTGGAAATAACATTAAAAAAGAAACGTGTTTTGTGGAAATAAGAATGATAATTTTGTCAAAATCAAACCAATACAAACTACTTTTCATAAAAAAGCTCTGAAAATAATTTTTTCATGAAAAGTTAAAAAACACTATTGTTTCAACCGAAAAAGGTAAAAATTGTTGTCTTATAAACATAACCAAATATTATACTCTAATGCAGTTTGTAGTAAAACGCTAAAAGCTGAAACAAATATCCCCTAAATTTATACCTTAGGTAGTGCAAAAAATGAACCAATTAATGACAAATTGATTTTTTTTGGATCCATCCTTAATTGAGTTGAAATTGCTCTGTCTATAAAATAGTAGCGCTAAATTTGCAGAATTTAATACATTGATATAGGCGGGAACTAGGAGCAAGAGAAGCAACCAGACATCCTAACTAGATTGGCTACCCAGCAAACCACTCCAAACGTCCAAAGTCAAATATTATTAAGATAAAAAGAAAAGGTTCATATAGATAAATCGAAAAAAACTAAGCAATACAAAATTGCTCTACTGAACAAAATTCATCTAAAATATAAGAATTACAAAAATCTGAAGAGGAGTTTTAATAATGCATGTCCAATGAAGATAATTCATATTTTGGTAAAGCATCAACAACCAAGTTACATTCTCTATAAAATTTGAAACAGCCACCCGCATACTACATATAAAATTAAGACAAGTCAACCAATTTTGTCTAAGCTCTCAAGGAACATCAAGACGTTATTTAAGGAGTTACACTGTGTAATTTGAATCACATTCAATCCAAAGACGATGTCAATCCTTTTATCAGACTATTGAAATAGCAAAATAGTGGCTTGAAGCTCCACAATGTAAAAGAATAATGAATATGAAAAACAAAGGCACATTTCGAAAAACCCCTATTATTACGAAAGATGCCATCTCCATATGTAATTCCAAGAGAGCTAGTAGCAGAACCATATGTGTTGACTTTAATCCACTCTGCATGTAGTGACTACCATCTAACCCTAATGATAATGGGAGCCATAAAAGGTCTAGTATGCACAAATAATTATGATAAAATCTTCAACTCATTAACCTAATTATGCACAGTGCCATTGTGAGAAGCGTTCATCTCTCAAATATAAACCTAAAGCTACCTCCGAAAATTGAATATGTTTAATGGCTCATTCTAAAAAATAGCTAAATTTTGAACCCGCCAAATGATATACTTCTTTCTGGAATTTGCTCTCTGATGGCTTCTGATGACCTGAATCAATGAAAAACCGTGAGAAAAGGAGCCGGAGATCCGGTGAACCCTCTCGGATGCTAAAGTTAGTAGATATATGAAGAAACACTAGACTAACTTTGAGCAATAACATAAAGAGTTTAGTTAAGAAGTGATGTAACTGAGACAGTTGAGTTCCAAATTATTTATAGGTAAAATATTATGTATCTGGACACGTGGTATTATTGGATTGGTCTTCGAACCCTAAATTTCCATTCTGAAATATATGTGAACTTGGGGAGCATGCCTTTAGAATCCAACGTTCTTATTGGTCCACGTGTCATCTTCAGGCAGCTCCTGAAGAGATGTTATTCAATCGAAGATCAGTGTTTTGACTGAAGCTAGGTTCATCCATGGCCCCAATTGGGCTAGGCCCAAGTGCTTACTTCGGTATGAAGCAAAGGCCTTTTGGCTCACGGTCCAATCAAACGATACTGTATCATCAAATAATCCAAAAAGTATTAATAATAGCAGCAGACTATAGAGCCCCATTTGAGAACTAAAATGATGATCAATAACATTTAAAATCAAATAAAGAAAATATTAATTGAAAATAATATATTTACCGAACAAAGCTAAAAATGAATTCCAAAACTCATAAGAAAATAGACAAGCAACAAGGATATGATAGATGGACTCCAAATCATTAAAACATACACAATAAATCAATGGGAAATAATAGATAATTCCTTTCTTCAGAGATACTCGTGGTTCAGTAAATAACTAAGAAAGGTTCACCCAACATCATAACTTCCGGAAATGTCACAACGTTACGAACTCCAGCTTCTTTCTCCTTCCCCACCTTGTCCAAGGGCTCCTCAATGATAGAGGGTGGCCTCCTCCCACTTCATTGTTTTTAAAAACTGGTCTCAACGGCGTTACAGCCTCATAGACTTCCTCTTCCTCAACCCCCTTCATCCTCACCACATACATCCCATCATCAACCATAATCCCCTCAATTTCAGCCCTCGCTCCCGATAAAGATGCACCAACCCCGGAGCCACCTTCGTGGCCAGGTTCAAAGAATATATCTTTAAGAGCAAGAGGAAATCCCTTCCCTCTGATAATCCCCTATCAATGGTTCAAGGTCAAAAGGAAATTCAAGGTGTCCAAGTCTGTAGACCAATCTAGTGTTCTGCCATTGTACCTGCACCAACAAAAGCAAGGGCAAAGAATTAGGAATCAGAAGTCGGGAAAAATTCTCGTCCCCACTAATCAACCCTCAGGAAAATTCCTAATTTCATCAAGCGCATATTCCTCCACAGTAACTTCGATCGCCTCAAGATCGACTTGGTCCGACCCTGACAGGCTCCTCTCCTTTAGATACTTGCGCAATCTATTCTTCTTCAAGCCTTCAAGATGAGCGACCTTTTATGTCGAAACATAAGCCACCCCCTTTCAAGAAATCACTTATTATTTTTTAGCAGTCATGTGTGGGTTCGGGTGAAATTGCACTCAGCCACCTAACACCCTCTAGACCAACCAAGTAATTGAGCATGTCGACTTTGGGTTCTAATTTATCGTGAAAGGGAAGGCCATGTCCACTATCCTCATTTTGAAGTGCTGATGCCTCCATTCCAAAGACTTCAAGCGGACACTCACCAGAAGGGAAGGAGAACAGAAAACAAAGAAAAATTCTCAAGAAGACGGTTAAGAAAACTGACCTCAAGACCGCTAAAAAACACCACTTTTTCTCTTTCATCGGATAAGAAAAACGCATCAGTGACACCCAAAAAGATGGTGCGAAAAAAGAAATTGCCAGATGCAGAGAATAAAAAGAAGAAAAAGGAAACCAAACAAGAATAAAAAGTTGAAAGACCATTTATAGCTGAACTCGGGCATTATAGCAAAGCACTCACCTGACACACAATAGTCCACTTAAACATAATTATGAATAGTCGCCAAAATGAAGCATATGCACAACCTGGGTTAAGACGAACAGGGAAACCTTACGACCACTTAACTCAACTGCAAGAAAGTCCCACCAGCAAACAATCATCACCCCGAAGTAGCGTTCGCATGCAGTGACTCACCACTACCAGCAAGGGGGTGACTTCTGATGAAGCATATGGGTTCAAGGCCCACACATGCAATCTGGCCAGTTAGCCACACCTCACTGCTCTCTATGTCCACCCGCATTTAGGGATAGCGCCGACACCACCCGTCATACAAAGGGTATTAATGACTTTATGCGTCCCACAGGCCAAACGTATAAATAAAGAAATCCCAACCAATGGTAAAGGATCCAATCTTTCTATACACACACACGCACACATTCTTACTAGATACTAACTTGACTGTCTGAGTGTACCTCAGGGACTGCTCCCGATGCAAGTATCAAAGATCAATCCACCAGCAGATTCCCCGATCTCAACTTCTCATCATTAGTGAATCCAATATAATTACTAATTCGAAGACCTTCGTTCAGCTATGATGACCTGAACAAAATGCGTATAGACGATAGAAGATAAAACAAGATGATGGTTGTGCAACCTCAAAATCGTCCCTCTCCAACTTTTCTATTCTCTCATCCCAATCACTTAATTTGTTGTACAATTTCATATGTTGAATTTAAATATGTTCTTTTTTAATAACTATGAGGGTGAAATTATATTTTATTCTTACATTTATTTATATTTTAAAATTTCATAGCAACAATTAGGGGTGTTTAAAAATTAAACCAAATCAAAGTAACCGATATAAACAATGAATTTCAATTTTTCGATTCGATTATTCAATTTATTTGGTCTGATTTCGGTTTTAGTTATTAAATATATCAGTAATATCAATGGATTCAGTTTATATGACAAAAAAGAACCGACAGAATTAGAAGTTAATTAGATTTATAATTTGTAAGTTATTTATAAATTATATTAATCTAATCTGGTATCTAAATAAATTAATACATTACTAAATTTTTCACTTTTTAATTTTTTTAAATATTTTTTTGGTATTCTAATTTTAAATACTTTCCTTATTAAAAAAAAAATTAAATACTTTATTTTAACGTGTACTTGCTTGTTTGTGTTCTCATGGATATCAACGTATCACCTTGTTACAATGAATGCACCCATGTTTATGTTAAATGTAGCTCTATGTTTTTTTTTTCTAATTTAGAAAAAATGTTTATGAAGGCTTTGCTATTAGTCTTTCTATATTTCAATATTTCTTGTTATGCACAATAAATTATAAAACACTAATATTTTATTTTAAATTTTTTATTTATATACAATAAATCATAACAACAAATAATGAAAATACTTTAATTATCTTAATTTAAATATAAAAATCTTAATAAACAAATAGTATCAAATATATATAATTTCGTTGAATTATTCTCTATAAAACAAGTAATGGCTTATCAAGAAACTTTACCTTAACATTTATAAGGGATATGGCTGTAAATGAGATGAGTCGCTCATGAGCGGTTCGGTAGTTGGTTCGATTTATAAACAAGTTGTCTGTGAATACGACTTAGGTTTGAGTCGTAAACGAGTCAAGTTTGAGCACGATAAAGCTCGGCTCGAAAACTAGAGAGCATGCTCGGTTATAGGTTCGTGAACAAGTTCATGAACAAACTCGATTGTTATGTTCACGAACATTCTCGATGGAGGCTCGTGAATAAGCTTGATAGAAGTTGTAAATAAGCTCATTAATAATATCAAATATAATTTCTATTTAATAATTATAATTTGATACATGACTCATTCTAAAATTCTTTTATTTGATATTATAGTAAAATATAAGTTAGGTTATGAGGATAGAGAAGAAATTTAAAGTTCACTTCTCATTCTCTCGTTCCTCTTTTTATTTCCGCCTCCCTCTCCTCACACTATTTTCATTTAACGATTAAAATGAGATTTTTAATGTTTATGCATGTAAAATTGTGTTATTTCATTTGCTAAACATGATACTCCCTCCATTCCATTATATAAGTCATTCTAGGGTATTTCACACAAATTAAGAAATATATTAATTAATTAAAAAATATTCTCTCTCATTTCACTATTGGAAAATAAGCATTGGAATATTAAAAAACACATGTACCAATACAGAAAATTTAATATTTAGACTAAAAAACTAAACTAAAAGTTCTTGGAATCCTAGAATGACTTATATTTAGGGAAAAAACTAATTTGCTAGAATGACCTATATAATGGAATGGAGGGAGTATTATTTTATTTGATATTATTTCATTCGCGAACACAATAAACAAGTTCTTGAACATGCTTAACGAGCTGCTCGCGATCAAACCTCGTGAACTAAATAAATGAGCAGCTCGCGAGCTAACCTCATCAACAAGATAAACGAGTTGGCTCGTGAGCAAACAAGCTTCTAAATGACACGAGTTCAAACGCAACTAAAGTTCGAACCGAGCTCAAACCTCAGCTCGAGCTTGTTAATATTATGACGAGCCGAGTCTGAACAAGCCAAAACTCGGCTCGATTACAACCCTAACAAGGAACGTGGGTTTGAGACACAAGAATGAATTGTAGAACTACTATTCATTCTCCTTTATAAAAAATAGTAATGGTTTGATAGCCAAACACAACTCTACTTTCGGTTTTGGATTGGATCTCAATCACATCAATAAGCAATAAAGACTCGACTTTAGTATGTGTTAGAAACTGAAAATCAAAGCAAATTGGACTGTTCGATTAGATTCGTTCTTTATTTTATTGGGTATTCAATTTTCGATTATTTCAGTTCGATAGATTTTTCAGACCGAACTAACAGTTGAAGACTTATATATTGACAACTTTTTGGGTTTCATTTTTTTTTTTTTTTAATGAACTTATACAGTGTAGTGTTACAGAATTTCACCTAGAAAGTAGAAAATCTTAATTTCAACGTTTGAGCCAAACGAAAATCAAAGATGTCAGACAAATTATTGAATTTTTTTTTATAAATTAATAAATTATTGAATTGATAATGTCTTAATTTGGAAGCTTTGGATGTTGATAATGTCCTATTTATCAATTGCGACCGGCCAAGTTGAATATTTCAAAATTTTGGATTAAACCCAAGATTTAAATTTGATTATAAAAGATAATTCAATAACAAAATTTTCTTTTCGCTTAGTCTACCACTATTGAGCCGGTTAGTTTTTTTTTTTTTCAAACTATGAGCTAATTCTAAGATCTGTACCACTACCACGATATATAAATTATATACACATTCAAACTAATCATTGTCCGTTACTTAGTTGATAGACACCTTAAATGAATGGAACAACTGATCTAAAAATGGAACAACTCCTCCTTTCAATTTTTTTCTTCTCTAGTCTTCTTTTCCATTGAATCCCTTCTTCCTCCGCCCATTTATATTTTAGTTTCCGTTTTTAGCTTTATATTTACATTTTCTTTCTTGTTAGTTTGAAGTCTATATTCTTTTTTAAACTTCTTTTTCCGTCAGATCTACATTTGTGAGCTCTACTTCTTTCTTTTATTTTTATTTTCGGTCTTAGCAAGAGCGGAAAAGATTTATCTTGTCCGTAGGTCTATAGATCTGCGTGGATGCACAAACAGAAAGGACTCAGATCCGAACGTCCGGAAGAGCTTAAATGATGAAGTATGGATTACAACGGTTTTTCAACGGGATTTGACGTATGAGAAGAATATGATTTCTATGTTTGTTGTATTTGTATCTTTTCTGGTTTTATTGCTCTCGGTAATCTTTTTATTGCTCTTTGTAGTCTATGTATTGCTCTTTGTAGTCTTTTTCTTCCATTTGTGGATCTTTGCCTGTATGGGATGGAAGTTTTATTCCTCTTTGTTTCGTACTGTACTTGTATTTTTAAATTAATGGAATGATATGTGGCATTTTATCAAAAAAAAAAAAAAAAAAAAATTGTTCCATATCTAAAATGAGGTTTGAAGTAGTCATTTCTTATTTAATTACTAATTTCATCTTATAATTAAGGGAAAATTATAAAATTAGGTCAAATTGGAGGCTCATTTACATATTTAACCCATTTACTCAACATACTATATATCTAGACTGATTTTGTATGACTTTCTCATAATACCCCTAACCTTCCCACTTCCACACATCGCGAACGGCCGCTCGCTCCCCCTATCTCCTTGGTTACGCAAAAAGTTGCTCATGTATTAATGATTTGAAGACTTTTGATCTTCCTTTCTTCCTTTAAATTGCAGAAATCTGCACCATTTCGTCAAAATCACAATGAATTTCTCTTTTTTCTCTCTTCATCTCTTGATTTTGCAACTTCCTAACCCTAGAAAACGAAGCCATGGTTTTTCATCTTCATGTTCGTTGCTTGGTTTCTTTCTTCTTGTTACCATCAAAGAAATGGTTTTTCTACGTTATTTCATTCGTTCTTCCCATGTTATCATATTGTTATTATCGCTTTTAGGGGTGAAAGGGGCGAAAAATGTAAGTATCTTTTGTTTTTTCTGCGTTTTTTCATGAATACACTTCGTGAATCGATGGTTTCGCGAAGCTTTGCGAAGAGAAAGAGCTTGGAAAGTGACGATCTACTTCGTGAATCGATGATTTCACGAAGATCTGCGAAGAGAGAGTCTGAAACGTATGGATCTACCTCGCGAATCGATTAGTTCGCGAAGTCTGCGAATAGATTCTCACGGTTCAGACCTCGCAGACTTCGCGAAAGCATCGATATGCGACGTAGATAGACACGTTTCAGACCTCGCAGACTTCGCGAAAAAATCGATTAGCGAAGTAAAATCACCTCTTTCCCTGCACATTTACATTCGCATGCTTCGCTAATCTTCATTTCGCGAAGCCAAAATCGTCTTTTTCCCTGTCTAACACGATTAATTTTTTCTGAAGGTGGTTGAATACGTAACATCCCTTTCTGGAAGGCGACGTACTGGGCTGCATGGGAGATGATGTTCCTTCCTGTATAGGGATTAACTTCCCTCAAGATTGACACATTCACTCCTAAAATGGTTGGTTAGGAGAGATTGTGCCAATTTTGGGGTGCACCATGGGACACGTCCATCCCATAATGCCAATCTTCAAAGTGAACCTAACTAATCCGGTACCAATTTTGAATCAGATGAGTAATCTTGGTGTGCACCGTGGGACACGTCCATCCCAAAAAGTCTGGACTGCCATTTTTGAGATGAGAAAATGGAAGTCCAGACCTTTTGGGATGGATGTGTCTCATGGTGCACACCAAGATTACTCATCCGCTTCAAAATTGGTATCAGATTAGTTAGGTTCACTTTGAAGTGATTTGTTAGGAGTTTATTGTGGCAATTTTGTTGTAAATTTTGATAATGTTATGATTTTAATGTTAGAATCCGTTGTTGTTTGCTATTTTTTTGTTATATACCACTTCGCGAATTAGTTTTAAAATATATCCAGGTTTCGCATATGCGAACTAAATTCATCAAGTAAAACAAACTTCAGCTTCGCAGACTTCGCATATGCGAACTAAATTCATCAAGTAAATCCAAACATTAGCTTCGCAGGCTTCGTATAATATGGAATCTACGAAGTCAGATGGGAGGGGGCGAGACGCGCGTAAATATTGAGGGTATTATGGGAAAGTCACACAAAATCAGTCTAGATATGTAATATGTTGAGTAAATGGGTTAAATATGTAAATGAGCCTCCAATTTGACAAAGTTTTGTAATTTTCCCTATAATTAATTGACTCTTATAAGTCTAACTTAATTTTGAGTTAAAATATAATTGACATATAATAATACAATTAAGTCAAAAACCATTATTTGAATTTTCGATTGAGATGGTGAAGTGTTTCTTTCATGTTTTTAATAAAATTAATTTCTTTCAAAAAAATAAAATAAATTATTGGCCACGGAAAGTAATCAAATTGGGCATTTTTTTTATAATAAAGTTGTAAAGTGAAGTGTTCCCTCTCAAATGAAATTCAAAAAATATAGAAAAATAAATATTAATGGACAGTAGGAGGTGGGTGCTTTTTGTCCATTACATTGACGATGTTGCACAGAAACGACAATACTTTCAAATTCTAATATGCTCTTTTTTTCTATTTTGCTTAATATTCCTTTTCCCAGCCCTCAAAATTTAAATGTCCAATCCTTTTAAGTTTTACTAATTTTTCTTACAAAACAAAAATATGGACACGTCAGCATATATGTACCAAATCCTACCATTATTTTAGGCTTCAAATTTCGAAATTGCATTTTTATTATTAATTGAGAAAGGGGAAGACAAATTCAAAATATTATCACCAATTAGTGGCTAATCTTGGAACAATTTTACACCTGTATATAAATATATCTATATCTTTTTAGCTGAATTCAACTCATTTAAATGTTTTTTTACGTATTAATAACTTGTTATCTGATTTGGTTTACGTGTCCAAGCCGTGATGATAATCTAATGTTGTAGTAATCCTACAAAATAGTATGCAAGTCAGACGGGCTGGAGTCCGGCAAACCCGTTCCGATACCTACGTTAGTTTATGATTAGGACCGAATGGGAGGGTATGATAGTTAACGTACCGAACCTTGTATCTATATCTGTCTATTTATAGCGTTCGATTAGATTTAAAGTTGTCACCTCCTTAGGAATCCTTATGGAGCTAGGATTCTTAATCTCTTAAGGAGTCCAAATCTTGGAAGAAATCTTTTGTCGCATTGGATTTTGAAAGATTCCTTTGTGTCTGAAGGTCTGAAACCTGTTAGCCGTGTTGAGCTACTTTTCGTTGGGTTTGGACCGCTATGGACGCATTCGGACTGCTAAAGTGGGTCACGGGTCGTCATAGACGTCAGTTTGAACTTTCATTACTTTGGACTTAGGCCGCAATAAGGATGATACTGACACCATGTATGTGACATCATTTAGCATGTCACGTCACGTTACGTATATATACATGTTATCATTTGAGTGTTCAAAACTAAGTTTTTCGTATAATTATAAAAAAAAATTCAAAATTGAACTAGATTTGAACTGCAGAAGTAAAATTGTGCCATTTTTAATGAAGTTAGAATTTTTTTTTATCCTATTATATACTATCAGTTAAATTAGATTTTGTAGTTAAATATAAACTGAATAAGATAATTAGGTGATGTACCTTTCAAAATAATTGTTTATCAATTTCAATTTAGGTAATTTGATTATATAACTAGAATTATTTTATACTTTTAATGTTTAATTGAAGGAATAAATATTTAAATTTGAAATAAATAAGAATATGATCTAACTTTTTAAATTTATGTGGAATCTTATGACCGTTCACATCATCAAATTTAAAGTGTAAACTTATCTATTATATGGTAAGTAAAAAAAATTGGAAAGCAAGCAACCATTCCACATGTTTAGTGATAATTTTATATATAAAAAAGAAAAAGAAAGTATTGTTTTGTTTTTTTGTTAGGCAATATGTAACTGTCGTGAAAATGGCAGTTGAAAAACGGTTACCAACCTCCTCCTCTAGCTACTCTAACGAGCCATCCTTTTAACCAAATCCGAACAAAAAGTGTCTTCTTCTTCGAATCTAAGTTAAGAATATAAGCTTGATTTCATTTGTTTTTCTTTAAGCTCCAAATTCATCCTAACATTTCAAAGCATGGACATACTCCTTCTAATGTAAGAAATGAAACGGTATCTTTTTAATGTTTTCAGAGATCAATTTTATATTCAGAAAATGATAGATTTGGTGTTTAATTATTTGGAATATAAAAGCTAAATTCACCTTAAACACAGTACATTTAGATATTATATATCCTTTAATCTATACAAAAATAAGATTTTTTTTTATTGGGTGGACTCAATAGTAATAAAGTCATTTTTGTAGTATTTCTATCTCGATCCAATTTTCATTGTCACTATTGAAGTTCTATAAGAGCGTCTCCTCTATTAAGAGCATTTTTAGTAGTTGGCAAAGTTTGTGGTGGTTAGAAATGCCACCTCTACTTTTCTAACTGATATAGTAAATAATGATTTTGGGTCTAATAAGCTAAGATCCAGACCCATTAAGCGATCAAATATCAGTCCAGCCTATTTAAAAGGCTCTTTTCGGAAGGACATACTAATAAGGCACGTGAATAAGGAGAAGCTTCGGAATTCCAAAAGGCACGCTCAATTCTATTTGAGCACGGAATAATAGGGTCCGAAGCCAATGAGAAGTTGACACGTGTACATAGCACAAGCCCACTTGTAAGTAATATTTGCCTATAAATAGCTCAGAAATTAGAAACACATGTATGTAACTAAATACTTATTTCTCTCTTACAAAGTTGCTTTCAAGTTGGTATTCTTTCTAAATACCTCACTGACTTAAGCATCAGAGAGAGTTTATCGGACTCCGGTCCCTGTCTGACCATTCGCTGTGTTTAAAGGTCATTGGAAGCTGATCAAAATGAAGATTCTGATATCCCGATATCACTAACCACCCTACATTCTAACCACTAGTATTTCTAGTGGTTAAAAAATACTCTTATGTTGACGAGTCTCACACGTCATCTATTTTAAATTAATTATTTTCATTCAACTAACTTTTTTTATATGAACAAAATAATTGAAGATGAAATAATAATAAAGAAACGAAAATGAAAAATATATTAAGAAACGAAGGGGTGAGATCCAGTGTGACAATGGGTTAGGGTGTGACAATGAGTTTATTGTGTGACATAACAAAACTACGTAGTTTTGATGATAATTAAAAAGACAAGGTGCCAAATTTGTAAATAAAATGAAATAGAGGATAGAGAAAATTGTTTTATTTCTTTTTCTTTAAAATACATTTTCTCGACATCTCTAGCATCTTTTTTCGAAAATTTTTATACTATTAGACTCGTCTAAATTAGGCGGTCATTTTAAGATCCCTGAAGCTCAAGTAAAAAAAATTCCGGTGAACGGAATCCGGGTGGACGTTTTCCGGCGAGAAAAAAAGTGCTCAGAAAATTCTCCAAAAAATCTAGAAAATGTAAAACATTATTCTAAGAAACTTTAATTCTTGGGTCAAAGTGTGATTTCTTACGGTTTAGTCCCAATAAAATATTTTCCTTAATTTTATCCATTTTACATGCTTCAACAATTTGTTGGGTCAAAACTGTAAGAAATCTCACTTTGAGCCAAGAATTAAAGTTTCTTAAAGTAATGTTTTAAATGTTTTGGAATTTTTTGATAATTTTCTGGGCACGTTTTTTTGTCCTACTTACATTGTTCCAAATCAGTGTATCATTTGTTCCAACAGAAAATTGTTTTATTTCTTTTCTTTAAAATATATTTTTTCGACATTTCTAACCTCGTTTTTCGAAAATTTTTATACTATTAGACTCATCTAAATTAGACGGTCATTTTAAGATCCCTGAAGTTCAAGTAAAAAAAATTTCGGTGAACGGAATCCGGATGGGCGTTTTTGATAGCTCCCATTTGTATAGGGTTTTTAGACCCCTTTTAGTTCATGTTTGCTTCATTTTCTTTTAGTTTTATTATCGTTTTGTTAGCCTTCAGTTAAAATTAGTAATTTCAAGTACCTACAGATTTTTCTGTATTTTCAGGTGTTTTAGGACTATTTGAGCATTTCCGAACCAGACTCGTGCCTGTTGGAGCATGTCAGGACAATTCGGAGACCATTAGAGCAAATTCCGGAAGTCCAAGGACCGAGACGGAAAATTTCAGGAGAAGGAGCTACCACTTTTCAGCGCCTGTCTCGTCGAGACAAAGCCTGTCTCGACGAGACGAGGCGGGCAATGGTTCCCAAAAGGGAACCATCATGTGGTGTCTCGATGAGACGCCCATTGTCTCATCGAGACACCTTCTCGTCTCGTCGAGACACCTGCTGTCTCGATGAGACGAGACGCTGGGGAGCAATCCCCTAGCGTTTTCTCACCTCCTGGGTGCGAATCCTAGCCTAAAAATGTCTGAAATACCCCTAAAAACACCTACCACTATAAATAGAACAATATGCCTCCTTTGTTAGGGTTGGCTTTCTCTTTTCCTAGATTTTTGTTAGATTGGAGCAATTTCCCCATTGTTGGGAGAATTGTTTTACTTGAAGTTCTTTGAAGATTGGTAGAGGAGAGGACTCTCTCCCCATTTTTGTAATCAGAATCAGACACATCCGGGTTTTAGATTTCTAATTCCTTTAATTGTCTTTTACTCTTTGTTTGTTCAATTTAATGGAGATTTATATTGATGAAATGTGTTTAATTTGTTGGGTGAGCTTAATTATGAACTAACCCCCATCCTATCTGGGATGGGGATGAGATTGATTGCTTGACCATGTGTGATTAGGGATTTCGTGTGTGGATTACTCCCCAATTGATTAGATTTTGCAGGCTTTATGACCTAGATTTATCAGAACTAGGATCAAGGCTAGAATGAGATTCGATGATGATCAACTAGCCTGAAACTACGGAACTTAATGCCTAGAATCTGACAAATATAGTATTGCAGATAGGTAGTTACCTGACCTGGGAGCTACCTAATCCGAATTAGCATAATCTAACCTCGCTAGAGACCACTAGGAGTGTGGTTTAGTGGTTGGGCTATGACTTTAGCTTCAATCACCACCAAGCCTAATGCTTTGCATGCCCTCGGTTTTATGCCTAATCAAGCCGTCAACCTACGGCACGGGAATAGGCTGCAAGTGATTGACCATATCCTTGCGGTTATTTTGGTGATTACCGTCAATTGTCCTTCAGATATACGATCAAATCCCAGCACATTATACATGGAATGCAATTAAGAGCATCCCTATCCTAGATGATTTCTTCATTAAATCTAATCCTACCTCTTCAATAGCTTTTATCTTTTGTTTTAGAAATTTATCTTTGTTAACGACTCCACTATATATTCAACCTTCCGAACAATTACGTTCTTTTCCTTAGACCGATTAATTATGACAAATAGTCCTTGTGGTTCGATCTTGTGCTTAAGCACTATACTACTTGCTGCGATAGGATACACTTGTCCTGTTTTACTGCTATATACTTTGCAAGCATCAGTTTTCTAGCGAGAAAAAAAGTGCCATTCAAAGAATTCCAGAAAATTTAAACCATTATTCTAAGAAATTTTAATTCTTGGATCGAAACGAGATTTCTTACGGTTTAATCCCAATAAAACTTGTTCCTTAATTTTATCAATTTTACATGCTTCAACAATTTATTGGGTCAAAACTATAAGGAATCTCTTTGAGCCAAGAATTAAAGTTTCTTAAAATAATGTTTTACATATTTTGAAATTTTTTGATAATTTTCTGGGTACGTTTTTTGTCCTACTTACATTGTTCCAAATCAGTGTACCATTTGTTCCAACATAATACTTATATTGTTCCAACAGAAAAATGTTTTATTTCTTTTCTTTAAAATACATTTTCCCAACATTTCTAATCTTGTTTTTCGAATTTTTTTATACTATTAGACTCGTCTAAATTAGACGTTCATTTTAAGATCCCTGAAGCTCAAGTAAAAAAAATTTCGGTGAAAGGAATCCGGGTGGACGTTTTTTGCGAGAAAAAAAGTGCTCAGAAAATTCTTAAAAAATTCCAGAAAATGTAAAACATTATTCTAAGAAACTTTAATTCTTGGGCCGAAGTAGGATTTCTTACGGTTTTGACCCAATAAATTGTTGAACGATGTAAAATGGATAAAATTAAGGAAAATATTTTATTGGGACTAAACCGTAAGAAATCCTACTTCGACTCAAGAATTAAAGTTTATCCAAATAATTTTTACATTTTTTGGAATTGTTTGAGAATTTTCTGTGTACTTTCAGATTTTTTTATCGGAAAACGCCCATCTAAACGCCGGATTCCGTTGATTTGGGACTAAACCGTAAGGAATCTCATTTTGAGTCAAGAATTAAAGTGTCTCAGAATAATGTTATACATTTTTTGGAATTTTTTGAGAATTTTCTGGATAATGTTTTCTCACAAAAAAACAGATCGCCGGATTCCATTCACCGGAAATTTTTTTACCCGAGCTTCAGGGATCTTAAAATGACCGTCTAATTAAGACGAGTCCAACGGTATAAAATTTTTTGAAAAACAAGGTTGGAAAAGTTGGGAAAATGCATTTTAAAGAAAAAAAATAAAACAATTTTCTTTTTCCTTTTATTTACAAATTTACCACCTCCTTTTGGTTAATTATAAAATTGGTTCTTGTCACACAATGAGGCTTGTCACACCATAAGAAATGTGTCACACCTGATCTCATATATATATATATATATATATATATATATATATATTGCAAAAGAAAAACAATAAATAAACATGACATTTGATGATGGTCAAGCATTAAGGTTGATGACTCTAAAACGTGCACAAAGGTGCTCTATCAGATCTAATTTGAGTTTATTGTGTTTTTCATAATCGCGGATGCCTAGATCCTTTACGAGATAAGGCGCAAAATCTAGAACATGTCCGTCTTGGATGTCTCCAAGAACTCTTGGTTGAAGAACTTCATCAAGAAAGTTTCTCGAGTATGTTTTTCTCATCTTCAATAATCATATTACACAATAAGACACTAACATCCATAATATCATGAAGTTTCTTTTATAAGTTCGTGCTTGTCCATGAACTATTGCAAAACGGGCTTAAAGTACATCGAAAGCTCGTTCAACATCTTTTCTTGCACCCTTATGCCTTTGTTTGTAATAGATTTGCTAGGGATCTTGGGCATATGGAAAACTTTTGACAAATGCAGTCCATTCAAGATATATGTCATGTGTTAGGTAGTATCTTATGTTGTACGTGGTAGTTAATAATGAATTGAACTTTTGGATTCATTCCTCATAAATTGTCTTAGAACAAATTCAATCTACTCAACACATTAAGGTCGTTGTTCAACCTAGAAACACCGAAATAATCATGCCGTATCCAAAGATCCACTAAAGAAATTTCTTCAAGCATGATTGTTGAATGCGCATAATCTCCTTGGGTGTATTTACTGGACAACTCTTCCACGCCCAATATATGCAATCAAGACTTCCAAGCATCCCACGAAATCCAGGGCTTTCCCCGTGCATTTGAATCAAACGATGAACATCAACAACATTATACCTTCTTATATACACAATACATACACCTTGATAATAGCACGACAAAATTTGTCCACACATTCTAAATCCATGAACTCTCTAATTTTGATATATTCATTCATTAACAGCATCAGCGGGAGATCCATATAGAAGTATGCGAATAGTCACAATGCATTTTTAAAGTGGAGAAAATTCCTTTCATTTTACCGCATAAACCCTTTGTTGGAAACATGTTATGTGATTCTCCAGGTCATCCACTATACGTTGGAACAAATTTCTACTCATCCAGAACCATCTACAAAACACATGCTTTGGATATACCGGTTCTACCTAAAATTAGTCATTTTAGACATTCTACACCACCTTCACGGCCACGATTCACATAATTTCTCCGACGAGGTGGTTCTGATGGTTGTGCTGGTTGGTGAAAGAAATACATATTCATTTGTTCACGTATTTCATCCCACACATATTTAAGAGCCTCCTCCTACGTTTCTCAAAGTTTATCTCAACATTAGATGACATTTTTGTTTGAGATTTTGAAAAGAGTGAACAACTGCGACCTTATGTTTTGTTCTAATGACGAAACAACATTTTATAGTTTGGAGAAAACTTATATGTTAGGATTCACACAAATTTCGATAAATAATAATGGCATATTAACTACTTTTTCAAAAGAGTCAAAATTGTGAATTATTTTACTCCAATAATTGACATCCTAGATCTATAAAATGAGATCATTAATTTTCATAACTATTTACTCTACAATTAGTTTAAGCATTTAGTTTCAACTAAATTTTCTTGTATCAATGGTTACATCTAACTCTCATTCAATTGAAGATGAAATTTTCCCTAACTTTCCTTCTGAACGAAACATAGTCTCAACCCTTGATCAGTCTGTTTGCACTGATAAGATGCTTTCTTGATGTTCATTTTCATGAAGATACTTATATTAGTATAGCAGAGTTTCTTCCAATAACTCCACTAATGTTTTTAAAGCTTCCATCAGATGGCTAGTTTTCTAATCCAATCATTTTATATAATATGGTTCTTATGCTATATGCACTACATTCCATTTAAATTTTCTCTGCATAAATGGTGTAACAGTTTCATTTGAGGTCGGACTACTACAAATATTCAAACATTTCTAAAATGGTTTAGATCTATTGACGAATGGAAATATATGTTTACCAAATTGTTGCGTAAAAAAATAAGGCAATTCTTTGCATTGTAAGTACCAAAAAAAGTTTCTCTACATCTTCTTTCTGAAATAGACAGAGTCTAATTCATTTCATGAAGATTATCAATATTTTCCATTCTCCGTCCGTGAAAAATGGGATTTCCATCATGGCGTATCTTCCAAACTGCGAATGACTAATGTGCAAAAGAACAACAACCTCGAAGGTCAAAACTAACAAGGATACAAAGATAACGGTCCATGGAAAAACCTTATAACCAATTATATAGAAATCATTGAGAAGCATATAGAGATCTATCTTACAGAGCAGTCAATTGAGGTCATAACATCTATAGAGAATATGTAGTATTATGAATGACGACCACGATTACGATTATGAAAAGATGAATCTATCACCAACCCACGAGATAATCAATAACATACGATGAAGTCCATATTTTCAGACTTATCGAAGTGCCTATAAATAAATATCAATGTATTTTGTCCGTTTTATTATGTAATCGATGCGTTTAATTTAATGGAATAACATATAGGGTTAGAGTTGTTGTAAATATAATAAATTTAGATAAGTTAATGGTATAATGTGATAAAATGAAATGATTAGATTTTACTTTTATTAATCCATCAAATTGGTTTAGTAGATTGGTTAAACCTGTACATCTATCCCTAGCCCGCAACCTTCAACTCGCAATTTTTCTATCTCTTTGCCTCTTACCAATAAAATGCTCATGAGCAAATTTAATATTACCAGTCCTACCTTCAGTGGCGGATCCAGAAATTTAAATTTGGGAGCTACGTGCAGTTGATGGTAAATTTTCAAAGTCCAGCCTGTAAGGGTTGGGCAAAATTTTTTTAGTCTCCAACGCGTTAAGATTGTAAAAATGTTATCATTTTTTAGAAACTAGCATTGAACTAATAGAAAATTAAATATGTTTATTTTTTTAATGGAAAAGACATAATAAAAATGAATTTAAAAGTGTTATCAAAATAAAAAGTCTATCTAAATTAATTAATAATTGTAACATGTTTTTATAATTATTTAAAAATAAAATTAAAATAAATAAAAACTTTCTAAAAGAAAATGAGATTGGAGGGACTTGAACATAGATCCTATCAAATAGGAATATGCTTCATTAACCATCTCATCTACCTTCAAGCATTGAAATAATACTACATAGAGTCAATATATACTAATTTTAGGAGGGGGCTGCATGGAAAAAATCGATCCGTACTCAAGGGCGGAGCCGGTGGTCGGGGGACTCTGACCCCCCGAGCCCTGGGCTCTGCCCACCTCCCATTCGTCTTGTTCCTTACATTGCTAATCCCAACCCCTCGGTACTAACCAACTATGCTCTCAAACCAATTTACAAATACTAGGAACACAATGACCAGATTGTTAAAGCCAATTTACATTGTCAACTATGCTTTCAAATAAAAAAAACAATTTACATTGTCAAAGCCACTATTCTTTTATCCGTAACTGTGTTGAGAATCATCAACTACTCTGGAACTAAATATAACTAGATACTAAAAGCGAAATAAAATGTTTTTTTTTCATTTGAAATTGGATTTTTTTATTAGATCTTATTAAATGTGATGTGGGGACTGCTAGGGCACGTTTTACCTGGAATAATGGACACCACGACACAACTAGGATGGAATGTTGTCTTGATAGAGATTGGTTAGCAAAGATTTCATATATTTTTGGGATACAGTTTCATGTGATGCTCTACCACGACATCACTCAGATCATAACCCGTTATTTTACATGTTCAATTGGTAGCTCGCGGGTATTTCACTTTCATTACTTATCCATGTTGCTAGCCCGTGGGTACAACCATTGAACATTGAATTTTAAAATGTAATATAAATTTCATTGAAATTACACTTTTTAACATGAAAGACACTTGATCATTGAACAAATTATTACCTTTTTTACTCATTTTGTCTCCTACCCATGAAATTTGACTATCCTTATTTTACCCCTATAACATCAATTTTGATTGCACTTTACCTCTCCTTTCTTTGTATTTCGTGTATTCTCCACGGATATTTATGGGTTTTTCTTGTTTCTATCTATTTTCCACCTTTTGCTCTCGCTCTTCGGGGCCGATCCTAAGCTTTTGTAGGCCTAGGACGAAATTAAAAAATGAGTTCCCTATTAAATAAGTACACATAAAAAAACAAAGTATGAAATCAATTATGTAAAAGAAATATTGCTTGAAAATTGCACTTTTTTTTATTCTTCGCCATCTGACATGGATGGTACGGGTCCATTATACCACGACCTGCTGTAACCATGAAGTTTGGTGTTTCGTGAGTATTTGGTGATGGGTTTAGTAGGTACTATCTTTGTGGACCCTTCGCTCCGATTACTCAGGTGGGACGTGCTTGTTTATATCACTTGCAAACGGGGTATTAATATCGACGAGTGTCATGATTGGAGAGATATGTACCAGTTCATGATTGATAAGGTTGAGATTTGGAACTTTGATAATCCATAGTGTTGGTTGTAAGCTGGAGCGGGATATGTGACTGTGATGCATATCTCAAATGGTATTGGTAGATATAAGTAATCCTCACACTCAAATAAACATTAATTGGTGATTCTGGATTATTGTGTGTGGTGCTTTGACTCTGTCCGAACACGATCATAATAGAGGGTACTCTGGGATGTGTGAGGGTAGGCGTTGGGTATCACATAAAGTAATTGCATGATAGTTAATGTTAGATTGAGCATTCTTCACTCCTGATAGATAGGAGATATATCCATGGCCTCTTGTGGAATAATTAACTGAAACTCTCACAAGGTGATAGGGTTAAGAGAAGAAATGGAGATTTCACTTAACATGTCTATTCAGAGTTAATTCTACCTGGACAAGTAAAACAAATGTCTTATTATATATAACTTGACATATTCCATAGTTATGGATTCGTCTAAGAGTATAGCTGATGAAGCATTTAATTATATTGGACCTAATACGGAAAGGTAAACGTCAAAATCAACCTAACTTCTTATCGCTCTATGGGAATGTGACGATTCTGCCAATAACACTCTGCGCACTCATTCTGCTATATGTTTAATTGAAATTGATTTGGTTAAATTAATTTAAATAAACATATAAGGCTAGTAGTGGTAAGAACCAAATGGACCACATACATAATTAAGACCGAAGGACGTAATGGTAATTTGAGAGAGAGGACTTGAGTGAGACGAAATTTATAGGGGATTAATTGAGTTGATTTAATTGATTTATTTAGATGATTATAATTAGATTATGTTTATGGTTAAATCAATTAAAGGATAATATTAATTAGATAGTATAATATGATTATATCTCTAAATTGTTATCCTAACTTAATTAAGTATTCTAATGGGATTAGAATTATATTATATTAGATATAAATTATATTAATAAATACTTTATTTATTTAATTAGAAAACCTAATGGGATTAGAAGTCTAATTAACCAAACCTAATGGAATTAAGGTTAGGAAAATCAAACACTATAAATACACCATTAGGATGCATATTTCGACCAACCTATTATCATATAAGAAAAATTCTTCCCGAACCTCACTCGAAAAGTTACCTTTCTAGTTTCGTTCGTTTCTTAATTCATGTGGATACCATTAGAGGTAATCTACACTTGATTGTTTAATTGGTTGATTACTAATGTTTTAGTTTTGTTTTTGTTTGTGATTGTGATTGACGGTGATCTCCTCATGGGCACTTTCGTTTGTAACTGTAGATAGTTCGTCAATAAAGGTACACATGTTTAATCCCTCTTTATATGAAATAACAACTAACAGATCTTGGGAAAGGGAAATAGATAAAATTTTATAATTCTGCTGCGCTAAAGCTTATCTATTTTCCTTCAGTTGTGTTTGTGGAACTTGCAGAATTTATCCTGACTATGTGAGGCCTTTAATGAGAGCTCGGGAGCAGAAGGGATGTTGGCCTTTATTATGTGGTCCTAGCCACCTCTTGGCGTTCGGGCATCGTGGGAATAATAAACTCCCCTTCCAATAGATGGTGGGCCTCGCTCCTCTCATAGCTCGTAGGTGTTGTCGCTTCAAGGGTGGTAAGGGATGGGTCTATCGTCCCTTCGGGAGCGAGGTCCCGTCTTTCCACAGTGGCCTTGTCCTTATCTTTATTTTTTACTTTCTTATCCTCTTCATGTTCCTCGTAGTCCACTGGTCGTAGATGTTGTCCTCTAAACAGACTCTAGCAAGTGCACTAGAAATAAGTAATAAAGTGATAAATAGAGTATCATCTCCACAGGGATTGATGATCAAACTTTACTAGAAAAACCTTGCAGAACAGGGTGTTCGTGGTATGTGAATTGTTTATATTGAGAGATATTGTGAAAAGGTAGCAAAGTCAATAATTTAACTTATAAAAACGATTACTTGATAATGGTAAAAGGTAGAACAGGCTAGGATCAGCGGAACAGGTTACTTTAAGTCCCTAAACATCCTATTTATTCATGAATGAAGTAAAGTGAAGTCAAGGTTTCTGCTTTAATGCTCACTTAAGTCAACTTTCGTGTGTTCTTAAGATTCTAAGACTTACTACAACCATAAGCGTCCCTAAGGTTGGTTCTTTCTTGCATTACGATCGAAACAGCATTTCAATAAAGAAAACCCTTGATACAACCTCCTAACATTCATGCTTCAGGGTTGGACGTTTGATAAAAAGTTCTGTGAAGATGAAAGCAGTTCCCTATCATTCATCTAACACTAGCATACGTGCATAAGCAATGGAGTAAGAAGCTTTATCAAACACATCATAATTTATCAACATTCATTCATAAATAGGAAATAAAGAGCTTACATAACCGGCCCTAACTGGCCGAACCGGTTCAAAATGACTACTCACTCATACTACCGAGTGAGCAGTCTACATTGTATCTACAGGACTCCATCAATGGAGTCATCTTCTTCGAGAGCTCTTATCTCTACCAAAACTTCTATTTTCAGTTCACAAAAAGGGATCCTTTCTTTTCCCTCCACTACGTCTATAAATAGGAGGGAAAAACAAACGGTACCGAAAAGTATTTGATAAAATATTACAAAACCAAATAAATTGTTCATTGATCTTAGATTACTTAGAAGTGGTTAAGATATTTTGACCCTTGAACACTCAAGGGTCGATCACTCATGTCATCTTGTTGCTTTTAGTCGCTCTTTTCCTGCCTTTCCTTCCTGCCGCTCCTACTGCTTTGTCACGTCGCTATCCGTCATCAGACACGCAGCGTTTGACCGCTAGATCATAGGTTGCTCATCTCCTCATGGTTTGTGCAAAACAAGCTGCTTACAGTCTGTTTGACTTAATCTTTCCCAATCTGCATAAAAACACTTATAAGACCTTCTTTTACGTAACTTTACCCTAAAACCACTCTTATTTGATCACAAATAATATGTTAAATTGTAGTCAAATTCATGCCTAACAGTAGACTATCATCGTAGCGGGAAAAGCTCTTCCCCATGGTCATGAGCTCCTAGAATGTGAGGAGTGGGTTTGTGTAGCAACTCAATCGGAAGGGTTGGCAAGTGGTTCCCTTGACGAGGGTGTCTATGGCCACCTCGATGTTCATGGATTTTACTTGTGAGGACATGTGGTGGAAGTGTGCGAGATATCCTCTTAATGGCTCCGTGGGTCATTGTTTGACGTCATTGAGACCATAGATGATTCTCTTAGCCTTCATGACCCTTACAAAATGGGTGACAAACATGTCTTTCAGGAGGTCAAATGATCGACGGATTCGGGCTCCAACCCTAGGTATTATTCTTGTGCAACGCCGATAGTATGGTTGGGAACACTTTGCATATGACACGGTCCTCTTAGCGTAGAGGTTAATCATGCTCAGGAATGTGGCATAATGTTTGTTTGGGTCTTCGACACCAATGTAGGAGGGGAGTCAGAGAGTTTTCTAATTTCTAGGGAAGCTTGTCTCTATGATTCTTTAAACTGGGGGTTTTTGCTCGACATTATGATTCCGCCTAAAGCTTTTTGATCTAGGAAACATTGAAAATAGGCTTCCTAGTCTTCGCTTTGCTAGGCGTGTTTTTGTGGTGGGGTTTGTGTCGAGGGTTGCGGTGTAGGCAGTTCTTCCATGGGGGAGGTTGGTTTCCACTGCTGCTGGAGCAGCCTACTCTAAGTTTGAGGGATATTTGGACTTGAGGAACTCCTAGATTTTCATGTTATCTTCATGCATAGCTTTTTGGGTGGCCATCATCTGTCTTTGTGCTTCGGCTTGCTAGTTTTGGGTCGCCTGAAATTTGTGTAGAGTTTTGTGTAGTTTTGTCATGGGATCTTGTTCTTCCTCCGAGTTAGTGCATATTGTTACACCGTCTTCAAAGGTGAGGTTGGCTACCGTTGTTTCGAGCTTCTATTCCTTGTTGGCCTGGCTGGTGCCCACTATTTCCTTGTTGGGGGTAAGGTCTAATAGGAGAGGCGTCCCTGTCATACTCGATTTAAAAGAAAGAGGAAAAAAGTTTCTTGCTTTTAAAGGGTTTTAATTTGTTTGATCTATGCTCATTGCATCAAATTTATGAGAAAACGAACTTAAGGCCGACTGGATAGGCTACCTGTGGCGGGAGCGGTTCCCTAGAGATACTTTGACGATCAAGTTAGTAAGTATGGGATGTTAAGAGAGGGAAAATGCATTGACTATAAAGAGAAAATTCCCGTCTTTTGAACTTCCTGATTAGTGGTATTTGTAGGTTTTGGGGTAAGGTTGGGTGCTAAATAACCCAAATGCCCCTGAGGTTTGAAGATCCGTTAAGGCCGTTTATGGGCGTTTGCCCGGTGTGTTGTCTGATGTCGAAGGGTGAGATCAACGGTGGGACCTAGAATCGACTACACATCTTCAATCAAGGTGCAAAAATACCTCTAACGTTTATATACAAAAGAAATTTTACCCCTAACGTCTAAAATGATAAAATTTTACCTCTAACATTGACAGTTAATATCAATTTTACCTCTAATATTGACAAGTTCGATCAATTTGAGAAATAGTAAACCAAACTATCTTCTCGATCATGAATCTTATCATCTAGACTTCACATATGTGTCATTTTATCACTCATATATTTATAACAAGTCACAAACATATGATGCGACGTGAAAAAAAATTAAAAAGAAATATAATATCTTTCGTATTGGAAAAAAATTAAACATTTCACCAAATTTATAAATATTAATTTCTAATTATATTATTAAATCACAAAAAAAATATAATCGTTTTTAGAACCAATTGATATGTAATGGGTGCAGAATAAGGAACAAAATATATTTGTTTCATAATAATGTGAGAAATTGACCTAACTTGCAACGTTAGAGGTAACCTTGCTCTTATATGCAAATGTTAAAAGTAAAATTGCTCCATTTTAGATGCTGGGGGTAAAAAATTTCTCACTGTAAACATTAAGAGTATTTTTGCATATTATCTCTAAAATTCACCAAACTTATTAACGTTAATGGTAAGATTGCTCTTGATTAGACTAGTCCATGAACCCGGGTATTTGTCGGGCCCGTATCCTTTAGGCCAGCTTTGGACAATGAAAATTTATCAAAGTCCAATGCTTGCTAAAGCCCGTCTACTTTTGGGGCGAGCTTGTGAATGATAAAAATAGCACGGGTCGGTGCAGCCCGACCCAGCTATTAATATTAATTATTAATTTATATATCAAATATTTAATATTTAAGTATAAATTTTATTTTTTATAATTAGATAATATGTATACAATTAACAACACGCTTTTAAGTGGTAGAGTGATCTAGGGTAGCGAAAAGTCTCCGCCGGCAAGTGGGAGTTGCTTCTTCTCCGCCACCAAGTGGGAGTCGTGTTTTTGTCAAAGTTTTTTCTGTTTCACCAGTTTCGTTCCTATTTTGATATCGTGAGGCTAGGCTTTGCGTTGTGCCGCCAGTGAACAATAATCAGTGATTTCGTGATTTCTGGTTTTGTCGATCGCAGCAGTTTTCACTCTTCTCTCCCGATAATCGCGACGACGGATCTCGAGGGGGAGTCGATCACTACCAAAAGAATCGCGGCTTTGAAGAAGACAGGTGTTAAGCCCAAAATATACCTAAAATATCATCAATAATTACATCAATATTGCTACTAATTTATGATATTTATAACTGTTTAGAAAGCTTTTACTCTCGAATATGTTTCTTTCATGCAAGGTACATAAATATTTGGTAAAATCCAAATAGGAACGAAAAGAGCTCAAAAACAGAAGAAAAACCCTACAAAAGGAGTCGAAGACGACAGAAATTAATAACGCCAAATCGAGGACGCGAACAAAAGCCGAAGAAGTGAAAAACGTTCCGTACCGCGACCGCGGCCCCTAAATTCTCGGTCGCGACACGCGTTCTTCAGCTTCTCCTTCCCTTCATTCGAAGACCAATTGATGCTCCCCCATTCTAGGTAGAGAATTTAATATTCTCGGTACGAGCAGGAGTCTGTAGAAGCCTAGTTGCACACTTTCGTTTTCGACGAAACACGATCGTTTGGGTGGATAAAGACGTCCTTTCACAAACGGATACGATCCTTCACAACGGACACGGCACTTCAATCAAGGCTCTTCAACATCTATAAATAAAGAGTTGAAGAGATGTAGAAAAAAGAGATTAGTATAGAATTTATGCAGAAATTCCGAGTCAAGTGATTCAGAAGTTAGATTTCGATTCTGTAAAAAGCAATATGTTGTACACACATTGTTTGTTCAATAATAACAAGTTTAGCAGCGTTTAGACATTGTTCCAATTTAGTTTTCATTTTGGTAGTAGACCGACCCAGTCTTTATTACGAAGATTCAACGATTGTATCAATTTATATTTCATCTAATAAAGTCCGTTCTATTCGATAGATTTTTATGCAACACTTTGGTAAAGGATCCGAAGTGGATGCTGGTGTTTTCATTAAAACGTATTTAATTCAAAATCTTTACAAAGAAACTTTGTTGAACACTTAGGGAAATTATTATCTCGAAAGAGTTTTAATTTGATTAAGGGCAATTATCCCAGATAGGGTTTTGTCATGTTCAAAGCCAAATAATTAGAGGTTCCGTCATTTATTTCATCTTTATAATTCATACAAAGTTTAAAGTTGTTTTCTTTGCTTAATGCAAACAAATACATTTGTTTACTTTTCTAAAAAGTACTAAACGTTCCTATCTTGCAAATTCATTCTTAAATCAGAGTATTTTCTAACGTCTTCATACTCTAATCTAATTCTCATTCTAGCAATTTCAAAACCAAAACCGATTAAACGATTTTCCATATTATAAACCTTAAAAGTAAATTTAACCGATTATAAATAAGTTTTGTTCGAAAAACCGTTCCCTGTGGGATCGATATCTTTTATTACTACAAGCGTATACCGTGCACTTGCGAAACTCGCTCAACAAGTTTTTGGCGCCGTTGCCGGGGAACGCCAAAATTTTTGACAAAATTTTAAATTTTTCGTGTTTTATTACGAATCTTGGTTTATTTATACTTATTTTAATTTTCTTTTATTTTATAATTTTTCAATTACTAATATATTTATTCTTCAAATTCTGTTTTGTAGGTAGTTTCGGTTCGTGCAAGATTTCAAGTTCATGCGCAGTTCTCGAAGTTCAGGCATACCACCAAAACCACTAGACCCAGAAATTGAAAGGACACTTAAGAAGAACAAAAACAACACCAAAAACAAAAACAAAAACAAAAACAAAACCCCAGTAAAGACAAATACTGAATCTGGTAAAATGGCAGACCCACCAACACTTATGGATTACGCTAGGCCAGGTGTGGCCGGTGTGACCAATAGTATCGTTAGACCCAGAATCACCGCAAACCAATTTGAAATTAAGCCTGCGTTGCTTAATATGTTGCAAAACAATGTAACATTTTATGGGTTAACGAACGAAAATCCTAACACCCATTTAACAAATTTCCTTGAAATTTGTGACACTTTTAAAATCCCAGATGTGACTGCAGAAGCAATCAAACTTCGCCTTTTTCCTTTCACTTTGAAGGATAGAGCTAAAGAATGGTTAACTTCTATGCCAGCCGCAACTTTTGCCACTTGGGAACAATTAGCCCAAGCGTTTTTATCAAAAAATTTTCCTTTAGCAAAAACCGCAAGAGTCATTAAAGAGTTAACGTCTTTTTCTCAAAATGATAATGAAACTCTTTATGAGGCTTGGGAACATTTTAAAGAACTTCAACGTTTATGCCCACACCACCAATTGCCCGCTAAACTTTTAATGCAAACATTTTATAATGGACTAAATCCTACAACTAGAGGTTCATTGGACGCTATGTCTGGAGGGTTATTCATGAAGAAAACATCTGCACAAGCAAGAGAACTTTTGGAGGAAATGGCAATCAACAGCTGTATGTGGCCCGCGGAACGTGGACACGTACCAATAGTGAAACCATCATCCTCAGCAACGTCATCAGTTAAAGGTATAGTGAATCTTGATCCAGTAGCGATGTTGTAAGCCCAATTTTCTGCCTTATCGCACAAAATTGATAGGTTTATGGCACCGTGTGATCCTAATGGAAAGCCAATCCAAACGGATGTGGATTACGAAGGTATGAGTGAGATTGAACAGGTAAATTTTGTCCAAGGGCAAAACCAAAATAATAACCCTTATTCCAATACATATAATCCTGGATGGAGAAATCATCCTAACTTTAACTGGAGAGATAATAATAATACTAATGCTAATCAAAATCGTACTGCTAATTATCAAAATCAATCAAGAGATACGATTAGCACTTTATCTTCTAAAATCGATAAATTTATTGATGCTATGAGCGGAAAAATAAGTAATCATGACGATGGTTTTAAACGGATCGAGAATAAATTCGATCAGCTTATTAAAAACCAATCATCTAGCATCCATAATTTGGAGATTCAAATTGGACAACTCGCTAAATCAATTCCATCCCGCAAAGAGGGAAGTCTTCCAAGCCATACGGAAGAAAATCCGAAAGAGCATGTTAAGGCTATCACTCTTCGTTCAGGAAAAAATTACTTAGGCCCGAAAATGCCCGAAAATTCGACCTTACTTGGAACTGATTTACCAAAGCCCAAAGAAGATACATTAAAACAAAAAGATGCACCAATTGACTCTAGTACAATAACTTTTGTACCCAAACCACCTTTTCCACACAAAATTCGCAATAAGGACTATGACAAACAACTTTTAACATTTTTAGACAAACTTAAAAATTTGCATATCAATTTGACGTTTATAGATGCGATTACGCAAATTCCCAACTATGGTAAATTCCTCAAAGATTTAATTTCAAAGAAAATCAGTTGGGAAGGAATTTCAACCATTTCACTAACTGAAGATTGCAGTTCGATTGTGTCAAGCAATTTGCCCACTAAACTCAAAGATCCCGGATGTTTTACCATTCCGTGTAAATTGGGATATATTGAATTTCTCAGTTGTCTCTGTGATTTAGGAGCAAGCATTAACTTGATGCCATTATCTATTTTTAATAAGTTATGCTTAGAAGAAGACATCAAACGTACCAATATGGTTTTGCAATTAGCAGATCAAACCACTAAAAGACCATACGGTATAATTGAGGATGTTTTAGTTAAAGTTGACAAATTTATTTTTCCTACCGATTTCGTTATTTTAGATTTTGCTTATGACGTAAATTGTCCGCTAATCTTTGGTAGACCGTTCATGAACACGGGACGTGCTCTAGTTGATGTGTCGGAAGGGAAAGTAGTTTTAAGAATAGGCGATGATAAGATTGAGTTTGATATGAATCAAGCGATGAAATATCCTATGGAGGATTTCGCTTGTATGAAACTTGATTTAATTGAAGAATGTGTAAATGACATTGTTCAAAAAGAAGAAATAATAGAACCTATAATGAGTGAGGAACTAGAAGATAAGGACCCAGAACCTTTGATTCGAGAAGATGGACCAGTTCCGCCTTCGATTATAGTTCCACCTAAATTAGAACTTAAAGAATTACCAAGTCATTTGAGGTACGCTTTCTTAGGTGAAGGCGATTCTCTACCTATAATTATCTCTAACAAATTAACACAAGTTCAAGAAGAGAAATTGAAAGAAGTTGTTAGAAATAGGATAGGAAGTATGGGTTGGCAAATTTCAGACTTAAAAGGTATTAATCCGAGCATCGTAATGCACAAAATTCACTTAGAAGAAGATAAGCCACCTAAAGCGGATAGGCAAAGACGCCTAAATCCCAATATGAAGGAAGTAGTAAAAAATGAGATTACTAAACTTCTGGACAATGGAATCATCTACCCTATTTCGGATAGTGAATGGGTTAGTCCAATCCATTGCGTACCTAAAAAGGGAGGCATAACAGTTGTAAGGAATGAAGAAGGTGAATTAATACCTACACGAACCACCACTGGTTGGAGAGTTTGTATAGATTATAGAAATCTAAATAAAGCAACTAGGAAAGATCATTTTCCTCTACCTTTCATTGATCAAATGATCGAAAGGATAGCTGGTCATGCTTTCTACTGTTTTCTAGATGGTTACTCCGGATTCTTTCAAATATACATTTACCCGGATGACCAAGATAAAACAACCTTCACATGTCCTTATGGAACATTTGCATATAGGAGAATGCCCTTTGGTCTATGTAACGCACCTGCAACATTTCAACGTTGTATGACTGCGATTTTTAATGATTTCATTGAAGATATCATGGAAGTTTTTATGGACGATTTTTCAGTTTATGGAGATTCTTTTGATTCGTGCCTAAAAAACTTGGATAAAGTTTTGTCTAGGTGTGAAGAAACAAATTTGGTATTAAACTGGGAAAAATGTCATTTCATGGTTGACGAAGGAATTGTTTTAGGTCACAAAATATCTGAAAAAGGATTAGAAGTGGATAGAGCAAAAACTTCAGTAATAGAAAAATTACCCCCTCCAACTACTGTTAAGGGAGTAAGATCATTTTTAGGACATGCCGGTTTTTACAGACGATTTATTAAGAATTTTTCTGTAATTTCCAAACCACTCACTAATCTACTCATGAAAGATTCCACCTTTGATTTTAATGAAGATTGCGTTAAAGCTTTCGAAACATTAAAAACAGCTTTAGTCAGTACACCTATTATTGCTAAACCCGATTGGGATTTACCATTTGAAATTATGTGTGATGCAAGTGATTTAGCTGTCAGATGTGTTTTAGGTCAAAGAAAGGATAAGAAACTTCATGTCATTTATTATGCAAGTCACACACTTTCCGGTGCACAATTAAACTACACCACAACTGAGAAAGAAATGTTAGCTGTAGTTTTTGCATGTGATAAGTTTAGGTCATACTTGTTAGGCTCGAAAGTTATTATTTATACTGATCATGCAGCATTAAGATATTTGTTTGCTAAAAAGGATGCAAAACCGCGTCTAATTAGATGGGTTTTATTGTTACAAGAATTTGATATAGAAATAAAAGACAAAAAGGGAGTAGAAAACCTTGTCGCCGATCATCTATCGAGACTTGAAGATGAGAACGGTCCTATAGGTGAAACTATCGGTATACGAGATTATTTCCCTGATGAACATCTCTATCAAATGAAAAGCGTCATGTCACCATGGTATGCAGATATTGCTAATTATCTTGCAGCCAATATTGTTCCGGAAGGATTAAATTTCCAACAAAAGAAGAAATTTTTCTTTGACATTAAACAGTATTTTTGGGAAGATCTTTTTTTGTTCAAAACTTGTGGTGACGGGATAATTAGGAGATGCGTTGGTGAAAATGAATATGAATCCATAATGTCGGAATGCCATTCTAGCTCTTATGGAGGACATAATAGAGCTAACAAGACAGCAGCTAGAATATTTGAATGTGGTTTCTTTTGGCCTACGATGTTTAAAGACGTCCGTTCATTTATTACTCGATGTGATAAGTGCCAAAGAACAGGAAATCTAGGAAGGAAAGATGAGATGCCCCTCACAACCATATTAGAAGTTGAAGTCTTCGATATGTGGGGAATAGATTTCATAGGACCTTTTCCTCCTTCTAATGGTAAAACTTACATATTAGTCGCCGTAGATTATGTTTCAAAATGGGTTGAAGCAATTGCAACCCCGACGAACGATTCTAAAGTTGTCGTTAATTTTCTTGACGATATATTTTGTAGATTTGGGTGTCCGAGAGTCATCGTTAGTGATGGCGGTACTCATTTTATAAACCAAAGTTTTGAAATGCTTATGAAAAAATATGGAGTACGCCGCCGCGTATCAACGCCATACCATCCTCAGTCAAATGGTCAGGTGGAGATATCAAATAGAGAACTCAAATGGATTCTAGAAAAAACAGTTTCATCCTCAAGAAAAGATTGGTCATGTAAACTCAATAATGCGTTATGGGCATACCATACTGCATTTAAAACACCAATAGGAATGGCTCCATACCTCTTAGTGTATGGGAAGGCATGTCATTTGCCAGTCGAATTAGAACATAAAGCCTATTGGGCTATTAGGGAACTTAACTTTGATTTACGACAAGCAGGTAAGAAACGTTTGCTCGATTTAAATGAGTTAGATGAGTTACGCCATCTATCTTACGAAAATGCAAAGATTTATAAAGAAAAAGTGAAAAAATGGCACGATGCCAAAATTAAAGTCAAACACTTTAATGTTGGGGATAAAGTGCTGTTATTTAATTCACGACTTCGTTTATTTCCAGGAAAACTTAAGTCCAGATGGATAGGACCATATTTAGTCGTCAAAACATTCGATTATGGTTCTTTAGAACTGGAAGGTCCTAACGGGTTTTGTTTTAAAGTTAATGGTAATCGATGTAAAATCTATTACGAAAATATTTCACAAATAGGAATTCCATTCGTAACGAGATTATCTGACGTATAAATCCCTTAGTTTTTCGATCACAGTTTATTTTGTTTAATTTCTTTTTATATTTTTATATTTTTTGCTCATTTTATTTTTATTTTATTTTATTTTATTTTATTTTATTTTATTTTTTTTCCAAATGCCATTTTTGTGATTAGATGACTTTATGTTATGATTTAAATGTATAAAATATGTTTATTTCATGATTTTAGATTTGATTTTAGGAAATTAGAATGAAATTGAAGTTTCAGGCAATTCTCTGCCGAGAATTTGGAATTCTCTGCCGAGAATTTGGAATTCTCTGCCGAGAATTCTATTTTTCAGATTTGTCCAAATAGGTTAGGTTTTCTCTGAACTTACCGAGAATAATAAATTCTCTACCGTGATTCAGGAAATGGGTTACGACACCTGATTTCCGCAAGGAAATCAGCGTGTCGCGACCGAGAATTTGGAATTCTCGGTCGCGACACGCGTTTTTCCTGCACATTCAGGTCTGAATCATCCTAAACCTTTCGACGAACCCTTTGACAAACGAAACCTTAAGTTTTTTTTTCGAAAGGTGTAATTTTATACCTTTTCATGATTAAAACAATACCTATCTTCATCCTAAAATCTTATAAATTAGACCTAGAGGATTCAAGTTCTGTTACAAATCTTTTTCATCTTTGTCAGATTTCTGATTTCTTCAAAACACCATTTTTCATTAAGTAACAGAAACTTTGTTTCTTTAAATTCTACACCATGCCTGTTGGTCCCTTGTAAGGTTGCAAGTATAGTTCCAAGGGGGGGGGTTAGGAACTATTTTACCTTTTAAAACGATTAGGGCAGATTTCTTTTCTTTTAGAAAAGATTATATGACAGCGGCGCTGATCAATCGACAAGACACTGGCTTAGTCAACTAGTGACTAGGTCAGTTTCGTTGCTTAGATCAGGAAATAGCACTTAGAGTCTATTCCTGACTTAATTCGTTGGCAGCGCACAACTCAGCTTGACCTCTTTTACTTGGTCAGTTTTAGTTTGTTTTAAGCAAGCAATATAAATAAGGAGTTAAGGTTTAGAAATACTTCACTCAGCAGATTTATCCAGGTTCGGCTTCTTCTAAGCCTACGTCCTGTCCCCGGAACACTTCCGAGATTTCAAATCCTCTACTGAGCTCTTTAAAGGTAGAGCCTCAAACCTTTTACAATATCAGCACTTGAGTATGACAAGAGTACCTTCCTCTATACTTCTACTCAATCCTAATCTCTCCGCTGAGTACTTAAAACCGAGTACTCAGCCTCTCCTTTCTATTCCTAGAAATGATTAAGATTTGTCCTAAACAACAATTGCTAGAACACCTTAGATGATTGAGAATCAATCACTCTAGACTTTTACACAAATGAATAGGCTTGTAGTGTAAGAATTTGCTTTGCTTTTGATGGAGAACTTTTGTACACATTTGATCAGCGTAACGGCTTTTGCTCAAAGTTCTCTAAGGAATGTGGATTCTGAATGCTCTATTTATAGAGAGCTGTGAGAGCTTCTGGTTATTTCGAATTTCGAAATAACCGTTGGAGGGAAACGGCTACAGGTCGTTTTCACTCAGTCTGTCAGCAGTTCTCTTAGCCAATCAGATTCCAGCATCTTCTGTTCTTCGGTCAGTGTGACAGTATGTTCCTCCATTTTGGGTAACGTCAACCAGACAGCTTGCTGTGTCTTCTGATCTTTACTCGAAGAGGAAATACTTTGTCTGGAAGCTGTCTTGTGGTCAGCGGCTGTCTTGTACGATTTGTCGAGACAGCTCAGCAGCTTCATACCGAAGTTGTCTACGTGGATCTTCTCGATCCTTCTTTGCTCAGCATGCGTTTCATTACTTCAACGGCAGCGTTTTGGAGATACGCGGGCTGAGTGATCTTGGGCTTGTTTGACTTGGGCCTTGACTTCCATATAGGGCTTGGGCCTTATGATCTTTATGTCTTATAACAATTATAAAACTCAACATTGAACAAACACATTAGTAACAATAAATCAAAGCATTTAAACTTAATGTGTTATAGAATATTTAATTTCACTTAATTAATTTTGTCAAATCAAAATCCTGTGGAAAGGTGTTTCAACAAACTCCCCCATTTTGATGTTGGCAAAACTAATCAGCAAGGAACTCAGCTTTGAGCTCCCCCATGATAGTTGACCTTTTTTTTTTAATTAAGTGAACTCCCCCGTAAGGGCTGAGCTACTGACTTAGTTTTATTCTAAACATTCTAAGGTTTAATCGAATAAGTCTAAGATCAGTTTTCAGGTATAGGTCTGCTTTATGGGACATATTCTATTTTACTCAGTATTCAGCGGAAGTAATGTATAGTGACAGAGCGCTGAGTAATTTATTTGTTCAATGGTTTATATTTGACAAGTTCAAACATTTATACGCAGCATGCATTTCATATAATACTTAGCATTTGAAGGACGGATAACAGAAGTTATGATAGAGAGATGCAAGTATTATATTAGATAACATAGAATAGTCAGCATACAAAAGAAGAATGAAATAACGAAGTATAGACTAAGTTTTAATGGACTATCTATTTCTTCTTCTTTTGCTGACTGCCTTCAACCGGAGTTATTCGCTGATTTTTCTTCTCCCCCGTTTTGCCAGCACCGGGTGGAGGCAACTTGAAAGAATCCAAAAGAACAGCTCGGGAGAGCTCGGCAGAGAAGGTCTTCAAACGATCAACACTTTCGTCTAGGCCATCAAAGATAGGAGCACCGTTGCTGAGGACCTCAGGACTAATATGGATATCAGCAGCACTGAGCATACTGAGTACATAAGCTTGTCCTTTTCCCAGCCATGTAATTGTGTCTGTCAGCGCAGCAAAGGAGTTGTGGAAGGTTTTTAAAAGTGAAGTATCATAGTGCTCGCGCTGGAGATTCGTATGTCTAACATGATCAAATACGTTCTGGGAAGTGGTCAGTATTTCATCCTGTTTGAGTTGATCGGTGTCCATTTCTTCTTTGTGAAGGTTTAGTAGATGAACGGCCTCACTTAGTTGCTCCATCGAGCATTGAGATGTGTTTACAAGCTGAGCATTAGTCTTGTTCTGTTCAGTGTGAAGCTGAGCAAACAACATCTTTAACTCAGAAGAAGTGGCGAGATTGGGATTCACAGCTGACAGGTTCTGGAGCTGGGTAGATAGAGTAGTCAGGCATTGAATGGTGGTCAGCTGGATCTCTGCCAGTTTAGCAATCGAATCCTGCCTAGCTTGCTGGGCTTGCGAAGATAGGAGACTACTTAGCAGATCTTTAAGTTCCTTAACTTCATTGAGAAGTTGAGTTACTTGAGAAGGCTGAGTAGACTCAATGGGAGAAATGGCAGCAGCAGGAGGAGTCGAGTGTTGAATGTCTCGAATCAAGGCCTGCACTGAGTCAATGATTCTTTGACTGGACTCAATGATATGTGTTGGGGCCAGAGAGATATCAGTTTGACCAGGTAAAGAAGAGGTTGCTGGGTCAGGGACTGGAGTTAGTGTTGGGTTCTGCTCAAGTGTTTGTTGTCCAGATCTGTATTCCTGTGTTTGGTATTTCCAGTAGTGTTGCTAGATAATCAAGAGTGATCACTATCTTTTGACCTTTAACTGTGGTCTCTAAGTAGTCGGAGTCATCTGCATCAACGTGCAGGTTGGAGTAGAATTCTCTCACTATCGTGGGATAGGTTTGTCCGGAAAGAGAGAAGAGACCTTTCCATTTGTTCTTTTCTATCCATTCACAGAATGGTTTCTCAGAATCGATGAAGGTTTGAGAAACCCATCGAGAAGCTTCTACTTTCCATTCTCGTACGTTCTCGAATACTCGAATGTATTGTCTAGGTTCAGCTGGTTTCCCCTGAGCTTGAATGGCTTTTTCTTTGCCATGACCAGCAGCTTTGGAGGGTGAAGGCTGAGTTGGGGGATTGCTGGTTGTTTGTTCATCAGTGGTGGTCTGGGAACGACCGGCACCGGAGACGTTAAAAGAGGGTTTTATCATCTTGGGAAGTTCTTAGGTGCTTAAGGAAATTCTGAAGCGTTCTAAAGTTCACTGCGCGTAAAGAGAAGGTAGTGAGAAATACCTACTATTTATAGATTTTTTTTAATCTAGGGTTCCGTTTGAATTTAAGTCGGTTTTGCCCTTGGGTTGTCCAATCGGCAGAAACCCTGACATTTATGACACTTTTAAGACGTATTCGGCGCATGCGCAGTACAGGTATCATTACGCGTGTGGTGGCATTAAATGCTAATAATTACTTTTACTCAGTGTTTGATGATATAAACGTTTCGTATTCTGAGTAGTCAGTTTTGTTCAACGGATAGTTGTAGAGGTTTAGTTACTCGGCATGAGATAACTCACTCAGTGTGCATTTATTTCTGGGCATGTGATTTTGACAGATACTCTTTAAAATACTCAGCATGTTAACATTCATTCAGCATGCATCATATCACATTTTTACTTAGGAATTTAAGACAGTGGATTAAACATACCAATGGCTTCTCTCAGTATGCTAAATTGCTCTCGTGCTAGAGGCTTTGTAAAGATATCAGCAAGCTGCTCATCTGTTGGCACATAAGTCAGCTTAATTTCTTTCTTGAGTACATGATCTCTGATGAAGTGATGCCTTATGCTGACATGCTTCATCCTGTTGTGCTGGATTGGGTTCTTTGAGAGGTCAATTGCACTCTTGTTGTCGCATTTGACTTCAATTGTCTTTGTTTGAACACCATAATCTTCAAGCTGTTGCTTAATCCATAGGACTTGAGCAACACAGTTTCCAGCAGCAATGTACTCAGCTTCAGTTGTGGACAGGGCTACTGACGCCTGCTTCTTGCTGAACCAAGATACAAGACAGCTTCCTAGGAAATGGCATCCTCCAGAGGTGCTTTTTCTTTCCAGCTTGTCTCATCCATAGTCAGCGTCAGTGTATCCCATGAGTGTAAAGTCATGAGTATTTGGATACCACAAACCTGCATTTACTGAGCTTTGCAAATATCTAAGGATCCTTTTTACAGCTATGTAATGGGATTCCTTAGGGTTAGCTTGATATCTAGCACAATAACATACTGAGAACTGAATGTCTGGCCTAGTTGCTGTTAAGTAAAGTAAAGAGCCAATCATACCTCGGTATAACTTGCTGTCTACTGACTTACCATTTTCATCAGCACAGAGGACAGTGTCAGTGCCCATAGGAGTGGATATTGGCTTACAATGTTCTAGTTCATATTTCTTCAATATCTCCTTGGCATATTTAGCCTGACTGATGAATATGCCATTCTTTCCTTGTTTAATTTGAAGTCCGAGGAAGAAGTTGAGTTCTCCCATCATTGACATTTCGAATTCAGTCTGCATTTGTTTGCTAAATTCCTTGCACATAGATTCATTAGTAGCACCAAATATAATGTCATCTACATATATTTGTGCCAGCAGGGTATCTTTACCCTTTCTCTTAATTAATAAGGTTGTATCAGCTTGACCCCTGACATAATTTCTAGTCAGTAAGAAGTTGGTCAGCCTCTCATACCAAGCACGTGGTGCTTGCTTGAGGCCATACAGAGCCTTTTTGAGTTTGTAAACGTGGTTTGGGAACTTAGAATCCTCAAACCCTGGAGGCTGATTGACATAGACCTCCTCGTTTATTACTCCATTAAGAAATGCACTTTTAACATCCATTTGAAACAGTTTAAAATTCATATACGATGCATATGCACATAAAATCCTAATTGCTTCTAGCCTTGCCACTGGGGCAAAGGTCTCACCGTAGTCAATACCTTCTTGCTGACTGTAGCCCTGAGCTATAAGTCTTGCCTTGTTTCTGACTACGTTTCCTTGTTCATCCAGCTTGTTCCTGAAGACCCATCTCGTTCCAATGGTCTTTTGGCTCCTAGGATGTGGCACTAGTTCCCACACATTATTCCTCCTGAACTGATTGAGTTCCTCTTGCATGGCATTCATCTAGAATTCGTCATCCTCAGCTTCGACAAAGTTCTTCGGCTCCTGTACTGAGACAAAAGCTACATTGCCGAGATACTTCCTTAGTTGATTTCTTGTCATCAACGTATTTCCAGCTGAGTCAAGAATTGCATTTTCTGAATGCCCTCTTGGGACTCTTATCTCCTTGGGTAGATTTCTGTCTTGTTCTATCTATGTTTCAACATTCTCTGCAGAAGTAGATTGGTCAGTGAAAGTAATCTTAGGTTCACTCTTACTCTTGGTCAGCCGTTTTGTGAAGGACTCAGTAGCTGGTTCTTGATCAACAGGTGCTGAGTTTGGTTCATCTTCTATCAGCGGCTGGTATCTTCCTGCAGGGTCAGTTTCATTGAATTGCACATGTATAGATTCTTCTAATACTTGAGTTCTCTTATTAAAAACTCTGTATGCTTTGCTGTTTGTTGAGTAGCCTAGAAAGATAGCCTCATCATTTTTTGAATCAAATTTGGCTAAGCTATCTTTGGTATTTAAAATAAAGCATCTACAGCCAAAGGCACGAAAGTATCCAATGTTGGGCTTTCGTCCTTTCCAAAGTTCATAAGGGGTTTTCTTAAGTATAGGTCTAACTAGAGCCCTATTCAGAATATAGCATGCTGTGTTAACAGCTTCTCCCCAAAAATACTTTGGAAGCCTATGCTCATCCAGCATTGTCCTAGCAATCTCAACCAGAGTTATGTTCTTCCTTTCAACAACCCCATTTTGCTGAGGCGTTCTAGGAGCAGAGAAATTGTGGTCAATGCCGCTGGCTTCACAGAATTCAACAAACTTTTGGTTTTTGAATTCTCCACCGTTATCACTACGGATATGAGCTAATTTTAGGTCTTTCTCATTTTCAATTTTTCTAACCAAGTTTGAAAATGTCTCAAAGGTCTCGTCTTTACTGGTCAGCAGGATAACCCATGTGTACCGAGAGAAATCATCTACAATAACCAAGGAAAACCTTCTTCCACCCAGACTCAGTGGCTGGACTGGACCAAAGAGATCCAAGTGTAGCATTTCTAACGGACGCTTAGTTGAGACAATGTTTTTACTGTGAAAAGATTGCTTGGTTTGTTTTCCAGCTTGGCAAGCATGGCATAATTGATCTTTTTGAAATTTAAGTTCAGGCAGTCCCTCAACCAATTGCTTTCTTGCTAATTTGGCCAGGAGGTCCATGCTTACATGACCAAGTCTCATGTGCCATAGCCAGGAATTTTCTTCCTTTGTTACTAAGCACACAGTTTTTGAAAACTTTTTCTCTAAGTCTAGCATAAAGACATTATCTATCCGAGGGGCAGTTAAAATTAACTCATTAGTTTTACCCTCGTTTATTTTACATCCAGTAGTATCAAATATAACTTTTCTCCCATTGTCACATAGCTGAGCTACGCTGAGTAAGTTATATTTGAGTCCGCTGACTAGGGAGACAGATTCAATAGTAGGGTTACCTCCGATGATTCCTGAGCCTACTATCTTACCCTTCTTGTTGTCTCCAAAACTTACACTCCCTCCTCGTTTACGTTCAAACGTGATGAACTGAGTTTCATCACCCGTCATATGCCTTAAGCATGCGCTGTCAATATACCACATCTTTGACTTCTCGGCACATCTCAGGCTTACCTGCATTGTAACTAGTTACTTTTAGGTACCCAATTCTTTTTGGGTCCTGACTTGTTAGGTGCAACAGGTATAGCATCATATTTTATTTTATGGCGACATACATTGATAGTATGGCCATTCTTTCCACAGAAGTCACAACTGACCTTCTGTTTAGGATTTTTTACTGACTTGTCAGCACCCCAGTGCTGAGCGTGCCAGCACACTTTAGTAGTGTGTCCTAACTTCCCACAAAAGTCACATTGGACTTTTCGCTGGGGATTTCGTCTCTGCTGAGTACCTTGGTACTGTGTACCTTGATACTGAGTTCTCAGCGGAAAATAGTTTTTGTTTGGAACCTTTAATTGGTTCTGAATGGTTGTGACATCCTTCCTTAATTTCTTTGAAACTGACTGGACTTCAGAGACAGACTCATGAATGATTTTCATATTTTCATGCAAAACTGAGTTGTCTTGAAGAAGGTATCTGAGGTCACTCAGTTTGACCTCTTCTACTTCATCACAGCGCCGGCTGAGTGCTTTAATCTTCCTGTTACACTTTTTAACAAGTGTATAGAGATCACTCAGGGCGTTACCCATTTCATTTCTGAGTTGAGAGAGTGAGATTACCTCATTAGATTGCTCTTCATTATTTGACTCATCAGATTGGTCAGCATGCTCAGAAATGCATGGCTCAGCAAGTTCGTCAGCCATAAAGCATATCTTCGCTGACTCGGTGGCCTCAGTTTCTGTTGATGAAGATTCATCACTGTCACTCCAAGTAGCCACCATTGCCTTCTTCCCACATTTCTTGTCTTTCCTCAGCGTGGGGCAGTTTGACTTAATATGGCCATCTTGGTGGCACTCAAAGCATGTAATGGGCTTTGAGCTGTCCTTTCTGTATTTGTTGTCGCTTGAGTCAGCCTTATACTTATCAAACTTTTTGTAAGGCTTTTTAGAATATTTTTCGTTCTTCCTGAACAGCCTCTTCATCTTTCTTGTGAACATAGCCATCTCCTCATCATCAGTTGAACTCCCGTCAGTGGAGTCAGCCTTCATGACAAGTGACTTCTGCTTCTTGTCATCAGATTTTTCCTTCACCTCAAAGTTTTTCATGGATATCTCATGGGTCAGCAATGAACCGATGAGTTCGTCATATTTGTAGGTGGTTAAATCCTGAGCTTCCTCAACTGCTGTCTTCTTTGCTTGCCAGTCTTTTGGAAGACTCCTGAGTATCTTTTTGACTTGTTCTTCCTCAGTGAAGATTTTCCCAAGTCTCTTGAGGTCATTAATGATGTTGGTGAACCTTGCGTTCATGTCTGAAATGCCCTCATCATTGTTCATCTCGAACAGCTCGTACAGTCTCATCTGCTGATTCACCTTGGATTCTTTTACTTTGTTTGTTCCCTCGTAGGTGACTTCCAGCTTTTTCCAGATCTCTTGTGCCGACTCACAACCTGAGATTTTGTTATATTCTGCAGCATCGAGCGCACAGTGAAGCATATTGATAGCCGAAGCATGGTTTTGAAGCTTCTTTAGATCATCCTCTGTCCATTCAACCTCAGCTTTAACAACTGACTGGCCAGCAACAACTTTCACAGGTACAAACGGGCCTTGGACTATAGATAGCCAGGCACTCATGTTTGTAGCTTGAATGAAGTTCTTCATCCTATTCTTCCAAAAGGTATAGTTTGACCTGAAGAATAGGGGAGGCCTGGTAATGGACAGCCCCTCAGGTAATATCTGAGTTGTCTGGTTTCCAGGGAGAAACCGAGTGCTGTTTTTGCCCATGGTATGGATCAACTCAAGGTTGTTAGACCTTTAGTAATGAGATTTTAAGCTCTGATACCACTTGTTGGTCCCTTGTAAGGTTGCAAGTATAGTTCCAAGGGGGGGTTAGGAACTATTTTACCTTTTAAAACGATTAGGGCAGATTTCTTTTCTTTTAGAAAAGATTATATGACAGCGGCGCTGATCAATCGACAAGACACTGGCTTAGTCAACTAGTGACTAGGTCAGTTTCGTTGCTTAGATCAGGAAATAGCACTTAGAGTCTATTCATGACTTAATTCGTTGGCAGCGCACAACTCAGCTTGACCTCTTTTACTTGGTCAGTTTTAGTTTGTTTTAAGAAAGCAATATAAATAAGGAGTTAAGGTTTAGAAATACTTCACTCAGCAGATTTATCCAGGTTCGGCTTCTTCTAAGCCTACGTCCTGTCCCCGGAACACTTCCGAGATTTCAAATCCTCTACTGAGCTCTTTAAAGGTAGAGCCTCAAACCTTTTACAATATCAGCAATTGAGTATGACAAGAGTACCTTCCTCTATACTTCTACTCAATCCTAATCTCTCCGCTGAGTACTTAAAACCGAGTACTCAGCCTCTCCTTTCTATTCCTAGAAATGATTAAGATTTGTCCTAAACAACAATTGCTAGAACACCTTAGATGATTGAGAATCAATCACTCTAGACTTTTACACAAATGAATAGGCTTGTAGTGTAAGAATTTGCTTTGCTTTTGATGGAGAACTTTTGTACACATTTGATCAGCGTAACGGCTTTTGCTCAAAGTTCTCTAAGGAATGTGGATTCTGAATGCTCTGTTTATAGAGAGCTGTGAGAGCTTCTGGTTATTTCGAATTTCGAAATAACCGTTGGAGGGAAACGGCTACAGGTCGTTTTCACTCAGTCTGTCAGCAGTTCTCTTAGCCAATCAGATTCCAGCATCTTCTGTTCTTCGGTCAGTGTGACAGTATGTTCCTCCATTTTGGGTAACGTCAACCAGACAGCTTGCTGTGTCTTCTGATCTTTACTCGAAGAGGAAATACTTTGTCTGGAAGCTGTCTTGTGGTCAGCGGCTGTCTTGTACGATTTGTCGAGACAGCTCAGCAGCTTCATACCGAAGTTGTCTACGTGGATCTTCTCGATCCTTCTTTGCTCAGCATGCGTTTCATTACTTCAACGGCAGCGTTTTGGAGATACGCGGGCTGAGTGATCTTGGGCTTGTTTGACTTGGGCCTTGACTTCCATATAGGGCTTGGGCCTTATGATCTTTATGTCTTATAACAATTATAAAACTCAACATTGAACAAACACATTAGTAACAATAAATCAAAGCATTTAAACTTAATGTGTTATAGAATATTTAATTTCACTTAATTAATTTTGTCAAATCAAAATCATGTGGAAAGGTGTTTCAACAATGCCTACCAAATACAAACCTTCAAGGCACAATGCTGCCTCAAGCAACAAACGCCCAGACTTATCCAAGCGATATGGGGCGCCTTTTCCTATCTTCAATCACGATGAAGGTAGGCGTTACTGGAATCTCCGTTACAAATTCTTCACCGGAATGTTGTATATGGATGAGTTTCTTAACAACCAACTTGGCATTAGTGATGACATGAGCCGCTATATGGAACGTCTAGGGTGGACAAAATTCGCCAAAATGCGATTTCCAATAATAGGCGACTGGATACTCGAATTCTTTTGTACCATTCGTTTCACTAACAAACGACGGGTACGTCTCAGTTTTTGTCGAGATGGCGAAATCTTCGCTTTCGGCTATCCCGAGTTGCATGATTGGTTTGGTTTTCCCCCGAGGGATACAATCAAACGTCATCCTGGAAGAGACATGACATCCACGGATGTTTGGAGAATGCTCACTGGATTCTGGCGATTCAATTCAAAACTCGCCTATAATCACTCCTTTCGCTCCAACTCCATGCTGTATTTGCACAAATTCTTGTGTCACAGTTTATTCGGTCGCACATTCAGTAGTGTGGTCCGTGACACAGATCTTTATGTTCTTGGAGATATATTCCAGGGAAATATAGTAGATTCTTCAAAGATTCTGATGGAGGGTCTTGTCGTCGCTTCTCGATCCAAGGATAAGAAGATTGGGTTCGGCAATATAATCTGTGGAATAATTCTTGGTACCAATGGTACCATTGATGTTCCCTGGAGTGATGATGAATTCTTCCCGACAATAGACTATGAATTTCTCGAGCACGAAGGACTTGTGAAACGTGTCTTTCGCGTAGGGCCTCACTTTCTGTCTGCACCGGAACGTGAAACTTTCGTGCAGTTTCAAATTGATCGTATTAAGGCTAGAAATATCCCGCTTGAAAGGGATGAATGTATAGAATAGTTTAGGTTTATAAGTTTTATTTTTGTAAATATTTGTGTATTTTGTGTTATTTAGTTTCATTCTTTGTTTTTATATTTTGTTTTATTCAATAAAGTTTCTATTTCATTTTCGTTCATTTATTAATTTTACAAAGGTTAGATATATGTTTGTTCTATTTCTTATATAATCATGGTTAAATCTATATATAATCCATAATGTTGAACAATCATGGTTTTCTTAATTAACACATATATTCACGCTTAATCCAATTTCACAAATTTCATTCATTGAGTTTAAAACATTACTTCATTCAATTGATTAAATTCATATAATTAATATATATTTATATGCACTTATTATGCACTTAATATGATTCTTTTAACTTATATGCATAAATGAACATTTAAGTTTCATTAATTCTTCATAAACCAATTTATTACACTTTAATTCATTTATTAAGGTTAAACCTTTGGTTTTCCTTGCAATTAATGTAATTTATTTTAGTTTTTAAGTGCAGGGACACTTTATATTAAGTTCAAGAACCATTCCATCAATAAAATTGCACAAACCAAGTCAATAGGCATCTAAATAGGCAGTTTTGACCAATTCTCTATCGAGAATTAATAATTCTCGGTATGAGCAGCAAAAACGGACGGATTTCAGGGTAAAAATTCCCTGAAAATCGCGTGCCGCGGCCGCGGCTTTGCTCTTTGCGGTCGCAACACGCGTGTTATATGCCCTTTTGATTCTGATTTTGACACAATTTTTGCCTATTCATATTCCTATTCCTATTCTACCTATACATCTACCTAATCACCCTATATAACCCTACCTCTTACACAAACCTCACATCACCTCTATTTTTACCCAATCCCTTACTCCAAACTCTTCCCCAAGAAACCTACTTTTACTCTTCCCAATTTATTCACTCCAATTTCTATCCTCTTTTCCATTCAATCACTTCCAATTACAACTCCCAAACTCATCTTCAAGCTTTACTCTTTCTCTCAAATTCCTTTTTCTTCTTCTTCTTCTTCTCAAACCCTAAACACCATTACCATGGTAAGGACTAAGCGTGTTGGTAACAAGCCCGTTGTTACGGAAGCTAATCGCCTTCGGGTTCAATGTGGAGCTTATTTCGACATCGCTTCGGAGGAGGAAGCCGCTCGTTTCAAACATTTTTCACAAACCGACCGCCAATTCGTGGATATGCACTTCCTAGACTTCCATTCGGTAAGAGCATTGAATTTTTCTACTAGGATTGATGCTTTTATTGAGGCGTTGGGTTGGCAAGAATTCGTTAATATGCATTTTCCGCGTATTAATGAATATGTGGTGGAATTTTTGGTCACTTTGACCATGAACAAGAAGAAAACCTCAATCTCTTTTAGGAATAATGGTACCACTTACACCATTGATTATGAAGCAATGTGAAACATGTTTGGTTTCCCTACTTCTGATTTTTATGATAAGCCTAAAGATTTTGATAATGATGTTGTTTGGCAAACTCTTTAGGATCAGGACTATTTTAATTCGAAAAACACCTCAAACAAGTTGATTAAGGACAATTGTGTGTTCTTCTTTCACAAATTTTTGAGTTTCTCCTTGTTTGGGCGTGTTGAGAGTTCAAAGATTCAGGTTCGGGATTTGTATGTTTTGGATAGTTTGTTTAAAGGCTTGAGGATTGATAGCATTGGTATATTGTTCGATAATTTGTTCCGTGCTTCGAGGGCTACTACCATTCAGATCCCTCTTTGTAATTTTATCACCGCTATTGTGTTGGGAGCTCGGGGTGAATTGGCTAATTTTGACATGTCCACCTATCGTGGGTATGTTCCACTTTTGGACATCTCGGCTCTTGAGCGGGCTCATTTATTGCTTCCGTAAGGTCCCCCCGTCTTTATTTCGTATGCCTCCCGTATTGCCCACCTTCGTGGCACTATGGGTGGTGGCGCTTCAAGTTCTCAATTTGTAGGTACCGAAGGCGGCGGAGAGGCGGAAGGAGAGGAAGATGAACCCCAAGCTCAACCACAACCCCAAGCACCTCAAGCGGATGATCCGGTGGATTTGCGGAGGATTTTGAACCAAATCAATTCCAACAATCGTCAAATGAACTTAAGAATTGATGACTTGGTAGAAAACAACATGGTGATGAATGACAACCTCGACCTTTTGAGGCGTGAGCATAGATCGACTCGGCATCGGATGCTTTCCTTTTTCCGACGCCGCAATGTGGAGATTTCACCTACACCTCCGGATTCCCCGCCTCAAGCATAGGTTATTTTCTTTAATTTTATTTTTATCTTGTTATAATTTGGTACAATTTTAATTTTACTATGTTTGGTACATTTTCTATTTTTCATTTTATGTTGACTATTTCATTTGCTACCATTTATATCTTTATTATCGTATGCCTTATTTTGTTTTTAATTTTTATGTTTTCTCCATTTTTTTGCACCAATGAGGACATGGTCCAATTTAAGGAGATATACATATATCATTTACACATATACGAATAAATGCACCGAAAATATTATTTAGCAAAACGGAAAAAAAAATGCAACACTAATATATTGCAACACATTTTTCATATGTTCATAATTTAACCATAAGTTAATATGATTATTTGTTTAGGTTATCATTATCGTTAGAAAAAATATTTCTATACGTATACGGGTAATATTTTTAAAATTTTTCACAAATCTCCGATACGATTTTAAGTAAAATTGTCTCGAGTGAATGTATTTTAATTAAATAAATTCTTTATTTTCAATCTCTATTTTATATATCATGCAAATCATGATATAATAAATCTTATTTTAAATTTTCAATTAGGTTTATAGGCATTAAATTGAACTAACAATTTTTTAGCTCGGTTTGATTTCGTCTTACATTAACACCAATTGAAGTTTTTAAGGAAACTTTAGCCATAATATATGTTGAATTTTAAGTCAATATAGGATGAATGTGCTATCTTTCTTTTTCCCAATGAATTCTTAACTTTTGGCCACGATTGAGACCAACCTTATCACAATCGAGGTATGAAAGGGAAGAAAATTAAGTACCGTTTACTTTTGGCAACGGTTGCGACCACCCTTATCACAATCGAGATATGGAAGGAACGTTAAAAGCAAAAAAAATAATAATAAGCGTGTTTAAGTTTAAAGTAACGATTGCGTCCACCCATGGCATGGTCGGTACCTCTTAAGCGAACACAAAGCAATAAAATACGTATAAAGTTACGATCAAGACCACCCTTATCTCGGGCGTAACTAAGCAAATTAACCTAAGTACTTATTTTAATTTAATATATCTCACATATTAGTTTAGGTTTGGGAAAGAAATTTTGTGCTTTGAAATGCCTTGAGACGAAAGACTCAATAACATGCATGCTTATATCGTCCCGAATGCTTCAATTCCAAATTCGAAATACAAGACGAATGATATATCCTATTTATACTAAGTTAGTTTGATGTTTTGCGTATAAATTTGCCATGCGAAGCTAGTCTTTTCGGCTTAACTAATTCAAAAGGTAATACAGAGATATATGTTTTATTTTCATAAAGAGATTAGTTAAAGACTAAATTCAATTTAAAGTAACGATTGCGTCCACCCATGGCATGGTCGGTACCTCTTAAGCAAACACTAAGCAATAAAATATGTATAAAGTTACGATCAAGACCACCCTTATCTCGGGCGTAACTAAGCAATAATTAACCCAAGTACTTATTTAAATATATAATATATCTCACATATTAGTTTAGGTTTGGGAAAGGAAATTTTGTGCTTTGAAATGCCTTGAGACGAAAGACTCAATAACATTCGTGCTTATATTGTCCCGAATGCTTCAATTCAAAATTGGAAATACAAGACGAATGATATATCGTATATTATACTAAGTTAGTTTGATATTTTGCGTATAAATTTTCCATGCGAAGTTAGTCTCTTCGGCTTAACTAATTTAAAAGGTAATGCCAAGATATATGTTTTATTTTCATAACGAGATTAGTTAAAGAATAAATTCAGAAAAATTTTGCTCGGGACTAGCAAAAGATTAAGTGTGGAGATTTGTTAAGCCCAAAATATACCTAAAATATCATCAATAATTACATCAATATTGCTACTAATTTATGATATTTATAACTGTTTAGAAAGCTTTTACTCTCGAATATGTTTCTTTCATGCAAGGTACATAAATATTTGGTAAAATCCAAATAGGAACGAAAAGAGCTCAAAAACAGAAGAAAAACCCTACAAAAGGAGTCGAAGACGACAGAAATTAATAACGTCAAATCGAGGACGCGAACAAAAGCCGAAGAAGTGAAAAATGTTTCGTGCCGCGACCGCGGTCCCCAAATTCTCGGTCGCGACACGCATTCTTCAGCTTCTCCTTCCCTTCGTTCGAAGACCAATTGATGCTCCCCCATTCTCGGTAGAGATTTTAATATTCTCGGTACGAGCAGGAGTCTGTAGAAGCCTAGTTGCACACTTTCGTTTTCGATGAAACACGATCGTTCGGGTGGATAAAGATGTCCTTTCACAAACGGATACGATCCTTCACAACGGACACGAAACTTCAATCAATGCTCTTCAACATCTATAAATAAAGAGTTGATGAAAAGTTGAAGAGATGTAGAAAAAAGAGATTAGTATAGAATTTATGCAGAAATTCCGAGTCAAGTGATTCAGAAGTTAGATTTCGATTCTGTAAAAAGCAATATGTTGTACACACATTGTTTATTCAATAATAACAAGTTTAGCAGCGTTTAGACATTGTTCTAATTTAGTTTTCATTTTGGTAGTAGACCGACCCAGTCTCTATTACGAAGATTCAACGAGAAGATTGAGCAGAGGATCCGCCCCTGAGCCTGACAAACTCTAACGAAACCCAAGGAAAGGATTGACAACCCGTTCACTTGCAAGCTGTCGAATGTTTCCATGCTCCATGTTCTCTGTAAACTTGTATCAATTTATATTTCATCTAATAAAGTCCGTTCTATTCGATAGATTTTTATGCAGCACTTTGGTAAAGGATCCGAAGTGGATGTTGGTGTTTTCATTAAAACGTATTTAATTCAAAATCTTTACAAGGAAACTTTGTTGAACACTTAGGCAAATTATTATCTCGAAAGAGTTTTAATTTGATTAAGGGCAATTATCCCGGATAGGGTTTTGTCATGTTCAAAGCCAAATAATTAGAGGTTCCGTTATTTATTTCATCTTTATAATTAATACAAAGTTTAAAGTTGTTTTCTTTGCTTAATGCAAACAAATACATTTGTTTACTTTTCTAAAAAGTACTAAACGTTCCTATCTTGCAAATTCATTCTTAAATCAGAGTATTTTCTAACGTCTTCATACTCTAATCTAATTCTCATTCTAGCAATTTCAAAACCAAAACCGATTAAACGATTTTCCATATTATAAACCTTCAAATTAAATTTAACCGATTATAAATAAGTTTTGTTCGAAAAAACGTTCCCTGTGGGATCGATATCTTTTATTACTACAAGCGTATACCGTGCACTTGCGAAACTCGCTCAACAACAGGAGGAAGGGGAGAAAATCCAAGGAACTATTTTATTTCTTTGTGGTTTTGTGGAAAAGGGAAGAGGTGGATGAGGGGCGGGGTTTTGCTCTGTTTTTTCTTTTCCTGCAAGTAGCTGGAGGCAGGGTTTTGAACCAACAGACGACGGTCTTCTTTTTACTTCTCCGGCTATCAGGGCGGGACAGTTTAAAAACAAGACTGTAGGAGAATGGATCGAAGGGAAGAGGAAGGTCATGAAGAGGAGGAGGAAGGAGTTGGCATTGATCTGGGACTGGAGCCAATGGTTGAGGAATCCAGGAAAAGCTTGTGTCTGGTGGGCAGGTTCGTTTCTGATAAACTTATTAATTTCCCAGCTATGAAAATTAGACTTGCAAACATGTGGAGACCATGTAGGGGAGTGACGATCCAGGAAATAGGGGCAAGTCTTTATACTTTTGAGTTTTTCCATGAGATAGACTGTGATAGAATGCTTGCTGGAGGCCCTTGGAGCTTCGATAACTATGTGTTGGTAACAAATTACCTGAAAAAAACTGATAACCCTGAAAATATCAACTTAGAATGCATGACAATTTGGGTCCAGATTTATGATTTACCTATAGGGGCTATGTCAGAACATGTCGGGAGACAATTAGGTAATTTCCTAGGGGAGTTTCTTGAATACGACACTAAGAACAGTTAGGGTATGTACAGAGCTTATATGCGTATCAGAGTGGCCATTGATGTAAGAAAACCTCTGAAAAGATTTAAAAAGATCCGTAGGGCACAGGGGGATTGGCAGTACGTTAATTTTAAGTATGAAAGATTGGGTATTTTTGCTATCTCTGTGGAGTGATGGGACACACAGAATGTTTCTGTTCGAAAACTTTGGAACAAGGGGGGAGGAGATAAAGAGGGAATGGGGGGAGTGGTTGAAGGCACCGATTAGAAGAGGAGGGGATCAGGGTGGTTCACGCTGGTTGAGAGAGCCGAGGAGTGGGAGTGTAGCGGAACAGGACATATCGAGAGCAATGGGGGGATTGAGATTGGGATCGGGGTTAAACCGGCACTCGGTTCATCAGCAGGTGATAAGAATGTATGTTAGAGGGGGCTCATCTACTCAGCCCGGAGTAGTTGAGGAAACTGAGATGTTCGAGGACACGGAAAAAGAGAACGATGGGGTCGATGTTTTGGATGACAGGAAAAGGAGAAGGGGAGGTGAGATGGGAGGGGGAGGTGATTCTATGATGACAGACATTAGCAATGACCTATCAAAAGGCCTATCAGATAGCTCGGGCACGACACAAGAGGGTTCTATTTCTAGAAATGATAAAGAACTTTCTGATACAGAGAAATTGGCGAGACCTGGATTTCAGGTCCGCCAGGGACAATGAGTTGCATTAGCTGGAACTATCGCGGGATGGGAAACACTCGGGCAGTTCGCGCATTAGGGGAGTTAGTCCGGGCTAACAAACCTGATTTGGTTTTCCTCATGGAGACTCTCTCTGACGAACATAGAATGAGGGGTCTTGGTAGTAAGTTAAATCTTAAGGGAGTTTTTGCAGTAAATATGAGAGGAAGAAGTGGAGGGTTGGCAGTCTTATGGAAAGAAGGGATGGATGTGACAGTGCAGGGATATTCAGACCACCATATCGATCTTAACATCAAGCACGAGACAAAAGGCTACTGGAGGTTTGTGGGATTTTATGGGTACGCTGACAGGGGAAGGCATAGAGAGTCATGGGACCTTATCCGTATGGTTGCAGGTTTATCTATGCTACCTTGGGTAGTAATGGGAGACTTTAATTGCATCCTGCGCCCTGAGGAGAAGAAGGGAGGTAGTAGTTACCCTTCGGCGCTGAGTAGAGATTTTGCTAAGGCAATTGAGGATTGTGGTTTGATTGAGCTGACATGGGAAGGTAGCCAGTTCACTTGGGAAAGGGGGAGAGGTACAGCAGGGTGGGTGAGGGAGAAATTGGATAGGGGTTTGGCGAGTGGGGACTGGTTACAACTCTTTTCGGATTACAAAATCAGGAACTTGATAAGTCCCTATTCTAATCATAATCCGATGGGGCTGCAATTAGAGAGTAAGATGGAGAACCGCAAGAGAGGTGGCTTTCGGTTCGAGAATGTCTGGGTTAAGGAGCCGGGTTTCAGGGATGTTGTGGAGGAATGTTGGGAAAAGCAAAGAAGTTATGATACTACTTCCAAATTGGCTAGGTGTGCTGAAACAATGAATCAATGGGGAGTTGAGTATCATCACAAGTTTATGGTGAAAAAAGAAGGATTGATTAAGAGGTTGCAGTTTCTCCAAGATAAGGTGGGACGACATTTTGAACTACAGTATCTGGAGGTAAAGGGCAAGCTCAATCTAGTATTGGAACAGGAGGAGCAGTATTGGAAGCAGCGAGCAAAGGTGTTTTGGCTCAAAAATGGGGACCAGAATACCCGTTATTTCCATTCTCGTGTGAAGGCAAAGAGGAGGCAAAGGGTAATATCAGGACTACATGATGAAAGTGGCAACCTATTAAGTGATTCGGGGTCGCTTGGGGCGCATATCAGTGAGTATTTTAAACAACTCTTCTCCCCTTCTTTATTTACTCAGAATGATACTGTAAATGTCCTTGATAGTGTAGTTACAACTGAAATGAATGATGATTTAACTGCTCCCTTTAGAATTGAAGAGTTTAAAAGTGTTGTTTTCTCTATGCATGTTGACAAATCCCCTGGACCCGATGGCCTAAGTCCAGGTTTTTACCAGCACTTTTGGGATATAATTGGGGAGGATATTTTTAGAGCCTGTGTAGGCTGGTTGGAGAGGTTAGAGTTCCCTGTAAATCTGAATGATACCTCTATTGCCCTGATCCCAAAAATTGAAGTCCCTCTGACAATAAAGGATTATAGGCCTATATCTTTGTGTAATGTTCTTTACAAAATTATTGCAAAGGTCTTGGCTAACAGGTTAAAAGGGTGCCTATCTAACATTGTCAATGAGAGTCAATCTGCTTTTGTCCCTGGAAGGTCTATAATTGATAACGTACAGATTGCTTTTGAGACTATTCATTATATGAATAGAAACAATAGAAGGGCTGGAGGGGAAGTGGCCTTGAAAATTGATATTAGTAAAGCCTATGACAGAGTTTATTGGGGCTTCCTTGAAGCAGTGCTATATCGATTGGGTTTCCAGGTGAAATGGATTAAGTGGATAATGCTCTGCATCACAACGGTAAATTACAATGTAGTGGTTAATCAGGCCCTTGAGGGGCCAATAAAGCCAGGCAGGGGATTAAGGCAGGGAGATCCTCTTTCTCCCTATCTATTTATATTGTGTGCAGAGGTGCTATCAAAGCTGATTGTCAAAGCAGAAAACGAGAACAGACTACAGGGTAGTCGAATTTGTAGGGGGGCTCCATCAGTCTCGCATCTGTTCTTTGTAGATGACAGTTTTCTGTTCTTTGGAGCGGAAGTGGAGCAGGCCAGGGCAGTGGTGGCAATTTTGCATGAGTACGAAGTAGCTTCGGGTCAGGCTATCAATCTGAACAAATCAGGCATTTTCTTTAGTAGAAACGTACATGGCAGTTTGAGGGGAGAAATCAGCGCGGTCTTAAATGTCACACAGGCTTTGGACACAGGTCGCTACTTGGGGCTACCCTCCTTAATTGGGAGATCAAAAAGAAATATTTTCTTGTTTCTGATTGATAGACTAAGAAAGAGGTTTGGAAGTTGGGGATTTAGATTTTTATCGAGTGCTGGAAAAGAGCTGTTACTAAAATTGGTAGCTCAGGCTCTACCAACTTTTTGCACGAGCACCTTTCTGCTGCCAAAATCTATCTGTGCTGAGCTGCAGCGTATGATGAATTCCTTTTGGTGGGGTATGAAGGAGGGTGGAAGGAAAAACATGCACTGGTTTGACTGGGAGACCCTATGTCAAGGGAAGAATCAGGGAGGACTTGGATTTCGAGAGCTTCAGCTATTTAACCTCTTACTTCTAGGAAAGCAGGGATGGAAACTGCTTCACAACCCAAATACTATGGTTAGTCGTTTGTTCAAAGCCAAATACTTTGCTACTGGCCCGTTTCTATCCTCCAAATTAGGCAATAATCCTAGTTTCGTTTGGAGGAGTATATGGGGATCCATAGAGCTACTAAAATTGGGGGTCAGGTGGAGAGTAGGAGATGGGAAGGGAATAAGTGTATGGAAGGATCCATGGGTGCCAAATGCAGAAAAGTTCATTATCAACTCTATTGGAATTGAGGGACTGGACGATATGAAAGTAAATGAACTGTTTATGGAGGGATCTAGATTGTGGGATAAGGAGAGAGTGTATGGGTGTCTTTGTGAAGAGGAAGCTCAAAAAGTGTGTGCTATTACGTTACCTGTTAGGGAAGTGGAAGATATTTAGATCTGTCACCACACAAAGGATGGGTTATACTCGTCGAAGTCGGGGTATAGAGCGATTGAGAAGGAGCTTCATAATAGAATGCCGGTTGATGTGTGGAAGGTGTTGTGGGAGTTAAACATTCCTCCCAAGTGGAAAACCTTCATATGGAAGGTGTGTGCGGGTTGTCTTCCCACCAGAGCCAATCTTAATCGCAGACATATACCTGTTCCGGTGCAATGTATCAATTGTGGAGAGGAGGAGGAAACTTGCCAACATTTATTCTCACTTTGTTGTCTTGCATGTGAATGTTGGAGGGAAGCAGGCATTTTGCTACTTGTTGGGGATTTTACCACAGCTATACAATGGCTGATGGCAAACTCTTCAGCAATTAATAAAGATCTTCTGTCAAAACGAGTTATGGTTCTGATTGTGATATGGAGGCAGCGCAACAACAAGCTCTGGAATGAGATAGAAACAACAGCATCTGAATGTATTCGACGAGGCAATCTGCAGCTTAATGAATGGAGGGCAAGAGCACACGTGGACCTGCAGGGCAGAACCGTTCGAACAAATATAGAGCACACGGTACCAGCGACGGCAATGGAGGGATATACGACAGACGCTACGGGTGACATCCGCAGATTACCGCGGATCAATCCGCAGCAGGGAGCTCAGCAGACAAGGGGTCGTAGGGATTATAGCAGACCGCTCCTAATTGCAGGAGCAGAAGCGAACATTGCAGTACAAGAGAGGAGTCTGTCAGATGCGGATGTTGGGCAAGTTAGGGACCAGCAGTGCGAACCACAGGCACCAGTACTGGCAACGTGCAGAGTCGAAACATCAGTACCAACGGACGCCGAGCGACACTTGCAAGGAGCAAAATGGCGCTGCCCATGACGGAATTATTTGAAATGCAACGTGGATGGCGCTATATTTCGTGAGCTGGACACAGGGGGTACTGGAGCTATACTACGAGATGAAACAGGTTCATTTTTATGCTTCACCAGTAAAGTATGGGAAGGTCTGTTCACGCCATCAACGATTGAAGCTTTAGCATTGAGAAAGGGTCTCCTTTGGGCTGTTACAAATCAAAGAGCTTACGTCGAGTTTGAATCAGACGCCTTAAATGTGGTTAGTGCAGTGTCTAAACGACATGATGATTTATCGGATTTCGGATCTATTATCCAGGATTGCAAAATTATTATTGTTAAACAACCGGGGTTTCTCGGTGTCTTATGTTCTAAGATTAGCGAATGAGGCTGCTCACTTAGTTGCTAGGCACTCTCGTTCCAATGCTAATTCGTCTTGTGTTTTTGTAGCGCCTCTGTGGCTAACTTTGGTTCTTGAACAGGACAAATTGTCCGGTTCGATTTATTGAAAGGTCTATTTTTTATTCAAAAAAAAAAGATAATATGTATATATTTTTATGTGGATTTATACGGATTGGGCTTGAGATTTGATTTTTAAGTCCGAACTCATCCCTGTCTCAAGCCCTTCTGAATTAATAGTGGGTTGGACTGAATTTGAACTAAGCATTTTTACATGAAAGTCTGATAGGCCTGGTCCGAATCCGATCACACCCCATCCACGGACAGATATACTCTTGATTATCAACGTTGAGAATAAAATTTTATTATTTTAAATGCTAAAAACAAATTTACTGTTGGAGATATTGTTACATTTTATGCTTGAATTAAATAATGACTAGAGTTAAATACGAAATACTTATAAGAGCAAAATAGGTGAGGGTATAGACGACCAAAATAGGTGAAGGTGGATATCCTTCAACGTTCAAAAAATTCAAAATCAAGGTTGGTGCCGAGCCTGGAGGTTCGGATTCAGTGGTGGCCCATGTGGCGCGGGCTTAACGGACCCACTTCACGGGCATCAAGCAGTCCATTTGATAATATTTTCCACATTATTTTAGGCATACTCAATTGGAAGGTGACACGTCCTCTATGTAAGAATAGTTGTCCATGGATTAAACGTCAATTTAACCCTAAAGTTGATAAACAATTTATTAGAATAGAGATGAGGATAAATGTTGAAATAGAGATAAAAATATGATAATCGAGTATTATTATTCAATGTTTGGTATGCAGGATAGAGATGAGGATAAAATAATACATTTTACTATTTTAACCTTATTTAAACTACATAACATTAATTTGAGGGATAAGATTGACTTTTCCATCCTATTAAAATCGCATGAGCTTATCTCATCTCCTTATATCACCTCCCTTCTAGGTATAAGATTTGAGGAATAAGAGGTTTATCTCTCATCCGTCTCACTCTTCTATCTCCTAAACAAACACATGATAACTTATCTCGTGTTTTTTTATCCCTATCTCACCTCCTATATCCCTTCTAATAAACACCCTGTTAAGTCCAAATTGAAGTTTATGTATAAACTCGCTCATTAAATGATAATATTTGATAAATTAACTTAAATACAATTAATTTTAATATTTAAAAGTTTATTAAATAATAATAATTTCATAATTAAGTGATACCTAAACTTCGATCTTAACTAAATTGAATCTGTCTATCAACTTCAAAGGTTTAATTGACCCTTAATTCGTTGTCCATGAGGTCTCATGTTTTTAATGGGAAGAAATGTGATTTGAGGCGCAATCCTATTACATTTTGGACACTAACTAAATACTTCCTTAGTCTTCCTATATAAAAAAATTTCCTTATAATACATCACATTTTAATTCAATCCATACACATTAATTGACTTTTATCAAATATACTAATTAATATTGATTTGACTGTTTAAGGGTCTCAAATCATTTAAGTTAGATCTCGAGTTCGAATCTTATCGTACGCAAAAAAAAAAAAAATTAATTGGTAGAGAATTCATCTAAAGAGTGTCTAACGACTCTCAAACCAAGAAATTGGACAAACTATAAAAAAATAATGTAAGATTTTTATTCAATTAATACAAGGGTTAAAAAGTCTTGTAATTAAAATTAATTACATTTATTAGTTCTTATATATTAGGCCTAAACCATATGCAGCCACCTGAACTTGTCAATTTTGGTCATTTTGCCCCCTGAACTTACGGGACAACCTATTTACCCCCTCAACTATTTAAAAGTGGTATTAGCAACCCCCTATTTTCATTATAACGGAAACAAAATGAAATTCCAACATTAGTACAAGTGTTCATGAAAGTATTGGAACTAGTCTGCATATATATAACCTCATTTAGAGCTTGTTTTAGTAGTGCATAACCCTATATGCAATTTTTATAAGAGAACTTGTGTATTGTCTATACTAACCTGATTTGCAGCTTATTTTAGTAGTGCACAACCCTTTTTATTATGACATTGGTGCTTGCAATGAAAAATGTCATAATTGTTTCCGTTATAATGAAAATAGGGGGTTGCTAATACCACTTTTAAATAGTTGAAGGGGCAAATGGGTCGTCCCGTAAGTTCAGGGGGCAAAATGACTAAAAGTGACAAGTTCAGGGGCTGCTTATTGTTTAGGCCTATATATTATTCTAAAAGGATATATTGTTAGAATTATTCGGGTAATGGACCGAATAATTAATCTGTCTGAAATGGAATCGTGCCTCCCTCACTCTTTGTGTCTCCCTCTCTTTGTCTAAGACGTCGATTTAGTTTGTGGATTCTTCATTTTCATCTCGTAATTAATATCTACGTGAGTGATACGTGACTGATGATACGAGATTGTGGTAAATTTGATTCTTCCGTTGTTTATTTTCCTTCTTCTTTTCAAGAGGTAAGCCTTAAACCCATATTTGTATTAGGAATATTTGTTAGGATAATCCCTTCATTGGTATCAGAGATACATATCTCATATTTTGTCTATTTTGATCCGTGAATATGAATTAGCTTTTGCATGATAGGATTAATATTTGTATTAGATTTGTGTTAATTGGGCATGTATACGTGTTTTTCAGAATGTTTTGGGTGAAAAACGGCACCAAAACCGCAAAACCTGTGTAATTTTATGATATATGGTTTTCTATTTCGGAATAGTGCGAATTTCAGTCTCAATCGAGAGTGTGTGTGTCTCAAATCCTATTTTTTGTATCGTATGGACAAGCGAAATTCACCATCGCGACCAAAGATCCCTAAAACCCTAGACCGAGCCAAGTTTGGAGGCCAACCAACAATAGGAAGATGGTGTGAGATCCCCACGAGCCACATATGAGGGCCACATGTCGCGCATGTGGTGCGTGAGCCAACTATGAAGCGACACGTGGCCGCATGTGGCCAACCATAGTGCACCACGTGGCGTGTATGGACCCCACGTGCCAAGCGCGTGTGCGGCGCATTGGACAGTCTTCTTAACCCATCTTTGACCCGATTTTTTCCAGTATGTGTTTTGAAATTTTTTGATTTCCTGGTAATTTTCAGACAATCAAAATATTTAATTTCGATTTATTTTATATTCTAAAATCATTTAAAAAATCAGAGAAAGTTTTTTTTTCTTTTTTCATAAATTACATGGAATTTTTATGGAAATTCTATTAATCAAAAATAATTTTTGGGAACATTTTTGGTTCATCCAAATGCATTTTAATTGATAAAGATATTTTTATATATGAACTTTAACTCTTTTTTCTTTTAACTGCCTTTTTTATATTAATGGCTTATACCAAACACAATCATGTGGTTCCTCGACTCGTGCTCAATTCCCTAAGCTACGAAGATTACGAAAGGAGAAAATAAAATGAAAGATAACACGTTACATCTGGTGGGACGATGTGGATGCAATTGCGCATCATATGGTCAAGATGCATAATCTGATTAAAGGTGCATTTTTGCTGATGGTCTACCCCAAGCTCAAAAACTCGTTCGTCTCATCAATGTGTTGAAGAGATCGTCCACATCTCCAAAGCTTAGACATTTGTATATCTCAAGTTGGATTAAAGTCGGGATGCATTACGGAAAGCCTGTAATTGTCATAATGAATTGGTTGGACAATATGCTTATCACAACCGTTGCCGATTGTTCTGGTATGGAACTGAGATCGAGTATGCTCCTTTATGCACCTTAGGACAGTTCTAATCAAAATCTGTTATGATTACAATTCGGATGATGAGTGATTTTGTTTTCATTTATGATGGGAGCCGCAGAGCGGCGATGCACTCGAGGTGATCTCCACTACTACGGCTGCTCAAGTAAGGGATAAGTGAACCCGTCGTTATTAAATAATAAATCTAGTTAAGTCCAGGTATCGAATCAATGAAATTTATACCCACAAGTATTAAACTACTCGGTTCTACACATTATCTAGGCGGTGAATACTTTAGGTTAGTTTGGTGATAATTATAAACTACTCCTAAGCTATAGGTGAGACAGTTTTTATGCGTTTCAAACCCTTATGGAATGATACAGATGGCGTTAAGTTACAACATGTGATAAATAGTATTTCACGATATATACGCGTAACAATTTACTGTTGAAAATGCGATTATATGCAAAACAACCAAATTTGTGAAGTACTTAGGTCGTGGTTCCCTCTTATAAGGCGACTCTAATGCTTAGGTTCAGAAAATAGGGCACGTAAGTTCCATGGTTCGTTAATTCCTACGGTTTCCGAATTGTCCATTCTGGTAGAGCAACACCTATGTGAATCCTAATGGATTTCAGAGTTTGTAATCAACCTACACAATAATTAATTATGAGAATCAAAGCAAAGAGTAAACATTAACGAGTATAGTGAAACTGAAAATCATAATCATATATTATTACTATAAAAAGCGTAAATGTGGCATACAACCGAATCTAGAATATAGGAAGAGTACAAACTAGTTAACAAGGAAAAAGGGAAGAAGAATCAACCCTTAGAACTAGCTAACTGGACTTAAGGTCGTCGTTTTGAATTCGGAGGTGGAACTCTTGAGCTTGGGGGATGTGAACGGAATGTATCTTCATCGGGGTGATGGGAGAATTACAACAAGCTCTCAAGATGTAAGGATTTTATTACACAAAATCTGAATGTCTAATTGAGTGTCAAGCACTCCTATTTATACAGAAATCAAGTCTGGATACAATTGTACTTATATATTTTTTTATTGTTTCACACACAAAATGTTAAAAAATGGCCCCACACGCCGTGTGGCTAGCTCACACAGTGTGTGGGCTTGCTTCTAGTCGAATTCGGGCGAAAATTGTCGGACGAAAGTTTTCTAGTAATATTTTTTTTCATAAAATACTATCATTAACGGGTTTAACTAATTTCAAACATCAATAAAAAAACTTAAATCTTTTTTTTTTATATGTGTTAGTGCGAGTTGCATATTACTTATTAGCGAAAGCAAATAATTACGTTTTTTTTTGTGATTTTAAAATAGATTTAAAAACAGAACATATTTAAACTGAACGGCCCGTTACCTATCGCGATGGACGCCGCGACCGCCGAAGCTATGTCAATCCGCGAGGCTCTCAGCTGGTTAAAAGAGGCCAACCAAAGTCGGGTCCTCATCGAATCTGATGCACTCATAGTCGTTCAATCTTTGGCCCGCACATCAGAGGCATTGACGCCTTTTAATGTCATAGTCAACGATTGTCGAGCACTCATTGATAATCTTGTGGAGTGCTCGGTATCCTTTATTAAACGATCGGCCAATGTTTCGGCCCACTTACTTGCTAGGTCTGCAATCGATAGCGGTTGCTCGAATGAGTGGTCATTGCTTCCACCGTCGTTCCTATGTAATAGCTTAATCTTTAATCAGTAATATATCCAGTATTTGCATTCAAAAAAAAAAAAATACAATATGTTATAAGAATCGGAAACAAAATGAGATTACTTGATGCCACGTGTAGTATGTTATATACCAAGAGTTATGTTTCTTTGGTAATTTTTCTAAATTTGAAAGATCTAATTAAATGACGGTTTACATATGACTATTAAATATTTATAATGCATTTGCAATCTAGCTAATTACCAATGTTATCAGAACCGGACCGGACATCAAACCAGATTGATGATTAGGTCACGGATCACTTGGTTGGATCGGATGGTTCGGATTGGTCGAACCAGATGACGTAATAAATAAATAAATAATATTTATATACATTAAATATATATAATTAATTTAAAATTATTTTTATACATTATATATATCCAAAATAAATTATAAACAACTTTTAGTGTGTTATTTTTTGTTAATTTGAGTCTTAAATATATAACGAATAAATTAAATTCAGAATAAATTGAAATATATCAATGTATTCTATGCCATAAGATCTTTTTAAAAATATATTATAAACTCAAAACGGACAAATGATGAATAAGAAATTGATGCTCAAAGTGAACCACTTGAAATGGTTTGGAAGAAGATAAAATAAAATTAAACATTTACATTCCACATAGGAAAGAAATGAGAAACTTAACTAGTTTATATGTAAATTGACTTTACAAGCCTTTAACAAATTACTAGGGAAAAGGCACTCTCACGCGCAGGGAGGCCGACCGCCAGGTCCCAGTCCAACCCCGGGCTGAAATAACCAGACAGGCTCGGACCGACTTCCTTCTCGGCGGCCGGTCCAGTCCGAGCCTGATAACATTGCTAATTACTTTTATTATTATTATTATTATTATTATTATTATTATTATTATTATTATTATAAAAGGATCTAGCTAATTACTATTCAAATCAAATAAAGTGGTTGGTTCTCTTCCTTCTTTAAATAAAAATAAGTATAATTAATTCATTTCTAATTTTATGTCATTCCCCTAATTAAAAACAAGTCTTAGATCTTCAACTACCATTTCTAGAAAGATATTAAAAAAATCCCTGAATGGGATATTGAATTTAAATCATTTACATTTTGAGCAAAAATAACTTAAGAGTTAAAATTCCATTGGAAATAAAATAATTAATGATGATTTGGTGATCCATAAAGAGAAGTAAAAAGTGCATTAATGGTTCTTCACAAAAAAAAAACATTAAATTAATTCCTAAATGGTATATATAATTAATTGTTGATACATCCATAATTTAATTTCTAATACCATATCATCCAATTTAATAAGAGATTTTCTTAATTTGTTTTTTTTTCTTATATAATTACTCCCAACAATAATAAATATCTGATCTGCTAAAGCTATAAAAAAGTAATAGTTTCACATGGTTTGGTGAACCCACAAAATTTGACTATTTTGGTATTCAAATGATTAGAATTCATGAATTACCAATTTAACTTTGTTGCATATTATTATTGTTTATTATTATTATTTCATGTTGTGAAGATGGCAAGCCACATCATCAAAATGCCTTACTATCCTTTCTATTTGGCAAGAGAATTATTTTACACTAAGGGAGAAAAACAATAATTTCTCCAACTCTGTGTGATGATTTCAATTAATGTGTCACAACACCAAAAATAATACATTATGTCAATAAAAGTCAAGGTTTGAATGTATCATATCAATAAGTTCAATATGTTAATAAAATATATGGTCTCTTAATTGAACAAAAAAAAAAAAACATTCCTTTACTTGAAAATATGTATAATAACGTGTAATTTCTATAAAAATTTCCATTAATTAAATATGTAAAAAAAAAAAAAAGAACATAATAAATTTGAAGTTTAAAATGTTAATTAATAATGGTTATTTTGATTAATTAGATGACATATATAGATATTGCTTTACTCGGAGAAGAGGGCAGTTATATTATATGATATAGGTATCTTATCTTGTAGGAGTTGATTTGAGGGAGAGGAATGGTATTGGTAGGTTAGGTAGAATCAAATCTGTATAAATGCTCTAACTAACTACACCAAAATTATTAATTCCCTAAAATTGAAAATGTCCAAAGCAAGGTACTAGGAATATCACAACCACCTAGCTCTAACTTCTTTCATTTTAATACAACTTTGGCTTTTCTAGATTTTATGGATTTGCCAAGACATCATCTTCCCAAAATTTGAAAATAATTAATTAACTGATTTCTAACCAAGCGAGTAATTAAAGTTTTCTTCTCTTCTCTCTGGGTAAAACTTTCCAATTTTGTTTCATTGATGTTTTTCTTTAGTTTTCTCAATTCAAAATTTGAGATTTCAATTTGTGATACCTTATTTTATTTTATTTTTGTCTAGACTTAATAACAGTTAAGTTATTCTTTCTAAAGTGAGGAATAAGGAAAAATTAATAGAAATAATAGCAAACAGATATTTCTTATAGAAAATGAATTATTAACAATTAATGATAATTAATGTAGGATTAAAGCAGGGATGAATGCTGGGATTAATGGAAAATTAATAGCAATTACAGATGAGTAATGACATGACTGTTCATCTACATCTCCATTTGATAACATCCACATATTATTCTTGGGGCAAATCCATAAGAATCTATAAATAGAAGGATCGATTGGTACAAAGTACCGCCACAAGACAAGATCCGCCAAAGTCAAGGCAGTGGCGTATGCCAAAAGCCATACGCAATAAAGAACCTACGTTCGCCAAGTTGGGACAGACACGCCTTCCAAGATAGATTCGCCCTTGGAGCCACTGAGTCATTTTTCAAGAAACCGCTATAATCAATAGCATTAAATGGTTCCATAAAGGCATTAACGGTCAGATATAAAAAAAAAATGTATCATTAATACATTATAGGGGCATTGAATGAAGGACTGTCTACTTACCACTTCGATGGTTATGAAATCTAGTATAAATACCCCCACTCCGAGGTATTCAAGGTACACATTCTGATTCTCTATTTTTGTGCTTATAGTTTATTTTCAGAATTATTACTGACTTAAGCATCAGAGTGTCTCCGGCCGAACCTAACGGCACCTTACAGAGAAAAACTCCATTAAAAAAGTTTCCCAAGTTATCAAGACTGTAAGTGAGATAACCCGAATTCAGTCACAGTTAAAGCTTTTATCTTTTTGTAAATATATTTAATAGGAATCAAACATATAATCACTTTCCATTCCGAGAAATTTTATGTTACGCCCGGCATACCACATCAAATACTGATGTGGTATGCCATAACCAATCAAAATCAAACACCTGTAAAAAAATTAATTTAATTATTAATAAAAAAATACAACTTTTTAGAGCTGCTTTTTCCTGTCTCTTCCCCAGTTTCTTCCCCCGACCACCACACCTTCAGCCGCTCTCTTCCGCCGACCACCACCAACTCCGTTCGATTTCTAACATTTTTTTAATTATCCCTTAGATTAATGGAATTGAAGAAGCAGGTCTCTTGTTTTTTTCAATTGGCCAATTATTTTATCCATCCTTTCAACTGCCAATAACAATGACGTAAATCAAAACCCAGATTTGAACCAAAAAGAAAAAAAAATTCAAAACTCAGATGGCTTGAATTTGCAGAAAAATGAATGAGAGTTTAAGCATTTGGGTTCAAATCCAAATGACAAACTTAGTTGATTTGTTTGATTCCCTTCTATTCATAGGGCTTCTAGCAATTTCCTAGCTGATTTTGTCCATCCCAATCACTATATCTAACCGAACGCAGCAGACTCCGTCTCCGCCGTGTTCGCCGCCGCCACCTTAACCTCCTCCTCCACTGCTTCGACCTGCATCATCCCCCCTCCTTTTTAATATATCTGACTAAATTCAACCAAATTATAACTAACCCATACATGCAAATACAGTGGTGGTCGGGCGGAGGAAAAAGGTCTGAAGCGGTGGTGTCGGCACAGCGATTAGGTAAAGCTAAATGTTTTATGGGGAAGTGAAAACAGAGAAAGAACACGCGTGTCTTTTAGGACTAAACCAAAATTAATTAATTTATTATTTATAATAATTTTTTTTACAGATGTTTTAAAACTAGTGGCTGAGGCATACCACATCAGTATTTGATGTGGTATGCCGAGCGTAACATAAAATTTCTCTTCCATTCCACAGATTAATTCAGTTTATATTGCGAACATCATCGTAAGGTATACACTAACTAGTGTATTAAATAATTGTTTATGTAGCATCAAATTATTATTATAATAAAGTTGATATTTGAAGTTGTGAAGGTGGATGAGTATTCGAATGTCGACGTGGAAATACAAACAGGCAGTCCATGTTATTAGGAAAGTTGAAAAAAGCATGCATTCATATATAATTATAATTTATAATGAATTGCAATAATTATTATCGGGTGGCCATGGTGCCCATTTATAAAAAGAGAAAATATGTCCAGTGCCGAAAGCATATAACCCATCCAAATCACACCATAACTGTAAAAAAAAAATGTTACAGAGCGGAAGAGAAATCTCATTCAGTAAATGCCTTCTTATTCAAGCAAGGATCACTTTGTTAACGGACCAACCCTATGTTCTACTACCTAAATATTTTAAGGGATTTAACTTCTATCTTGTTGAAAATGAGTGGATTTAACCTCTCTAAAAAAAATGTATAGGTTACCTATTGTCTAAATTAAAGAATCAAATATAAGAGTCTGTTTGGCTACGTATTGTTTGATGTTTCTGTTTACTGTTGCCTTTGGAAAACGCTACTTTTCAGCGGTAAAAGGCAAACAATAGGAGTCTAACCAAACACCTAAGTTGACTTTTAAAGTGAAAAGGCAAACACCTTCTAAATAGGCTTGAGATTGTTGAGATTATCATCTTTCTTGGTGTATTCAAAAAACTTTTTCTCCTCATACCGTCTTATCCAGGAGCACCAAGGTAATTTCACTCATTGTGACCTCTAATAAAAAAAAAGGTATGTTCCTCTCTTTAGGACATATTTCACTCCATTTTAGTACTTTTCCTCACAACCTTATTGATTTTTACACCAGAATATACCCATGGGACCTACCACAGCGTATGTCAACCTCTAAAGACGGAGTCAGCTAGCAAGCTCTTAGAGTAGGCCCAATATTTGGTGTGGTGAGCGTGGATATATAGTTACTTGAACAACCTTCAACCTATTTTCTCAACTTGGCCAATTGAGCAACCTTTCTCGCAAAATGTTCTCATTGTCTAGAGTTCTCGACAGGACTCTAGTAAGCATCCTAAAGGAGGAATTGGCCTCGATGACTTCTCGACAGCCACACCTTCCGATGACAACGAAGCTAACAACTATGAAGGCATCATTCATACCAAACACACTGATCATATTGCGACTTTCGCATCGGTCCTACAAAAGCCGCAATAGTCCCAGTTGCATCATAATAACCACCAAATATGAGAATACCTTACAAGAGAGTGGTCCCCCATACCGATCAGGTGAGGAAGCAGCCCCTTACAAGAGCCCAGTGAACAAACCAGGACAATCGATGGACCTAACCCAAAGGTAACTCCTAATAGTAGAGCCTTTGAGAATCGCAATGTAGTAAGCGAGCCTGCTAGACCGAAATGGATGAATCCTAGGACATGTTATTTCAAAGGTTCCTCGATAAAAAGGTCCTATAAGGTATGGTAAGCTATCAAATACCTTCTCATACTCATTTGGCTCAGGAAGTAATAGACACACCATTCTCATCGCATTGGAAGACACCTCGACTACCCCAGTACACTGAATTGGAAGACCCTAATGAGCTTTGTGTTGCCTTCATAAGTATGATGAACTTGTACACATAGGATGATGCAATCATGTGCAAGATATTCCTCATTACTTTGATAGGAACAACACATGAATGGTATATGGAATTTCTTGCGGGACTAATGATAACATTCAAGCACCTAAAGGACCTATTTGTAGCCTGATTTATTAGGCGAGTCAAAGCAAATCAGCACTAACTTACATGATATCCACCAAATGAGCACTGAGCCTTTGTGTGACTATCTAACCAGATTCCATAAGATGGAATCCTCTAGGAAAACACTTAACTAGAATTCTCCACTAGTGCGCTAGCAAAGGGTACTAATTGTGAACCGCTATGACAAAAATGCTACATCAACCCTCCTTGCAACTTTAAGGAATTGATGGCTATAGGCCAACCTTAGTCAGGTATGATGATAGCAAGCACCCTACAAATTATATGGAAAACGATAGAGACAAGGCTCAAAAAGATTCACAATATAGAGAAAGGGGTGGGTTGAGAAGGACGCTAGTGAGGGAAAATGTGAGAATAAGGGCTCCAGCCGAAGGCGATGACATAATTGGAGGCCATTTGCATAAGAGGGCGGGAAATATGGAAGCTCGGGGATAAGATTTGTAGATATAGCTGAAACGAGCGTTACATTGAGGCACCACCTCGAGAAGCCAAAAGCACAAGCCAAAAGTCCAAATATACACCACAGAGTATAGACACTCCTTAGGAAGCAAGAAGGGTCACCCCACATAATAAATAATGCAAGTTCTATAAGAGGAAAGGGCATACAACCGATGAATGCTACCATTTCAGTAAGGAGGTGGAGCGATTGCTCATTCAAGTCCATCCCCCATGAGAGTAGTGTATATGGGATGAGGAACCCAAAGGATGAGGAAATCAAGGTTAAATATGCAATGGTACCAAACGTCCGAGATACGAAGTCGAGATGTATGTAATACAGTAGGGAACCCCCAACATGGGTAGGGCACCGCCAAATAAAAGGTAGTAGGGGAAATTGCTTCTCAATCTATTCGCTCCTTCTACCTCCTTGACACGAGGCCTTAGTGGTTTCTGCGGTTGTCAACGATTTTCTAGTCTAGAGGATCATGGTAGACACTGGTAGCTCAATCAAGTTATTCACCACGTGAGTGTTGCGTCAGCTAAAGATACCATGTAAGCACCTACGCAGAAACTCATATCCATTGGTCAAAAATTTTGATATAGAAGTCCATGTGGTAGGAACGACATAGCTCTAGGTTGTCTTCAGTGATAATAGGTGGAGGCAAGCAGTCAAATCCGAGTTCATGGTGGTGGACATAACGCTTGATTGTAATGCCATTATTGGCTAACCTATACTCGTCGAGGTTAATGCATCCATAAACATACGTAAACTCACCATGTCTATTCCTTGCAACATCGATGTCATAATAATAGCCATAGATGGAAAGAGGGCACAAAAGGTACATTGGGCGTCTCTAACCCAAACCATACTTTGGCAATCGAGATATTGCACACACCAAATGAGATGAGAGGCTATGACCCCCAAACTATTGGAAGGGATGGAGACATTCTAGCTTAGGGAAGACCGATAGCTAAAAATGGCCAGGAAACTTCTTGATTCCTTGAAAAAAGATCTACAAATGACCCTACATAGATTCGAGGATGTGTTTGCATGGACTCCCACATCGAAGGGGATAAGTCCAGAGCATATGACCTATAGCCTAAATGTGGATCCATAAAATCCCCCCATCCAACAAAAAAAGGAGAAACCATATGAGAGACAAGATGGAAGCCATTAAAAAAGAAGTCAAAAAGTTGATGGGTGCAAGGTTCATTAGAGAGGTGCATTGCCCTACGTGGCTAGCCAACATGATCCTGGTGAAGAAACATAACAGATCTTACAGAATGTGTGTAGACTTCATTGATCTTAACAAGGCAAGTCCTAGGGATTTTTATCCACTGCCTAACATCGACCAACTAGTCAAACAAACGGCATGTCACCAAGTGTTATCTGTCATTGATTGCATCACAGGATATCATCAAGTTCCTATAAACTCATGCGATGAAGAAAATACGGCGTTCACCACTCGCATGGGCACCTTTTGTTACAAAATGATGCCCTTTGGCCTAAAAAATGTGGGTAAATTACACCAATGGTACTTGAACTTTACCCTATTCACACTTTGGTACTTAGATTACATTTTGTCTCAAAAATATACTTGAAGTAACGATGACCGAAAAATTTAGTGTATTTTACCGGTTAATGATCGGTCAACGTGGGTTTCATATGTTAATTATGTCAATGATACCCGAACTTTACCTTAATTCACATTTTGGTACCTGAATTTTATTTTATCCTGAAAACATAACTCAAGTAAAGGTGACTGAAAATTTTAGTTCATTTGATCGGTTAGTGACTGGATAACATGAATTTGACCATTTTAAACTAAACATTGGGACTCACCATACACTCAATTAACATAAAATTATAATATTGCCTTAATATATACATATATATATATATAGATAGAGAGCGAGACAGCTAAATAGTAGTATTGTAATTTTATATTAATTGAGTGTGTGAGGGGTCTCAAATTTTAATTTAAAATGGTCAAACTCGCATTGACCGATCACTAATTGGTCAAATGTACTAAAATATTGGATCATCTTTACTTGATGTGTATTTTTGGAGAAAATGAAATCTAGGTACCAAAGTGTGAATTAGGGTAAAATTCTGGTACCATCAGTGTAATTTACTTGTCAAACTCGTATTGACTGGCCACTGACCGGTAAAATATACTAAATTGTCCGATCATCGTTACTTCAGGTATATTTTTGAGACAAAATATAATCTAGGTATCAAAGTGTGAACTAGGATAAAATTCAGGTATCATTGGTATAACTTACTCTAAAAAATGTTGGCTATGGCCCTGTTTGGTAAAGAGCGTTTTGGGATAAAAAGAGCGGTTTTGACCAACTTTAGCTGTTTGACCACTGAAACCGCTAATTGGAGTGTTTGGTGGAGAGAGATTTGGGAGAGAGATTTGGGAGAGAGTTTTGGGATGAAAACGCTAATTTAGAAAAAGGCTCTTAAAATGAGCTTTTTCAATTAGCGTTTTGCAATATTAAAATTAATGGATTTCTTTAACCCTAATAGATGGACTCCTCCTCTTCTTCTGCGCCAAAATTAAAAAAGAAATGTCCTTATTCGTCTTTTTGCACAAACCGCTATTATCAATCAGCTAATTTTTACCAAACACGTCTACACAAACAGCTAGTCAAATCAGCTAACAGCTAACAGCTAACAGGGCCTATGTATCAGCGATTAGTCAACAAAATGTTTGCATACCAAATTGGAGAGACAATGCAGGTATATGTGGATGACATGGTAGTTATGAACGCTCGAGCAGAGGATCATCTACCCAACATCAAGAAAGAATTATCCATCTAGAAAAATACATTTTCAGAATGAGGTCGATCAAGTTTTTGGGATTTACGGTGCCAAAAATATATTTTTATCTTCAATGGTCTTTTGTCTAATATTTAGACTGTGTTATGGAGCATGTGGAAGGCTATCAAAACATTATTTTTTCCATAAGGGGTCTGCTTTAGCTGTTGATGCTAGTATTTTGAAAAAAAAAATCATATTTGTGGCATGCCTTTAGACCAAAGTAAACACAGATGGAACGACTTTTAGTACACTGTTTATGCCAGGATCTTGCTTTGCTCTTCTTTTGGACCCATGATGCTATTTTGTAGAGCTTAAAGCAGTAATTTATTATGTGCTGGAAATGGTGGCTGTAATGGATTGGTTTCTTCTTTGTCTTGAGAAAGACTCTCTCACGTGATTAATCTCCTTAAATCGCATTCAATTGATGTTCATTGGGAGTTTAAGCATGATTGACTTGATTGTCTTAGTATTCTGGAGAATAATATGGTTCGATTTTCGAGGATTGGCTGACTGTCTTGCTTCCTATGGTGCTTTGGCTAGTATTCCTCGAAGGTGGCACTCCTTTCCTACGATTTTCCTCTAACTTGATGATTCTTGATGCTAGGAGGATTAACTACATTAGATTGTTTAAGTTAAGCCTTGTTGTTGATTTATATATATATATATATTTTTTTTTGTACTTTCTTGTTTTTAAATAAATTTTAATCTTGGGATAAAGATAAATTTAACTCTAACGTTTTAAGAGAAGTGTAGATTTTTACCATTTCATATGTCAGGACTAAATCTGTTTTTTCTTTAAAACGTTAGGATTAAATTTGACTTTTATACCTTAAATCTTTATCTCTAGGTATCAACCTAGTTGAGATGAGGGGATGACACATCAGTTTTCTAATCCGTTTCTACTTAAAAAAAAAAAAAGTCTTAATATATTAAATTCAAAAATAAAAAAATCCAAAACATTAGAAAGTCTCAGTGTTTAGAAAAATGTTTAAAATTTGGTTAATTAGTTAACAATGAGTAGGTGGGACAACTAGCATTCCCAAAGAATGATGAAGCCAAGGAGTACTTGATCTTTATCATTCTTGGATCTCCACACTATATATGATGGTTTAGGAAAGGACTCATATATATACTTAAAAAATTCCTCATTCCATATAATAATTTATTGTATGTAATTCTATCACCACTAAAAATAAGAATGATCAATTGTTCCTTGCAAATTACTACTTTTATATTTTCATATATTATTTAATAGAATCTTCTTTTGAACTCAGCCTCAGCCTCATCATGTGTCAAAAGCCATTCTCTACTTTTCCTTGCTGTTGCCAATTTATATACAAGAATCCCAGTTGTCTTAACCAATTAGGTCAATGCATTGTGGTCCTATTCATTTCTTACTTTTTTTTTTATTCTTTTTAATGATAATTTATAGTGAAATTTAGTATTATCTATCAGTAAAAAGATGAAAATTTTAATTGAACGGTTGCAATTGGGGTTGCAATTGGGGCGAGGATTCTACATATCCGATGGAGAAACTTCATTAATTTTTCCATGAGATGGGTATGGAAGAAAACAAATCTTAAACTTGTAATTACTTGTTTTATAGACAAGTGGATAAGCCGGAGCTTTAAGAATTAAACATTGAAATTGAAAGAAAAGAAAACATAGTAATTGAATTAATATTATATTTTTCCGATGGTATCATACGATAAATTTTAAATTACACAAAAGAAAATTTTATTTAGAATTTTGTAATAGAAAATTTAGAATCCTCACGTGGATGATTTTTTCCCTCATTTCATCAACGGGGATGGAGATAGGAGAGTAGTCTCTATCCCCAGCCCGGCCCGGCCCATTTACAACCCTACTCTTAATCCTTATTGGCAATTGATTTGTTAATTAAACCTGGTGCTAAGTAGTCTTAATTAGTGACCACAACAGAAAGATGAAATAAATTAGTGAGAGGCATAGGATCCCTTTCTTGATGAATGAGTTGTCAAATTATGAGAATTATGAATCTCCTTTTATAGTAGACTTTTAAGTGGCAATTGGGCTTAGAAAGGGAAGTGTTTATTGTTTAAGCACTAATTAAGAGGTTTCGAGTGGAAGTGTCCTCCTTTAAGGGACACATAATTCGTTGCTATTATCAGCTTAATTTTAATTTAAACAAGTTTAAGTTGCTCTCTTATATTCAGGACAAGGAAACCTTAATAATTTCATTAGAGGACCCTTGATCAAGACAGATCAACCTCCTAGAGGGCATTATTTTTAAGTACTAGCAAACTACCTTAGTCCCGTGATTAACAATCTCTTAATTGTGAAAAGGGTAAATTATATGGTATTGAATTTTAGGAAGTAGCGGCATTTCTAAAAAGTTAATGTACGAGTGTCGGACATTTTTGATAGGTCAGGAATACGCACTCAACGCATAAAATAGTATCTTCCCTTTTTCTTTTTCTTTAATTTTAGAAAAGTGCCTTCTCGTTTCTTTTTCTTTTTTTTTTACTATGGGAAAATGACTTCTAAGTTAATTAGGTAAAATATAAGGGTTTTTTTTTATAATAATGTTATAAAAAAAAGGATTGATATATAAAAATAAAATAAAAATCCTAATAAAGGGGGAAAAGTTAAAATCTAAACAAAAGAATATAGTAACTATCCTTTTTATGTAAAGAAAATAAATTAAAATATAAAACTCCGAACTAAAAACATACACACAAAAAAAAACAAATCAAAATTAAAAAGATAAAAAGATCTAATTTAAACATATAATTTGTTACAGTAGTGTTTATATTGATTCTGATTGATTAAATAAATTTGGTGAGTCAATGTTAGATCTATATTTTATTAGAACCCTAAAGTGATCAGTCTATATCCATGTAAATAGTACTCTAATTTGTAAAGATGTTATATATATATATATATATATATATATATAGATAAATAAAATTGGCATGTCCCGGTTGCATACATGTTTCATATTTCTAAAAGTGTCATGTAATTGCCACTTTTCACTTTAATCTTGAGGTGCATAAAATGCCTATTTATATCCATAATAATGGCTTTAAACCATTGAATTGAGAAGGAACTTAGCGTTCAACTCTTACCTCCTCAAGAGAAACTTAACGTTCAATCATTATCTCTTTTAAGAGCAGTTTAGCTTTTCACATGTACTTTCATTTAGCTTCTACTTGTCGCCTAAACTTATTATTTTATAAGTTTTGGATGTTTGGTATTCTAATTCTAATTCTACTCCTTCACCATTGCTCCTCACTACTCGGCATCTCATTTGTCCACACGTCCTTATCCGGCTCATCTCAAAACAATTAATATATGATAATGTGATGTACGAATTTTTGATTTAATGCATCCAAAAAAAAAAACAATGGGATAAATAATGTGTTTGATTTGGTATTAGTTAATTTTAACAAGGGTAATAATGGAAAATGAAATTTGTAACCCTCCTAAACCCTCCAAATTGGTGGGTTTGAAAATTGAAACAAATATACATAAATCAAACCCTTCCAAACCCTTCCCAAACCCTTCAAAACCCTTACCCTTCTAAATTTATATCCTCCAAACAAGGGTTTCCACAAACCCTCCCAAACCCTTCCCTTACTAACCCTCCCAAACCCTCCATCCAATCAAACCGTTATAGTAAAACAATCCAGTTTGCATTGTAGATTGAGCTCATTACCTCTCAAATGAATAGGAAAGCCTCACTTCATCTTCCAACCTTTCCTTTTTTTAAACTGGCTAACTACTCTTGCACTCGTGCCCAAACGAGTACCCATATGTCGGTGCTTCCTAGTCTAAAATGTTAATTAAATATATATATGGTCTCTAAAGTTATATCGGTTGGGCTCTTAGAGATGTCCTGTTGGGAATAATGATTGGCCTTAGTTGCAACTCTCATGGACTTGGCAACTCACCTACAATTTTAGCTCCTAAAACTCTTGTTAACAGTCACGTATTAATGAATTAAAAAGTTCTCGTGGTTACTTTGGTTTTCTATTTGTTGATTGTGTTGGAAGAAAATGTATTGTTGCATAGTTTTTTATGATTGAATATATCTCTTTCCTAATGCAAATCTTGTGTTCCTTGTTTCTTCTTCAGATCATAATCCTTTTCTTCTTTGTACGTCTTTGCTGGTCCACAATTACAAGCATTTGAAATCCAGATTTCAGAACTCTTAGGTCATGGATGAGGGTTTCTATGGTGTGGTTGCTGATTATTGGAAGCAGCTCAATTGGATGTCCTTACATGATAGGTTCAATAATTGCTTGAAGCTTATGGAAATTAAGGTAGAGATTTCTGTTTCAGGTACCATCACGAGGCTGCTACTGTAATGGGGTTTCCTAGTTTCTGGATTGGTTGGTTTATGCAGTATGTTAATTCGGTCTCATACAATGTTCTTTTTAATTGCAATGAGGTTGGGCCCATCTAGGCCAAACGGGTTCTCTGTCAGGGTTATCTTTTATCTCCTTACCTCTTTATTCTCTATGCAGAAGGTCTCTACCACCTGGTTAAGCGTGTTGAAGCCCATGTTGTGCTACATGGAATTAAAAATATGTGTATGAGCGTTGTTGATCACTCATTTACTATCCGTGATGATATGATTTTAGTCTTTCATGCTACTTTATAAGAATGACAGGTGATTCGACAGATTTTGGAGGAATGTGAGCGAGACTCGGGATAAAGGATCTACCTTTAAAAGTCTAGCCTCTTCTTTAGTTTCGAATGTTTTGTTGCATATACAGAACGATGTTAAGAACTTTTTAGGGTCTTTAATCCCCTTAACATGAGCCACTTATTTAGGGTTACCATCCCTAATCATCCGTGGTAAGAAGGCTATCTTGAGCTTCCTTCGTGATAAGATATGGCAGATGGTTAATAGGTGGTAAGGTAAGCTTTTTTTCTCAAGTCAGGAAAGGGATCCTCCTTAAGGTTGTGATCCAAGCAATCCCATCCTACTGTACGAGCCCCTTTTTTCCTTTGCTTGGAAATTCAATATATTATGAGTTCGCCAAAACCTACGGGTCAGTGCTATATCCATTGAGCTTCGTGGGAGAGACTATGTGTATAATAGCCTTACTTATATTTTAGAATAAAAAAAATATTTATACATAATAGCATAAATATGTAATAAAAAGAAGATCATTAATAATTAAGTAATATGTACATCATATTAAGATGTCACTTTTACAATATTTATATTTTTTTTACGTAAGATAATAGAAATTGGAGAAAGTTATACTCTTAATTATTACTCAAACTATAAATAATAAAAGTAAAATATTATTTTATTATTAAATAATTAATATTTCATACTATCATATCGCAGTTCAACTAAGCATGTGTTTTCTAAAATAATGAGAAATTCTACTATATTCAATATTATTTTATTATTAAATAATTAATATTTCATACTATCATATCGCAGTTCAACTAAGCATGTGTTTTCTAAAATAATGAGAAATTCTACTATATTCATTGCGTAATATATGTCTATTTATTGTGCCATTTGTTCACTTCAATTTTTAACATCAACCATTTCTTAACGAAATAGTATCATCTTTCTTATTATTGATTGAGTTATTACATCATGAGGAAGAGTGCAATAAAAGAACTAATGTAATTGTAATAATTTATATTTGAAAATAACATATTTAATTTAACTATTTTTGCATTTATATGAGTTATGATAAAACTAACTACTTACTCCTTTCCATCCATAAATTTTATATAAAACGTCAAATTTACCTTTTTATCTCTAATTAATTTTCATATATGTTTACATAATTTTACTATATTAATATAATAATAAAAAGTAATATTAGTTATAAAATTATATTATTATTTAATCTATTATTTAAATATATTTTTTATATAATATTGAGGTATATATACAAATAATATTAAATAATATTTATTATTAAATAATATTTATTCAATATTATTCACGAGCTTTTATCGAACTTCTATCAAACTTGTTCACAAACCTATAATTAAATCAGCTAGCAAACTTTCGACCCGAGCTTTATTATTATTATTATTATAAGTTTATTTATTTTAATTATTGTTATTTTTAAAGCTAATATTATATCATTAATGTTAAGTTCAATAGCAAGGAATAAAAAAAAAATAGAGTCCTAGTATCATTTGAATTATTTAACAAGGAATAAAAAGCAATTGTGAAATAAAAATTCTTATTAAATAGAGCAATTGTGAAATAAAAAATCCTATTAAATAGAGCAACACGTTTTGTGAAAATATGATAAAAGGGGCTTAAATTTAAATGTTGTCTAAATGTTTATTTATTTCATTCTATTTACTAGTAAAATTTTGGAATCTTGAAGGTTTACTTGTAAGTTCTCTAACATTTAAATTGACATCAGATGCTGAAATGTATTGAAATCAAAATCCTTAAAAAATATTTTTCATCATTATCATTATCATTATCTGTATAAGAATGAACTTCCTTCCCCTCCAAATTTTAGTTATTGAAGCTCTACTACAAGGAGGGAACTAGGGATCTGTAGACTTCACTACCTGTGGATGTTGCTAGAAAAACTACCAGAAGCCCCCATCAGCAATGTTAACAGAAATGAAGTCCAGTATCCATATAAATATAATTCATGTTAATCCATTATCATAATGTGTGATGCTGTGAGTCGGGAGGGAAAGAGCTAACAAGGAACCTGTGAATCATCTCAAAACTGGTGAATGTAATAACAGCAGCAGGCGTTGTCCTCATAAGATTGGTAGCACATCCACGGTAGAAACCAGTAAGACCATCTTGCTGAAATACTTTTTTTATGCAATCAATTGTTCCACTGTAACGCTTTTCTGAATGATGTCCTTGGTCTTGAAGCCTTGAACGTACTACCTGCAATTGTCATATCACAAACAACGAGTCAACTCAGATGCAAAGTAACCATGTTATTTACTCTTTTAATCAAGCTAATATGAATCTCAATAGCATGTACAAAGTTCATTCAGCAACATACCTCATGAGGATATGTCAATGTGGAAGCAAATATTTTTGATACTGATGAGGCAACTGCAACATCTTGTGCACTTAGATTATCACACGTAGTATTAGCTGAAACGACATTCCTAATTCAGAATTGATTATGGATAAATTTAAATACTCAAACAGGAGCATAATTCACCTCGCTCAGCCAAATGATATTTGATCCTCTCATATGTTGGAAACTGAATTGCTACGTGACTGATGCCAGCCAATGCAGGCACAAGACCACTGCTCACCACACAAAGCTTAAGTATGATTAATATTACATTTTCAGAATTAGAATAAACAAACATTTAATTGGGGTAGTAAACTGGACATAGAATATAATACCTATATAAACCACGAATACCCTCCTCCTGGGCTATTCTCCTCAAAGCAGATAGTGTACTCCTATATGGGACCACCCCGGCTCGCATTCCTTGAGTCTAAGAGCAAAAAGGAGAAAGAAATGTGAATATCATGTCCTTCCATAGCTTCTTATGATGGAACCACTGATCTCCCCCAAGTCCTAAGAGTAGCAACATATACGAGTATCTCATCCGTAACTCTATATCTATTTTTCCGGTTTCCTGAAAAATGTTGTTAATACCATAGGTTTTGGTGTTGGATTTTTTTTTCATGCACAATGGTTGAATGTGGGAAAAGTAAGACCACTCTTTCAAGTACTGATTATTTCAACTTTATCAAGTAGAAAAATGATAAAATTAAAGAAACTTAAGAAACCGAACCTTGTGGCTGTAGCATGATATGATAAGCATTTTAAGAAAAATCAAATAAAGGCAGAAGTGCTCCTAGTTAAAAATAAAAACATGAAGAACACTACTAAAGCTACCATGATAAGTACATAAGGAACTTCCTAAAAACCTCTATATAAGCAACTACTAGGAAATGGCATACATGGACCACGCACCTGAAGTCTTGTCTTCACTACCCAAAGTGGATTAGTGAAAATAGTTGTTGCAACTCCAGCGCCAGAAGCAGCCATCACATTTGCACCAACCGAAAGATGGTTCTCATCTACACAACACCACCATTGAAGAAATATTAGGAATTGACACAAGACAACCAGCAATTTGACATGCAACGATACTTGAGAAGAAGATACAGCAAGGAACAGTAAGAAAAGTCTATTCACAAGATAAAATAAAGTTTGGGTCTGTTTTTATATTGTACAAGAAATAAAGAGAAAAGAAAAGAAAAGGTCGGCGCTAACCACTGGAAGAAAGAACGCTTTTGAGCTGCTCATACATTGTAAAATATACCTGCAAAAAGTATAAATTTGAGTTGTTTGAAAGAAAACCAAGTTTAAAATTTGAACAAGCTCAATAAAGCCATTAGAAAAATGAGGAAGAAAGCACAAATACAGAAACAGAAAATACTGTTGTCAGGATTAGGATTTCTGACAGTAAGATTAGGGCAGAAAAGATCTTAGGAATAGAGAAGAAGAGAGAAAGAAGAGAGAAGGTTAGAGCGAGATTGAGATAAACAGAAAAGCGAGAATTTAGAAGAAAGGAATAAATATTTCATTAATCAATTTTGCATAATGAACTAGTACAGAGTGATTCTCTTAAATAGGAAAAAGTGGGAAAAGGAAAGTATACTAGTCTTCCTAAATTCATGGCCCTAATTATTCTAACTTACCTTAAATCACCATATTAATTCTAACCTACCTTAAATAATAATAGGAAATATAACCTACCTTAAATAAGCATAGGAAATATAGCAATTCACTCTAAAGAGGCCTAATAACAGCCACAGCTGTAAACATTCCTAAATAACATCTATTAAGGCTAAATACCACTTAATGTAAAAACAATTAACCACCTAATAATACCTAGATAATCCCTATCTATAATTGTGACAATACTCAACTGTTAAGAATCCAACCAAAATCTAGAGATCTTCCAAATTAAATCAATGGCGTGATTAATGATCCCACTCAGAATAGATCACCATAAACAGAAGCAAAACAACATGCACCTCTCCAAATTAAATCAATGGCGTGATTAATGATCCCACTCAGAATAGATCACCATAAACAGAAGCAAAACAACATGCACCTCTCAAACAACTGCTACAATTCTAGATTAAGAAAGGAAGATGATCTGACACAAACGACCCAAAGGTTAAGCCTTGCACTAACTGCATTTTTAAGTTTCGGGAAGGTCTTTGAAGACCAGAGCAACAAACCTCAAATGTTGAAAAGTAAACTAAGTTGATCACACAAATTCATTCAACAACAATAAATAAGTAAATTTCTTTGACCTCGCTTGTGAATTATCTTCTTCCTTCAGCAGTTTCTTTATCCATTAGTTTTGTTTTAGACCTTTACAACCAAATTTAGCCTATTCAATTCTGACAATAATGCAACAAAGAAAATCCCAGCATTATAGTTTCACATTTGTCTAGTCTATCTTCTTCACTTGTGCTTAAGTAATAATACAAAGTCGGGCAAAAGCAAGAAGTAAATAATCAAATTATCAATGCTTTGACGCTTGGGATACTTTCCATCAATTACAAAGTTATAGAAAGTTCCTATGAGTCTTGCAACAAAACTTTCCATTCAAAGAAAGCTATAATGCGTCTGTCTAATATTGTCAGCCCTAAAGGTTTTTATCTTGTCTCGAGAACAAATATATTGTGCTCTTAAATCTTCAACAGGTATTAAATGAAAATCTCACTATGAAGCACCGATACTTCTAAGACATTGACGCACGCATATTGGATACTCCGGGGACACGGCAAAACAAGTATCCCCTTTTTCTTTTTTCTTTATTATGGGGATACGCGGAGGATGCGGGGATACAAGAGTTACTTCGGGGATACGTTTCAGAGTTAATTAGGTAAAATTAACTTCACAAAATTAAGGATTAATAAAGGGCGGCCCCATGCACTACGCGTCCCCGCTAAGCGAGGGTCCGGGGAGGGGTCCCACCACAAGGGTGTATTAGGGGCAAGCCTTTCCCTGCCAATTTTTTGGCAAGAGGTAATATATAAAAAAAAAATTAAATATAAATAATTAACTAAACCAGCCCTCACCCACCTTTTTATTTGCAAAAAAAATAAGTAAAAAACTAAAAGCTAATCAGTATTAAATGTTTGTAGATGAAGATCATGAAAATGTCTTAGAATAGTCTTTAGACTTGGTAGTTTAAATAGTTTGAAGTATTAAATGTTTCTTTTTTATGAATTAATGACTTATTGTTATTATGAATGTTATTTGCGGTTTTATATACATGTGTATGTGTGTGTATATATTGGCGATCCCCATCTCATATTTTTTTTTAAATATCGGTAATGAGTGCTTCATAGAAATCTCATGAACAACAGTTGAAGATAAAGAATCAAAAACTTTAAGTCATTCGATGAAAAAACTGAAGGCATCAGAACATGATGATAAGAAAAAATCTGAATGTTGAAATGTTCGAATCTACGTACATGAAGAAAAGTTTTGAATGTTTGAATGTTCCTAAACCTGAATCTTTCATATAACGACACCACTTTTTGGCTACATTCCAAACACATTTCTCAAGAGAAACTACCAGTTTAAAAAGATTAACAAGTTGAGAAACACGGAGAAACTCGGTTGACTAATAGCGTACTGCTAAAAAAATAGAGAGGAAATTAGTTGGCTTGTCGGATAGTGCTCAAACATAGATTAAGTTAGTGAGTACTTACGTTTGATAAAAACGACAAAAATGAGCTGTTAATCATTAAATCCAGAATCTTTTGCAGTATTCACGACATATTCTAAGGTCCGAAATTGACAAAAGCAGTTGCATTCTCTTTTGGGACTATATATAAGATATCCCTTTTTCTTCAATCACATGAAAGATAAGAGCCAATCCTAAAGTTTTCGAATTAAATATTCTTTTCATTTCTCTAAAATATTTGAGAAGCAGCCAATATATTAAACAATTACAATTTTATTGAGGCTTTCTATATAATTCACTTAAAAAACAAATTCTTTGAGATTTGGTCACCATAAACTAGGCAAGGAATCCACAACCTTTCCTGATTTCCTGAATTATTTTTTAAAGTAGAACTAACATTATATAAAGCAACTGCAGGAAACATGAATAAGCAAAAAAAAAATCGGGAAGGAACATTGCTCACCGCCCAATTAGGAAGCAATGCCAGCACAGTGGGACTAAGGCCCCGGTACATGCCACGTAGACCTTCCTTTTGGAATATCTGTTCCAAACTACCAACTATGAGACTTCCTGGTGACATGAACAACTAATAGCCCATGAGTTTTTGTTCACAATAAGAAAATTCAGAAGTAACAATATAGAACTAGTTCACATTTATTAGGATGTAGAATAACAGAATTCTGGTACCAATATGAGCCAATGTGCAATAAAACAGTTTGCCTCATAGAAAAAAGAAACAAGTTAAGAAATGAATGTGAATAAAAATGATCTTTATTCATTATAGCAGTACTTGCAAAAGATGCCAAGCTGACTAGATGTGTCTGGAAGGCCAGGGGAAGAGAAACGTACTTTTAATTCTTCCATTCTCGAACTTCGGCAGCCCGTGTACCTGCAACCTAGTTTTGATGACATCTAAAGGACACACAAATGTTGCGGCAATAACTCCTGCACCAGTATTACCCGAACAATAAGAACTAATGAATCAAAACAACGACGCAATCACCAAATCCAAAATCTAAGAAATCAAGACCTAAATCAAAATGACAATTCCAAATCCTCGATCAATACTATAGTTTGACAGCAGCGCATTAGCTTTTAGCTTCTTAGTTGTTTCCTCCTACTCCTATGTAACAAAGTGCAAAAAATAAAATCATACCGGCAGCAGCGCCAGCGCCAGCATTGCAGAGAAGACCCCTGGGATTAGGGGCATGAGAATCGACAGACATTTCTAGTAGAATTGGTAGGAACAAATAATTTACAATCAGAAGTAGAGATTCGAAGAAAACACAAAGAGTCCTCTCTGGAGAGGGAGATAGCGGAGAACCAGAGTCGCATGGCCTGAAGATAGGTCTGGGTTATGCGTTAGAGAGTCAAATCGGACCGAGTTAGGGTTTTCGACAAATAATCAGCAGTCCGGATAAATCGATGGATATGAGAGAAGGAAGGCTAAAGGGAAACATCGATGAGATCGAGAGAGAGAGATGGAACGGAAAGAAGCGCCATGAAAATGGTTAGTTGAAATGGTAAATCTGAAAATAGGTTATGAGAATGGGATATTCTGATTCATTCATATCCTGAAATTGAATCACCACTTGAAATTCCATTAATGTGAGGTTTTTGTTTCTTTTCTTTTTCATTCTGTCCAATCAGCTTTCAGCCGGAAAATTCATCCACGTGGGTCCCTGATGATTGAGATCGTCATCGTGTTCCATAATAACTACCAAATATAAGCTCCTACTACCTGTATTAGAACTTACTAAATAATTTCACCCCCAACTTTTAAAAACCAGCAATCTAATCCATTTTCTTTTTTTAAAAAAAAAAAAAAGTCATTTTCTAGGGTTGACAATCGAATTGTTTTCCATTATCAGTTAATAGAGTGTGGGAAATTCCATAACATGTGATGATGTCGTCTTGCTAGTAGGTTATTACCTTGATTGTTGTTATAGTTGCAATCGCATCAACCTCCACCGATTTTGTAAAGTGGTTGGTGGTAATAATAATGTACTTTCATCGATCTGAAGCTTGAGGAAATGGTTTAAGAATATCAATTCTTAAGCATGGTGAAAGGTCACGAAGAAATGATCTCTTTTGATTTACCACAGGAACAATGTCATATTAATGTGGAAGAGTTTTTATCCATGGTTGGCCAATATAATCCTTGAAATCGTGCATCAACAATTTTGGCACCTTGATATGATCCACAAATCCCTTCATGAATCTCTTAGAGACATTGTTTTCCTTCTTCTTTTGAGTCGCATTTTAGCCATGGATGACTGATAAGTTTACGATTCAAGACTCTCTCACAAATGTCATACTGCCAAGATCTCTAAATAATCAGTAAGACCTCGTTTTTATCCTCTGAAAATTCTTTTGTAATTAAATAGCGAATATTTGGTTATTTCTAGTCATTAGGGTGGATATCTTCTGTCTCCAAACATATGAATTTTGCTTTTTCAATTGCAAAAAAAAAAAAATCTCTCTCAATTAACAATTCTTGAGTCAATGATTCATCGTCAGTAGTTGTTGTCGACATGTATTTGCTTCTTGATTCTCTTCTCGAGGTACTAGAATTAGCTTATGTAACTCCTTTGTCCTTAAGTATGTCAAGTAATGACTAGCCCTTTTCCATATATTGTATCATGTCGAGATTTTTGGCTTTATAGGCACCATCGATATGACTATCCACCAACTTAGAATCAGTGTATATCATCTAAGGTCCTTGTTATTGCCAATACCAATTGTAACCCTACAATCAAGGATCTATATTCTGCTTGATTATTTGTAATTGGGAAAATTGAGACGAAGACCATAATTAAGGTGGATTTTTATAGGGCCGTCAAAGAGATCTTGATTTCCAATCTCTCTAAACTAGAAGATCCATCAATACTCATATACTATTCCAGTGTAGGCAGTATGTCACATCCATGTCATAAATTCTTAGATTGGATACCCCAGTATTAGAATATTGCGAATGTGTAATGTTAAATGTTTGTATAATGGAGATACGACCATATGATATGGTAATTAGTGAATATTTTGTGAATATTGGAGAAATGTGATTTACGTAGATAATGTTTTTGAGGTACAATATAATTTTTAAAGTTAATTTAAGTTTATTGATAGATCATAAATAGTAATATATGCATGTGTGTAGGTGTCAACATGACGAGAAATATATTCTAGGTCTGTTGGTATTATAAATATATTATTAGGTTAATTTTAAGTATTGTTGTGTAAATAAAAGTTTGTGGTAATTTTTAAAAGAATTTATGAAATATGAGGACCAAAAAGGATGTTTATCCTATTATAACACATTAAATGATTTACATGCTTTAAACATTACTTGGGTTTGATGAAAATAAATAAATATAAAACACATGATAACACTCTAGATTGATTGATTGTTTTACACACAAACATGTGAATTAATTGAATTTTTGTTCAAAACAATTGAAATATCTCAAAGGAATCCATCATACTGTTAGTTACAACCCCTCATTAAAGTTTGCATCTTTTTGGTGCATGCACTGCACCTCTATGCATTAACATAAATTACAGTAAGAATGAGATTATTAAATTAAATAGTAGTATATTACAAAAAGTTATATCTGGCAAAAAAAATGGCCTTGCTAACATCCATCTCCAAAAAAACTTTCTCCAATCTTTCTCTTTAGAGTCTTCTTCGCTTCATAAAGATTAAACATTTTTTATGAATCTTGGAACTTCTCACTTCTCCTATTTCTCGCACTACAAGAAAATAGCTCATCAGCAACGGAAATTACTAGCGGAATATTTTCCGCTGCTGATCACCAGCGAAAGACTAGCGGAATAATTTTCGCTGCTGATCACCAGCGGAATAGCAACGAAATTGAAATTCTGCTAGTGATTTAGTGTACTTGCAGCGGAACCATTGGTATAAATATCCGTTGGTAAATTCACCGGCGGATATTTTAACATACCGGCGGAATTTGGCCAGTAATTAAAAAATAATAATAAAATCTGCAACTTTTTTCTAATTAGCTTGAATCCCTAATTTTGCAAAGGTGGGAATTGCCTTCTTATCTCCCCCCATTTTTTTCGGATTTGCGCCCAAATTTCTCTCTCTGTCTCTCTGGATCTGGACACAACCCCTACCCTTTCTCTTTTTCACTCTATCTGTCACCCTTCTCTATCCGGTCGAACTCCACCATGGTAGACGGAATCAACATCAGTTCACCTCTTCTCATCTATCAACGTCTCTCTCTATTTCTTCTTTTAGTCATTTGGTTCTCCTTTCTCTTTCTCTTTGTTTCTTCCATTTCCGATGATATCTCACTGAATCTCACCGCCTATCTGGAATATGACATATGAAGATAGATTTCTCCCTCCACGGTTTGTATCTCACCCTCCGACTTCTCTTTGCTTTTTTTTAAGACTCTGTCCTATTATATTTTAGGTTATTTTCATTTTCTGGACTTTAGGGTTAATAGATTCAAAGAGAGAAAATAAAAGAGAAGCAAATGTAGAAGGAGAAGCAAAGGTATGAAGATCGATTTCTCCCTCCACCGTTTGTATCTCACCCTCCGACTTTCTCTTTGCAGTGATTGAAGTTTTTATTTGATATATTCTTCTGCAGCACCAGATTTTGGTTCAATTTTGGTGAGTTAACTTCTTAATTTTGAATGAGATTTTGCTTTGAATTTGAATGGGTTTACTTTGATTTGAATGGGTTTGTTTTAATTTTGAATGGTTTAAGGATTTTTTCCTTAATTTGTGCTTTAGGAAATAATCACATATCATATGTAAACTAACTAACAAGTGCAAGTGCATTAGGATTTTTTTCCCTTAATGGCATTTTGATGCATCTTAATCGTTGGCTTGAAGGAGTGCAACTCCATCTTGAAAACATATTGGAATTATTAGGGCTGAAATACCTTGACTTTGATGTGGTAGGAGATGATTGACTGATACTAGTTATATGGTATTGATGGTTTAATTATTGGCATTGTCATATGGCTCCCATAAGGAATGGAAAAGTTCACTTTTGTTTGATATTTGTACAAATCATGCTTTCATGCTCAAAATCCTAGTATTATCATGCATGTTCTGTTATGCCCTGTAACAAGCTCTTCCTTGATATTCGAGTTGAAATAAACTAATAAGTAGTACGAAGACAAAACGTCTCTCTAAAACATGAAAATGAGTATTGGATGCCATAAAACTAGTCAATATCGAAACTATTTTATTTCATGGACTGGTTCAAATGCTTATGGATAATCCTAAAATGTAGATGCAGATTTGTTTGTTGATAATTCATGTTCTACCTCCAGAAACTGATGCTAGATTGAACTAAAACATGGCTTAGAAAGATCTGTAAGTTAGGTCTCAGCTTTCTGTTGGTTAGTGTTTGGTTATGTTGATTGAAGCATTGGTTGAATAGAATTTATATATCTTGTAATTGTAGTTTGATGCTGATGATTAATACTATGATTTCTATTTACAGCAAGAAGATATCAAGGAATTAACTGTGATTTCTGTTTGCTAACCTAACTTAGTCAGATATTTTACATGCAAAGTTTAACTTCTGGTGAACAGTGAAGTGGAGACCCCAATTTCTGGGAAATCCAAGGCTATTTGAGGTAAATATTTTAACCTTTTTACCACAAATTTTTTTATATAGATTTGAATTCAGTTGTTAGGGTTGACCCATAATCATCTATGCTTTTTTTTGCTTACACATGGGAGGAATGCCTTTGGTTTATTTTGATTCATATTTACTTTAGTTGTTTTAGATAAAACTAGTTGTTTAATTGGAATTCTGAGAGATACTTTTCATCTAGGATTTGAATTATACTTATCCATTTAAATATAGACATTGGGATCCTAAACAAGTTTTACATATTGGAGATCAAGGGGCTGGAATTGTAACAAAGAAAGAATTATTTTGCTAATTGTAACAAAGAAAAAATTTAGTACATTGAACACCCAATTAATATTATGATTTCTGTTTGCTAATGTAATGATTTAGATTAGTTTTTCCATGCGATAATATGATTCACTGATAGAACACCACTCACATGACACAATTGACATATTAAACATAAGATAACGGAACATAACATGATTATGCCACAAGACTAGATGAGAATAGATGTAATGATAACAATAGAACAGATGACCTGTATGCTTTTAAACTAATTGAGTAGTTTCATTTTAAAAGATTTTCATCTAAAATCAATGCTTTCCTAATGGCTAGACTTTATTTAAGTCCATAATAGCTATATTGTACGTTAGCTAGTGAAATCCTTTGCTTAAAAAAGTTTTCCATACATTAAGTTAACATAATTTTTTCATTTAATTCAAATAAATTTATTTCTTCATTTTAATTACTTGTGTTTCTCCTATTACTTATGCCAAGGAAAAACATGGTGCCATTTGGCAATTTAACTAATTTTAACCCCCAAATAGTGTTGTAATTCAACTAGATTCCAAGCTGTGTTAGCATGTATATAAGGTTCTGAAAAAGCACTTCAGTTATTGACTTTCTGGAGTTTATTGTTTCAACTGTATTTTGTTACTTGAATTTGTGTTATAACTGATGCATATATATTTCTAATCCATGCTTTATTGAATACATACAAGTTCATGACCTTATACATACACATGGTGTATATTTTTGTGGGCTTTGTCGTTGAGTTTGCGTCTCCATTAAAGAGAGGTCATGCAAGTTATGAATGAGTTAAGCATAGATATTTGGAATATAGTTAAGAGAAAGCACAAGTGAATGATGATTTTGTGCTTCTATGAAGTGATGATTAAGTGAATGGAGATTCATATACCTTGGGCCTTTCCTTGTTTTATGATGTTATTAACAGAGTCTTGGGTTTTTTTAAAACAAAAAAAAAAGTCTTTGTTTGATAGTGTCATGGTTTTGAATTGGTGAATTAATGATGGTCCAGGAATATACAAGTGTTAAACATATGCAACTATCCATATGTCAGAGATTTATGATCCTAACATATGCAACCATATCCATCTTTGTCAATGAATTTATACGAGACTTTCTTGAAATCAATTAGTTGTTTTAGTTTTTGACATGCTGCTCTTATTTTTACAGACAGTATTCCTTGGTGGTGTACGGATAGCTCATGAGTTATTTGCCTACACTCACACGAAGTGCCACAATGGAACTTCTTGGTCTGATGCTCGTGCACAAACTGTTAGGGTAATTACTTAAATTACATCCTATAATTTTTTTTATCAACTTTTGTGATATTAATTATTATATATCACATATGTTTACTCTAACTAACAGAAAATTTATTAATATTCAGGAAGAATATATTTGTGTACTGGTTGCAAGTGCTTAGAGCAACCTGATGAAAGGATGCATCACGAGGATTGTGGTTCATGTCAGCTTCATCGTGTGTCACACGTCAAATGATTGAGCAAGCTAAAAAGAAGCAAGATGATTTAGAGGTGCAAATGATAGATTAATTAGGATCTTTGCAGAACATTATAGTGCTATTTTAGTTGGAGCTTGCGGAGCTACGTGAGTACCGTGCACAACATTCATCCAGCCATGCTACTAAGTCTATAGGTGAAGATGGAGAATAGATAACTTCGTATATATAGTTTTATCTTAGATCATATAGCTAGACTTTCTACATTTAGATTTTATTGTAGATGCCGTACAATTTTATATAGTTTTATGTAAATTAAATATATAATTTTATGGTAATTATTGAATATTATTTAGTAATATATATATATATTGGTGCAGTGTGTGCTGTATAATATATATTATTAATTCTGGTAAATTTCATTCTGAAAATATATATAATAATATTAATTTATCATATTAAAAGCAATAAAATTTCTGACGAAATTCCGTCGGTGAAAAGTCATCAGTAACATTATCTATAAATAATCACAAAATGGAAAATATAAAATTACCAGCGGAATGCGTCAGTAATTATTCGTTGGAAAATATAAAATTTACCAGCGGAATCCTCCAACCAAATTTTGGTCGGAAACATCTGCAACGGAAAAAAATTTGTGGTCGGTATGCAGTAGCAGCGAGCTTTTACCAGCGGAATACAATCCGCTGCTAATTCGTCGGTAACAATAATTACCGACGGAATTTGATGGATTTCCGCTGGTAAAACATGTTTTTCTTGTAGTGTCGGTCTTTTTATCCGCAGTCCTTACAGTAGCCCTCTTTGTAAAAAGTAAAACATTTTTAAAAACAGAGTAATTATAATTCATCAATACTTTCTATGTAAACCACAATAGTTAGAAAAATATAAAACAATATATGGATGTAAAAATGAAAACAATGAACCTGTTTGCCAAAGATTTCATATATTAGAGCATATTAGGGCGTTCGTTCACGATTGTAGAATGGCCATTAGAGTGCATATGATCTACATGATCTTTATATTGTTGATGCAAGCCAATCCATATAGAGGCCAACAAGGAAGACACACAAACTAAAGAAAAAATACAAAAAAAAAACTGGTTAATGCATATCAAAAGCGAAATACAGAATAAAAAATTCCCTAGAAATTAAGATTTTGAACAGCTCACGAACAATGGAAGAATGGAATTGAACACACCGATATGATAATAACTTTTTAGCCCAAAACGTCAAGCTAAAAAAACTATTGTCTGAGATACGAATTAAATAGTGGAAACATAGGTGTAACAGCTAGAAGAAGGGAGTGAGAACAAACGTGTAATGGTAAAGTGAACTGTACAAGCAACAAAGAGAAAATGAGGAACGACTAGGAGAAGGGAGTGAGAATAAGCGGAGCAGCTGTTAAAGACTTCTGATAGGTGGTAACTATAAATAGAAGAAGACGACAGTAAAAAAAATCGAATGATAAACAGATAGAAAAAATCAAATAATTCAAAAAATTGAGAGAAAGACATGTCAGCATGAATGACATTGAGAGAAAAACACATCAACAATTTGTCAACTCTCATATCAAATAGCCATCACAAAAGCAGAAATCACTTCATCAAAAAGCCATACATATATAACATCACCTGCTCTCACGGTTTTTTAAAGTTTTGTAGCCATCATGCAGATGTGTGGAAATTTAGTAACTCTCCTCTATTAAATAGATTTGTATATATATTTAAATAGAAAGAATAAATGATCCATTGGAACTATTAAACGAAGTTAGCTTAAATATATAGAATGTAATTTATCTCCTTTCTCTTTCTCCAGCTTCAAGAGCTTATCAATGAAAGAAGAGTATAATAACAATGTGGAACATAACGAAGAGACTACTAAAGGAGAGATGTTGAGGGATGCCATAACAAATGATACATGTAATGCTTACAGTGCATGAATTATTATTTTTTTATTTCAATATGTAATATCTTTTATTTTATACAGTATTTAATATCGTTTGCTTTATTTCAGTATGAACTTTGTTTAGGCATTGAAATTGATTTTCTATTGTCTATTGTTTTTATCAATAACAAGTATATCATCTTTATGTAGCTACCAATATGTAAATATAAATATTGAAAAAAACTGATGGAAATATCCGATGCATATAGACACATTTTATGTATTAGAATAAGTTAACTTTTTGTTACCATATTTTATTTGTTACCATATTCTATCCCTAAAATCTTGTGAAGATCACAATTTGATTGTATTTCAATTACCTAGTTAGGGCCTTAACTATAGGGATATTTATTTGTAATTATTGTATAAATATTAGTGACAGGAACCAAACACTCCCATATCCTCTCCTCACTCCCCAAATCCAAATCCTACTCCTCCCCACTCACCACCCACTACTTCACATCCAGTAGTACCCCCGACATCCATACCACCTTACTCTCCTTATATACGCACCCGAGCTCAACATGACATCTTCAAACCAAAGCAGCCTCTGAACTTACACACTCATACCCAACAAAAACCTTCACCATTACCCACTAGCCATAATAATGCATTAAATGACCATAATTGGAAATTAGCTGTGCACGATGAATACGATGCTCTCATTAAAAATAAGACGTGGATTTTAGTACCCCGTCCGTCTAATGCTAATGTTATTCTAAGTTTCTGTCTTTTTAGGCTTAAATACAATTCAGATGGCTCATTTGCTCGTCACAAAGCATGCCTTATCGACAATGGCTCCAGACAACAAACTGGTATCAACTGTGGTGAGACTTTCAGTCCAGTTGTCAAACCTGCCACCATCCGAGCCGTTCTTAGCATCGCTCTCTCTAAAAATTGGAGTCTCCACCAACTTGATATCAAGAATGCTTTCTTACATGGCGACCTAGACGATGTACATGTCTCAACCGCCAGGTTTCCGTGATCCGGCTCATCCCACTTATGTGTGCTTACTTAAAAAATCCTTATATGGATTTAAGCAAGCACCCCGTGCATGGTACCAATGGTTTGCGACTTTTGTAGCTCAATTGAGTTTCACTCACAGTCGGTATGATAATTCTTTATTTATTTATCATGATGAAGCTAACATTACTTACATTCTTCTTTATGTTGATGATATCATTTTAGCTTCCTCTTCAGATCAACTTCGTGACTCCATCATGTCCAAACTTGGGGTCGAGTTTGCTATAAAGGACTTAGGTCCTCTAAGTGATTTGCTGGGTATTTTTGTCACTCGCACATCCGGTGGCCTCTTTCTCTCTCAACAAAAATATGCAGCTGAAATTATTAAGAAAGCTGGTATGTCAGCCTGCAAACCGTGTCTCACACCCATTGACACCAAAGCTAAGCTCGGCACCTCCTCTGGAAATCCGTATCATGATCCCACTTCTTATCGTCGCCTTGCTGGAGCCTTACAGTACTTGACTCTCACGAGACCGGACATCGCTTATACCGTGCAACAAATTTGTCTATTTATGCATGATCCGCGCACCCATCATATGAATGCACTCAAACGCATAATCTGGTACCTTCAAGGAACTCTTCATCTGGGTCTTCATCTTCATCGCACATCACTCAACAAATTGGTCTCCTACACCGATCCGGATTGGGGCGGATGCCCGGACACCCGATGATCAACTTCTGGCTATTGTGTATATTTAGGTGACAATTTGCTTTCATGGTATGCAAAACAACAACCCACAATCTCTCGCTCTAGTGCTGAAGCTGAATACTGAGGCATTGCTAATGTCGTCTCTGAAACATGTTGGCTCCGCAACCTCCTCCTCGAGCTTCACCACCCTCTCCCCACCGCCATCTTGGTCTATTGTGATAATGTGAGTGCCATTTACCTTTCGGGAAATCCTGTTCAACATCAACGCACAAAGCATATTGAAATGGATATTCACTTTGTTTGGGAGAAAGTGGCACGTGGTCAAGTTCGGGTTCTCCATATACCTTCTCGTCACCAAATTACGGATATTTTCACCAAAGGTCTACCAATTCAATTGTTTGAAGACTTCCGCTCTAATCTCAACGTACATCCTCCTCCCGTTTCGACTAAGGGGGTGTATTAGAATAAGTCAACTTTTTGTTACCATTTTACCTGTTACCATATTCTATCCCTAAAATCTTGTGAAGATCACAATTTGATTGTATTTCAATTACCTAGTTAGGGCCTTAATTATAGGGATATTTATTTGTAATTATTGTATAAATATTAGTGAAAGGAATGAACCAAGCAAGGATTCCAATTCTATCATTATGGATAATGCTTTGTTTGATGCGTATTTACATCAACACGTGATAGAAAATAAGGTTAGCGGATCTTTTACTACTCAGTTATTATAAAATTATGAATGAGTTAAATGATAAATTTAAGGATAAGTCTATTGGCAAAGAGAAAATTCAAATCGTTTGAAACATCTAAAGAGACGATTTGCTCATTATTATGACATTTTTGAGAATGGAATGGGTGGATTTAACTGTTGTCCCACAACCTAAAGGTGGAGTGCCAAAATCGAAGTATGAGAAAAGTTAATCGAGGTTAGTTTACTCTTGACAAATGCATTGCATCTATAGTGTATTTTTATAAAGATGTAGCATTTATGAGCCGAATGGAACATTACTATTTTCATTGTTGGATTACAAGTAATATGATCACTTTGAAGTCTTATATTCTTGTTTTCGAAGGCCAAATATGTAGAAATTGATGATTATTTTTAACTTTTTATTGCTATTTTTTATATAATGCAGCCTGATCAAAGCTTTTTTTGGGTAGGCTAGATAAAATGCATTACGGGGTTAGATCTTCATTTTTGGATTTCAAATGTTTTTATAGTTATGATATTCTATATAGTTATGACAAAGGTTGGCGTCACCTTTGGTTAGAGAGTGACTCGACTTATGTTGTTTCAGTTGTTGCGTAGTAAGTCGACTACTGTTCCTTGGGTGGTTTGTCAGAGTTGGATTGATTGTTTATCAAAATTAGATTCCATGCAATTTGTCATTTCTCACATCTATCATAAAGGAAATGCGGTTGCTGGTTCTCTTGCATATTTTAGTCGTATAGTTGATAGTTTGCATTGGTGGGATTTAATTCCTAATTTTTGTTGCCCGACTTTTTTGCATGATCTTGTGAGGCGTGGCTCTTATCGATTCGCTTAACATGGTTTTGTTTTGAACTTTTGTATTTGGTTCCTTATAACTTTTCTTTTCTTCTTTAATAATATTGGTTCGGGTTTGCTGTGATTTTTAGAGGTGCCAGCATAGCTGGGATGTATGTTTTTTGCACTCTCTCTCTAACCAGGCTTCAATCAAAAAATGTTTCGAGAAAATTGTAGATTTGTTGCCATATGCGTAGAGCTCGTTTGCCGTTGAAGAAGATTATAAGGATTTGTTGCCATATGCATATAACTCATTTGTTGTTGAAGAAGATTTGCTGCCATATGTTATTCTTTGTTTCAAGAAAATTGTGGACTTATTTCCATATGCATAGAGCTCTTTTCCAGTTTTGTTTGATTGTATAAACGATAATTTTTCCTATCGTGACAATTTCTCTGTTGAAGAATATAGTAAGGATGTAAGAGTAATTTTTTTTACATAACGTTACTCTAACACCTAATTTTTAATAGCATTTGTTACTCACGAAACCATATTAAAATGACCATTAATGTAAAGCTCAGTTTTCAACAGTATTTATTATTCACAAAATCGCATTAAAACATTTTATTTATTACTCATAAAGCCTCATTAATGCGTCTAATTAAATACTCATAAAAAAATCGCATTCAGCATTAAATTCCAAGGTCAAAGGTTACAAATATAAATTCTAAATGATTCTCAATCTAGATAAACATAAAGTATAGTCCAAAACCAAAATTTAAATCTAAAGGAAATTGTAGTTCCGCTTGTCACACCCGACCCTATACGACCTCAATCGGTATCGGGCGTGAAATAGAAAGATCATAATCAATACTGAAGAGTCTCCAATTTATCCCAATATCATAATATCATATTTATTTATTTATTTTGGCTTTCCTCTTCAATATATATTCTAAAATAATTCATCTTCCTACTACTGTAGATACCCATTTTTGTCCGGGCATTTTTTGAGTTTTAACTAATTATATTTGAAATTCTAACAAATTCGTAAATTATATTAGAAATACAAACTTTCTATGACACATATAATTTATCAGGAAAATTAGATTTTTTATACCAATTCGTTATATCTCAGTATGATTATCAAATTATATTTGAGATGTAATTCAGTGGAATAGAAATTATATTTTTCAAGTTATAAATTATATTTGAAATATAATGTGTTGTATTCTAAATATGAGTTTCGAAATTGTTATATTTCAAATTTATTAGTTAAGTTGAACTTATATCTAAATGGTTAGATTAATTTTCCAATTTTTAATTTATTGGTTATGAAATTATATTAGGAAAATGTCTAATCTAAATATCAGTTATGATTTCAAAATTAATTGTTAAAGTTATTAGAGTAACTTTAAAAAATGATTTTTGATTATACACTATGTTTAGAATATAATTCATTTTCCGATTTAATTTATGACAAATGAATTGACAATTGAAAACTAAAATCCAATCATTTGATAAGAGTTAAAAGTAAAATAAAATGAATTGAAGTCTTATTAACAAGTGATGATATTTATTAAGTTAATGTCATTTTTACATCTTTTCTCTTACAGGCCAAGTCCAAATAAAATGGGTCAAGATCCATATCAGCATCAAATCAAGCTCCAAATCAGATTCGGGTCTACATCCTTAGCAAAAACGGGTCGAGATCCATATCAGAAGCGGGTCAAAGTCCATATAAAGTTCAGATCAAGATCCATGTGAAGTTCAAGTCAGAAACGGGTCGAGTCCATAGCAAGTTCAAGTCAAGATTCACATCAAGTTTGGGTCAAAAATCCAAATCAATTTTGGATCCAATCGATGTCCAATCAGACCTTCAAACTGATTGGTGGCGACTCGAAAACCCTACAGACTAGTCTCCCTGGCGTGACAGTCCAACACCATTGAAAACCAGTAGAGGGGGAGCCGTATCGAATGTTAAAGTTCGCGATCCGCGGGCACGGGCGCGACAACTACATTAGTCTTTCGAGGACCTCAACGTATATTTACCAACTCCATTATATTACAATTGAAATACCAAAGTTCTAACCATAATTCTAACAATAAGCAGCCAACTTCCAAACCTCGCCTAATCGGTCGGTAACCTTCTCTATATCATGTACTTTCTCACTTAAAAACATTAAAACATTTAAAAACGTGAGACAAAAATCTCAGTAAGAAACTATCAGCTATAAAAACCAACTTTACTTAACATAGCTACATATATACATTTATAAAAGGATTTAATCAAAATCTTATAAAATATACTCAAAACTTAAGTTCATAATATAGTCAAGGTATTAAACCAAAAACCAAAAATATATAATCTTGTATCCATTCTTGAATTCATCCCATTATAATTCAATCACAAATCATAACATATACGAGACGTCTCTTAACATTGCCTATTTCATATGGTCTTACCCAACATTTCGCTACCATACCCAATATGTTTTAAATTTCGAGTGATTCGGACGGTCGAATCTCCGTAAATCAAAGAAACGGTGGAGAAACGGTTCAGGAATGATGAAGAAGACGAAGAGGCAGAGAAAGAAAAGAAAAAGAAAAAGAAAAACCAAAGATGATGATGATCATCCGTATAATCTTGGAATATATATCCAAATTTAGTAAATATCACGTTTGATTCTCCATCTTTCTATAATCTTTCAAAAATTACCCTAAACTTTTAATTTACACATAAAACCATCAAATTAACTCCAAACTTTTCCTATAGCACCAAATAAAAATCACACACCTAATAATTATAATATATATTACTATCAAGGTATAAATTCTAGAAATTTAGACACGGACGTGACACCGCTGGTCCACCTAACACGATCAAAAGGAAAATGAAAAAATATAAAAGGAAGAGTATCGGAGAAGTAAACTTTATCTTCTAAAAAATAGGTGTCAATGGATGAGCTGCCTACTCAATATTGATAACTGACATATATTTACCACACATAGCATATAGACAACAATCAATAAATCATATAAACATATATAATACATATAAATAATTCAATATCACACAAAAATCACATTAAATAGTAACTAGTCCAACATTTATGCAAATTCATATCTCATTTAATTCATTGGGCCTTACCTACGAAGGATAAATTATACTTAGTGGTTAACTATTTTCAACTCTTCACAATCACACCATCTATCTATTATATATATAAAACATGGAACAAAAGTAAAACTTGTCACAATTATAAAGCACTTGCTTATGTGTCAAAAGAAGAGAATTTTTCCGTGTAATTTTATTGTTTTGTTATAATTATAATTAATATTAATTATTTTTCAATTTCTTTTTTATCTTCTCCACGAGTTATACGTATCTTTTTGAACTCTAACCACGTTCCTACTCAATTACTCAATCCAAATTCCACAACCTGTTGGCTATTTTCTCGCAATCAAACCAATAACCAGCTACAATTTTCGAAGCTCAGAGAGGAAGAGACGAGGAAGAGACCGACTCGCTGTACAATAGCGTCCCTTTTGCAATCATTAATCGATCCAAAAAAACTAGCTCCCAAAAATGCACATAAGCCATATCCAATCGCCTCTGCAGATATGGTTAGCATTTCTGAAACCCTAATTTTTCTCCTGATTTCCATTTTGTGGAGTAAACTCTGTTTGTGATTGATCTTTATGTTTGGTTTTAGGGTTGCGGTACAATGATCTTTACGATCCTTACTATGACATGGATATTAAGGAGGCACTCAATTGGCTTCCCAAAGAGATTGTCGAGGCTCGTCATCAGCGCCTCAAGGAGTCTTCCTTACTGGTAAGTGGTTATATCATCTGTAATGGTAATCTCATGGATACTGGAGTTATTTTTAATCTCATAGGTGCATTATTTTCATTTTTTAGGCCTTGAAATTCAAATTTGATTTTATTAGCTAGCTATTTTTAGTTTCTAATTATGCTTTAGAATTATTTTTCCTCTAATTTACAATGAAGTGCCATCTTGTTTTGAACGGAAGAAGACATGTTAGCATTTACCTAAATGATTTTCAAATATAGATGAATAATTTATAATATATTGCTACTTGAGCCTTAAGATGTTGATTAGTTAATTAGTGATAAATGCAACTTCACATTTCTTTGCCATGAGGAACTACTACTTCGATTTTGTCCATGGAATAGAGTTTGTTGGTATTTAATTTTATTAGGGATAAGGGGAGTGCTTATTTACAATCTATTATCTAGATGCTATCATTCACCATTTTTTATCATGTTGCTTTGTGTTCCTTCTATTTAAAATAGGTTTGAATATGTTAACTATTCTGAATTGTTTTAAGCTTGGTTGAACTTCTTCTTATTTGTTTTTCTCTTTAATTAAAAGATCCAAAGAGGATTCAACTCCTTCCATGGCTCCCATGCAGCAAAGGAATCCAGTGAAGGCTACATTTCAAGACTATTGCTCAGTGGTACCCCAAAGGACATTCAGCTCCTAAGCGTGGCACTGGAAGAACCTTCATGTGTGTTTTAGCTCCTGAGTGGTAAGTCGAATTTCAAGTTATTGGTGTTTACATTTTTTACTTTTTAAAAAAAAAGTTAAATGCACTATTTGCAAATGTTTGAATTTTTTTTCCTCTATGTTCTCAATCCTACTTGGAAGTTTTGTTCATTGTAATTCATTTAGATTCTTCTGTGTGCTTCCATTTTATCATATGCAAATTTAATTTGTCTTTATTGCTGGCTTCTACAAATTGTTTTCACTTGACTTCAACAGTTAATGAAATGTGGCATGTCTTCACATTGATTAGAGGAATGCAAAAAATTAAAAAGGTTTGACACCTTATGCACTTTCCTATAATATAGGTAATTTTCTTCTTTAGATGCACTTGATGGGTTTGGGGTAAGGTATTTATACAACTATTAAAGATCTATGTCTTGAGTTACTGGAATTAACACTTCGTTTCTATCTTTTTTGGTGAAATTGTTTTTCTTCTTTGTTTTTTAATCATTTTTAAACCTTTTTCTTGTATTTTGTTTTTAGATTGTTATTTTACCGATTAAATATCTCCCTGCAAATAAAGAAATCAAAATGCATACTCATCCATCTATTGATTGCTTCATTTAGACCCTTATAAAGTGCTGCCGACATTTGTTTTTGAAGATGTGTCATCTATGATGCCAACGTAAAACTAACTAAATGCCAGTGGTTATTGACAGATATTGGTATTAGAGGACCTTCATTTGACTATAAAAATGGGAAAAACTTAAAGTCATCTTCAATTGTGTCAATGGGTAAAAGTGAAACAGTGTTCTAATTTCTTATTGTTAACATTTTGTGTGAGACAAATCCCAACACAAGTGCAACCTGACCTGTTCAAGAAGGGAACTACAAAAAGGTTTGATTCTGGCTCAGTTAAGTTGAACCAGATATGTGGGAAAACCTCATAGTATAAGTATGTTGGGGTCCCGGCTCTACAAATGTAAGCATAAAGTGAAGATTAAGGAGATGATTTAGGCATCAAAATATGGTTAATAGTTTACTTTACTGGGAAGAGTAAAAAAACGATGTGGGAAATACCCCCCTCTTCTTTTAATTTTTCTTTTTTCTTAAGACACATTCTGTCTTGTATGCTAAAATAAAATTCCCTTAGCCTTGCAGTCATCAGTATTCTTAGTAGTGTTATTTCTTTTTTTTTTTTGGATTCCTGATTGTCAACTTCTCATTGACTAAGAGTAACAAGAGAAAGCATTTCTCAAGAAGATAACATGTACCTCAATTTCATCTTCAGGTAAAGAAGAGAAAGAAATAGCTTCAACTAATTAGTTATAATTGCTGACTTCTAGATTGTTTATCTCATGTTAACTTTATAACTATCTTATATGTGTAAAAGCATTTTTTATTCTTAATGTTGCATATATGAGAATGTAAATTAGAAAATATGTTTACGTATCTTCAACATTTTCATTATGAAAGTTAGATCATTTCAGAAGGTAATTAGCTAAGATGATATTTGTTTTATATCCGGGTCCATACCGTTTTCAGATTAGATGTTCATATAAGAATCATTTTTTACACTAATGTAGTTTATCTATTACTATATTTAAATTTAGAAAACTTAATGAAAAGAAGAAAAAAAATTAAATAGTCATATTTGTGAGGTTTTGAGAGTTCAATTTGTATATGTTTATATAGAAATGGACTCTACAAAGAGTATTCTAAATTTTCTCTATAAAGATTATTTAAATTTTCTGAGAGGAATGTGATAATGAAGTTTCTTGGTTTGTGCATCCTTAAGAGCTTCTGCGGCAATATTAGCTTATCAATATTACAGATTTCATAAATTTTTAAAATTTAAAGTATATAAAGTTATTGTAACATTAAGCAACACTTTTATATATAGAATTAGCAACCACCAAGATTGAGTATTATGATTATCTGTTTTTAAAATTTATGCAACTACCGTTATTAAAAAGTTTGCGACATAAAAATTCTCAACAAAATCTAACATAACATACAAAGCAATTTAATATTCTGTTTATAACAAAATCTCATATTGTAGATACCCATTTTTGTCCGGGCATTTTTTTTGAGTTTTAACTAATTATATTTGAAATTCTAACAAATTCGTAAATTATATTAGAAATACAAACTTTCTATGATACATATAATTTATCGGGAAAATTAGATTTTTTATACCAATTCGTTATATCTTAGTATGATTATCAAATTATATTTGAGATGTAATTCAGTGGAATAGAAATTATATTTTTCAAGTTATAAATTATGTTTGAAATATAATGTGTTGTATTCTAAATATGAGTTTCGAAATTGTTATATTTTCAAATTTATTAGTTAAGTTGAACTTATATCTAAATGGTTAGATTAATTTTCCAATTTTTAATTTATTGGTTATGAAATTATATTAGGAAAATGTATAATCTAAATATAAGTTATGATTTCAAAATTAGTTGTTAAAGTTATTAGAGTAACTTTAAAAATGATTTTTGATTATACACTATGTTTAGAATATAATTCATTTTCCGATTTAATTTATGACAAATGAATTGACAATTGGAAACTAAAATCCAATCATTTGATAAGAGTTAAAAGTAAAATAAAATGAATTAAAGTCTTATTAACAAGTGATGCTATTTATTAAATCAATGTCATTTTTTCATCTTTTCTCTTACAGGCCAAGTCCAAATAAAATGGGTCAAGATCCATATCAGCGTCAAATCAAGCTCCAAATCAGATTCGGGTCTACATCCTTAGCAAAAAACGGATCGAGATCCATATCAGAAGCGGGTCAAAGTCCATATAACGTTCAGATCAAGATCCATGTGAAGTTCAAGTCAGAAACGGGTTGAGTCCATATCAAGTTCAAGTCAAGATTCACATCAAGTTCGGGTCAAAATCCAAATCAAATTCGGATTCAGCTCAGACTCCAAGATGATATCAACAGTATTATCAAATTAATCATTCAGGATTCAAAATGTGAAGAATTATTAAATCAGCCATCAAAGTTGTAAATTGGTCCAATCAAGCCTCCAAATGTGCAGATCCATCCAATCAGGCCCATACGTATTAAAGTTTGTGATAAATGTTGTCTGGATAGTTTTGACAATGGAAGACAAATATGAAATTGGCTATCTGAAAGTCAATAATTCAATTAGAGCCATGACTGTGAAGATAAGATTTGTAATTTAAAAAAAGAAAAATAATACTAATTGTATCCTTTTTTTTAGCTATATAAGAGGAGAGCCCAATGTAGATAAGGAGGAAAAAGGGTTTTAGAAAGAGAGGAGGCCAATTTGGAGGGCCAATTTTCAGAGTTGTTTTTAGGCAGAAGTTCGTGTAATTGTTTGAAATCTGAGTGAAAATCCAAAGAGTGAAATCTTGTATTCACCAAAGTTTAATACAAATCAATTCTTCTCCATTTGATCTCCAAAGCTTTGAACTAAGGGTTTTTATTCTTAGTTTATAAAAACAGTGATTGAAAGCATCTTTGCTTTTGAAATGAACTGATTTTATAAACCATTAATAAAAATCTATTAGTTTTCAGCTCTCTTATTTACTTAATGCATTTTTAATTTATGCTACTAACAATTAATTTAGTAACCTTGCTAACTAGATATACTTTGCTATATACATTACTTTATTTTTACTTTGTATAAATGATGTTTATATTTATATTATACTAACTACTAACATGTATATCTACTAACATTTATGTTTATATGCTACTAACTATTTAACATTTTATATTATTTACTAACTACCAACATTTATATTTAGTCTTTACTAACTATTCCTGTATTTATATTACAAGTTACATCCATAAAACCAAAAATTATAAACTAACATGAGTAAATAAAATTAGAATCAAACTAATTAACTTTTTCTTTTTCTACCCATTTTTACCCTCACCAGAATCGTCTTCTTCTACTCATCAATTGCTGGAAAGTTTCCTGGAGTTACAAAATGAAAAGAAGCAAGTGAATCAATGTCATGATGTTAATAAAATTGAAAAAAAAAACTAAGTTTTTAGTTTAAATGCAAGAACCAAAAATGGAGAATCTGATTTACATTAAAAAAACGTATAAAAAAAAAGGAAAACTCGCACGAAATAAGCAAGTGACGTATCTCACCTCAATGCCGGTCACAAGCGAGACCAATGAAACAGCTACAGCAGATGATGCCGGCCGGAGCAGCAGACGACGGCAGATAGCGGATCTGACTAGAACTAGGGCAGGTGGCGAACGGTAGCCGGCCGGATGGCTGCCGCTCCTTTCTTTCACGGAACCAAAGACGAGAAGGTGAACGGCGGAGTCACGACGAACAACGGTCGGACGAACGGCTGAACGGTCGAACGAACAGAGAATATGAAAGATGGACGGAGACGATGAATGGCGTCGGAGTCAACTGACAATAGCGGAACGACGAAGCGAGGTTGTAGACGCCGAAGATGTTACGGTGAAGGCGGAATGAAAGTCACCGGCAGCCATGCAGGAAGAGCTGCGGAAAAATTTCAAGAAAGAGGGAAGAGAGAAAGGTAAGATGTGCGTAGATGAGGGTTAACCTAAATGTGAAACTTATGAATTTGTATCCCAAACCATCCTGGACATAAATGAGAGATGGACTTAGGTCCATAAAATCCAATTCTTTACCCTATTAATCCAAATAGCCCATTTCACTTTATTTAATAAACTGATTTGAATTCATTTTTAAGTGGTGAAGCTCTTAGCCTAGTGGTTGAGAGCTTACCTATGCCTTGGGAGGTCATGGGTTCGAATCACATCCGGGTCTGGGAGGGATTTTCCTTTCTTCTTTAATGTAAGCGCATTGTGCGCAATTTTTTTTAAAAAAAAATTTAGTTTTTAAACTAACTAGGTAAAATGCTAAGTCATTTTTCTAGCTTAATTATTTCTTAAATATTAATTAAGTCTTTTTAATAAATCTCTTTTATTTTCTTGTAGATAAATTCAATAAATCAATTTAGATATATATGAATTAAATCATGACTTTCTATTTGATCCTTATAATTCAATACATAAGATCATGTCATAATTGTATGAATGGTAAATAAAAATGAATAAATTACTCATTGATTCTTATTTCTAACCCAATGTATAAGGTTATGTTATAATCATATACATGGTCATCAAAGTCATTTCACAATTTATAAATATTATAATACGACATTATTTTCTTGATATCTTTCGATTAATGAATCTGTTACACGTGGTTATGTCATAATTACGTGAATGGTTCGCAAATATTATTCCCGCCAATGATATTCACAAAATATAAATGTACCCTTGCGATAATTCCACTTTTAAGCTCTTTGTACAAGGTTATGCGATAACCATGTATGCAGTTACGAAACTTAAAACACGATGGAAATTGTTAAACAAACTCAAAGAGTCATCTCGGAATTAAAAAAGACACGTAGGGTTATGTGATAATTCATACGCCATTAAAATTCGAGTGAGATAGCCAATGTTATCGTGCATTAAAACCTCCTTATACCAGTGGGTATGGTCATGTTAAGACCCATATCCATTCCCAAATTCACGAGACTTCATAAACAACGATGAAAGGCTCGAATGAACCCAATCGGCAATCAAAGCAATACTGGACATGAACACGATTAACAAGCATGCAGAAATACGACAGTACCGATTTATCGGGCGGGGTAGGGTGAGATTATATCTCTTCCCTACACGTAATCGGAAACCGAACCTAAAATCATCACAGACCAATACCTCATCTGAACTTACCCGAAATGGTCAATTTCAAATCAAATCGGTGTCCAATCAGACCGTCAAACTGATTGGTGACGACTCAAAAACCCATTAGATCAGTCTCCTTGGAAGGACTGTCTAGCACTGTTTGAAAACCAGTAGAGCGGAAGCCATATATGAAGGTAAACAGTTCGCGATCCGCAGGCACGGGCGCGACAGCTGGCGACTCTACTGGGGAATTTGCTTTCCCGGCTGTGTATGTATTTCTATCTGCTTGTACTATGTGTTTACCTTTTATATTGCTTTATTACATTTGCCTGTTCCTCACATATCATGCAAGCCACACTATCACACTCGCACCCAAAGGTCATGTTATGATCTACCCTTTCTAGGATCTAAGTAGAGGCAAAGTACGGTCCGCCTCTCGGCATTGCCGAGGTTGGGGTCCTGAAACACACTCAACTCAAATTGGACTTCCCTATTCAGCAATGATGGGGTTAAGGATTTGTGACCCGAACCATGACTTTCCTACCTTTAGAAATAGATCCAAGAGCTGCCCGGTAGAAGCTAGCCTTTTTTGTGCAGGTTAACCCTTTAGGACATGCATCCTTAAAACAAAAATAAAAATAAAAATAACTTTGTGTGGTTTGAGTAACATGTTGTGATTATTTCTAATTGTCCATATATGCGTCGATGTACAATATAACATGATTTTCCCATGAAAGATTATGAAAATAATAAATGGGTTATCCTTGGAAAGTCTAGGACGTTAAAGAATATCTATTTTATTGAAGACTTTGTTTTACGCATGAAATGAATCACTTTTCAGATGCCAGAAGTGATTCATCTTTTGTCCAAAGATATTCTGAGAAATGGAATGAACCTTTTAAGGATAATTCAGTTGTTATAATCATAATTTAAATGGGGAGGTTTTGTCATTTATTCGTGACTAAAAAGTAAAAATAAAAATAAAAAGCTTCAAAATGGAATATGATTTCTTGGCACTAATGCTTCGTTTTCTCTCTTATACCTATTATCGAATAGATATATAAGTATGGATATTCGATATTTTCTCAAGGCATCTTGTTCAAGCGAAATAGAAATCTTGAATTAAAAAACAACAATGAAAAGTTGATCTCGCAAAAATAGGTTGATTAACTCATTAATGGGATAAGATAATACGATGAATATGCTTGAAGAAGGAGATAATTATCGAATGCTTATATTTATATTTTGTTTCGATACTATGTACGAAGAGTGTCTAAGAAAGCATTTCTTGTCTAGTGAGATTGTATTTTGATAGCATTACATCACATCATTACATACATTATATCATGTCATCAGTACGTGTGTGTCCACCATATGTATTTATCGTGCATTTTGTAGCATCATGTATTGATAAGTCTCCAATTCAACGTTCAAATGTCCACTTTAGTGCTAGGTTATTTAATTAATTTGGTGTTATTCTGGGTATTATTGCTTGTTTTGGTTTGATTTGCCTCCACAGGACTCAAATGATTAAAAGGAGCAGAATTGGGCTTAATTAGAGAAACTTTAGACCAGAAAGGAATTTGGTGCTGAATTAAAGGAGCTGAAGCGAAAATGGAGTTAGTCTTGCCCAAGACTAAGGACCTCCGAATCTTCTGATGTTCAAATTGACCAGGACCTTTTCCAACTCGAAATAAAAGGCAGAAAATCAGGGATTTGAAATTTGTAAAAGAGGTTGATAATTTAGATAAATATTATTTTGTTACCCAACTTTTAGGAGAGGGTTTTCTCTATAAATAGATGAGAATTTACACCTTGGGGGATAAGTTCTTTTTAGGTTTTTTTCTCTTTTTGGTTTCTTAGTTGGCTTTATTTATTATCGTCTTTAATGGCTATCATAGTCGATTTCATGACTATGTGTAGCTAAATACTTTATTCGGTTAAGGGATTAATCAAAGGCGAGCATTATTTTCAATTGTGAGATTGTTGTTCTTAATTTCAGTAATCTAATTTTATGTGATCTGTTTACATATTTATTGATCTATGAAATCATACCTTCAATGAAAGTTCAGGTGAAGGTTTGGCCAGACTTTTGCTTTTTCATTCATCGAACAATGTTAGGAAATAGGATTTGTAATCATCTGAAATCCTAGCTATTATCAAGCGTATGAATATGTAATTTGGTTTGAATCGGAATCGCTAAGAATTCGGTTAACTTAGGTTGGGTCCTTCTAATTCCTAATGCTTTCGATAGATTAAATTCTAAGCGCTAAGCTAGAACTGTCTGTCGAATAGGAGCTTATCTTTAGGCGCTCTAGGATTTGCTTTACAATTAAGGAAGGATTAGGTTGGGATGAATAAGGAACGGCTATAACCAATCCAGATCATGTTAATTAAGATAATGTCTCACTGTCAATGATCGATGGGAAATAATTGTTTGGCCTGCGGAATCTCCCTTAACTGAAATTCCAACATATAATTTTACATTCAATTTCAATTTGATTCTGCAATTTTTATTTATTCATTAATCAACAATTTCAATCCCCCTTATTTATTTTTTGTTAATTGCTTGGTTATATTTGTGATTAGATTAGTATTAATCCTTTGGGTACGACCTTTACTTGCTCTTTTACAATTTATTTTCGGCTAAGTAAAGTTATAATTATCTTTGGTGGATTCGACACCCATCAAATTTTGGCGCCGTTGCCGGGGATTAATTTAACTTGATTTAATTCCATATATGACCAGGTCTGAAACTTCCAATTCTAGTGAAGAAGAGGAAATTTCCAGCGAAGAAATCGAGCCATTTGAAGGAGAAACGATGGCAGGCAGAACTTTAAGACAACTTCATGCACCCCAGGCTGATCAACAGCCCTTATGCGTCACATACCCAGTCCTAAATGCGGCTTTTGAACTTAAATCGGGTCTGATTCACTATTTACCTAAGTTCCACGGGATGGAAAGTGAAAATCCACACAATCATCTAAAGGAATTCCATGTTGTTTGTTCAGGTATGAGCCCACAAGGAATAACTGAGGAACAAGTTAAATTGAGAGCTTTTCCTTTTTCTTTGCAGGAAGCAGCAAAAGATTGGTTTCTCAATCTGCCCTCTGGATCCATCACAACATGGATGGGTATGGCACAAGCATTCTTGGAAAAATATTTCCCAGCTTCACGGGCAGCAATGATCCGAAGAGAAATCAGCGGTATCAGACAAAAAGATATTGAGACACTCCATGACTATTGGGAGAGGTTCAAAAGGCTATGTGCAAGCTGTCCCCAACATGGGATAACTGAACATTCTCTTATTCTATATTTTTATGAGGGAATGTTAGGAATGGAAAGAAAAATGGTAGATGCAGCTAGTGGGGGAAGCCTCATTGATAAAACACCATTTGCTGCTAAGGAATTGATCCAAAGCATGGCAGCAACTTCCCAATAATTTGGGAAACAACAAGATGCTCCACGAAAAGCATATGAGGTAGGTACTTCTTCCATTGAAGAAAAATTAAATACTTTGACATCTCTTGTACAAAATTTGGTTGTAGGGAAGATAGCTCAAGTGAAAACATGTGGGATATGCTCGGTTATTGGACATGCTACAGATAAATGTCCCACATTGCATGAAGGAACACCGGAACAGATTAATGCCGTCCTCGGATATCAAGGGCTACCTCCATATAAATATGATCCATACTCCAACACGTATAATCCAGGATTGCGTGATCACCCGAACATGAGTTATAAACAGCAAAACAGTGTCCCGCAACCAAATCCTCCACAACAGTACAGACCTCCCCAGTCCGACCCAAACTCAGGTATAGCATCTAGTTCTAATGATCATTCTGTCATTACTAATTTGGTTAAGTTTCAGGAGGAACAAAGCAAGGTGATTACCAGCCTTCAAGCAAACTTACAGAACCTAGAAAAACAGATGGGATAGATTGCGACCTCATTGAGTGCAATTCAGACACAGGGGAAGTTGCCTTCACAAACTGAGGCGAATCCGAGACAGAATGTGAGCGCAATCTCACTCTGCAGCGGAAAAGCTTTAGTCTTGCCCAAGACTAAGTCCTTTTCCGAATTAGAACAGACTGTGTCAGAGAAATCTGCAAGCAAAAAGGAGGTATTCGAAAAAGAAACGGAAGGTTTAGCTACAGAAGATTCAGCTGGTAAGTCATCCGAAGAGCAAGACATGCCTTTTGTAATTAAGGTCCCTTTCCCTAGTCGTTTAGCCAAATCAAAGAAAGAAAAAGAGGAGAAAGATATCTTTGAGGTATTTCGTAAGGTTGAGGTGAATATTCCATTGCTTAATGTTATTAGACAAATCCCTCGATATGCTAAATTCCTTAAAGAATTGTGTGCTAACAAGATTAAAAAGATTGGGTATGAAAAGATTACCATGAGTGAGAATGTGTCTGCTGTACTCCAAAACAAAATGCCCCAAAAATGTAAGGATAGAGGTATGTTTGCTATTTCTTGTCAAATTGGGAATACTAGTATTAAGAGAGCAATGTGTGATCTAGGAGCGTCAATTAATGTCATGCCTAAATCAATTTATTCATCTTTAAATGCTGGTCCTTTAGAGAAAACAGGAGTAGTAATCCAACTCGCTAACTGATCTATAGTTTATCCTGAAGGTTTGTTGGAAGATGTTCTTGTGCAGGTTAATGGTTTAATTTTCCCAGCTGATTTCTATGTCGTAGACATGGAAGATGAAGATCACTCTTCAGATTCATCGGGAATCCTGTTAGGTAGACCATTCCTAACAACTGCTCGGACAAAAATCGATGTTCACAAAGGAACAATGACGATTGAGTTTGATGGTAAAATTGTTCAATTTGATGTTTATAAGGCCATGAAAATTCCTAGTGAAGTGTCTTCTATTTGTGGCATAGATGTTATTGAACCAATAACTCATCAAGTTTTTGAAGCATGTAGGGAAGACATGATGTAGGTAGTAATAGAAGAAAGCTTAGATGTGAGCAGCAAAATAGAGGAGAAAGAAGTGGAGATTGGAGAAGATGTGCAGGAAGTAATGCAACATTTGGCAGCTCTAAAATCAGAACCTGAGTGTTCTAATCCTAAAACAATTTCACACACAACTCAACATCTTTTAGCTTCCGTTTTGCAGGAACCAAAATCAGAACACAGAGCCTTATAGGCAATTGAGCAATGTAGCATGAATATTGATGAAGCAGGAAAACTCAGGAAGCTGAAAGTACAAGAGCTTGAGGAACTAAGGAATGAAGCTGTGGAAATTCAGCGTTTAGAGAACGGGAAAGTGCAAAAATTAAATGATCTCATGCCATTTTATGAGAATATCCCGATTGAAAGTGGTGAAGTTATGAAGATACAAGTTCCTGGGGATTAGCCTGAAGCTCGATTCCGTCTAGCCAAAGACGTTAACTAGCGGCGCTTTTGGGAGGCAGCCCAGTTTTGGTCTTGCCCAAGACCAACATCTATCATTTTTATTCAGTCTTGTTTTTATTTTATTTATTTCATGTAGGTTAACTAATTTAACTAACATCATCTTCTCCCAAGGGCTTGAATTTCTGAGTTTTGTTTTATAGGTTTCAAGAAAAAGAAAAGAATGGAGGAATAAAGGCCCAAAAGAATGAGTTATGGAGTTAATTAAAGCCCATGAGTGTTTGTCATGGAAATTAAAGACGTGAGGGGTAAAAAAGGAAAAAAAAACCACAATTTCACCACCCCCACATTACGCCAACCCTCATTCAACATCACCACCTAACCATTAATTGCACCTACCATTTTCAAGTTCCTCAACCCACCACCGCCACTCTCATTTCCATCCCACAAAACCCTACCTTCACTCTCTCACTTTCTAATTTCGCCTCACTCCCACTCCCACTCCCCACTTTCTTTCTTTTCTTTTCTTTTCCTTCACAAAGTGGTACAACACCTCACTAGGATTTTCTTTAATTTCTACCACCTACAAATTCGAACCCAGCAACTCTAGCCGTATCAGAAAGGACAGTAAGAGAAATTTTCTTTTCAATCTATTACTTTCCTTTTATTTGCTGCCCTTTGCCCCTAATTGGTTAAATTCCGCATTGAGGACAATGCGAGGAGAAAAGAGGGGGAGGGATGTTTATATAGAAGTGCTGGACTAATTTTGGTTGTGATGGTTAATTTGTTAAAAGGCTTCTAGCTTTTGACTGGTTTGAAAATTTTGTTGCTGGTATATTTGGGATTAAATTTGTGAATCTGCTGCTGCAATTTTTTTTGAGTTAATTGATGCAAATTTTCTATTTTTTTTTGTGTGCTAATTTGCTGCTGAAATTTTGGGTAAATTATCTACAAGTTGCTGCTGAAAAAAAATCAGGTTTAATTCTATGGGATATGTGCTAAATTAGTGTGAGGTGTCCACCTCAAGCGAAAAAAAACCTAGAAAATATGCTCGAGTCTAGTGTGGGGTGTTCACTCTTTGTTTTGTCCCTAAAAATAACAATGCTAGCTCTCAGTTTTGTACTTGGTTGAAAATAGGTTGCTAACTCAGTATTGAAACCCCTAAATTTTGTTTTGAATAAAGCTGTCGATTTCAAAAGGTTGGGATTGCACAATTGGCTTGAGCATGCATATGAACCATTTGATTAATTTCCCATTACATGACAGACGTTTTGAATGAAACAACACCAATTTACCCCAATTTTTGGAAAGTTTTTGAGCCTAAATGCAAGAACAAAAACATTACACTTTGTTCTATTCTTTCTGAGTGTTATCCAATTCTAGTTTGGAATTCTAGAACTTGCCATGTTATGCATTTCGAGACCACACTGATGTATTCAAGCATTAAAAATGATAAGGGCAGTAGGTTTCTTTTCTTAGCCATTTCAAATAAAATTCGAACCCTTAGTCTTGCTCAAGACTAACAAAAATAACAGTACCAGCCCTTAGTTAGCCACATTTGAGCCTTTTCCCATTTTTGACACACCTTTGTTCGAGTCTCTTGGCCAGGGACGTTCTAGCCATCAGAATTTGTATATTCTTTCATTTAATTCTATGTTTAGTTGTTGCTTTGAGCAATGTCCATATTCAAAAACCACAGGTTCGTTAAAGTATAAGGATTCAATTGAATAGTCCTTTAATTATATGTGGTTATGAGTCAAAAGGTGTCTAAATGGACATTAGCATGAAAAGCAGTAGCTTTCTTATTCTAGCTTGAAGTATTATCTTTAGTAAAAAAAAAAAGAGAAAAAAAAAAGTCTCAAAGAAAAAAAAAGAGAAAAAGAAAAAAATCAGAGACAGGAAAAAAAAAAAGAAAAAAAAAGGCAAAAAGAACAAAACAAATTTTTGTTTAGTTTGTTCATTTCAGTTTGTTTATAGTTGATTAAGTCCGTCTCATTCATTCATTCTGAAGTTTGAGAATTGTAAGTAATTTGTACATAATTGTGTTTTGGTTTTCATTTTTGGCCATTTCCATTTTCATCAATTACCCTTCTCATTCATTTCCTTTCCAAACCCTAACCCCAGCCAATGTTACACCCTGTTTTAAGTCCCTTTGATTTATTGATTGAATTCATACTAAGTGGTGGAGATTTGATATATTGGCAAGCTTATGGTATTTTCATTCTAGATTGCGACTTGAGTGATTCCTTGAAAACTAATCATAGCCTAAACACTTGAGTGCAATGAGTGGCTTCCGTGAGGGTGTTGTTGATTTTAATTCATACCTTATGTACATGGTCAAAAGCTTGTTTCCTGAGATTTTTCAAGTGGTTACATTGTATGTTTAAACATGAATAATGTCGTAGCTTTGAGAGTTGATGGCTGATAATCTTTACATTATGAGGGGGGATTGAGAAAGGTTGGTAAACACGAAATCATAAGAGTAAAGAGCTGTTGACATGATCTGATATGCTTGGGGACAAGCATTGGGTAAGTGTGGGGTATTTGATAAGTCTCCAATTCAACGTTCAAATGTCCACTTTAGTGCTAGGTTATTTAATTAATTTGGTGTTATTCTGGGTATTATTGCTTGTTTTGGTTTGATTTGCCTCCACAGGACTCAAATGATTAAAAGGAGCAGAATTGGGCTTAATTAGAGAAACTTTAGACCAGAAAGGAATTGGTGCTGAATTAAAGGAGCTGAAGCGAAAATGGAGTTAGTCTTGCCAAGACTAAGGACCTCCGAATCTTCTGATGTTCAAATCAAGCCCATACGTATTAAAGTTTGTGATAAATGTTGTCTGGATAGTTTTGACAATGGAAGACAAATCTGAAATTGGCTATCTGAAAGTCAATAATTCAATTAGAGCCATGACTGTGAAGATAAGATTTGTAATTTAAAAAAAGAAAAATAATACTAATTGTATCCTTTTTTTAGCTATATAAGAGGAGAGTCCAATGTAGATAAGGAGGAAAAAGGGTTTTAGAAAGAGAGGAGGCCAATTTGGAGGGCCAATTTTTAGAGTTGTTTTTAGGCAGAAGTTCGTGTAATTGTTTGAAATCTGAGTGAAAATCCAAAGAGTGAAATCTTGTATTCACCAAAGTTTAATACAAATCAATTCTTCTCCATTTGATCTCCAAAGCTTTGAACTAAGGGTTTTTATTCTTAGTTTATAAAAACAGTGATTGAAAGCATCTTTGCTTTTGAAATGAACTGATTTTATAAACCATTAATAAAAATCTATTAGTTTTCAGCTCTCTTATTTACTTAATGCATTTTTAATTTATGCTACTAACAATTAATTTAGTAACCTTGCTAACTAGATATACTTTGCTATATACATTACTTTATTTTTACTTTGTATAAATGATGTTTATATTTATATTATACTAACTACTAACATGTATATCTACTAACATTTATGTTTATATGCTACTAACTATTTAACATTTTATATTATTTACTAACTACCAACATTTATATTTAGTCTTTACTAACTATTCCTGTATTTATATTACAAGTTACATCCATAAAACCAAAAATTATAAACTAACATGAGTAAATAAAATTAGAATCAAACTAATTAACTTTTTCTTTTTCTACCCATTTTTACCCTCACCAGAATCGTCTTCTTCTACTCATCAATTGCTGGGAAGTTTTCTAGAGTTACAAAATGAAAAGAAGCAAGTGAATCAATGTCATGATGTTAATAAAAATGAAAAAAAACTAAGTTTTTAGTTTAAATGCAAGAACAAAAAATGGAGAATCTGATTTACATTAAAAAAACGTATAAAAAAAAGGGAAAACTCGCACGAAATAAGCAAGTGACGTATCTCACCTCAATGCCGGTCACAAGCGAGACCCATGAAACAGCTACAGCAGACGATGCCGGCCGGAGTAGCAGACGATGGTAGATAGCGGATCTGACTGGAACTAGGGCAGGTGGCGAACGGTAGCCGGCCGGATGGCTGCCGCTCCTTTCTTTCACGGAACCAAAGACGAGAAGGTGAACGGCGGAGCCACGACGAACAACGGTCGGACGAACGGCTGAACGGTCGAACGAACAAAGAATATGAAAGATGGACGGAGATGATGAATGGCGTCGGAGTCAACTGACAACAGCGGAATGGCGAAGCGAGGTTGTAGACGCCGAAGATGTTACGGTGAAGGCGGAATGAAAGTCACCGGCAGCCATGCAGGAAGAGCTGCGGAAAAATTTTAAGAAAGAGGGAAGAGAGAAAGGTAAGCTGTGCGTAGATGAGGGTTAACCTAAATGTGAAACTTATGAATTTGTATCCCAAACCATCCTGGACATAAATGAGAGATGGACTTAGGTCCATAAAATCCAATTCTTTACCCTATTAATCCAAATAGCCCATTTCACTTTATTTAATAAACTGATTTGAATTCATTTTTAAGTGGTGAAGCTCTTAGCCTAGTGGTTGAGAGCTTACCTATGCCTTGGGAGGTCATGGGTTCGAATCACATCCGGGTCTGGGGGGGATTTTCCTTTCTTCTTTAATGTAAGCGCATTGTGCGCAATTTTTTTTTTTTTAAAAAAATAGTTTTTAAACTAACTAGGTAAAATGCTAAGTCATTTTTCTAGCTTAATTATTTCTTAAATATTAATTAAGTCTTTTTAATAAATCTCTTTTATTTTCTTATAGATAAATTCAATAAATCAATTTAGATATATATGAATTAAATCATGACTTTCTATTTGATCCTTATAATTCAATACATAAGATCATGTCATAATTGTATGAATGGTAAATAAAAATGAATAAATTACTCATTGATTCTTATTTCCAACCCAATGTATAAGGTTATGTTATAATCGTATATATGGTCATCAAAGTCATTTCACAATTTATAAATATTATAATACGACATTATTTTCTTGATATCTTTCGATTAATGAATCTGTTACACGTGGTTATGTCATAATTATGTGAATGGTTCGCAAATATTATTCCCACCAATGATATTCACAAAATATAAATGTACCCTTGCGATAATTCCACTTTTAAGCTCTTTGTACAAGGTTATGCGATAACCGTGTATGCAGTTACGAAACTTAAAACACGATGGAAATTGTTAAACAAACTCAAAGAGTCATCTCGGAATTAAAAAAGACGCGTAGGGTTATGTGATAATTCATACGCCATTAAAATTCGAGTGAGATAGCCAATGTTATCGTGCATTAAAACCTCCTTATACCAGTGGGTATGGTCATGTTAAGACCCATATCCATTCCCAAATTCATGAGACTTCATAAACAACGATGAAAGGCTCGAATGAATCCAATCGGCAATCAAAGCAATACTGGACATGAACACGATTAACAAGAATGCAGAAATACGACAGTACCGATTTATCGGGCAGGGTAGGGTGAGATTATATCTCTTCCCTACACGTAATCGGAAACCGAATCTAAAATCATCGCAGACCAATACCTCATCTGAACTTACCCGAAAGGGTCAATTTCAAATCAAATCGGTGTCCAATCAGACCGTCAAACTGATTGGTGGCGACTCAAAAACCCATTAGATCAGTCTCCTTGGAAGGACTGTCTAGCACCGTTTGAAAACCAGTAGAGCGGAAGCCATATATGAAGGTAAACAGTTCGCGATCCGCGGGCACGGGCGCGACACATATAATTAAATTGTTTGGACCCTTTATAACAAAATCTTTATTGAGACCCTTTTCCTTGAGTTACTGGAATTAACACTTCATTTCTATCTTTTGTGGTGAAATTGTTTTTCTTCTTTGTTTTTTAATCATTTTTTAACCTTTTTCTTGTATTTTGTTTTTAGATTGTTATTTTACCGATTAAATATCTCCCTGCAAATAGAGAAATCAAAATGCATACTCATCCATCTAGATTTAAGCCCGTTCAATACACATGTTACATGATTTTACTATATTAGGCAAATATAGCTTTGAATTTTCAATAACTTCTTAATTACTCTGATATAATTTTCTTGAAAAAAGGGATAAGGGCCAAATGTGGCTTTAACATTTTCGTTGAAGTGCAGATTTAACCTTAAGATACAAAATGACCAAATTTAACCCTAACATTTTCAAGTAAAATCAATTTTAATCCTACATTATTTTACTGTTATTTAAGTATCACATCGGATATTCCAAACATCAATTATGTTTAAGATATTTAATGTATTACTAACACAGTTAAAAAAATCTGTTAAATTTGTACCATTTCATATATGAAAGGTTAAATCTGCACTTTTAAAAAAAACATTAGTATCTTTTAAAAAAAAATTAGTGTTAAATTTGATTTTTATCCAAAAATAAATAAATAAAATAACCGAGATATTATAATATTTAATCAATGTACAAGTTGCATTTTATATTTTCTAGTTTTCTGTTATAGTATATTCATAAAATATTTTGTTAAGAAATCAACATTAACTTTTTTGTACTTTAAATTACTAATTTCAACACTCATAATCAGAATATCCAATAATATGATATGATATTATCAATTATCATTACTCTTTCATAGTTGGTTGATGCTTGGTTTTAAACAGATCAGTAACATTTGAAATGACAATATAATATCAATGTTTTGTAGTATAAATTATTTTAGTAACTCTCAAATTCGGAAAGCACCTAGATAATTAGAAAATAAAAAGGCAATAAAATCAAGAAAAAAAAAACTATAAACACATGCAGGGTTTAAAATGAAAACAATCCATTTTTATATAAAAGAATCAATTCTTATACAATTGAAAGAGCATGCTTGGTTTCCTATCTTCTCTTCTGAAATAACCCAAAACCACTGGTTCAACTAGCTGAACCCAATCATTGTTGCTTAAAATAATGGCGCAAACCCAAAGCCACTGGTTCAACTGGCTGAACCCAATTGCTTGAAATAATGGCGCATGATAACTTCAAGTTTCCCATGGGAGAACACCATCAAAAGTCTTGCTATTGATAATATCTCCAAATAGGGAATTCATATACTGAAAACCTATTATAAAAACTCAAAGTAGAATCAAACCCTAACCTTTCAATGTGATTTGGCAAAGATAAACAAAATATTAATTTTCTCTTAACATCATAATTTTATCTGATATAACTTCCATGCACTACAAGAAATATGAGATTTTATGACGATTTTTTTTTCTACGAACGTAATTTCGTTACTAATAATCACTTAAACATGACAAATTTTACCTTTCATCATTATTCTTAATTTTCTCATGACAATTTTTACGAATGTCTCCATTGTTCTATCAATTCGTCATTATTAGATATATTTTATGACGATAAGCAAAATATCGTAACCTATTATTTTGAGGAAAAATTTAGTAGATTAAATTTGGAGGGAAAACGTTTTCTTGATGAAATGAGGCTAATTGGTGACGAATATATCGTCATTGTAAGAAATATTTATTATGACACTTTATATTTATAATAATTTAATTCGAACAAACGGTAACAAATAAGATTTTTGTCATTTATTATTATCTGTTATGATACTATTTAAAATTTGTCATGTATTGTGATATTTTTATGACGTTATATGAATGATCGTCACTAAAAATTTGGATGCAAAAAAATGGTACTAAACATTGGAAGGAAATTTTTTTCTATTACGAAATAAAGTTAATTAATGACACAATTATATCGTCATGGTAAAAAACTATTTTCATGACATTTCTTATTCGTCACAATTTAATAAAAAAAACTAAAATGACAATGTAAATTACATCACATATTTAATTTTATGGTGACATATCGAGATATTGTCATGTATTTTAACCTGTTTTTACAATAATGATAATAATTGTCTTAATTATGTTAATTATTATGATTATTTATTTCCAATCATAATATAATAAAAAAGAATGCGAGAACGTAAATTATGCCACATTTTTATTTAATGACGTTATTAAGATATTATCATATACTTTAACGAGTTTCCATGACAATATTTAGGAAATGTCACATTATGTTAACCGATGACGATTTTATGTCGTCATTATATATAGTAATTTCTATGATTATTTTTATTCATCACAATATAATAGAAAAAATGTGACAATCTAAATTACGTCAGATATTTTTATTTACAATGACGATATGAAAATATTGTCATTTATATTAATACAATTCCATGACTATAAGAATTGTCACTCCACTATTATCTTTAACATGGTTTTTATTCTTCATAATTTAATATAAAAGAACACATTTATAAGTTTATGCATTGTTATGTTATATTACAATCTCTAAATTTAACAATGAATATTATATTTAAATGTTTTGAAAATTCGGTTTTATATATACAAATATTAAATATATTTAACTATTCAACATTTTTCATAATTAGGTTTAAATATTCGAAAAAGATAAATATTTTTATAAAAGTAAGTTTATCGTATTAAAATATAATTTAATAAAGAAACTTACATTATATGGATATATCCCAGGTAAGCTACTAAAATAGGCCTATGATTTTTAGAGAAGTGTCAATTTAGGTTTCACGTACAAAATATCACCAATATAGGCTTAACGTTTAAAAAATGGTATCAATTTAGGTCTCGATAACGGAACGAGGCACGCCATTGATATTACTCCGTTAAGTTATGACAATTATACGTGGAGGGAGAAATCAGAACTTAACGGGCAATAATGTGCCCAATCCTTTATCGATGCCTAAATTGATACCATTTTTTAAACATTAAGCATATATTGGTGTTATTTTGTATGTAGAGCCTAAATTGATACTTCCCCAAAAACCATAAACCTATTTTGGTACCTTACCCATATATTTATGGTTATAAATTTGAGGGTAAATAATTTATTATTCCCCACTTTTTTTATATAACTTACTGTTTAGTCCCCTATTTTGAGAAATGCATTATAAGGTTCCTATCTTTTATCACATTTAACCATTTGATCCTTTGTTCCTATTTTGAGAAATGAATTATAAGGTCTCTATCTTTATGCTGAATATAACGATTGAAATTCTAAAAAAATAGACAAAATGACCAAAAGAGAGTACTAATAAATTATTTACCCTAAATTTTAATAAAAAAAATATTTTGAATGATTTTATGTTTCTTTCTTCGTAATACAAGTTTTTGGTTTATAAAAAAAAATATTTTGAATGAGATCATTTCACAATTTAAACACGAATTAATGGAGCCAAAAAGAAAGATTAATGCCAAGAAGAAGAAGGATTAACTTCACCCAATATAACCCATAGCATAACCTAACCTAATCTTTACCTTTAAACATAGAACCCTATTCCTTCGCCACTATATCTGCCATGTAACTTCCTCTCTCCCCACATCTCATTCATGCAGTTTCTTCCCACATTCAGAATTCGGCCATCTCCATTGCTCCTTTTCTTCTCCCAAATAAGATCACCAGTAAACTCAATATTTTGGACACCACATATGCTAGCAACCACTCAGGTCAGATTCCATGCTCTCACTATTTCTCATTTCCAGGGGTTAACATTAATATGTATTATCTGTCTCTTTCACTTCTATTAATTTTCCTCTTTTTTCTAGCATTCGCTCTCTCATTTTCTTTTCCCCTTGCATCTTTGAATATTATTTTGTTTTTTTTTTCTACCTATCAATTTCTCATTCTTTCTCCACGATTGTTTTAAAGCCTTATAGGTTTGCTTTATGTTTGTTTGAATGGAAGAAGAAATTGGAAAGGTAAAAGATCTTTCTCTCTTCCTTTTTGTTCTTTTTGGTTTGATTTGATTTGGGTTTGTTTGAATGGGAGAAAAAATCTATTTTTTTCTCTATATTTTTTTTTATCGATTTCTTCTATTTCAGATTCTCTAAATGAAATGATTATGAAAAATTCCTTGTTCAATGGTTCTAAAAATTGAAGACGTTCGGATAAAATGTTAGATTCAGGTAATAACTCTACTGCAAATGAATGATATGATTAATGTCCAGATAGAATTGGTAGATTAGCATGTGAAATTTGAGATGGGTAAAATAAATCGATGGTTGAATTTGTTGTTTGAAGTTCCTCGGTTGAAAAGGTGTCACACTAGATTCTTGATGGTCCAAAATCAAAAATGTCAAGACAATGAGTTTGTATTATTAAGTTTCATGTGATGATAATAAGAGGTTTTACAATTTGGATTTTCTAGGATTTTTTTAAATTATATATATATATATATATATATATTTGTACAATTGTATTGACTGTGATTTTTCTTTTGACAGAAGGAAGTTGATTATTGCGCATATCAATGGGTTTGGAGCATAAATGAGTTTGGCTTTTCTCTGAAGAATTTTGAAAAGTAGAGGAAATGTGGAGAGTTAAGAAATTGAAGAATATAACATATTTCTTATCTTTTGTATTATTTATTTTATGGGTTGTTGTAATTTAAAATCTCTAAAGAATTTTGGAAAGTAGAGGAAATGTGGTGACTTAAGAAATTGAAGAATAGAACATATTTCTTATCTTTTGTATTATTTATTTTATGTTTCTTATCTTTTGTATTATTTATTTTATGGGTTGTTGTAATTTAAAATCTTCAGATATACAAAATTTCAATTTATTATTTTTTATATTAGCATTTTATTTTAATTTTATTTTATATTCCCATTAGATATAATTTCTCTAATTTCACGAGCCTGGCAAACAATAAATTGATCATTACTAGCAATTTAAATAATAACTAAATTTAAAAAATTTAAATAATAATATATATATATATTAAACAATTAATTTATTACTAAACGAATTATAATGTAAACAACGATAATTATTTGTCATAAATTATTATTTACAATGACAAATTTAATTTTAATATGACAGAACGGTTGAGTTTCTTATGAAGATTATGATATTATTAAAATTATATAATTTCTAGTTATTTTGATATTTGTCACCACAACTTATGTTTTTCAAGCAAAAGTATGAATTTGTCATTTAAAAGTTTAACAAATGGTGACAAAATAGAATATTCAGTGACGATGAATATTCATTAATGATGACGAAATGAACGTCATAAAAACTCACAAATATTATGACATTTTCATTTTTCCGTCATATAAAACTAAATGTTTGGTGACAAAACTAGAAATTGTCATATATACAAAATACCACGCTCATACTGTGACAATCATTCTGACGATAAAATTTCGTCATCTATTCTTTATTATGAAGAAAAAGCATCTTTTAGTGACAAATATTGTACGTCATGAAATGATGAATTTCTTGTAGTGATGCTTTCTTAGTTGAAAAAGGGATCAACTCTCCTATTATAGCAATTTTTCTTTCTTAGCGTTTCCCCATTGACTCGATAATAATTACACACATAAATGCATACACAACAAATAAATTCTACTGTAATTTTTTTTAATATGCCACTAACTTTCTAAAGAATGAAGAGAAATAGAGTCAAACTTCCAAAAAATAGACACCAACCCAATTAACTATCAAACAAACAATAGCGAAAGAGATATACACCTGAAACTCTTTCAAGGTAGACGAAACAGATGTTTTTGTTGTTATAGAACAAAAAAACTCAAGCTTCAAGGCTTTTATTTGTCATGAACCTGATGAAGCAAAGAGGGAAGGCATATATATATTGCTCTAGCAAACACTTGAATGCTGCAAAGAACTGCTAGAGCCAACACTCATATAACTTTTGAAAAGGATATGATGCTTTACTCACATTGCTCTAGATGAATGTCTTCAATATCTTGTGCAAATTCAAGGTTGATATGCTTCAAATTATGGTATCTTGACTGCAAAAAATCGAAAGTACACTATTTGCAAATCAAACATCTATTCTTAAAATACCATCAATTAAGTTCTACCAAAAACGTAATCTACGTATTTCCAATTGATTATATTACAAAATAGCATCGCATATCAAATCATTTTAGCCATTTGAAAAAGGAAAAAGAAAAACACAGAGAAAGAAATTGAGATGATTACTAGTTAAAGAGCAGCTATAAGTATATATGCAGCCTTATTCATCTAATGAAAGACAATAACCTTGATTAAAAGAAAAAATGAACACAGATTATGGAAACGATTCAAAGTAAATATTGATGGGGAAAATGAGAAAAATAGAAAATAAAATACCAGCTAAAGAGGAGGGTGAGATGAAAGTGCGATGTATTCTTTCAGCTAATCAAATTTTGATGATTTGATGTGGGTGTGAGAGAGGCGTAACAGTTTATAATTTGAGATAGATAGGGATTTATCACGTGAAAAATGGAGGAATTTGAAATATAAAAGGATGAGATTTGGGAGCTGTAAAATTGCCAAAAAATCAGGGATATGGAGGAATTTGATTTTAAACTTCGCATCTATTGCCGCTGAATAAAAGAAAGATTAAAAATAAATAAAATTAAAAAATTCAGAATTTCGTGAAATTGACACATCAGCCTTTTACATTCTTAAGTGCTCTAATATCATGACATGTGTTACTTTTGTTCCACACTTTAAATTTAGAAAACTTAATGAAAAGAAAAAAATATTAAATAATCATAGTTGAGAGGTTTTGAGAGTTCAATTTGTATATGTTTATATAGAAATGGACTCTACAAAGAGTATTCTAAATTTTCTCTATAAAGATTATTTAAATTTTCTGAGAGGAATCTGATAATGAAGTTTCTTGGTTTGTGCATCATCCTCAAGAGCTTCTGCGGCAATATTAGATTATCAATATTACAGATTTCATAAATTTCTAAAATTTAAAGTATATAAATTTATTGTAACATTAAGCAGCACTTTTATATATAGAATTAGCAACCACCAAGATTGAGTATTATGATTCTCTGTTTTTAAAATTTATGCAACTACCGTTATTAAAAAGTTTGCGAAATAAAAATTCTCAACAAAATCTAGCATAACATACAAAGCAATTTAATATTATGTTTATAACAAAATCTCATATAATTAACACCACCATAATTCTTTTCAATCTAATATTTTACATACAAATTAAGTGCAAATTATTTGAATTTGTTTCAAAATATTTCTAATCATTTATTAATTTTCTTCGCATTACATTTGAAATTGATTTGATATTTGTTTTAATGATTCAAATTTAAAGTAGATTAAAAAAAAGTGACAGTGAAGTATTATTGTGATTTTAGAAGGATTAAGATCTTTATTGGTTTATTCAATTATGAAAAGCATAGCGAAATTAAATTAAAAATTCAAAGTAATCGAATATAAGTTTTTAGTTTCCATTTTTTTCTTCTATATATGTGTTTTAATCTAAATAATAAATAAAATAATAATTTATGATGAATTTCGCACATTATGCGGGTCTATATCTAGTAACAATATCCTTCACGCCGAGGTATTCAGATACCGCCCCTATGCCAATGTATCCGGATACTGCCCCATTCTAAGGTATCTGGGCACTACCCCACTCTAAGGTATTTGGGCACCACGTCATTCTAAGGTGCTAAATATATATCACATATCATGATAAACAGTACAGAGTATCCCTCATCTTGAGATACTCATCTCAATTTCATATACAACTCTTCACACACAACACTTCAATCACAAACTAACCACTTGGTATAACCTATTTGAAGCATGTCTTTTTTATTATTACCTCTCTAGTATGACCTTTGCTTCCACAACAATCGACAAACTCAGAATAAAAAGTTCCAACCAACTATACACATGACAATTATCATATTACTCAATCATGCTAACGATTCTTATCCAAAACATATCAAACATCAATCCTTCTCAAGATTGTTAACACAATCAATTAATGCATATACATCAATATCACTCGTGGAGTCATTTATACAATTAATCACTTAAATATCATACATAACAAACAAGCAATGAGATATATGTCAACTACCACTTATTGGCAATCAAAACAACTTCACTGAAATGCTAAGTCTCAATCATTGATCGTCTATCCTTTCACAATTGTTTAGAATACTATTTATTGACTTTATCAAAACTAAACAGCAGAGATGCAAAGAATATTGACGACACATAAATACAAAGAATCATATTTTTTTTATCTATCTCTCATACATATATATAGGTTATAATTAAGTAACCGATATATATTATAATTACTCATTTAAAAAAAATTACAATTACTCCTTATTATATTTATTACCCAATTTATTTATATTATTTATAACATTTATTTCTAATAACTACTTTAATTAAATTCTAATTTAATATACAAACATAAATTAATTATATAACTATTATTTTTAGGATGCTACACTTATTCCTAATTAATTTCAAGCCCTAATTTTTCGGATGTTTCACTTACCCTCAAACCAAATACAGCTGACATTATTAAACCATCATTTACCTTATATTGTTTTCAAACACAACAAGGTATTTCATAGAGGATTACCATACTTGACTTAATTTACATTGTCTTATCATACATTATGACACCCAATCCAAACAAAGTGTAAAGTGATCTATTAACCACCCGAATTTATTTAGATAACCCATTTGTCTCCTGTACTTACTTAAAATGATCTATCAGCTCATTGAACTTACTTCGCGTGATATACACTTTAATTCGTTCAAATCACCTCTCGCTCTGTCACGTGAATTTAGAGAGTTAATCATGTCACTTTAAGCAAGTTTAGAGGCTAAGGAGACGCTTTTAAGTTCATGAGGTTAATCCGTTTTTTTATCAAATTTAGAGGGCTCATGACGTATTAAGCCTAAAAAATAACATAAAATGTATTCATAGCCCTCGAACTATATCACTACTAATATTATAACTCTTAAACATCATTTTATAACATAAAAGTTTGTAAAATTTATATCACACTAATATTGAAGTCGTAATTAAAAAAATCCATTTAAAAAATTAAACGAAATGATAATATGAACAAATTTAACTATATTATTCACTCTCTTTTTAATCTATGTCTTTATAAAATATGGCCAACTACATATTATCTGCAGATTGATTTTTAACAAAAAAAAAAAAAAAGATTTGAATCTTAATATCAGTACAATGTAAAGTTTAAAGACTTTAATATCACGAAAATAAAGTTAATGTTATTCACATTATTATTTTTTTTTTTAAGGAATGGAGAAATATATTTATCAAAACAAATGAGAGTTTACATCATATTTAGCAATAGATCCAACAAACCCAGGAGAAGAGTTCCAATAAGACGGGCTAGAAAAGAAAAATAAATTCTTAACTAGATTATCTGCTACCATATCGACATTACATGAAATATACGAAAGAAAGAAATCCATGCACCACTTAGATAAGCTTAGGCATGAAACCAACATACTACCCAACTCCAAAACATCACCGACCTTAGATAGGAAACTATCAACTATGCCTTTAGCGTCCATCTCGAAATTCATGTTATAATTTAGGGATCACAAATATATCTTAGAAATTGCAATAAATCAGAAAATGATAATTTGCTCCATACGAAAAAAAGAAAAAAAAGAAAAAGAATAAGGGTGCACGTGGTAGGTTAACCAGTTCATTAAAGTTAATTCGGTTGGTTAACCATTTGATCAGTTTTTTAAAAACACTAACCATACACCAGTCAACTAGATTCGGTTAACCACTAATCGGTTAACTAATTATTTCGACCGGTTAATCTTTTATTTCAGTTTTTAACCATTAGTAAATAAAAATAAAAATAATAAAAGAATTCTAATTTTTTTTAATTATGAGTGGGACAGAGGGTTAACGAAGAGTTGAATAGATTAATGATGAAGAGGGAGGTGTGCATGCATTGTGACTGTATGGACTATGGACTGGAGAGTGAAGGAGATAAAGAAGACGCGACAGAAACTAGAAAGGATGAACTAAGTAAAAAATAAGATTCAAAACAAAGAAATGAAAAAATAATCAGTGGATGGATTGTATAAATAAACAATATTTATTTTTATTTATTATGATAATATTGAATATTCAACTTATATTTTAATTCGTATAAACAAATTTTAACATAAATTAAATATTATTTCTATTTAATCAATGAATATTCTGTTTTTCCATAGCTAAGAGTGATGAGAAAAGAAAAATTCTTTCTCATTTGTAATAAGATTTTATATTTTTTTGGTGTACAAAACAAAAATACATGGGGTGCTGTCTATATCTTACTTTCAAAAAGATAATCATTATATGTGAATTGCTCAATGCGGCTCCCAAATTCCTAGTTACCATCCCATTTGGACTTTTTTGCCCTTCTCATAATTTTGATAAAAAAACTAAAAATTCTTTCTCTAAAATCACAAACTCGAACACTAATAATTGAAATTATGAAAATAATTGATATGCGACCATCCGAATCCCGAAAATGGATGATTATGAGTCGGAAACAATAAAATTTACATTTTTTTTTCTCAAAAAAATCATGAACATAATGCATATTTTTTGTGACGATTAGCATTTGTCGTCACAATAAATTAGAGAATTTTCTATTTTCCATCGCTAAAAAGTCTAGAATTGTGTCTAGGCCCAATTTTGGTCTAGGTGGGTGCCAGATCCGTCCAGCCAAGGGCTGGGCGGATCTGGCACCCAACTAGACCAAAATTGGCGTTTTTTTCTAAAAGGGCAAACTTGTCCCAATAGGGGCGGTAAGAGGTAATTTGGGGGCGGTAAGTAGCAACAACTGATATATTTAGATAATTACTTGTAACTAAGTAGGTAACTAATTATTAATTAGTATAATCGGATAATATGTAATTATTTATATTATATATAAATGTAAATTAAAATTAAAATAAATATATTTTTATATATTTTAAAAAAATATTTATATATTTTCGGTTTCAGTTAACTGAAATTTTTGGAATACCGAAACGGTAACTATAACCATTAACCACTATTTTTAAAATTAAAAATTATACATCAATCTATTAACTTTATTTTTTATTTGGTTTCGGTTTGATTTTTTAGTTTTATATTTCGGTTTTGGTTTGATTTTTCAGTTTTGTGGAGTTGCACCCTTGAAAATGACTATTTGCCATTTAGTTTGAGGGGAGGTCAATTTTGCCGTTTTACATTCAAATTGTTCAAAATCCCACGCCGAAGGATAAAACGGAGCGGAAAAAGGGATAGTCGTCGCCGTTACCAGTACAGACCGACCACCGCCACCATCCTCCCTCATTTACGGTCAACATAACGTCTTCTTGTTTTCTTAGACTCGCATCTTTTCTTCTTATAACAATACAGGTACTTAACTTCATTCTCACTGTTAATTCAAATTTCATCGCTTAAAACCCCTGTAAAACCTTCCAAAATCGATTACTTCATAATGTCTAATGCCATAACTCGGACTCGTTCCGGCAACCGATTATATCACGCGCCGCCTATGAGGCATCAGCAGCAGCAACTCCTGCTGCAGAAACAACTTCAGATGTCCTTGAGCACCGACAGCAGAATCGGTTCCGCCGAAGTGGAGACTCGTTCGGACTCGGATCATTCGACATTGTACAAGTCCAACTCGGCGTTGGCTTCTCCTAATATGAACTCTAGCTTGACTAATTTAGATCGCCTTGTGGAATCGGTTTCTCCTACTGTCCCTGCTCAGTACTTAGACGAGGTAATTCGTAGTTGCCAATGAATCGTTGTTCTGCTGTCTTTTCACTTTAGCTTATCTTGTATTGGGATTGATGTAGCTTTTCGCCAAGAATGTGAGTTTTGAAGGGGCTTTTGACTTATTCTGGGTCCATTCTTGTTATTGGGGATCGAGCTTTAAAAGTTCTTGCTTTAGAAATCAACTAGAAAAATAGAGGAGCTTTGCCGTAGTTTTTCTATGCAGAATTAGTTTAAGTTGTCCAAGAATTCAAGATTTGCTTCTTTTATCATCTCAACAAGAACCAAGAGCCATGCTTTTTCATCAGGCTTTTGAGAAACTATGGTAAAATTGGTTCGAATGTTCCAGTTCAATGCTTAGAGGGGCGAATAAAAACTATGGAGTTTTCTCGATGTCTTCTATTCTTTTGGTTTTGTGTAAAAATCTTATTAACTACTCCAAAATCAATTTGGCCAGGTTTAGTTTTTTTTTTTTTTTCCTTCGAATTTTATAATAATGTTGAACAATTCAGATTTAGATGACATTTCGTTATAATTTCTAATCTGTGAATTTCATAAAACTTGCTTGGCACTTTCAGAGAACTATTTTATGGTGTTAATTTTCAGTTTGTCTCTGTAGGCTTTGCTATGCGATCAGAGAACTCAAGTATCGGATGTTGAGCAATTCTTTTGTCTCGGGGATCTATGGGAATCATTTAAAGAGTGGAGTGTATATGGAGTGGGAGTGCCTCTCCTATTAAGTGGGGGTGATGCTGTTAAACAGTATTATGTTCCATCCTTGTCAGGCATACAGTTGTATGTAGACCCTAGTAGGTTGAGGTGAGCATATTTTGCATTTCTTTTTCCTATTTTACCTAGCTGTTTTCAAGTTCTCATTGCTCTATGTTCTTTGTTTCGCTTACTTTAGAGCATCTCTAGTGGTTATGGGCAGGGACCAATTTGCAATTTTAAAAAATTGGAAGACACCTGCCAACCACTAGAGAAGAACCATTTGAAGTCGCCAATGTCTAGCAAGTCAGGATTGGCGACTTGCTTGGCTTCAAGTTGATTCAAGTAAAAGACGCTCGGTGAAGAGTGTGTCTGATTAACTAGCGCGAGATGAATGGAATAAAAGGTTGCGTGGCTTGTAGAAGCCATTTTAGGCGTGTCCCGCTTCCTTGATAACGGCTTTTTCCGTGGTTGAGTGGAGCAGACTTCAATAACCTTTTGGGCTGCAATTTATTTTTTAATTGAATTTAACATTTGTCTGCCTAAACGAGCAGAAACAATAAATTTAGAAACATTAAAAAAAAACCTTCCTATAATCACAACGAATATATTCTTATTAGTTTTTTCTTCAACATCACTGTGGTGATCGTGGCCTTTCAGACAATTTTGGGACCTATCACCGTCGTTCTCTCTCACGTGTTCCGTGCAAGTCTGGAAGTTTCTTATTTTCTGTTTTAGCATTCTGCATTTCCTGTCAACAAAAATTCCAGTAATTAAGGGATATCAGCCTGCTTCAGTGACATTTTTTTTTTTTTTTTTTTTTTTTGCTTAAACTTTAATTCTCCTAGCTGGCAGAGTAAGAGATACAGTACTTCTGTAATTATTTGAGTGGAGCCTTACCTATCATGCAACGGATGCAATGCCATTAATAATGATGCAAATTCCTTTTGGGCAGTCCTGGTGGGTTCTTTATGCATTTTAAGCCTCACTTCTCAGAATAAGATGAGATTTAGCCTTAAGGACAAACAGTTGGAGTTGAGTGTCCTTGGCCTTTTATTGGAAATGGGATTAAGGATGTAGCTACCTATTCTTGAAATCATGTCACCTGGGTTTTGGAATAGAAGGAAAATATGCGCAAAGATGCATTGGTTTTAGCAGAAAGTGATTGGTTTCAGGCTTTCAGCCTTAATGAGAATGCAGACTTGGTTAAACTGAAGCATGTTCCTGAAATAAAATTCGAACTGAATATGAAGGCTGATCGATATTTTGGGCGATTAACAGAACAAGGTCCAGAATTGAATGTCTTACTTTTGCATAACCATGTATTTTCAAGTCTCATTTTCTTTTTTCTTTTTTGACATGAATCTAGAACATACTTGTGGCTAGCTGGTGGTGGTGCACTATGTTTGTCTCTATCTTGAAGTATAGCTTTCAACTTATTATGACCACCTCTTGAATTCCATTAAAATGTTTGGCATTCTTTTCAGCTATTGTCATGACATTTCATGAAAATGCTGTGCAAGTGTATATTCTTTATCCGCTTTCTAAATGCATCACCATGATGCTGCTTTAGTGACTGCTCCTCTTTACTATATTTTTCCTGGATCATGACGGTGTCAAATTGTTATGAACACGGCTTTGGGATCTTGCACCCTAAAATCCTCTAGGAAAGAATGCTTCAAAGTCGTCCTTCCTTTACCTATCTTGTTGAAATGGTTAGGAGCTCGTTAAGAGAGAACCCCACGATCTCAGAATTGTTAGGAGCTTGTTAAGAGAACTCTGCGATCTCTTAAGGTTTTAATTGGATTTTCAACTGATGCTATTTTATTAATAATCTCCCCTTTAAATAGAAGAGACAGAATTACAAAATAGGAATAATGCTAGCTAGGGCTGCATAGGCATAAATTGATTAGGAATAGGAAACAACAACTAATTAGGAAAAGAGAATAACCACTAATTGCGGAAATCAAGACCTATCCTGTATGGTAACTAACTATTGCAGAAATCAAATTAATGAATGAATCCTAAATAGACAGAAACTACTACAACTGAAACAAATCCTAGATGGAAAATAATTAATGCATGACTCCTAATTAGGACTCTAAATCATAATACTAATTAGGACTCTAAACAGCAACAGCTCGTTCATGACACAAATATTTCAATAATTTTTCCTTTGGTCTTATTTGTACCGTATTTAATAAAAAATTCCTCCTAACCTTTTGTTTTACGTTAGAAGGAATCTCTTAGACTTGCAAGAGCCATCAAGTTAGGACTTCTGAACCACTTTGTTGGCATTAGACATCTTGGGATTGGTGATGGGTGGTGCATCACATACTATAGGTACATATGATATGAGATATAGTCTAGTTGTAGAAGAAATATGTCCTTAATTGCTAAACCATTCTTTAGAACTGAGCATATCCTCAGGATTCACTGGTGTTTCATATTGAGATATGAGACATGGGTCACTATTAAACTTGGTTGGAATTAGGGCATTTTTCAACTGTAATTAGCTAATTCCATCAGTTTGCAGAGGTGTCCAACTACTAGTACACTGAACACAGCTACAGTGACATTGACTTGGTATGTCCATAACTATATTTCTGGAAATCCTAGTAGCAAAGCACTTCAGTAGAAACAGCTAGTTATATCAAGTCTGATATGTTGAATTAGATTGGTTATAAAAGCTGTTTTGTTGTGCCAAAAGGGTAATATACTAATATTCTTTTTGGTTGTCACATAAGTAATATTCCTCCACATTGAGTTCACATCCATCTGTGTATCTCCAATCAACCGATGCAAACCAGTTTAGTATTGTATTAGGGAATTGAAATGCCCTGTCAGAACCAACAGCAACTGCTAACTATTGACCGTGCTGTGGATATTATTAAAAAATGATTAGGGCAATCTTATCCAATCCAAAGATTTTGTGGGGTTGTGCATCTGTGTTTGATAAGTATCTGAAAGATGGCTCATGGTTGGGGACAAGTTCGGTTATCCTGCAAGCTCCAGTCCTTATATTTCAGTATGATCTCAATGTCAGAAACTTAGATGACAAGCTTTTTCTAAGCATGTCTGCGCAGATAGTAGAAGCCAAATGAGGGTTATGCAATCAAAATTGTTTTGCTGAGTGCTAAATGTTATGCCTGCAAACTCCAGTGTTTCTATTTCACAGTTTGATCTCATAAAGGTTAGAAATTTAGAGAACCTGCTTTATCCTTAAGTATGTGTAACAAAAATGGTAGAGGCCATATTTGGGTTATGCGTACCCTTTTCTAAATCTTTGTAGTGTGTGTGTTATACTCTTTTTTTCTATTCTTTTCTTTATGCAGCTGGAACTTGCTGGGGGAAGTTCCCTGCTATTTGTATATTTTCAGGATAATGAATCTGTTGAAATGGGGCTATGCTTTCAATCATGTTGAAAACAGGCAATGATTGATTACTATGTGCTGCCTATAGAAGTGTGTTGTGATTCCTTACATTTCCGTATGATCTGTACTCTTTTTTTTTTTCTTTTTTTATGACTATTTCACATTTATATTATATTAGGAGGCATGTTGATGACAATGAGGCTGAGTCTTTTAGGAATGCAAGTAGTGCTGGTCGAGGTAGCAGCGAGTGTGAAGCAGAACAGCAAGCCAAAGGTGGAGTGATGGGTCAGGGTAAACACATGAACTCAAATTTCCAGGGAACGCAGAGAGTTAGCTTGAGAGACAAATCTTTTAATGGTTCATCCAGTGAAGAACCAGAGAATTTAAATTCACCTGGCCTTCTTGTCTATGAATATTTTGAACAGGAGCAACCACACAATCGGAAACCTTTATATGACAAGGCAAGTCAATGCTCATGAATATTAGCATACTAAGGTTTATGTTTGCTCGATTTTTTTCCTGGCTCAGTCACTTGTGCACCCATGCCTCCCTGGCATATTTTCAGGTTTCAACTCTTGCGTCTCAATTTCCAGATATTAAACGCTATAGAAGCTGTGATTTATCCCCGGCTAGTTGGGTTTCTGTGGCTTGGTAATCTTTCTCCCTCTATCAGATTGATATTTGAATATTGAAATTGTTACCGGTAGTGATTATCATTTGCATTTCCTTGTGTTCTGGAATATGGAAACAGGTACCCAATATACAGAATACCTGTGGGTCAGACACTACGAAATTTCGATGCATCATTTTTGACCTTGCATGGTTTATCCACACATGCTAGAAGTACGTTTTTCCTCTTTCTCTTCGTGTCCCTGTGCACATGTCTCAGTTAGTGATGGGGTGGGTCATTTTGCGGTTCTGATTATGGAATAGTTTTTATAACTGCTGCAGGCAAGAATCAGGTGCACCTTGATGTGCCGAGTGGCAGAAAGTTAAATGGCATGGCTGCTTCTTCCAAGATTGTTCTACCCGTTTTTGGGCTCGCTTCATATAAGTTGAGAGGTTCAATTTTAACTTCAGGTGGAGCCCACGAAAGGCAGCAAGCAGACTCTCTATTGCAGGCTGCTGACAGTTGGCTCCGATCTTTAGAAGTTAAGCTGCCCGATTTTCGGTTTTTTGTTTCACGTAATTCATAAAATCAGTTATAGTAGCGGCCAGTGGGGTTAAATAGTCTTTTATCTAAGAACCTTCCTCGGATGCAGAAGAGCATACTTTTTGCTGTTTGTAAGCTCTCAACCCCATAGCCGTATTAGAGAAAAGAAACAGGGAATGTAGTTGGATTTTTGGTTACATCAGATGCATACGTTCTGCAGAACTTATGATCTGTGCTCATCAGTTAATCACCCGCAACTCCTGTTTACTTGTTTTGGTGTTCCCTGTGATACGATCCTCAAACTTTTGGCCCGAAGCGGCAGTTCTGAGCACAGGATATGTTCTGATTTTGATTTTAAACCCTGTGAATTGTTTCAGCTATTTGGTTCTGGAGCATCTCATAGTTGATGTAACGTGAGTGTTAACTGTATAGTACTTGAAGGATTAAAGTTTCTATAGGCTGTAGCAACTTTGTGGATAGATATCCCCAAGATTACAGGAATATGGGATTCATAACCATTGACAAGATTTTGATGAGCAGAGAATTTCTTGTCATATTGTGTTAGTACTGTACTGAATACTTGTATCACTTGTGAATTGTGATGAAGAATTATTACCACAATAATTTGTGTGGGTGCTTTATTAATCGAAACATATACTTGAGATCATTTCTTTGCTGTTTATTCATGTCTAGTTTTCGGTTTAAAATCTAAATTTGCCTAACATTTTTGGGAAGTTCAGATTTATTCTTAAGGTAAGAAACTGTTCAACATTTTCAATTTGTAGTAATTTTAGGCTCAAGTTGTGGCCAAGTCAATTTTTGACTATTTGTTACTTTGAGTCCGAAATTGCTTCATGTACAGTTACAAAAACGTTAAGAATAGATTCATGTGCACTTCCCTAATGGTAAATTTAGGTTTTTCCCCTTAGTTTTTGATTGACTGTTAAGGTAAACTTTTTGTGGGCCTTTTGTTTTGAATTGATGTTACTTAAAGGAACAAATTGATTAGGAGGCTATCCAATTCAGGCCATGGTAGTTTGTTCTTTCATTAAGCAAGAAAAAGGTCACTGGTTTTTCTTCCAAAACCTTTCCCAGCGAGGTCTTAAAAGAAAAGTTGGGATTGAATATTTTTGGAATAAATCACTATTTCACTTTTGTGTGTATTTAAAATTTTGTTAGTATGTTACTCATTCGGGTTTTTTTATACGTCGTTTAAGATTTTTTTTTTTATCAAAATCAATACAATATTAATGAGAATTGTTTTGAATTTTTTTTAACAAGAGTTTTATCAAATTTTTTAGGTTTTGAAATGTTTCATGTAAATCCTTGAAAAAAAAGACACTATGCATTCAAATTTGGTATAAATTGCGACCAAATGATCATAACTCAGTTAATACACCTTTGAAATATGAGGTGGGAGGTTGTGGTTCGAATCCATTCTTTTAAAAAAAATATTAAAAAAAATTGGGATAAATTCACATTATAAATCTTTAACTTAATATTTTAGTGACAAAAGCATGAAAAGATAAAAAAATAATATGAAATAATATTTTCCATAAAAAGTAACACAGCCTAAATCTTAGAAAAATCTCTAGTTGCATTTTTAGAATAATCTCTCTTGTTAAAACAAGTTAGAATTTGTTTCCGCTTATAATAGTTGGCTGTAGAGATGGATTAATGACAAGATTATAACAAGTTGGAATTTGTATCCGCTTATAATTGTTTATAAATATAAAATTTTATCTCTATAGTAATTGAAATTGAATGAAGTCTATCCTTGTTCTAAGAATAAGATTATGCAGAAATAAGGATAGGATCAAGTTCTATCCATATACTAAAGGCCCGGGCAAGGAAGGCGTAAGATAGGAGTTTCAAAAAGCTTTTTCAAAGAAGACTGGCTAAGGGGGCGTTTGGGTGCTCGTTTTCGTGCTCCTGTTTGCCGTTTCAGTTTGAAATGGAGAGTTTTAGATGTTTGGTTAGTGACATTCTTGTTTGCCTTTTACACTTGAAAAACAGCATTAGGTGTTTGGTTAGTAACCTCCTGTTTGCTTTTTACATCTGAAAAGCAGCATTTTACAAAAGCAGAAAATCTCTGCTTTTTGGAAAAACAGCTTTTTCCAACAGCAAACCGTAACAGCAAACAACAACTAGCAACAGCAAGCAGGAACAACAAACAGCAAACCGTAACAGCAAACATCAAACAGCAACAGCAAACAGTAGGTAAAACAAACGGACCCTAAGGCTAAAAAGAGCAGTCAAAGGTTTGTTTAACTTGTTAAAAAAAATAGAGATTTTACGTAGGAAAAAAGCAAAACATTAGTTCTTAACTAAATATTTAAAACTCTCATTTTTAATATAAAAAGATAAACATCCGTTAAATACGTAAATTTTTTCATTTTCAATATGAAAAGATAAATATAAGGTAAAAATTGAATAAAGAAACGCTCATAAAATGATTAGATAAGTTCTAAATATATTTTAGAATATAAACAACTACAACTATACAACTAAAATTAAGGGTGCTAATGGATTGGGTTAGGATTCCTTGAAATCTAAAGGATTCCAAAGGGATGGAGAATTACCAAAATGATGGGAGACATTATTCATGAATCATGTTGATTATTCTCTTTTGAATTTTATAAATTAAATCAACAATGCGTATATGCCTATCCATCCACCTTATATATACGTTGTTATTTAGCCTTTCAAAAGAATATTTAATAGACTCAACTTGCAAATACATGTATTAGCCTTTCAAAAGAATATTATATAATGATGGTTTCATAAAAAAAAAAAAAAAAAAAAAAACAACAACTATAATGATGGTGCACAATGTTAACAACAGAGAATGGAATCTCAAGGAGACTTCACGGTTAATTAATAAGTTTTAAAGACTAAAATTAGGGTTATCAATAAGATTTAAATCAGGTACGTACATGCTTCGTTACTTTCATTCGGTTCAATTCTAAAATTAAGAGAATAAATATGATTATTACCATATTTATCAATTGCAATGTATAATTTAGTGTTCTTCGTCATCATTATTATTGAGGTTATCATTATTATTAGGTTATAAGGATCCTAGATATTTTCATAAACAGTTTTTTTTTGGAATTAAAAAATTGATTCGAGCTTATATCATCTAAACCGGGGTTGGATGTGAGGTTGAAATCCGTGACTTTTTCTTTACCTGGTTGATGAGTGTCAACTTTAACGATGGGATCACAACTTTGATTGAACAACATTCTTCATTTTCATAACTCACGGTAGTTGTGCGTCTATTGTTCGCAGTTCAAAAATAAGATACAGTGGGATCACATCATTTGGATTCATTCGGCAATACTTTATGAAGCAATCAACATCACTGGAATCAACAATAAGAACTACTATTCCAAGAACTTTGTTTGGACCGTATGTTGTTTACATGGTCATACATAAGTCAAATGATGTTGAATCAACAGGTGCTGCCTCTTATAAAATCTGGAAGTTGATTTTTGTTGAAAGTAGAAGCAACTTCAATTCACCAGCCACGTATGTCATGACTTTTCACCCTGTTTTCTATTGGATGTTCCACGTAATTACATACAAAATATGATCGGTTGACATATGACTACTGTTGAGAAACAAACTTATTGTCAAAACAATATTAAAGAAAAATAGTCTAAAGAAATTTACTTCGCAATTCAAACAATCGCGGACCATGACAAAAAACTACGAAATAAATGTGCTTTGCAGTTGTTAGCGATATTTTGCGAATATGCTAATTTTCAACCTTGTCACGTGTGGTTAGGGTGCGGGCGTGCCAGAGAAGATTACCTCTCAATTAAAATGGTTAAGTTTATGGAATTTGCGCACCAAAACTTGAATTCTAAACGAAACGATTGGCGATGGACGCAAGGATTGAAAAAGTCCCTCTTGGGTCTCTTGCGCCGTTATAGAAACTTTGCGAGATAAATTGTTTTTATTTAAGCTAAGCGTATAGATTGAAGACGGGAAAAGTAAAGAAATTGAAGGTGCGAAATTAACACGAGATTTGGTGAAAAATCGGTATTTTATTGATGTAAATCAAGGTTTGAATACATGTGTTTGAGGTAAGCATGAAATTGAAAATGAATTACAATTGAAGAACTTCTATACTAAACATATAGCTAATTCAATTGAACTGGAAGAACAAATCAAATACAAGGAATTGAAATGCAATTAAAATAAATTGGAATTCAACAACAAACTCGGAGCCACAATAGCTATCTCGGATTGATGTTGAATTTTGGTGTCGGTGCGAGGTCCTTGGAGAGCTGCAACCGGTCGGGCCCGTACGGTATGTGATCTTGGCAATGGCAAAACGTTGGTAGGCAAATGGGGCAGATTTAACTCTCAACTTCGGGAGGCTCGTTTGGATGCTTAAGAACATGGAATTGGACGAGTAAATAGGCTAAATTTAACTTCAGGAGGTCAGGAACAAACTTCTATAAGGGATCGAAGGCTAAAACAGATGCTAAGTAGACGAAATTGGGAGTTGAAAATAACTGGACGAATCTGGAAAATTCTGAAAACAGAATGTCTAAAAGGATTTGGGCTGGACAGATCGGCTTGTAAATAGAGTTTCTGGGCACGGAATTGGGCAAATAAATATACTAGATTGAACTTCAAGACGTCAGGAACAACTTTGTCGAAGGGATTGAAAGCAAAAAATGACTTTAAATAGATGCAATCGGGCTTTGAAAGTAATTGGATGAATCTGGAAAATCGATTTGAAAACAGAGCTCTAGCTAGGAATTGAGCAAATTAAAGACTTGGAATACTAAATTGAATTAGAAAAACTTGGAAAGAGGCTATTGGAACTTTAATTGGAGGTAAAGAAGAGCTAAAAGAGGAATCGAAGCTAAGAAAAAACGAAGAACGAAAGAAAGAACTTGAAGAACTAAGAACAAAGGGACTTAAGAACTAAGAACTAGAGAGCATTGGAAGGGACCTTAGGAAGGGGTTTTGTTGTGTTGGATTGAGTGATTTTTTATGAAGTGGAGGGGTCTATTTATAGTATTTTGGAGTGGCATTTTGGTAATTATTCAGTGGCATTTTGGTAATTATTCACCAACTACCCCTTGAAATTCTCTCCCACTAACTTGCCACATCACCAACTAACTTAACTTCTTCAACTCCCACTAACTGCTGTTGACTGCTTCCAACTGCTGCCGGAAGAGAGGATACAGCCCACGTAATGTCGGTTACGCCCTGCGTATCAGGGCTTCTAAAGCTTGCGCGTTCTGTCGATGACGTTTACGCGTGGTGTATGGAAGGGTACGTCTCGCGTAAACGAGTCTCTGAAGTGGAACATCTTCGGATGTGCGGTATACGCCCTGCGTATGGAAATGCACGTCCCGCGTAAACGTGCTCCTGATCCTGAAACGCCTTTGGATGTGTGGAGTACGCCCCGCGTATGAAGATGTACGCCTCACGTATTTGGGATGACTTTATTAATGTATTTATTATTTTTATTTTATCATTATTATTTTCTAGATACAATGAAAACTATATCCTAAAATTGACAAACAAGCATTATATATATATAAAATAAAATTTATTTATTTTGGGCCAACAATTGCCCCCCTCTTTTGTGCATAAATGAATTAACAAAAATAAAATTTATGCATAAAAGAAGTTTTATTAAATATCTTTTTCTCTTTTTTTTATATTATCAAGATAATAGAGAGAGAATCCTGCAGGATTTTTAGAATTTGAATTACCTAGGAACTCTCTCCATCTTAATCAATCTACAACTCTTCTTCCTCTTTTGTTATTTTTGTTTCTACCATTTTCTTTCTCCAAAGCTCAAGAAGCATTCGGAATCAAGCTCTCAATCTTTTCAAACATGGGTATGCAAGCTATTTTCCTTCTATATTTTCTTTCTCTGTTTCTTTTGCTTTTGTATATGTAGAATTATATTCATTGAAAAGCTGATAAATTGAATTGAAATTTAATGTGAGAATTTTTAGAACTACCATGTGTGAATGAGATTGTATTGCTGAAATTTCGTGTCTGTCTGTCTCAGCTGCGTGTTCCTATTCTGACACCCTTCGCGTTGATTCTCACTTAGGCATAACACTTGGCTTGCAGGAGGTAATTTTCAATGAACTTTGCAATTTCCTGATCATGTGTTTGAAGGTAGCATCGATAGGCTTTAATTGATCGTGTTTATACTTCAATTTTAGGATAGTGTCTTTACTATTAGCCCTGTTGCTGCGAATAATTCCCCTTTGCCCCCATATCCCATGAGCAGTTCTACCGAATTGGCCCTCCTTAGAAAAACTTATCAATTCCCTGCAAGTAAGAAAGGGCTGATATTTCCTCGCTGTTACATTGGATGGAATGACCTTGTAGATCGCCTAGAGCCGAGATATGAGAGTGTTTGGAACCAAGTTGGCATTAGGGATTTTATTCGTCTGACCCGTCATGAAATTACTCCTTGTGTGAATGTACTGGAGGGGGTGCTGAATTATTGGTCGCCGGTGTGTAATTCGTTGATCCTTCCGCTGGGTCCCATGTCTATCACCTTACGTGATGTAGTGGCTTTGACGGGGTTACCTATTATCGGAGAGGAGGTCCCGAGTTGTGTTGAGACGAATGCGTTTCCTGAAGTGAAGGCTATCTTATCCAAAGAGGCCGGGACGTATGTCCAAATGATCAGAAGGAAATTGGACAAGAGGGAATTGGATGATGAGGATCATGTGCATTTTCTGTGGATGATGCTTAGCAATTATATCTTTGAGCCGTTAGGCCTCAGGCCTACTGCAGAAATATTGATCATTGCTAAGGCTCTGGCTTCGGGCCGTCGTTTAGCTCTTGGCACCATGTTGTTGGCCTCAACATTCCATCGCCTGGCTCTCACTGTTGAGGATAGGCCATTCATAAAACCTAGAGGTGGTTTGTGGCTGTTGCAGCTGTGGCTTTTTATCTATTTTCCTCATTTGGCCACCGCATCGTCGATGGAGACTTCGGGGCATCTTGGCGTGGACCTTTGCTACAGCTCTTCGAGTTTGGCTGTCAGTGTAGTTGTGAGATTTCTTCGTACTTTGGTGCCATCTACTCATAATACGCTGTTTCTTTTTTGGGAAAAGAATAACTCGTGTCTACCATCTTGGGCTCGCTCTTATTTGTCTGCTGCCCCCCATGAAGGTGCTGAATGGTGGATGACGGTATGTGCGACACGTCGGTTACACCATAGGGTGAACCGAAACAGAATCTCTCGCTCATCAAACGCTGGTTTGACCTTGTATGCACCATGTCTTTGGGCACGTCAGTTAGGCTTTTTCCAATCTATCCCAGGGCAACTCCCATTTCCTACCCCTTCTTAGCGGTGTGGGGCTAGTGATGAAGATATAGCGGCTGCGGTTCTGGATGCGGGATACGATCAGGGACCACTTCTGCTTGGATCGGATCAACCTTCGTTTGATGCTTGGTGGGAAACCATTTTCCAACATTGTATCCCACCTGTTGGTAAGTTCTTTTGTTTTATTTAGATATATATATATATATATATATTTTTTTTTTATTTATATATCTTTGTTTTTATTTTTTTTTATTTATTTATTTTTTTTTAGATTCAAGCGGTAGCTCAGGGAAAGACAACAATCCGACTCTCCTAGCCCCGAATGTGCTTGACATTAACGACAAGGGAAAAGGAAAAGCAGTTATGATGGATGAGGGAGAGAGGGCGGCTGCTGCAGCAGGGCCTTCTGTGAGACAAAGGGAAGAAGAAGAGGACTCCGACGAAGGCCTATACTTCGGTTTTGAGGATGAGACACTGGATCAACTGGGGGCACGTTGGAACTTGACGTCTTCGCTTGGCACCTTGTCCCTTGATGAGGACTCGACTGAGGTAGCTATGACTCCATTACAACTTCCGGCACGAACCCATCTTCCTTCTGCGTCTTCCCTGAACCGATTGGCTTTATTTTTGTCTTACGTTTCCAGAGGTTTTTGAATCGCATTAATCGGACTCCGTATGCAAAAGTTATGCTGAAAACGGCATATGTTGGTCATTTTAGCATTAAACCAGAATTTGGTTTTTGCTTTGATTTTTCTCCTTATTTGGGAGACATTGCTACTGGTTTACGGTCTTCTGAGGAATATAGAAAATTGAGGAACTGATCAAGTGATCAATTGGAAATAATAGATATGGGATTGAGAAAGATAAAATATGGAGGTTTTATTTAATGGGTTTGGAAGTTGATTAATGATTGAGAGATTATAACATTAATTTAGTGTATTGTAGAATCTTAAGTTGAATAAATGAGATCTGAAATTTCAATTACTGTTTTATTGGTGAACTTCATTGGGTTGAGGTTTAGAATTATTGAGAGGTATATAAATAATGTTTAGATAGACACCGATGTTAGTGATCAATGAGAAGTAAAGTGGGAGAATATATTTGATGTTTGAGGAAATAATTAAGATATGAATTTTGAGGACAAATTTTGTTGATCTTAAGCACGGTTTGAGGTAGGAAATTAAGAGATAAATATGATATAAGAGGATATATAAACATATAATTGAAATTTTGTAGTATTTGAAGTTTGTGTGATTATAGTGTAAGTTTATATAATGACGATCAAATTCAGAGTTTATAAGTCGAATAAGAAAATCGAATGATATTATAGATTTATTGACTATTATGGGTGTAGAGATATTATTTGGAGTTTGGAAGAAAGAAAATATTGATTATCGTAATTTAGGTACTCTATATTTCTTGATTATATCGTTTGGAGAAACGATTAAAGTTTATTTGGTTGGATTGATGGTATATATAGTGATGATTATAAAAAAAATAGCAGGTTACCTTAATTGATTTTAAGGAGTTAACTGGAGAATTATAAGAGTGATATTGATATTAAAATTTTATGGAAATTAGTCTTATTGATAGGAAATTGTATCATCATAATGAGGTTTATATTGGTGATGTTGATGTTGAGGTTTATGAAATGACTCTTATAAGAGTGATGATGATGTTGATGCTAATGATTGAAGATTATAATATAAATAGTTATTGGAGTGAAAAAAATTATAGATTTAAGTATTATTATGATGAAATATGATTATAGGTGTATGATGTTTATTGATTGGAATTATGTGAAGTTTAAGACAAATATAAGATCATACATATTAACGGTTCAAAAGTGATATTTTTGAAGTCTATAGAACTTGGAGATAGGTGAAATATATTTGATATATATGCAATTGATGGAATCAATTGTGATTTAAATTTATTAAAGTGAGATTTGGTGTATGTTAGGAAGATATGCATGATATTTGAAGTTTTATTGTGGATTTATTGGTGATAGAATTGACTAAGTTGAAATTTAGAGTTACTAAGAGTTATATATATGTAATTGTTACAGTGATATGGATATGGATAAATGATGAAGTTAATGGAAGGAAATGTTAGAATTTGTGGTCTAATGATGATTATGATGAATCTTGATAATGTGAAATAATTTTGTGAACTTGGAGATTATTTGAGAAAGAGAATTTAGATTAGAGAATGTGAATTTCGAGGACGAAATTTTCTTAAGGTGGGAAGAATTGTCACGTCTGTGTCTAAATTTCTAGAATTTCTATTTTTATATTAGTATATATTATAATTATTGGGTGTGTGAAGTCAATTTGGTATGATAGGAAAAGTTTGGAGTTAATTTGAGGGTTTTATGTGTAAATTAAAAGTTAGGATAATTTTTAAAAGGTTATATAAAGATGAAGGACCAAACTGGATATTCGTCATATTTGGATATATATGTTTTACGAAGAGGTGGATATCTTATTTGTTTTCCTTTTCTTTTTTTTAGCTTCTGTCATTTTCATCTTCTTCGTCGTTCTTCGACCGTTCTTCACCGTTTCTTTGATTTACAGAGATTCGACCGTCCGAATCACTCGAGATTGAAACTATAGCATCCTTATACATAGATCTAAGTCCTAGCCGAAGAGTTTTTGAGTTTCGGCAGTGTTTGGAGGGAAATGTCTTAGACAGGATTTAGAGGCGAATTGAACGAGTGTATTTTCTTCAATTAGTGGTTAAGGTAAGTAACTATCACCTATATTTTGAGTTTTATGTATACAGATATATATATATATAATCAAAGAAGTTTCAGAAATTGATATTTTAGGGTTATGCAGGAATTTAAAATTGGGGTTTTTTCCTAATGTTGCTTTTTATTGTGAAATTATGGTTCAAATGAAACTATTGATTATGTTTTTATGTGAATTTCAGATTTTACTTGATTATGTTGATTTAAGGCTTCATTTGGTTGATTTTACATATATACATATATGTTTTTGGTCGCAATATATATCTATATTGAACAAAATGAATTTGATGATTTCTTACGAATTGTTTTTGGATTGAGAAATCTGTTGCGGTTATTGTTGTTATTATTTTGGGTTGAAGTCCAAATATGATTTTTATGATACAAAAGGGATAGTTGTATCCAAATGATTTATGGTTATGAAATAGTTTGGAATTTGATTGTGAAAGGAAATTTGAGCACGTTATGATTTTATGATTTTATATCCATCGAGAGTTATCCGGATCGGTGGTTTTATATTTGAAGACCATGTTCAGTGAGGGACATGGCCTGTGTACACAGTTTGAAGACCTATTGGGTATGGCAGCGAAGTGTTGGGTAAGACCATATGGGATAGGCAATGTTAAGAGAGGTCTCGACTATATATGTGGTTATGGATTGATACGTAAGGGGAGAAACTTAAGGATGGATACAATGTTTTAAGTTCATTTGGATTATGTTTTCGGTTATGATTGATTTTGATATAAGTTTTACGTTTGATTAAATACGATTTGGTTTGATAAAACACTTATTTGATTACAATATTTTATAAGGTTTTGAACTCAAGAATGGATACAAGATTATATATTTTTATGGTTTTAGTTTACTACTTTGACTATATTATGAACTTACGTTTTGAGTATATTTTATAAGGTCTTGATTAAATCACTTTATAAACGTATATATGTAGCTATGTTAAGTAAAGTTAGTTTTTATGGCTGATAGTTTCTTACTGAGATTTTTGTCTCACGTTTTTAAATGTTTTAATGTTTTTAGGTGAGAAAGTACAGGATATAGAGAAGGTTACCGATCGATTAGGCGAGGTTTGGAAGTTGGCTGCTTATTATTAGAACTATGGTTAGAACTTTAGTATTTCAATTGTAATATAATGGCGTTGGATAATTTGGAGACTCTTAAGTATTGATTATGATCTTTTTCTTTCACGCTCGTTGCCGATTGAGGTCGTTTAGGGTCGGGTGTGACACCATTGTCTCAGGTTTGTGTGATCTTGCTAATCTGTTATCTATGAGCTATGCTTGAGATGAATTGTCTAGATTGATTGATTGAATTGCTGAAATATGGCAGGAATCAGCTCTTGTGCGTCCTTTGTTGTTGGTCCCTGTCGGTCTTAAAGCTGATAATCCTTTTGCCGGTTTGGATTTTTCATTTTTGAAAGGACCATCTACTGTTGCAGCTGATTCATCCTTGCCTAATGATGACTCCTTGAGTGACGCTCGTGCCAATCTTAGTAAGCTCGTTGCTTCTCCTCTTGATTCCTAGACTCTCACCCGTATTGAAAGGGCAATGATCGATTTTGATCTCATGATGGGTGCGTGCGCTCATCCTTTCAAAACTGAACCGTTGAAATCTGCCAAGAACCATGTGTTGTTTTGCTATCAGTCCTACGTTACTGAGAAAAACGTGGCAGCGGGCCTTGCAGCACGGGTTAGATCAAACATGGCGGAGCTTGAGTCCTATAGCAAGAAATTTAATGCTTTGGTTGATGCTGAAGAAGTGGATAGGCAGCGGTTAGCCAAGATTGCATCTGTAGAGGAGCGCCTTTTGGTCTTAGAAAAGGAGGTGGCTGAAGCTCGAGCGTCTAAAGCGGAAATGGTTAGAGCCAGTTCCGGGTTTAGAGCTTGTTTCCCGCGGATGGAGGAAGAGCTGGGCCGTGAGAAAGATCGATTGGCCAATCATTATGACGAGATGTTAGAATGGCACCGACAGAGCGAGCAACACAAAGAGGCTGCTTCCAAACTTTGTGAATCTTGGGCGAAATACCCAAAGCCTGATTTTTGTTTGTTTTCGTGAGGTACGTTCATGGGTTGCTTGTGCTTTCCCTTTTGTTTTGTGTTTGCGACTATGTACGCTCATTCTTTCATTCGTTTATGTATGTAGCACAAATGGACATTATTTTACGAGCTGATTGCCGCTTGAATATTTGCTAGTTTATCTATTTTCCTGTTTGTGTCGAGAAGAATGGTACACCCCGCGTAGGTCCAGATACGCCCCGCGTGTAGGAGCCTCTGATCCTGGGGCGTCTCATTGATGATGACTACGTGTGGTGTAACTTGCGTTACGCCGCGCGTAGTTGAGCCTCTAGAGTATGACTTTCATGCGTGCTTGGTTTACGCCCCGCGTAGGTCCAGCTACGCTCCGCGTATTGGAGCCTCTGATCCTGAAGCGTCTTATTGATGATGACTACGCGGGGCATTTCAGGTGTTACGCCGCGCATAGTTGAGCTTCTGGAGTATGACTTTCACGCGTGCTTGGTTTACGCCCCGCGTAGGTCCAGCTACGCTCCGCATATTAGAGCCTCTGACCCTGAAGCGTCTTATCGATGATGACTACGCGGGGCGTTTCTGGTGTTACGCCGCACGTAGTTGAGCTTCTGGAGTATGACTTTCACGCGTGCTTGGTTTACGCCCCGCGTAGGTCCAGCTACGCTCCGCGTATTGGAGCCTCTGACCCTGAAGCGTCTTATCGATGATGACTACGCGGGGCGTTTCTGGTGTTACGCCGCGCGTATTTGCGCTTCTTCTACATCTCGCGGGCTGGTTGCTCCGTGCGGTGCAAGACGCTTTCGTTGGTTCCTATGCTAATTACGTCCCACATACTTTGAAAATATTTCTTCAAATATTTGCCGTTGATGTATCTCCTATGTGGTTCTCCGCCCAAGCTCTTCAACCAATCCTAGGAAGCACCTTGTGGATTTGAAATGGTCCTTCCTAGTTGGGTGACCATTTCCCAAGCTCACAGTCTTTCGTCCCGATTGGTAGGATTAGTTTCCATACTAGCTCGCCCTCCTTGAAGCTTTTCTTCTTTACTCTCTTGTTGTACACGTCCTCCACCTTTTTCTTTTGGACCATCATGCAATCGAGCGCTTTCTGCCTTTCGTAGTCCAAATCTTCTAGTTCCATGGTCATGGCTTGCACATAATTGTCCGGCTCCAAGTCATTCTGACGCATTACTCGTAATGAAGGCACGATGACTTCTAATGGTATTACTGCATCATGACCAAACGTTAGAAAAAACGGACTCACTCCAGTCGCTCGAGTCTTAGATGTTCGCATAGCCCAAAGTGTTTCTGAGAGAACTTTATGCCACTCCCTAGGATTTTCTTCTAGCATCTTCTCCAAGATTTGGATCAGGATCTTGTTGGATGCTTCAGCTTGACCATTCGCTTGTGCATAAAATGGAGTGGAATGAATCAATTTAATCCCGTACTCTTCCGCGAACTCATTCATGTCTTCGCCTGTGAACATGGTTCCTTGATCCGTGGTGATGGATTCTGGAATTCCGAATCTATGAATTAAGTTTTCTTTGATGAATTGGATCACTTGTGCTTGGCCGACTTGCTTCATTGATGCTGCTTCTACCCACTTGGAAAAGTAATCTGTGGCAACTATGATGAAACAATGGCCTTTTGATGAAGCTGGAAATATTTTCCCAATTAGGTCGATGGCCCATCCTCTAAAAGGCCATGGTTTCACAACTGAGTGTAATTCTTCTGAGGGCACCCGTTGGACTTGGCCATACAATTGGCACTTCTTGCAACCCTTCGCATACGTGATGCAATCTCGTAGAATCGTGGGCCAGAAATACCCATGACGATTAATAAGCCACCGCATTCTCCTTCCCGACTGATGAGCTCCGCATATGCCTTCATGGACTTGCTTCATGACCTCCATTGCTTTTGGGAATCCGAGGCATTTAAGTAGCATTCCATTATAGCTCTTACGGTACAAATCACCTGCCATCAACATGTAATTTCGAGATTGAATGCTTAGTGAATATTTTAGTGATTTTTTGGTTGGGTCATTGAGGTATTCGACGAACGGTTTCCTCTAATCCTGAGCTAAGTTGATATCGATGTCGAATGATTCGAACTGGACACCTCTATCTGTCACGGAAGGATGACCCTGTCTTTTGATGATGACGACTTTGTATGCTGTCTCTTTAGAGATCTTCATTCCAGAAGCGATTTGGGCTAACTCGTCAGCTTCCCAATTGTCATTTCTTGGAATATGCTCCAAACTGACCTCGTCAAACATCTCCAGAAGTTGGATTGCGAACACGAAGTAAGGTAACAGAGATAAACTTGAGCATTTGTATTCTCCTGTTAGGTGCCGGATGACCAATTGTGAATCTCCGAAAATTTTGACCTCTTTTGCTCCTAGGTCGATTAAGATTTCCAAACCAATGATCAGAGCTTCATACTCGGCTTGATTGTTCGTGCATTCGAAGTCCAAGTTTACAGCTAATATCGTCTTAGTCCCGGATGGGGCTGTGATGATTACTCCTGCTCCGCTGGAGCTGTCTGTGCTCGAACCATCGAACTTTAACTGACAAGGTTCTTTATGTGTCAGATAGATTGGGAGTTCTGCTTCTTCGGGATATTGGAAACTGGTTGGGTGATCGGTTACAAAATCTGCAATTGCTTTCCCTTTTACTGAGGATTGTGGGAGATATGTTAAGGTGAACTCGGCCAATGCTAGTGACCATTTCCCTATTCTTCCCGAGAGGATAGGCTGGTTTAGCATGTACTTGATCAAGTCTATGTTGGCGATCACGTAAACTCTTGCTTTGAGCAAGTAATGCCTCAACTTCGTGCAAACGAAATAGAGGGCTAAGCACGTTTTCTCAACTGGACTATATCTTGTCTCTGCTGATAACAATGTTCGGCTTAGGTAGTAGATGGCTTGTTCATGGCGGTTTGCATTATCTTGGGCGAGTAGACACCCAATCGACTCATCGGTTGCTGATATATAGAGCTTGAGTGGGGTGCCCTCTCTTGGTGGGATCAAGACAGGTGGATTACTCAAGTAAGTTTTGATTTCCTCGAACGCCGCTTGGTGCTTGTCATCCCACTTGAAACTTTCTTCGTCTTTGAGCCTCAACAGATTTGAGAATGCTCTGGATTTCCCAGCCAAGTTGGATATGAATCGTCTCAAATAGTTTACTTGGCCCAAAAATCGTTGTAACTCTTTTTTATTCTTCGGAGGTTGTGCTTCTTTGATTGCTTTTGCCTTATGGTCGTCGATCTCGATCCCTATTTGATGGACCAAGAATCCGAGGAAGTTTCCCACTTTGACTCCGAAGGCGCACTTTAGAGGATTAAGCTTCAAGTTATACTTCCGCATTCGTTCGAAGCTTTTCCTCAAATGACCGACATGTTCTGCTTCTCGCTTGGACTTGATAACGACGTCGTCCACGTATACTTCCATAGAGGTGCCGAGTAAATCGTGAAAAATGGCATTCATTACTCTTTGGTATGTGGCGCCGGCATTCTTTAAACCGAATGACATGCCGACCCATTCGAACGTGCCGATTGACCCTGGGCATCGAAATGCTGTTTTTGCAATGTCTTCTTCGGCAATGGGGATTTGGTTATATCTCGCATAGCAATCACACAGAGATATTAATTCATTCTTAGACACAGCATCTACTAACATGTCGGCTATAGGCATTACATAGATGTCTTTTGGCGTGGCCTAATTTAGATCGCGGAAATCTACGCATACGCGTAGTTTACCGTTCTTTTTCACTACAGGCATGATGTTAGATAGCCATACAGCGTACTTTGCTGGTCTGATGAATTTAGCTTTGAAAAGTTTTTCTATCTCCTCTTTCACCTTGCCTTCCACTTCTTTGCTCATTCTCCTTATTGGTTGCTTGAAGGGTTTGAATTCCGGTTTGATTGGCAATCTATGTTCCACAACGTCTTTGCTCAACCCGGGCATTTCATCATAATTTCAAGCGAAATAGTCTTTGAACTCCTGAAGCAAACTGATAATGGCCTCTTTCAACATTGGGCGTAGTAGGTTACTGACAAATGTAACCCGAGGTTCCTCTTCGGTTCCTAGATTTACTTCGTCCAAAGGATCGACTGCCATGGAACCTTCATCTTCTAACTTTGGGTTTGCCCTCTTCAGATCTTGTAGTTGGATTTCTTCTCCTTGAGGATTCAGTTCTGTTATTCCTTCGGGGGTTTCGACTTCTGAGACCCTCATGTTGTTTTCTTGGTACAGTTTCTCCACTAGTTGTTGTGCATTCAGTTTTGATATAGCGGCTGAAGCTACCGCTTCTTTTCTCGATGTTGTCTTAATCATGGAATTTCTTCAATTACTGGTTCGTTATGGAATGGCCTTCGATGAGGCACAATTGCCGTTGGTTTCAGGATATTCTTAATCTCTTCGCCACATGATTGTTCGTTGTGGTTGGCCCCAATTCGGATTGGGCCAACAGATTCCTCGTAGAGTCTAGCTTCGACCATATCGGAGTAAGTTTCGAACGGCTTCTCGTTTGTCCGAACAATTTCCACATCGTCTCCCTTCCAAAATAGAAGGAGTTGATGTAATGATGAGGGGATGCACGAGTTGGAATGAATCCAATCTCTCCCCAAAAGCGCCTGATATCTCGCAGTTGAATTTACTATGAAGAAAGCAGCCATGGCGGTGTGAGAACCAATAGTGAGCTCCAAAGGTAGGACACCGTAAGTCTTCGCAATTTCTCCCGTGAAAGCTGAAACCGACACTTCTGACGAGATTATGTCTTCCTCCGATTTTCCTAAGGCTAGGACCATCTTCATATGCATGATGTTAACGGCCGATCCATTGTCGATGAGAACTCTGGAGATCGGTTTACCATCTACATGAGCCTTGACGTATAGAGGTTTAATATGGCGAGTCATCCTTGGAGTGGGCTTGTCAAAGTAAACCCTCTTCACCTGATGCCTTCGGTACTGTGTCTTCTTGCTTTTTGTGCTCGAGTTTGGGGACTTCTTTCTTGGTGTCTTCACCTCTAAAATCCGAAGGTAAGATTAAAGAGGTAGCGGCACAATCTATTCGTATGATGAAATCTCCAACCCGGATCTGGAGGTTTTTCTCTTGGTTTTTTCCTCCTCCTTTCGCGTCATTAGAGTTAACGCTGGATGATTCCTTTCGATCATTCCTCTTTTCTGCCTCTCTCTTCCTTAATTTTCTTTTCGCATTTTTGGAGAGAGGTCTTGGGAACTTCTTGTGGCTATTCAATTGCCATTGATTGACGGGCGACATGCTTGAAGGTGTCACGAAACGTGGTCGTCGTTGTTGCACGTCTCTTTTCTTTGTATTTTGCGATTGCCTTGAGCTTTCCTCCAACTTAGATGGTGTCGCTTTTGGTACCCATATCTGCCGGGTTTTTAGGTCGCAACGTTGCTTTCCTTTGCCCCCCCACACTAGTGAAGTGGCATTGATCATGTTGGCTATTGGGAATGGGTCCTCATCAATCAGCATGCTTTCCTTCTTTTCCGGGAATTGGAGTATTCCGCGGTTAATCCTATCCTGCACGGCGTTTCTAAAACCAAAACAAGCTTGAGTGTTATGGCTCCAGTTGTCGTGATACTTACAGTAATCTCGTCCGCGTATTTCATCTTTGGATGGGATCACATGTCTAGGAGGCAATGTGATGAACTGCTTTTTTAGCAAGTAATCGAAGATCTCTTCCGTCTTTGAGACGTCGAAAGTATATTGGGTGGTTGGAACCCTTTTGACTACCTTTAGGATTTTGGGATTTTTTAACAACACGGGACATATTCGAGATCCGGTGTTTGTTAAATCGGCGATGGCTACCTCATGTGTTTGTACATCCCCTTGATAGCTTCCCATCGAGTTCTTCTTGCGTCGATGATCTTCTCTCATTAGTTCCTCATACTCCGAAACTTTGGCCACCATCTCATAGTAATCATGAAAATCAATCCCCTAAAATTTCTTCCGGTTCTCGAATTCTAGTCCGCGTTGGGCAATCTTTACGAATTCGACCTCGGGGATATTGATTCAACATCGATGTCGCATCTTTTTGAATCGGTTGATAAAATTTTCAACCGGTTCCACATGTCGCTGTGTCATTCGGGACAGTTCCGCCACGCAAACTTTGGGCTCCGTCCGGTAGAATTGGTTGTGGAAAAGCCTTTCCATTTGCTCCCATACGTGAATGGACCCTGATGGCAGAGTGGCATACCAAGAGAATGCTGGTCCCGTTAGTGATCCTGGGAATAGTCGCAAGTGCAACATGTCGAAGTTCGTATCCATGCTCAAACCACTGCACTGAAAGGTGAAGCGTGCCACATGTTCTACGGTGGATTGCCCTTCCTCTCCTGAAAATAAAGTGAAATCAAGGACTCTAAAATTGTGAGGTAAGGGATAGAGTTGGTCATACTGCCGTGGGTACGGTTTTTGGAATTCGGGCCGGTACACCTCCCTCACGGCTGGCCCATAAATCTCTTGGACGATGTTCTTTATGCATTGGGCCTCCCCTACGCTATTGGTGGGTTCCATGCGTGTATGCGTCGTCCGTTGTGGGTGAAAGTTGCTTCCTCTCCCATTGCCCCCCGAGTTACGAGTATAGCTCTCCTCGTAATGTTCGCCATGGTTACTAGGCCCGGTATGAGATCTAAACTGTTGTTAAGGTGGTGGGACTTGGACGTGTTCTGGGCTGATCCTATCGTCGCGCTCATTGAACTTGAGGTTTTCTTCCTGGATTGGTGGAGGGGTATATCTTTCACTGGCACCTGAGATCGGCGTTCCTTTTCCATTGCTTGCCGGTCCTTGGGATCTTGACTTTTGTGAGAAAAGCTCGGCGCATTTCTCTGGGATTTTGCCGATTTCTCTGGTTAAATCGACAATCCTCTCCTCGAGGGCCGGAACCTTGTTGGAATCGTTTATCGCCTCGGTGTTAGCTTTGAACATGGCCTCATTGCTAGCTTGCATTGCGCTGTATATAGCTTCATTATTCTCTCTCATGGTTTGTGAAAACCCATGTAGAAATTGGTTGATTTGCTTCTCCATATTTGCTATAAATGGTGCCAAGTCGAATATGGGCGGGCCTTGAGGTGGTTGTTGGTTTGTATCGCGACTATGGCTCACAGTCTCGGCCACAAAGCCTTCGGGCATTCCGGGCTCATTGTTACGGTCTTGGTTCTGATTTTGACTCTCTTCGGAGTCCGATGGAATTGGATCTTTCCCGGTGTTCTTCCTAGGCGGCATCCTTCGTGAGTACTTATAGGTAAAAATGATGAAATCAAGTTAGTAATCTAGTATTGAAAAAGAAAGAACAAGAAAATAAATAAATACTTATTAATGGAATAAAAACAAAGCATGAAAAACAAGTGGTTTAAAACTGAATGAAAAATAAATATGATATGAAAAAGGGTTATGGAAGAAAATAGGCACAAAAACGAGTTCTAAAATTTTTGGTGAAGCCTAAAGAAAAGGTCCCACTGGGCGTGCCAAAAATTGTTAGCGTTAGCTAATAAATTTTGGTAAGGTAAAGTGGGGCGAGGAAAAAAAATGAGTCGTGTTTAAATGCAAATGGGTATTGAAATTTTTGGCAAAGCCTAAGAAAAAACGTCCCCCTGGGCGTGCCAAAAATTGTTAGCGATATTTTACGAATATGCTAATTTTCAACCTTGTCACGTGTGGTTAGGGTGCGGGCGTGCCAGAGAAGATTACCTCTCAATTAAAATGGTTAAGTTTATGGAATTTGCGCGCCAAAACTTGAATTCTAAACGAAACGATTGGCGAGGGACGCAAGGATTGAAAAAGTCCCTCTTGGGTCTCTCGCGCCGTTATAGAAACTTTGCGAGATAAATTGTTTTTATTTAAGCTAAGCGTGTAGATTGAAGACGAGAAAAGTAAAGAAATTGAAGGTGCGAAATTAACACGAGATTTGGTGAAAATCGGTATTTTATTGATGTAAATCAAGGTTTGAATACATGTGTTTGAGGTAAGCATGAAATTGAAAATGAATTACAATTGAAGAACTTCTATACTAAACATATAGCTAATTCAATTGAACTGGAAGAACAAATCAAATACAAGGAATTGAAATGCAATTAAAATAAATTGGAATTCAATAACAAACTCGGAGCCACAATAGCTATCTCGGATTGATGTTGAATTTTGGTGTCGGTGCGAGGTCCTTGGAGAGCTACAACCGGTCGGGCCCGTACGGTATGTGATCTTGGCAATGGCAAAACGTTGGTAGGCAAATGGGGCAGATTTAACTCTCAACTTCGGGAGGCTCGTTTGGATGCTTAAGAACACGGAATTAGATGAGTAAATAGGCTAAATTTAACTTCAGGAGGTCAGGAACAAACTTCTATAAGGGATCGAAGGCTAAAACAGATGCTAAGTAGACGAAATTGGGAGTTGAAAATAACTGGACGAATCTGGAAAATTCTGGAAACAGAATGTCTAAAAGGATTTGGGTTGGACAGATCGGCTTGTAAATAGAGTTTCTGGGCACGGAATTGGGAAAATAAATATACTAGATTGAACTTCAAGACTTCAGGAACAACTTTGTCGAAGGGATTGAAAGCAAAAAATGAATTTAAATAGACGCAATCGGGCTTTGAAAGTAATTGGACGAATCTGGAAAATCGATTTGAAAACAAAGCTCTAGCTAGGAATTGAGCAAATTAAAGACTTGGAATACTAAATTGAATTAGAAAAACTTGGAAAGAGGCTATTGGAACTTTAATTGGAGCTAAAGAAGAGCTAAAAGAGGAATTGAAGCTAAGAAAAAACGAAGAACGAAAGAAAGAACTTGAAGAACTAAGAACAAAGGGACTTAAGAACTAAGAACTAAGAACTAGAAGTAAGAACTAGAGAGCATTGGAAGGGACCTTAGGAAGGGGTTTTGTTGTGTTGAATTGAGTGATTTTTTATAAAGGGGAGGGGGTCTATTTATAGTATTTTGGAGTGGCATTTTGGTAATTATTCAGTGGCATTTTGGTAATTATTCACCAACTACCCCTTGAAATTCTCTCCCACTAACTTGCCACATCACCAACTAACTTAACTTCTTCAACTCCCACTAACTGTTGTTGACTGCTTCCAACTGCTGCCGGAAGAGAGGATACGCCCCGCGTAATGTCGGTTACGTCCTGCGTATCAAGGCTTCTAAAGCTTGCGCGTTCTGTCGATGACGTTTACGCGTGGCGTATGGAAGGGTACGTCCCGCGTAAACGAGTCTCTGAAGTGGAACGTCTTCGGATGCGCGGTATACGCCCTGCGTATGGAAATGCACGCCCCGCGTAAACGTGCTCCTGATCCTGAAACGCCTTTGGATGTGTGGAGTACGCCCCGCGTATGAAGATGTACGCCTCGCGTATTTGGGATGAATTTACGAATGTATTTATTATTTTTATTTTATCATTATTATTTTCTAGATATAATGAAAACTATATCCTAAAATTGACAAACAAGCATTATATATATATAAAATAAAATATATTTATTTTGGACCAACAGCAGTACTCTGCAATTTCATGAACTGTCAACCCTATTCTTATAAACTCTATAACTAACTATGGGTAACAATTTATGATTGTGCAAAGCTAATTGCTTTGTAGTGTACGATTTTACGGAGTAAACTCATAAACTACGAACCCTTCGGGTTTGATAAACCCTTCAAATTTCAATCTCCAAGGTGCAAACTAATTTAAAATATACAAAACTAACATATATAAGAAATTTATGTATATATGTAAAATCAACAAAATACTTACATGGGGTGTTTGTTAGAGGGGATATAGAAAGTGGGATAGAGATAAAAAAAACGAGATAAATTATGTTATGTTTATTTGAGAGATAGGAGAGTGAGACAAATGAGATTATTCCACTAAAGTTATATCTAGGAGGGTTGGATAAGACATGAGGATAACTTAATTAGATGGAAAAATCTAATTTGTCCCTCAAATTTTATTATTTGTTCCAAATATTTCTCAAGTTAATTTTAATCTTTGAACTTTTAAAAACTTAAGTTTGTCCATATATTATTGTAGTATCAATATTGAATAAAATTAATTAAATTTAATATATCATCTTAAATATATCGGTTATTCTATTTTTTGTGTTTTAAAAATTTAATACAATGTTCTAAGTATTTCTTAAATTATTCCATTTTTTACATATTGAAAATTTAATACAATGTTCCAAATATTTCTCAAGTTAGGTTGATAGATTAAATTTAATTAATTTTAGTCCATGTTGATACTAGACCTCGCCATGGGCCGATGAGCCCGCCCGCCCGGCCCGAGCCCAGGCCCATTTAGCCGGGCCTGGACACATAAAATTAGTGTCGGGCCCGGCCCAAGCCCGATTAAGCCCGTCTAGTAAATGGGCGGACCTGGGCTATGTAAATACCCGGCGGGCCTGGCCCGGCCCGTTATATATATATATATATATATATATATATATATATATATATATGTATTTATAAATTTAATTATATAAATTATATATAAATTTATATATATATGTATTTATTGTTAAGTTGTAATTTTATTTCGAATTTAACTATTAGTTTGTTATATTTTTCTAAGACTTATTAACTCTTATGTTTATTATTTTTTATTAAAAAAAATTAGTTTTTTATTTTAATTGATTTTTTTTTTAATATAGACGGGCTTGGGCGGGCGGGCTTGGGATTCTTTTTTTAGGCCCGAGCCCGAGCCCGACTATATTAGCATGGGCTTGGGCTGGGCTTGGGCTTATCAGATTTGATCACAAGCCCGACAGGCCCGGCCCGAGCCCGGCCCAGCCCGGCCCATGCTGAGGTCTAGTTGATACTACAATAATATATACATTCTATTTAAATTTAGAAGGAATATTCACATGCACCTTTAATGACCAAGTCAATTTGGATAAAGGTAATTTAGTAAAATAAATCATTTTTATCCTCATTTCTATCCTACATATTAAACATGGGATAATAAACTCTCATATCTTATTGTTATCTTTCTCTCAATCTTTTATCATTATCTATATCCCAACTTTTATCCCTATAAAATACCAATTAGTTTGCATCTTGAATTGATGTATGAAATTAAAGTTGAATTGTAAATTATAAGAAATGAAGTGGAGTGAATTGAAAAGTAATGTTCTACGAGAATTGGTCAAGTCACGATAAAAATAACATTAAAATGTCTAGAATGGTAGGAGATAGTGTAGTACAATAAGGTCTTGTTTGATAACCAACTTAATCACTTAAATTAAAATACTAAGCACTTAAAAGCACTTATTTAATTTAAGTGCGTTTGATAACGGTTGTTTCTTCACCACTTAAATTAGTTTTTTTTTTGGTAGGAAATGAAAGAAAAAAAAACAAACAAAACAACTCAACCCGGGATCAGCCTAGGAAAACTGACCCCCACCACATCCTCCAAGATCAAAGAAGAAATGAAGCCCGGTGGAGAAGAAAAGGTAGAAAGACCCAACAAACCAGAGTGCTCTTCCATTGCAAGACGGTCCGCGACGCGGTTCTGCTCCCTATTAAGTTAAAAAATCACTTATTTTGATAAGTCAAAATATTTAACTTAACCTTTTAAGTTAAATATTATGAACTAATATCTATACTATATATAATTACAGAAGCAGAGAGAAATGAGAAGAAGTGTTTTAGATGTCTTTTTGATGAGTTGTCAACGTAGTAAAAAATCAGATTAAAAATATTTAATTAATTAAAAATAACAAATTTATATTTATAACATATTAAATAATTACTAGCCTATTAATTAAAATAATAAAAGAAAACAAGAGTTACGGGAAGATGAAAAAATACAAAGCAAAGAAAATCCAAAAGTTACAAATAAACTTCTATATAAAGCATGATAGATAGTATTCCACCATTATATTCATTGGTCACGATAGATAGTATTATATTTCTGAAGATAAATATTCTATTTTTTTCATATGTTGTAGTTATTTTGTACTCAATTATGTTGTTGTTTTATTTTTATTAAACAATAGTTGTTATAGTTTCATCTTTCAGATTCATTTCTGTTGTTACCCAGGTTCTATACCTCTCGCTATCTTATCCATGTTTTTTTTTTGTCTTTTTTTCCCAAACTGATAGCTTCAATTGAAGAAATCCGACAGAAATAGAAGATGCATGAACAACTAAAACCGGAAAACACAAAAGTGTCAAAAATTACAAGAAATTCTTATGTTTCTCAAGGTAATTATTCGATTTTTTTTTCATATGTTGTAGTTATTTTTGTTCTCAATTGTGTTGTTGTTTTCTTTTTATTAAACAATAGTTGTTATAGTTTCATTTTTCAGAGATGAAATTCCATTTCCATCGTTACCCATGTTCCATACCTCTCGCTACCTTATCCATGTTTTTTTTATTTGTCTTTTTTTTCAAAATGATTAAAATAAAGATTTTGTAAATTTGTATTCTTTTTTAGTATATGTTGCTAGGTGTTATCGTTTCGATTGCTAACTCTTAACTAAAATTTAGATTTTCGGCTTTATATGAACTCAATTTTTGACTTTCTCAATTGTGTTGTTGTTTTATTTTTATTAAACAATTATTGTTATAGTTTCATCTTTCAGATTCATTTCTGTTGTTGCCCAGGTTCTATACCTCTCGCTATCTTATTCATGTTTTCTTTTTTTTTTGTCCTTTTTTTCCAAACTGATAGCTTCAATTGAAGAAATCCGACAAAAATAGAAGATGCATGAACAACTAAAACCGGAAAACACAAAAGTGTCAAAAATTACAAGAAATTCTTATGTTTCTCAAGGTAATTATTCGATTTTTTTTCATATGTTGTAGTTATTTTTGTTCTCAATTGTGTTGTTGTTTTCTTTTTATTAAACAATATTTGTTATGGTTTCATTTTTCAGAGATGAAATTCCATTTTTGTCGTTACCCAGGTTCCATACCTCTCGCTACCTTATCCATGTTTTCTTTTTTATTTGTCTTTTTTTTTCAAAATGACTAAAATAAAGATTTTGTAAATTTATATTCTTTTTTAGTATATGTTGCTAGGTGTTATCGTTTCGATTGCTAACTCTTAACTAAAATTTAGATTTTCGGCTTTATATGAACTCAATTTTTGACTTTTTCAATTGTGCTGTTGTTTTATTTTTATTAAACAATTGTTGTTATAGTTTCATCTTTCAGAGATGAAATTTCATTTCTGTCGTTATCCAGATTTCATACCTCTCGCTACCTTATCCATGTTTTCTTTTTTATTTATTTATTTTTTAAAATGACTAAAATAAAGATTTTATATATTTACATTCTTTTTTAGTATATGTTCCTAGGTGTTATCGTTTTGATTGTTAACTCTAACTAAAATTTAGATTTTCGGCTTTTTATGAACTCAATTTTTAGTTTTAATTGAAGTTAGATTAATTTTTCTAATTCGGAACATGTTGAAATCCACTCATTTTTTTAGTTTGAGTTTAGCTAATTGATATGGATTGTATTTTTTATTTTTATGCATTTTGGTACAAATAGATATAAAGTTTCACACGATAGTTGTTCATTGAAGTTTGAGACATATTAAATAAAATATTAAAGAGATATTGGAATATTATACTTACAGTGAAGTTTATTTCAATATAAATTATGTTATATTATTATTATTATTATTATCAAGAAGTTATTTTTTCCCAATTTTCTAGACAAGGGGATTGTAAGCGTCTAATACGCTTGATAAGATGTTTATTCTTGAAGAATGTGGATTATGCTAGATACGAATTCAAAATCAAGGTAAATAAAAATAAATTTTGATGCTCAAAATCCTAAAAATGTACATTAATTATGGATATTGAGATAATTGCTTTTGCAACATTGGCTTATATAATTTTCAACTATTATATTATGGTTCGTACAAAATTGTTAGTATCTCAAGAGTTTTTAACAGATGAAAATGAATATGATCATAGGACAAATTATTGAAAAATATTAATTAAGAAAATATTATTATTTGAATCTCTTCAAATTCTCAAATGTTGAGCATAATGATTCTAATTAATATAATTAATTTCAAATATTAATTATAAAATGTTTTTTTATACTGAGTGGTTACGATTGCGATTTAATTCTATTTAACTAAAATTAATTTATGTACTTAATACTTCATTAAGAAAAAATAAAATGTTTAATTAATGGGCAAAAAATATTTTCACTCTCCTCTTTATACGCTTATGTCTCGACATTCTCTCTTATTTTAAAAAAAAACCCAAGAGGAAGATGATTTTCTCCTAATTATCTTTTTCGTCCCTTCATTTTTTTTCAATTCTTTTGTTTGTTTTTCTTACTTACAAAATTCAAGAATATATAATTATTAAAAAATATTAATGAAGTCAAATAAGTGATATCTGCGAGTATGGCTAATATTCTATATAGTGAAAGAATGAATAACAAATTGATCGAATGTCTTGATGAGATATTACGAGATGAAAATAGGAGAAATCATCATCTTAAACTGATTCAATTAGATATATTGGGTTATTGTAGCAGAATGAATAATTGAATTCGAATACTTGGTGATCATGAAATTCCATCAACCAAAATAATTATCATCAAGATGAATTTGTGACTAATTCTTACGAATTTTATTTTTTTATATGTAACATATTGAATTGATAAAGTTTCTTCATATGCAACATTAGAAAAATATTGATTGTAATAGTTTATAGAATAATATATTGATGTTGCTTCCATTTTAACATAGATTGTAATTCTTTTGTATCGTAGATATAATATTTAATTTTAATTGTAGTTTAATTCAATTTTTGTTTAACCTATATTGTAATTCTTTTGTATCGTAAATATAATATTTAATTTTAATTATAGTTTAATTCAATTTTTGGTTTTTTTATTATATTCTAATATATTTCTTAATTAATCTGTTATTTTATTATTATTGTTTCACAGAATATTTGGAATAAGAAAATGTATTAAAATTCCTAAAAAGTACAAATCATTGAATTTTATAAAAATAAATAAACCATTCATCTTTAGTTAAAATTCTATAAAAAAGTAGTCAATTATTTTTAAAATTAATTTAATTTGAATTATCATTAAAAAATATATATTAATTTCAAATATACATAATATAAATTTTTTTTCATAGTATGATATAAAATTATTTAAAATTAAATATGTCAATTTATTTATTTATCTAAATTATATAAAAGTTTCATACCCCGTGCATCGCACGGGTTTTTGACTAGTTTTTATAAAAATTAAGGTGCTTTTTGATAAAACTGAAAATTAAGTGCTGAAAAAATAAGTACTGAATTTTAAGTGCTGAAAATATTGAATGATTTAATTTATATAAAAATATTAGTTGATAATATTTAACTTAAAATGTTAAGTTAAATATTTTGACTTGTCAAAATAAGTGGTTTTTAACTTAATTAACTAATTTAAGTGGCGGAGAAACAACCGTTATCAAACGCACTTAAATTAAATAAGTGTTTAACATTTTAATTTAAGCAATTTAATACTTTCAACACTTATAATATTCAGCACTTAAAATTCAGTATTTATTTTTTCAGCACTTAATTTTCAGTAACGGGAACTCAATTGTACTATTTTTTTAAGGGTAAAGTTCAAATAAAACCCTTGTGGTTTCACTAATTTTCAGATAAAGGACTGTGGTTTACTTTTTGTCAAAACGAGGACTGAGGTTTTCAACTTTAGCAAAATAAGGACTTTTTCGATTGATACTATTAAAACCACTCTTAACAACTTTAAAAATGACATATTTTAAGAATTACTAATATTCTAAGCAACTTTAATTCTTCAACTTTTTTATTTCGAGATTATTTAGATGATGTTTGGTAAAGAGAGAGAAAGTTAATGTTTAGAGAGAGAAAGTTCCAAAACAGATGATTTTCTAAAATCGCAAATGTAATTCCATAGAAAATATGACATTGAACAACTTTAATTCTTGAAAATTTTCATTTTCAGGTCGTTAAAGATAGTTTTAATAGCATTATTAAAAGTGCGAAACCTCAATCCTTATTTTGACAAAAAAGTAAACTACAGTCCTTTATCTGAAAATTAGTGAAACCACAAGGGTTTTATTTGAATTTTCCCCATTTTTTAATTTATCAAAAAAAATAAGGGTTATAGCTTTTTTTTTTTTTTTGGTTAAACCATGGTTATGGCTTTTTTAAACTAATGAAAAGAGTATATAATTTTATTTCGTTATTTTTAATTTTTTAAGCCTATTTTATTTTATAAAAATTTATTGATAGGCTTTCCATCAAAAAAGATAGGCGACAAATAAAAAAGAAATATATAAAAATGAAAATAACGTTTTTTATAAAATAAAAATAAAAATAAGAAGAAGATTCCAATTTGCCTGTCTTGCAATAGCCGCGACAGGAAGTAGAATCAGGGGTAATGTAATCGGGGTTATCCCTTTATCCCAACAGGGAGTCTAAGTGAGCCTTATCCAGGAACGCCGTATCCCTAAACTCGCAGAAGCCAGAAACCTAACTGTACCTGTCCCAGATCCTTCCTATCGATTCCAAGGTGCGTCATAATTTTATCCCCCTTACACTCCTCTCTACTCCTCCTCTACCCATGTCTTCACTTATTATGCGTTTTCCCCCATTATCTTCTCTCAACAATATTTGAAATTTCTCCTAAATTTATCAACGGGATGCTCGATTTGATCCAAACTCGCTTAATTGATGAAGATATTCGAATTTTTTTTACAGGCAATCTATAAACCTATGCAGCCAGTGAATGAATTTAGCTGTAGGTTTGAAGCATAAGAAACTTCGTTTTTTATTTTTTTTCTGTTTTGGTGAATTTGCGCAGTGTAGTGTTGCATTGTCAAAAATCGGGAAGCAATGGGAGTCCGAGCCAGAAATGGCAGTGATCGTTTGCGGACTATTTGGACACCGGAGATGGATAGATATTTCATCGATCTTCTGTTGGAGCAGGTTAGTAAAGGGAATAAGTTTGATGATCATTTGTTCAGTAAACGAGCATGGAAGCATATGACTGCATTGTTCAGTATGAAATTCAACTTTCAATATGAAAAAGACGTTCTTAAAAATCGCCATAAAACTCTGAGGAATTTGTACAAAGCTGTCAAGAAGCTCCTTGATCAGAATGGCTTCAGCTGGGACGAAAGTCGGCAAATGGTCACTGCTGATAATAATGTTTGGGATGAATACATCAAGGTAGAATATCATATCTTGGTTTAACCTTTTTTTATATGTGTTCTATGTTGCTTGCAAATTTTGATTTTATCCATTTCGAGACCGAAACTCCAGTAAATTTGTATGAAATGTTTGGAGTCATATTCCTGTAACTTAAAAAATTTGGAAACTCGTTTGCTGGGATGTAATGTGTTTTCAGAATTGGATTCTTTTCATTGCAGATGCATCCAGATTCTCGCACTTTCAGAATCAAAACTATACCTTATTATGAAAATTTGTGCTTAATATATGGAGATGCAAGTATTGAAGAAAAAGGTAAGATTGTAATCTTCAATTCATGATGCTACTTTATATCTGCAACTGCAATTGAAGAATCTGATGTTTAGGTGACAATGTGCCAAAGTCATTGCCTGATTCAGCTGAAATTGAAACGATTGAAGACGCTCAGGCAAAGAGCATTAGTGAGGGAGCTTTCGAGACTTTTCACGAAATTACAGTTGATGAAGATTATAATATCTCCGTGTCAAATATGATGGTTGATGATTCTGCAGCAAAAGAGTTAATGGATGAAGTGCATCAAGCTCTGATAAATGTGAAAGGAAGCAACCGCACTAGGACATATTGGCAACCTCCGATGGACCGTTATTTCATCGACCTTATGCTGGAACATATGCAGAAAGGGAATCAGATTGATGGTGTATTCCGAAAGCAAGCATGGACCGATATGATTACTTCTTTTAATGGTAAATTTGGGTTCAACTATGATATGGATGTTCTCAAAAATCGGTATAAGACTCTGAGAAGGCAACATAATGTGATAAAGAACCTCCTTGAGTTGCCTGGCTTTTCGTGGGATGATACGCGACAAATGGTGACTGCTGATGACTACGTCTGGCAAGACTATATCAAGGTATATATTTTGGTTTGTATGAATTTGGTAGGAAGGATGCAGAAGAAAATTTTATCTTGTTTTATATAGGGAAGTAACAGAAGTTTAAAAGATGTAATGCAGATGCATACTGATGCGCGGCAGTTCATGACCCGACCTGTCCCATACTACAAAGATTTGTGCAAGATATGTTGTGATCAAAACTTTGATGAAAGTGACTGCTTCTCTGCTCAATGTTTGGAGCTGCAAAATGATCTCCAACTTCCCCGAACATCACAAAGTTGTCGGTCTCCAGCTGAATCCGCTTCCATTGAAGATGAAATTGATGCATTGGAATCTGCTGATACAAGCTCAAAGTCTGTTTTGCTTAATCAGAAGAAGAAACGCCAATCTGAAAACCAGTCAAATTCTAGTAACTCCAAAAAGGTGCGGGGCGAAGAGGAGGGCGTGGCTACTGAAACCGCAGTTTCATCTTTATCAGACAAAAGGAAGGACGAGAAGGACGAGACTTCAAATTGTGTCACGATTGAGAATGTGATCAAAGCAGTCCAAGATTTGCCAGATATGGATGAAGAACTTATATTAGATGCGTGTGATTTCTTGGAGGATGAAATGAAAGCTAAAACATTCATGGCATTGGATGTCAAACTACGGAAAAAATGGTTGTTAAGGAAGCTTCGGCCGTAATGGTATGGAAGATATCTCCTTTCTTTACCAGTTTAGATGAGTTGATTTCTCATAGAGGTTTTAGTTCCTTAGTTTTAGGCATTTAGTAATGTAATTTTTAGCTTGTTGAGCAATGTTCATGCCTCATTTGTATGAATTTAAAAATTGAACAAGATTAATTTTACCCTTTGTACAGAATTGTTTCACTGTTCTTTAACTACCACGTCGGATGTGACACTAAAATAATTATAAACTACCTGATAAAATTTGATAACTAAGACTCGACGAAATCTATTTTGATTGCTAAACAAGTTGATCAAGTTCGTTCAAACTTTTGTGGTTCGCTCCTCCAACAGTAGATCGCTTCAAAAAGATAAATCGTTTATGCCTTTTGAATCGTTTTGATATTATTACCGAGACGTAAAAAATTCTTCGGGTTAAGGTGGAAATAGTTAAAAAAAAATTAAATATTCCACTATGTAACATATTTCTTAACACTTTCTAAGCATCCGAATAGGGATATCTCAGTTGAAGTTCATCATATGACATTCCACATATCATCACTGAGTCTTACCCGCATCTATAATGGCCCTCCAATGATACCCAACTTGGGTTTATTTTGGAGGCTAACGAGAGAATTTGAGATATTAAGAATACATTTTTGTCATTTCATACATTATAGGTAAATCTGGAGTTCTTTAAAAACTATAGAAACAAATTTAAACTTTACCATTTTATCATGCAAACGATAAATTCAACTAGATGAATCCCTCATTTTGATCCAAGTTTTCGAAAGGAGAAAAAGACAAATATAATAATACAACATCGTTGCAATTAGAAAAATTCAATACATCGAAAATTAAATAAAAATCTTTGTAAGTATAATATTCCTATTTTTAAAATGAAAAAATCAATGAAGAAAACAACAAAGGAACTAAACGAAAAGACAAATACATGCTCATTAAGGTGCATGTGAAAATTCCTGTATACAGTCTTGATCACATGCACTTTAATGAGCATGTAAAATTTGCTCATTCACCGTTAGATCTAGACTTATTAGAATCCTAAGGTGGAAATTCAAAACATCTTGGGGCTTAGATTTAATAAGTCTAGATCTAACGGTGAATGAGCAAATTCTACATGCTCATTAAAGTGCATGTGATCAAGACTGTTATAATTATAACTGCTTGCAGTGGAGGAATTATGAGGGCTAGTCGGGGCATGAGTGATGGGTAGCCACAAGAAATTGATAGAAATTATTTTCAGAGCCCCCTTAATTCGATCCTAAGGAACGTGCAGAGGTAGACGACCTATATGGAAATTGGTTGTTGAATTAGGTCGAAAAAGATGTATTGTAGTTACTTTCTTAAAACCGGTTGAAATGACAACATTTCAGTTAGTGAAACATTGCCATTTCATTTTATTAAAACAGAAAAAAATGTTAACCCAATATGTCTTGATATCTTTGATTTTGTAAGCTAATACTCCAATAACCAATAAGATCATTCTAGCACCTAAAATAAGACAAAAATATAGTCAGAGAGATGCTATTGACAGACGACCTCATTCTAATGCCTAAGTCAGTGATGAATAGGATAAAGTACTAAAAAATTTGAGAGTAATTATTGAGAATATGTACCTTGATTGTGGGATATCTAGGTATATTTATAGGGATTTTACCGTCCTAGGAGTTCTAAGATGACACTTTAGACATGTGGTTTCCTACTCGTTTTGAACCTTCTTAATTCTAGGAGAATCTGGAGGGATGCAGTCCGAGTTGGATACGAAGACATCCATATTGACCCACGTGTTAGGGGAAAAGGCGATATCCTTATTAGTTGAATTTGACGGCTCCCCGCACTCCGGGCGTGCTTGATAGCCTGAGATGGTGATAAGTGTATCGATGTTATTTGATGTTATTTGGCATGTTAGCAAATGTGCCCCAGGTTCCAAAAGCTCTTCTGTAGAGCTTTTTAATTCTTATTCCTAGTGGAGGAATGGACCAAAATGGTATGGCCCTTTAATGTGTGTCCCTGATTTGTCTCGGTGGATCGTTTTATCGGATGACATCGTAAATGAGGGCTAGTGTGCATCCATCTCGCTAGTAAGCATCATTACAGCCGCCTAGTTGACTCCAGTTGAAGTTTGACACATAAACCTCATAACTCAAGTTTAAGTTAGAGTAGGTGGATAATGCAGCAGTTTCCCGAGGCGTTCCATCATTTGAGAGATTACTTCGTATTGATGACACCTTTTCACCTACAAGCGTTTCCTTACAAAAAAGAGTTTATAAGGATGTTCCAATTTTCCATTTGCAATCATTTGTCATTTCATCTCAAATTCAAGGTTGTGAACTGCAAATAGTAAGTTATTCCTTATATATATTTCTTTATTTTTACTTTTATGGAATCCCTGAAGCAAAAGAATTCTTGCAAGCCTTCGCCTTCGAGTGAAACTGCTCCCTCTTCGTCAAGTGAATCTGATAAGGTGACTCCTCGAAGGTCTAGTAAAGGAGGTCCTAGCAAAGGGAAGAAGATGCTTGGTGATAAAAAAACCCTAAGGCCTAGGATCAAGGCTCGAGTCTAACTGCTATCGAATTGCAAGAATTGGCCGCAAAGCATCCATTCCTTATTAAAGGCTTTAGAAAGACATCTTTCTGGCCCCGATCAACATGTTAATGAAGGGCTTCACAGAGATGACGAGATTTTTGTTGGTGTTTGTACTCAGCATCTATTGTATGGGATGGTTTCTCCTCTTCATGGTCCTATTGTATCTGTGTTGGGAGAGTTCCGTCTAAACCCTTGTCAATTATCGCCAAACGGTTGGTTGGAGTTGCTGACTCTCCACAAGCTTTTATCTGATTGGGGACTTGCCCTAAATGGGGCCTTTTGCCATCAATTCTGGAGATCCATGATTCAAGGTGATAAGGATTTATGTTATTAGGGGCTTGAAAAGCCAAACTTTGAGTTATCAGAGGCCCGCCTTTCCTCCTGATTGGAAAATCAGACAACATAAAGGTTTCAAAGAGAAATGGTTCTAATTAGGACCTAATTCCATGTTTCCTAACAGCCCATACCCCAAAGGTTTTGATTAAAACCAACTGGAACCCATATCCAATAAAGTAAAGTACTTGGGTGAAGTCTCGCTTCTTGACCGAAGATGAGGAAAGGTCTATAGAGGTGATTTTAGCATTCCCTATCTACAAGCCAGTTACCTATATGCTAGACCTGGTCCACTCTGATATTCCCAATGTCGTTCTTAATGAAGAAGTGGCCTTCCAATAGAAGGCAAAGACTTCTATAACGAGATTGTTGAAGGTGAATTTTCTAATTTTGACTTTGGCTTTTCATGTCATCATTTTTTATGGAGGTATGGATTCTAACCTTGACGATCATACTCTTATAATAGCGAGTCAGAGGTAACGACAAGGTAATGCTATTGCTGGACGTACATCTCAAACTTCCAAGCCTCATGTGTCCACAGTTGCTCCAAAGGTCGAAGGGCTTGTAGATACTCATGCTTCTTCAATCAGCATGAGCCCTAAGGATGAAACTTTCAAGGCATCCACTATGACGGCTTCTCCTATTGTTCAGCCACCGAAAGCTCCTGAATAGGCTATCCTTTTACTTTCAACAGAAGCTCTATCAACTGCTGCTCATTCATACATGGAAGTCTCAGACTCGACTGATAAGAAAAACATTCATATCTCCCATTTGGTGTCATCAACGAAGAACCCTTTGATGGTGAAGCCATTATCTTTTCATACCTCTAATTAAGCTTATGAAAGGTGATGAACCTTAACTTTAGCATGTTCTTTATACTTGGACTCCAATTTCTTTTTGTTAATTTAATTTTACGAAATGAATTGTTTAGAGCTGAAGGCCCTGAAGCGAAAGACTTCAGATCTTGCAAAGGAGAGTGAGATTCTTTTGAAGAAGCCTAAGACTAACATGATTGCTAAAGCGAAGGAGATTCATGTAGATACAACTCAGACAGTAAAGAATGCGGAGACCATGTTGAATCCCTTAACCTTGCTTTTGGTCCTTTGTCCAATCCGAATGAGCTGATACATTTCAAGGAGTACCACACATCAAAAGTATATGCTTTTTCTTTACTTGGGTGTAATTGACCTGAAGCAAAGTAAGCTTTTGGGTTATTAAAAAATTTAAGTTCAATATCTCTCATCCTCACTCTGCTAAAGAAAGTAAAAATTAAATAAACTTGAAAAGCACTTAGGAGTACTTTGACCAAAAATTTGTTAAACAAAAAAGCAAAACCCATCTGTATCCTAAAAAACTGAAACTCACTTTCATGTTACCATTTGGATTAACCCCGTAGAACGGTGATATCCAAAATTTTATCATTTGACATGTACTATTATTTGATAACATTTGTCCCATGGAGTATTCTTATAGGTGACATTTAACCCATTTTGAAAGGAAAGTTAACTGATTTGTTAAATTTTTGCTACATGACACCAATTCTAGCATGTAAATATAACATTTTTTTTTTCTATACAGACTTAATATATGGACAAATAAGAAAAAATCACTCTTTATTTATCTGCATATTAAATATATATGGAAAAAAAATTAAATCAATTACTATATGCATGTCACGTGTTAAAAATCGTATCACGTGCAAAGAAATTTACTAAATCAGTGTTGGCTTTCCATCCAAAATGGATTAAAGGTAATCTAAAGGAATATTTGAAGAGGCAAATGTTACCACACCACAACGAGCATATGGCCAAATTTTGAATATCACAAGGCCAAACATGGATTTAATCCATTACCATTTCCTTCAAAACAATGTAACTAAAAAAAATTCGATCAAAACAATCCATACTACATCTTACAAAAAAAAAAAAAAATATATATATATATATATATATATATATACAAGGGTAAAATACATTTAAGACAATAAATTACCGGTACTAACATCATAACTCCTAAACTTCATTTATTAACATAAAACAAAATTTAATGAAATGAAAAATAATATTATTACTTAGTTAAATCTGAAAGCTTACACGTAAAAGCAAAGGGAAAAGCCAGTAAGAGACATCAGATACCATCTAAATATTATTTCCATAGAAATCATCGGTAATGCCTACAAGAAGCCATAACTATTATTACTCGTTACATTCATAGCTAGAGCTGCAAAACTAAAATCTAGGATAACTAAAGTGACCATCTGAGACTTGAAAATTAAGACTGATTTTCCGGTAAGCACGAGTTCTTCAACAACAGAGCATATATAATTCTGGCTCTAATTTGGCTAACTAGTAGATATTTGATTAGCATAATCATTTTTTTTTCCATTACTACGCCTACTCTTATCTCCCCTTTTTTGTTTTTTAATCTAGGTGTGACCAATACAAAGATTGTGAACAAGGATCTAAACTCTGTAGTGTGATTCACAAGGGTTCATCAAAGATTGTAGACAAAAGCAATCCCTGTACAAACTTGCTTCTCCTTCCCTTCTCAACTTGTTCTTTGTCTGACAATGGAGAATGATCATCCCTACAACGATAAATACCATAAAAGGGAGCACAATAATAAAATCATTGCATAATCTAGAACGGGAAAAAATTGTTGTATCATTGCTAATGATTTCAAGACCAGTATGTCAAACAAACTTAGGACATAGTTATGCACTAAGATTGGACCAATATGTTAGCATTTCTAGCTTGACACCAAAGGGCTTGGGAGTTTCCATTTGATTCCAATTGGTAACTACTAGGATCTTCATGGCTTCACCTATTCTACATTCCAATCTATAAAAAGAACTTCAACACATAAGCTCAAACTATTCTATACAGCTTCCTCATCAACCATAGCATCCTGTAAAACTCCTTCTTAAGGAAAATTCCTTAACAGTTCAGCATATGATGATCATGTAAATGTTCCAAAAACATAAGCGGTAAAGTCCATTAAATTGCAATAAAAAAAAACTAACCTTATTACAATATTTTCCTCAAAGCTTTCCTCTTTTATTGTGATGACTGATGAACAATCAGACTGTGAACTTTCCGATTTATCAGCCGGTGCAGCATTGTAAAGGAATGAAAGCAAAGGATCAGGTGCCATCTTGGATGAAGAAACACCTGGAGATGGTGCCTCAAGTACTGATTGCAAATAATCATCTTCTAGCTCCTTCTTTAGAAAAGAGAGACTTGAATAAGGATCATCTTTCTGCAGCTTTAATTTTTGCAAACGGTATTCTCTAGTCAAGGATATCAAAATATAATTTCACCTCAAATGAAAAGAAGAACAACACACATCTCAACTGATTATAAAAGCGTAGACGCAGCAAAGGAGCTTCTTGAACAATAAATATTGTAATCAAGGATCCAACCAAAAACGGAAAAAAAAAAAAAAAAAAGTATCCAAATTAAGTGAATAGAAAGGATATTTTGAACATGTATCCATGTTGGGTTGTTATATGTTGAACCAAATCCATCCCCGATCTTGTGCCACAGACAGGACATATCTGCAATCATTAAATATCATAAGGCAAGCACATTTAATTAAGAAACCACCGTATAGATCCTTCATGCGTCCTACTAATATTTATCTCAATTCTACAACAGTAACTATGTTGTATTAAACTACCTCGTTAATAGCAAGATTATTGAACATAATAACGCTTTAAGATATCTTCACATTCTTTCAACATATTGATACATGTGAGTTTAGATTTCAAAATAAATGCTTAAATTTTCAATGACTACAATGAATCCATTTCTTAAGAAATGTTCATCGTCCTTTTTTAGTATCCTTCATCTCTTTCCCCTACCTATTGCATAAGAAATCTATTTGAAAACTTCCCTTCTCTTTACCAGACAACCTGTGAATCTAGAAACCAAGGTTTGAACCCAGTTCCTCTTTTTGCTAATGAAGTAAATATCATCCTCCAAATTCAATGTGAATGGTGGTTAGACTTAGAAAGCCTAGGGCACGGTTGTATTGTTTAAAACAGTTTACAATCTTCAGATTGATTTTAAACATGGGCATCAAACAGAGAATAAATATCAGAGACAAGTACATATTAACATAATAATGACTGAACCTAAAGCAAAACTATCATGATGCAAATGAAACATAGTTGGATAAGATGGATGAATAGTCAAAACAAACAGGCAATAATAAAATAGACAGTTTATAGCTGAAACTGAACTGTTTAGACTATTCTCTTTTGCTACCTACCGTTTTTTTTCCTTGAACAGTTACTCTTCTATAATGAAGAAAAGAATGATATAAGAACATATACAATTAAATAAGTAAAACATCACTTCAAAAGACAAAACACAGCCCCAACAATTTAAAGCTGAAAAACAGAAAAAAAGCAATCAAAAGATACAACAGCTTATTCAACGAAAATTATAATCCATAAATGATCAAAAGCGATAAAATTAACAAGTGAAATTAGCGATTGAAGCTGCGACCCACTGTCAATAATGACGACAAAGGTAATATAGTAGAAGAAAAAGATACTTTTAGGAGAAAAAGCTTTATACCCCAGACTTTGCTTCGAAAGGATGATCGTATTCGATATGGCTGCATAATTCGACTAAATCAAGATCCTCGGAGCAAAAAGGACAAGGGTACTCCACCTTAATATCATCATCATCATAGTCATCTACATCTTCATAATCCAGACAAAGATCTAGTTCGAAGGAAAACCAACATCGCATATTATTTTAGAAGACGAAGAAAGGGCTAGTAAAATAAAATAAAATTGGAGAGGAATTTACCAGAGAAAGATCTAATAGCAGAGTGATAGGTCCTTGAATAGGAGGAGTGACCAAAACCCCAAGAATCTTCTGCCATTACTAGACCGACTCTTAGCTACGAGTTGAAGAAATTCTGGGTAAGGTGCCAAAAACTAATGTGTTCTATAGAGTCGGCGAAATATAAGCAACGTAAGAAGCAGCAATTGAAATTCAGGGAAGACTCGGTGGAATTTTTGCGCTGTACGGATTCTTGTGAAAATCGGAAATGACCTCCAACTCCCGCGCTTATTAACCCCAACTCTTTAACAGCCCTTTAGGCCGACCCATTCCTTTTGCATATCTCTAAAAGGACTTTTTACACCCCTAATATTTTACTATATACAACTTATTTAACACTTTTTTTTATAAGATAAGGAAATAATATATTTTCGGGATAAGTTACCAAATAGGTCTAAGGTTTTTAGGAAAGTACCAAATTAGGTTTAACGTTCAAAATAGCATCAAGATAGGTTTAATGTTTACAACATAACATCAATTTAGGCTTAACGTTTATAATATAACATCAATTTAGACATTACTAATAGATCGTGACATGTCATCCGTTAAGTCGTAGAACTCAGTGCCACATCACAATTTTTAACATTCTACATGGCAATTAAAATCATCCAAATTATTGTGCACTGCACGTGACCCCCTAATTCAATCATATTCCTTACATCGATTTTCCACGTTCATTTCTCTGTCGATTCAAATCTTTCATTCAATCTCTGCGACTTTCCAGTGCTCCCCCTCTTCTCATCTTCATCCCTTCTCTCATTTTCTTCCTTTGAACCTTAACCCTAACCATTTCGGATTGTCTACAACCATGACTTATGCTAGTTTCACGTGAGAATGAAGATTTTGAAGTTAGTAAAAGTAAAGTTACATCATCATTAGACCACATTTATCATGTAACCTCTCCCTTTTTATTCATGGTCTTTGAAGGAAAAAAGCATCATGAGGTCCCTGATCTTTCATTATTTGGTGTATTAAACCATCGATCTTTTATTTAGATACATTGAGCCCCTGATCTTTCATTGTTTGGTGCATTAAGTCCTCGATTTTTCATTTAGACACATTGAGCCCTTGATCTTTCATATATGGGTGTATTAGGTCTTTTTGTAAATCAATTCATATATGAGTGTATTAAGGGCCTGTGTGGTTCAACTGCTAGCTAATAGATGTTGCTGTTGCTGTTAGCTTTTTGCGGTTGTAGTAAGTTGTTTGTTATTAGTTGTTTAATGGCAAAAAGCATCCTGAGGCCCCTGATCTTTCATTGTTTGGTGCATTAAGCCCTCGATCTTTTATTTAGACACATTAAGCCTCTGATCTTTCATCATTTGGTGCATTAAGCCCTCGATCTTTCATTTATACACATTGAGCCCTTGATCTTTCATATATGGGTGTATTAGGCCCTTCCGCAAATCAATTAATATATAAGTTTATTAAGGGCATGTTTGGTTATGTTTATATAACTGCAGCATTTCGCATTTTCTCTAGACATTGCAACATTTTGGAGCTTTTCACGAAAAGCTCTTTTTATGAACAGTTGTTTATAGTTACTTGTTATTGATAAAATTACCCTTCTTATTTTCACAAAATGTGCTTCAATTTTAATATTATTTTTATTTTTAGAACATAATTATCGAAAAACAAGGTTTTATTGTGTTCAATAATTTTTTTTATTTTTTATTTAAATTATTTTTATTAATTTGTATAATATATTTTTTATTTTAGAATTTATTATTTTTAGAACATCATTTGTTGTCACACCAAACATGCCCTTAATAAACCTATATATTAATTGATTTATGGAAGGACCTAATACACCCATATATGAAAGATCAAGGGCTCAAAGTGTCTAAATGAAAGATCGAGGGCTTAATGCACCAAATGGTGAAAGATCAGGGGTTCAATGTGTCTAAATAAAAGATCGAGGGCTTAATGCACCAAACAATGAAAGATCAGGGGCCTCAGGATGCTTTTTGCCTTGTTTAATTATTAGCGTTTTACTCCAAACCGCATGAAACATACCGTTTGGTTAGGTTTATATAACCGCAACGTTTAGTATTTTCTCTGGACACTGCAACATTTTGGAGCTTTTCACGAAAAGCTCTTTTCATGGATAGTTGTTTGTAGTTACTTGTTATTGACAAAATTATATTTCTTATTTCCACAAAATGTGTTTCCTTTTTCACATTATTTTTATTTCTAGAACAAAATTATCGAAAAACAAAGTTTTGTTGCGTTCAATAAATTTTTTATTTTTTATATAATTTATTTATAGATTAATTTAAAATATGTCCATATTAGAAATAAATATAAACTAACAGTAACAGTTCAGTATAATTTTACCAAACAATAATAATTAAACAATTAATAACAAACAACCAACAACTTACTACAACAACTAACATCAACAACAACATCTACTAGCTAACAGTTGAACCAAACAGGCCCTTAATACACCCATATATGAATTGATTTACAAAAGGACCTAAAACACCCATATATAAAAGATCAAGGGCTCAATGTGTCTAAATGAAAGATCGAGGGTTTAATGCACCAAACAATGAAAGATCATAGGCTTAATGTGTCTAAATAAAAGATCGAGGGCTTAATGCACCAAACAATGAAAGATCAGGAGCCTCAGGATGCTTTTTGCCTTCTTTGAACAACAACAAATGATAGAATATGAAACTATAATCTGAAACTATTCTAATGTATATGTTTAAAAGTTCCAACTTCGTTTATTATCATAATGTAATGTTCCAACTTTGAATCGATGGAGAGATGAGAGTGAGAAATCGATGTAGGGAAATGATATGGAATTAGGGGGTCACATACAGTGCACAATAATTTGGATGATTTTAATTGCCACATAGGATGTTAAAAATTGTGACGCGGTGCTGAGTTGACAGACTTAACAGATGATGTGTCATGTTCTATTAGTAATTCCTAAATTGATACTATATTGTAAACGTTAAGCCTAAATTGATGTTATGTTGTAAACGTTAAGTTTATATTGGTGTTATTTTGAACGTTAAGCCTAAATTGACACTTCCCCAAAAACCTTAGGCATATTTTGGTACCTTATCCCTATATTTTCAAAAGAACTCTTATGTATATATAAGATCTTATTTTTTTTAACCCAGAAATCGAAAATCTCATATAACCAAAGGATTTGCATCCTTAACAATAGTGTTTAACAACCATTCCGAAACTTCGGAAGATACAAAATCTCATATAAGATCTTATTAATATTAAAAATTAATAATTATATAACTTTACACAAATATAACTAAAATAATTTAGTGAAATATAATTTTAATGTTATTTTTTTATTTTAAAATTTAAGTCTAGTTAGAGTTCATCTCTAACTCGTATAATTTTGGTGTTGGATTCTGAACTGCACTAAAAATGATGAAGAGTTCTAAACACGATAAAGACTTCCTTATATGTAACTAGTTCCAAAAGTACTATATAGTCTTCAATCTTCTTTATATAATATTTTTTTATAGCATAATGTTTTTAGTAAAAATACAATAAATAATACTTAATTGTTAAAAAACAATGAACATTATTTATTAGTTTTCATTTGTAACCAATTTTTTTTATTAGTTTTCAATAATATTATATACAGTTTCTTAAAAAATAATAATATTATATACAGTGAATCTATGTTTTAGATTAATTCAATTAATATGATATATGGATTTTTCTGAGATACAATGCTTTTTTATATAATCAAAATTTAACTTTAATAGATTATAAAAATCTCTTTAAATTACTTCAAAAAAAAATCTCTTTAAATTAATAAATATTAATTATCAGTTAATTAATATCTCTATTAAATAATAAAATATTATGGTTAACAACAATCTTAATTTATAGAGGTTTTACTATATTTTTCATACCAAAAGTATAAAGCTTATTTTAAAAAAAAAAAAGAAAAAAAATATAAAGCTTAAAATACTTTTTTTTAAGAAACTGCACTTTATTAACTTAAATCAAAAATAAGAAAATTGCTACGGAGCGGAGGTGGACATACCATTCACCACGCACATACACAGAATTAATAGCTCTTGCTAGGACACAAGCCACTGAATTCATTGAACATTTGACAAAAGAAACCGAGACAGAATATAACTCTTTAATAATAGAATTACAATAAAAAAATCACATCAGCCAAATAAGAAAGCTGAAATGTGGGCTGAACAATAGCTTGTACAATAGAAAGGCAATCTGAAAGAACAACCACGTCGCTTTTGTCTGCTCTTTTTATCCAAGAAAGTGCTTCTCTAATAGCAATGGCTTCGGAAAGAATCGGCTCAAACAACCCTCCACCGGTGATATGTATAAATCATCATATCAGCTTCAACCAAACATTTGTGCAGCCAAAGATAATAGACCAAACTCTTTAGCTATCAAACATTCGAGAAAGACATATCCCTCATCCTCGCCCACCGAATCACAAATCAAACACATATTTATGTGGTGACTATGACGATTTGCCAGATTTGACATCATGGGAAGGCAAGAAGAAAAAATATGTTAGATACAATTCCAAATACGAGACCAACAAACTAAAATAGGAAGGGTAGTTAATATATTAGATATAATTGAAGTCTGGTACCCACTTTGAACTGAGTAAACTCATGATTTGTCAAAAACCAATACCAGCCATCACACATATCCAAGCATCTCTAGGGAATGGATAAAATGAGTTTTTAACCCCGCACGATGAATATCGATTCCACCAATGTTATACTCCATCTCCTATTTGTCTCCAATAGATACTAAACCTTACCCGTCGATAGTAAGCCATTAAATAGGGTCGTTGGACATGGAAGATGATCAACTGGGGGCCATGGACTACCCCATATTTCAGTATTTGCTCCATTACCATTTTTACATCTCAAGCCCTTTCAAAGAATTTCACGGCTAGCCAAAAGAATTTTCCAAAGATAATATTATCATGTTGGGGTTTAGTATCCTATAGACAATTGTTCCAGGATATAAACCTAATGTAAATGAATTGTTCTTTATATCATTTGTTTTAATAAGATATGATTTCATAACTGTATAAAGGCAACCTCTTTTAAAGAACTAAATAAGTCTAATAAAAGGAAATCCCTAAGTTTATTTAAAGTGATTATAAAGTGTTCATACAAGCATGAAGTGAGACAAAACATTATAATAAACTAATAAACTTAAAGCCACCCCAAGTCAAATGATATGTTTTGAATAGGGATTGACATAACACTGTTGAGACTTGCATGTAACAATGTTTCTGTCGAGACAGAGAGCTGATCTCACAAGCTTCAGATATGCAGATATCTGGACAGTTATGTGGATCCAATGAATGGAGTTCATTAGGATTGGGGACCCGAATTCTGAGAAATTAATTTAATAGTTGTATACGGCTAGAAGCAATAAGAACCTAATAGGTCACACATAAGACTTGGAGCCCAAAAGAGAAACAGATGTTAATTAATTGACGGAAGCCCAACTGAGTCCACTAAGGCCCAGTAAACAAGGGGGGCGATTTCTATGTGTCAAAACACATAATAAATTAATTTAATTTTAACAATTATAATTAGATTATGATTCTGAATTAAATTAATTATAGGATAAATAAGTCAGGAAGTTTAATGAGATTAAATTACTTCTAATTATTATCCTATTAATAAGTTATTATTATCTTTATATTCAGATATAATTATAGATAATAATAATAAGAGTTTTATTCCGAATTAAATTCTTATTCAGTAACCTAATTCTATCTGACTAGGGTTTAGTTGGAAGAGGTTATATAAACCCCCCTTTAGTGTGAATTTCGACACACACATACCAACCCGGGAGAGAGAAAAATCGACCCCTGCTGTAGTGGATCAATTCTTCACCGCTTGCTTCCGATCAATCGATTTTCATCTCTTTCTTTTGCTCTTTGATCTTGTGTTGATTAATTAGAGGCAATCTACTTTGATTGCTATATTACGGTTGAGTTCTAACTTCGTTTGAATTGTGTTTTTGTTTTGTGCTCGTGAACTCGGAGTAAGAGTTGAGGGCACTTCGATTGCAACAGTAGATAGATCTTCGAAAGGTATTTCCTTCTATCCCTCTTTATATGAAATAACGATTAACGGATCTTGGTTAAAGGAAATAGGTTAAAAATTTTATATTTCCGTTGCCAAACGTTTGTCTATTTCCCTTCAGTGGTATCAGAGTCTGCGTTAAATCTGTTATTTCATATATGAAAATTAAAAGGTTTTTCAATCAGATTGAATAAATATTTATTGTTAGGTTAATTGATGAAATTGTTTTGATTAATTAATCTAAAGATAAATAAGTTTTAATTAATTTTTAATAAAATTGATTATGCAAAGGCTCCTAATTAATTTGGTTGATAATCATTGTAACAAAAACTTGAGGTTTTATAGTTAGAATAATAAAAGTTGTTTTATTAATTCTAAAGATAAAACATAAATTTTTGAAAGTTTCTGATGTTCTGAAAACTGTTTTAAAACAAAAGTATAAATATATGATTTAAAATTAAAAATAAATAAATAAAGTAGCAGCTCGGGTTTTTTGCCGCAAGGCAAAAACCCGAGCTGCCCATAACGCTGGGTTGCTGCCTCGCGGCAACAACCCAGACGCAGCGGGTGGCTGCTGCCGCAAGGGCAGTAGCGCGCCTGCTGCAGATAGGCAGCATCAGCGCGTGGTGGGTCGGACCGTCTATCGGCCTGACCCGACAACTGTTGATTTTTAAAAAAAATTATTTTAAAAATTAATTATTTTAAATATAAATATATTTATATGTTTTCAGAAATAAAATAGTTTTATGTTTTTGATTATCAAATAAAAGAATTTGTTTAAAAGTTTGTTTTACTTATTATTTGATATTTGTAAATCAAAGTTGTTAAATGAATTAAAACAAATTAATTGGGATATGCATACCACTCTTTTGCCAATGGAAGGAGGAAGCAGAATAGTTTAACAGGGCTCAGGAATAATGCAGGAGAATGGATAGATGATAAAGATGGGATGAGGCAGATTGCAATACAGTATTTTGAATCAGTTTTCTCTGACAGTAATAGCGAGTGGAATGAAGTGGTAGATTTAATGCAGCCACGCATCACTGTCCAGGACAATGAGCAATTACTGCGACCACTTACAAAACAGGAATTCAAGAGAGCATTATTTGATATGCATCCTGATAAGGCTCCAGGACCTGATGGATTTAATCCAGGATTTTATCAAAAATTCTGGGCCATAATTGGGGAGGATATCTTCAATGATGGGTCAACATGGTTTGATCAAGGTATGTTCCCCTCTGAGCTTAACAGTACTATCATCACTCTCATTCCAAAGTGTGAGAATCCTGTTATTATGACTGAACTTCATCCAATAGCACTGTGTAATGTCATTCTCAGAATTTTCTCAAAAGTCTTAGCAAATAGATTGAAAATACTTTTACCTAGGATTATCTCTGAAAATCAATCAGCTTTTATTAGAGGGAGGTCTATTCATGACAATGTTTTGATCGCATTTGAACTTATTCATAGCATTAATAGTAACGTTGCTAAGAAAGTAGGTAATGTGGCATTAAAAGTTGATATGAGTAAAGCATATGACAGGGTGGATTGGAATTATCTGAGAGAATTGATGCTGAAGTTGGGTTTTGCAGATAAATGGGTAAATTTGATAATGCATTGTGTATCTTCTGTGCAATATATGGTTAGAATAAATGATCAGTTGGTTGGTCCTGTTTGCCCAAAAAGAGGACTTCGCCAAGGTGATCCACTATCACTGTACTTATTTCTGCTATGTGTTGAAGGGTTAACAACATTATTGATTACAGCTGAGAATAGGGGGTTATTGCATGGTTGCAGAGTTAAGCGAGGGGCGCCTGCGATTTCACATTTGCTCTTTGCTGATGATGCATTTTTATTTTGCCAGGCTACAATTTCTGAAATTAGAATGTTAAAACAATTACTCAGATCATATGAATTAGCTTCGGCGCAAGCTATAAACTTTCAAAAATCTGGAATTATGTTCAGTAGAAATGTGGCAGAAGACCTGGCTATGGGAATTTCTAGCATTTTGGGTATTACTAGTTCGTTGAATACATGAAGATATCTAGGTCTGCCATCATTGGTGGGCAGAACAAAACGAGCAATCTTTGCACACTTCAGAGACAGGTTATGGCAACGGCTACAACGCTAGAGAGGGAAAGGAATATCAAAAGCTGGTAAAGCTACACTTATTCGAGCAGCTGGTCAAGCCGTCCCAGTTTATTTCATGAGTGTATTCCTGCTTCCTATATCGACGGCTGAGGAATTACAACGAATGCTGAATTCGTTTTGGTGGGGTAATAAAAAGTCAGGAGGGAGAGGACTGAATTGGATGGCATGGGACAGATTATGTGAGCCAAAATTGATGGGAGGACTGAGTTTCCGAAATTTCACATCCTTTAATCTTGCTATGTTGGGAAAACAAGGATGGCGGTTATTTACCAATCCATCTTCGCTTGTTAGTAAAGTTTTCAAAGCTAAATATTATCCAAGGGGGGATTTTATGAGAGCCTCATTAGGGCATTCACCAAGTTTTATATGGCGAAGTATCTGAAGTTCTCAACTAATTATTAAAGAAGGAGTCCGGTGGAAAATTGGAAACGGTCAATCTATAAATGTGTGGAGTGAGAGATGGTTGCGTGATGAGGAGGATGGATATATACGAACCCCTATGGTGGAAGGGTTGGAGTATTTGAAAGTTAATGATTTGTTTATCCATAATTCCAGGGATTGGGATGAAGAGCTGTTGGAGGAAATTTTCGAGCATAGAGATATTACGGAAATTCATAAACTGTCTGTTGGTACTTTGAGTATTGAGGATCGTTTAATATGGCAATTCCATTCTTCAGGACGATACACGGTGAAAAGCGCTTATCGACTGGCTACAAAGATGGAAGCAGGAGAGAGATTTCATGTTCAGGGAGCAACTAGCACGCAATTGTCTCCCCACGCGTGTAAATCTTAAAATTCGCGGATTACAGGTATGTAGTAATTGTGTGATATGTAATGAACCGTGGGAGGATGGATGACATCTTTTTATTGAATGTGCAGGAGCTATAAGAGTGTGGCAGAAGGCGGGACTTCTAGATCGAATTAATGCTGAGGCAGCGGTGGCTGAGAACTTGACAGCATGGTTTCATAATATAATTAGAGTAGCCCCGGAACAAATTGTTAAATCATTCTTGATGCACCTCTGGAGCTTGTGGCAAGCTAGAAATACCCGTCTTTGGAAGTATGAGATTCGCAAAACAGATCAGATTGTGGCTCAAGCTTGTACTGTACTTAATGATTGGTCAGAAGCTAATGCCTTGAGGAATCGAACTGGTACGGGAGAACAACAGATCGGAAATACAGCAGTAGGAAATATTTCATCTGCTGATTGCACGACTTGGCATCCGCCATCGGAAGGACTTCTCTCGTGTTGTGTTGATGCCGCATGTTTTAACGCTGATGGTCGTGCAGGGATGGGAGCAGCAGTACGGGATGCAAATGGGCAGTTTGTAACAGGGAGATGTGCGGGTCTGTTATGTTGTCCGACAACAAGAGAATGTGAGGCCGAAGCTTTATTACAGGCTATGCAATGGCTAGAAGAAGGTGGAATAAGGAATGTGGTCTTCGAATCTGATGCTAAACAAGTGATTGATGCTATAAATTCTACATCTGTTGATGATTCTGAATTTGGGGATAGAATTATTCAAATACGATCGATTCTCACTTCAAATGACTCTTACTCAGTCAAATGGATACGGCGGCAAGCGAATGGGATGGCACATGTGTTAGCACAGTCTTCTCGTTTATCCACTTGCCCTTCTTTTTTTAATTTATTACCGAGTTTTGTTTCTGTTTCATTGTTACAATTTTGCCAAGATTTGGCTCATTAATTTATCGTTATCTGTGATTCAAAAAAAAAAAAAGATTTTATATAGTTATATTAATCTAATATGTAATTGTTACAGTTTGATTAGATTAGATATAAAAGATACAAAGTTGACAGAATTAAAATTGGATGAAAGTTAATTTGACAAGTTAATGTGATTAACTTAAATATTACATAAATAATTTATGTAATCAACCAATTAAATTTATTTAATTGAGTCTATGCATGTTTGGAGTTATGGACATATTTGGATCCTCTTTTAGTCTTTTGATATTTTTGAAATAGGACATGCGTGTCCTGCCTATCTACTATCTATTGTAATTTCTTCTCTCATCTAATTCCCTTCAAACTAGTTGAAGTTTTCTTTAGTAGTATAGAAATTAATATTGATGTAATTTCGAGGCGCCATGGAGAAGACGGAGGACCTAAAGAGAAATATGTAATAGTTAGTATTTCCCTAGGTTTGACCTTTTATTCCGTTTCTGGCTCAACGGAATAATTTAGATGATATGTCCATAACACCAATGTAAATTGTATGTGTCTGATGTATGCTAAAGCAAATCAAGACTAGGTTAGATTATGAGGCTTAAAATAAAAATCCATCGCTAATTAAAAAAAGTTAAGTAAATAAGCAACTTATTAAAATCGGTTGCCTCTCCTTAATATTATAATTCAGCCGGCAGTACTGGAGGCCTTTGGGTTGTTGAGCAAACTCAAGCTCAGGGTCTTATGGTAACACCTAAATTATCGAAAATCGTTTTCACAAATATGGGGTAATACTTAAATTAGATTATGATAATTGGATGAGCAAACTCATGTTGTTATAAACTAATGGGCAATATGGTTGGGATTAATATGAATGCATATTAGTTACTAATGTGGTTAGTAACCCAATAACCTAGGAATCACATTGTTGATGTGATTGATTACATGAATCTACCTAACAAATGAGACTAGCTTGTTGAGCAAACTCAAGGTGAAATTTCAGGAGTTAGGATCCTAGCTCACTAAAGGATTTGTGAAATTCTTCGAATTAATATGGAGGGCTATTAATTTGGCAAAATAGTGGGAGCAATTTAAAATGAAATCAAAAGACCTATAATTTTAGATTGATATACTTTAAAGCAAATGAATAACATACGTTTACTCTTTCTCACTCTCAGGTTTAAATTAAAACACTCGTAAAATCATGACTAAAACCAATCTGCAAAATATACTTACCGATAACAAATTGAACGGTTCAAACTTCACCGACTGGTATCGCAACCTCAAAATTGTTTTGAAGTTCGATAAAATAGGGTATGTACTTGATACATCGATACCCCCTACCCCGACTGATGATGCTCCCATCGAAGAGATCGATGCTTACCAGAAGCATAAGGCTGATGACGATCATGCGGGATGCATCATACTTGCATCGATGACACCGGAATTGCTGAGGCAACATGAGGAAATGGATGCCTATTCCATCATCATGCACCTGAAGGAGTTGTTTGGGAAACAAACTCAGTGCGAACGCTACGAGATATCAAAATTATTATATCGTTGCAGGATGCAAGAGGGCACATCTGTGATGACACATTGTGTCAAGATGATTGGCTTTATTACCAAGCTTTCTAGTATTGGATTCGCGATGGATCATGAACTAAGTGTGGACTTACTTCTTCAATCCCTCCCAGAGAGTTATTCACAGTTCATCATGAACTACCGGATGAATAACTTGCATACCTCTCTTGAAGAGCTTACAAATATGCTCAAGACAGTTGAGCCCAATATGAAGAAAGACAAGGCAATACCGGTTCTTGTCATAGAGGCTTCAAAGAAGAGGAAAGGGAACCCTCCCAATCCTAAACATCCCAAGAAAAGCAAGAGGGCCATGCCCACTAAGGGGAAGCAAGTGAAGAAGCCCAAAGGAGAGTGCCACTTTTGTGGTAAAGACGGGCATTGGAGAAGGAACTGCAAGGAGTACCTAGCATCCCTCAAGAAGGGAAAAGATGGTGCTTCAACATCTGGTATGTTCTATATTGAAATAAATACAATTTCACAGTCTGAATCTTGGGTATTAGATACCAGATGTGGATCTCATATTTGTATGAATATGCAGGGACTAAAACGGACTAAGGAATTGAAGAAAGGAAGCATAAACTTGCGAGTAGGAAATGGAGCAAGAGTTGTCGCGCTCGCAATTGGAGATTATGTTTTAAGTTTGCCCTCTAGGCTTGTAATAGAATTAAGGAACTGTTTGTATGTTCCAGAGATGTCCATAAACATTATTTCTATTAGCTGTCTTGTTGACGACGGCTTTCATATTTCAATAAAGAACAAAGATTGTGAGTTTTATAGAAATGGGATTTTCTATTTTTCAGGAATATCATTAAATGGGATTTATGTGTTAAATGATAAAATTTCTGTATTCGCAATTGATACCAAAAGACATAAGCTAGATAATTCAACTTACTTGTGGCATTGTCGTTTAGGCCATATAAACAAAAGACGCATGCTTAAGCTACATCAAGATGGGCTTATATATTCAATTGATTGTGAATCATTGGAAACATGCGAAACGTGTTTAAAAGGAAAAATGACAAAGACACCCTTTAGCAATAAAGGTGAGCGTGTATCAGACACTCTAGGATTAATACATTCGGATGTATATGGTCCTATGTCAGTCCAAGCAAGAGGAGGATTCAGATACTTCATTAGCTTCATAGATGACCATTCTAGATATGGTTATGTTTATTTGATGAAGCACAAGTCAGAAGCTCTTGAGAAATTCAAATGCTTCAAGAATGAAATAGAAAATCAAACAGGAAAGAAAATTAAGATACTTCGATCTGATCGAGGTGGTGAATATCTTTCAGATGATTTTCTGAGTTATCTAACTGAATGTGGGATATGCTCATAATGGATGCCTCCTTATACACCACAACACAATGGTGTATCCGAAAGGAGAAACCGTACCTTATTAGATATGGTACGATCCATGATGAGCACAACGTTACTTCCAAAGACATTCTTGGGCTATGCCTTAGAAACTGCCCTCTTTACCCTAAATCGAGTACCAACTAAGTCTGCCAGTTCCACACCATATGAATTTTTCATTGGTAGGAAACCTATATTTTCATTCATGAGAATATGGGGTTGTTCAGCATTTGTCAAACGTATAGCATCAGATAAATTGGATGCTAAATCTGATAAATGTTTCTTCATAGGATACCCTAAGGAAACTTTGGGGTATTACTTCTATCATCCAGATGATCAGAAAGTAATAGTATCCAAGCATGCAGTGTCCTTAGAGAAAGAGTTTCTTGAAGAGACACAAACGGGAAGCATGATTGAATTTGATGAAGTTCAAGAAGAAGAAACACCAACTGAAACAACAGAGGCGATAGAGGAACCCAATACAGTCACATTAGATGAGACTCAAGTGCCAAAACCTACTCGTAGATCACAAAGAGTTTATGAACTCCCAGTTAAATATGGTTTTCTAGTGGTAGATGATGAAGAGGTTCCCGTGTTAGACGACGAACCTGAAAACTGCGAAGAGGCTCTCACCAGTCCAGATTCTAAAGCATGGCTTCAGGCCATGGATTCTGAAATGGATTCCATGTATACCAACCAAGTGTGGACTTTGGTTGATCCACCCGAAGGGATAAAACCCATTGGGTGCAGGTGGATCTTCAAGAAGAAGACTGGCATGGATGGAAAGGTTAGCACCTACAAAGCTAGGTTAGTAGCGAAAGGATATCGTCAAAAGCAAGGAGTTGATTATGACGAAACCTTTTCTCCAGTAGCCATGTCCAAATCAATCATAATCATGCTCGCTATTGCCTCTCACTACGATTACGAGATTTGGCAAATGGATGTGAAAACAGCTTTCCTAAATGGAAACCTGCTTGAGGATGTATATATGATGCAACCTGAAGGTTTCATACCGAAGGATGCAACCAAGGTTTGCAAACTTCAGAGATCCATTTATGGACTCAAGCAAGCATTAAGAAGCTGGAACAAGCGTTTTGACGAAACCATAAAACAGTTTGGTTTCGAACAAAACTGCGAAGAAGCTTGTATTTACAAGAAAGTTAGTAGGAGCTCAGTAGCATTTCTCATATTATATGTGGACGATATATTACTGATGGGAAATGACATAGCTCTGCTATAGTCGGTGAAAGTATGGTTATCAGGTAACTTCTCCATGAAAGACCTTGGTGAAGCAGCTTATATACTAGGTATAAAGATCTATAGAGATAGATCAAGAAGACTGTTTGGTCTTTCACAGGCTACATACATTGAAAAGGTGCTAAAGCGGTTTAGCATGCTTGAATCAAAATGAGGTAACTTACCCATGGTACATGGGGTAAAGTTAAGCAATCATCAATGTCCTAAAACCGAAGATGATAAGAAACGCATGGCTGTAATTCCGTACGCCAGCGCAATCGGTTCGATTATATATGCTATGCTTTGCACTAGACCTGGCGTAGCATTCGCGTTAAACATAACGAGTCGTTATCAAGGTAATCCGGGTGACGAGCATTGGAATGCCATCAAGAACATTCTTAAGTACTTGAGAAGGACTAAAGATATGTTCCTAGTGTACAGAGAAGGGGATCTAAAAATAGAAGGATTTTCATATGTCAGTCATCTCACGGATGAGAATGATTTTAGATCCCAATCAGGATACCTGTTTATCTTGAATGGGGGCACGGTCAGTTGGAAGAGTTCCAAGCAGGGAAGCGTATCTTTCTCTACGACCGAGTCAGAGTACATCGCTGCCGCGGAAGCGGCAAAGGAAGCAGTTTGGATTAAGAAGTTCATTATAGAACTTGGTGTGGTGCCTGACATTGTGAATCCCATTACTTTGTACTGTGATAACAATGGAGCCATTGCGCAAGCAAAGGAACCACGGTCTCATAATGCATCTAAGCATTACCTTAAGTGATACCACCTTGTAAGAGAGATTGTTGCAAGAGGAGATGTGAGAATAGAAAGAGTACCTACAGAGGACAACGTTGCAGATCCGTTGACAAAGCCCTTAACCCAGAAAGTACATGATCGTCATCTAAGTTCTACTGGGATAAGTTGTAGAAACAATTGGCTTTAGTCCAAGTGGGAGTATGTTGGGGTTTAGTGTCCTATAGACAATTGTTCCAGGATATAAACCTAATGTAAATGAATTGTTCTTTATATCATTTATTTTAATAAGATATGGTTTCATAACTGTATAAAGGCAACCTCTTTTAAAGAACTAAATAAGTCTAACAAAAGGAAATCCCTAAGTTTATTTAAAGTGATCATAAAGTGTTCATACAAGCATGAAGTGAGACGAAACATTATAATAAACTAATAAACTTAAAGCCACCCCAAGTCAAGTGATATGTTTTGAATAGGGATTGACATAACACTGTTGAGACTTGCATGTAACAATGTTTTCTGTCGAGACAGAGAGCTGGTCTCACAAGCTTCAAATATGCAGATATCTGGACAGTTACGTGGATCTAATGAATGGAGTTCATTAGGATTGGGGACCCGACTTGAGATAACAGGATGGGTAGATTCATCCTTGTCACCTGTTCATCTTATTGGTATTAATAGGTATAAGTAATCCTCAGACTCAAAAGAATGTTAATTAGTGGTTCTGGATTATGGAATGTGATGCTTTGATCCTGTTGTAACACGATCCATAACAGGGATGACTCTGGGGTGTGTACGGCAGACGTTGGGTATCACATGAAGTAATTGCAGGATAGTTAACATTGGATTGAGCATTTTTCACTCCTGATAAATAGGAGATACGTCCAAGGATCGCTTGTGGAAGACTTAACTCTAAATCCTTGGAAGGTGATAGCTTAAGACTTGAAATGCAGATTTCACTTAACCTATCTAATTTGAGTTAACTCGGCCTGTACAAGTAAAACGAACGTCTCGCTATATATGACTTGACATCATCCATAGTCATAAGATTCTGTTCAAGGATGTAGTTGATAAAGGATCGAATTATACTGTAACTAATACGGAAAGGTCAACGACGGAATCAACCTGTCTTCTTATAGCTCTAGGGGAATGTTTCGGATCTGCCAATCACAGTTCGCGTACTCATTCCGTTATACAAAGATTAAATATAATTCTAAGAAATTAATTTAATAATTGTATACGGCTAGAAGTAATAAGAACCTAATGGGTCAAACATAAGACTTGGAGCCCAAAAGAGAAACAGATGTTAATTAATTGACGGAAGCCCAACTGAGTCCACTAAGGCCCAGTAAACAAGGGGGGCGATTTCTATGTGTCAAAACACATAAGAAATTAATTTAATTTTAACAATTATAATTAGATTATGATTCTGAATTAAATTAATTATAGGATAAATAAGTCAGGAAGTTTAATGAGATTAAATTACTTCTAATTATTATCCTATTAATAAGTTATTATTATCTTTATATTCAGATATAATTATAGATAATAATAATAATAAGAGTTTTATTCTGAATTAAATTCTTATTCAGTAACCTAATTCTATCTGACTAGGGTTTAGTTGGAAGAGGTTATATAAACCCCCCTTTAGTGTGAATTTCGACACACACATACCAACCCGGGAGAGAGAAAAATCGACCCCTACTGTAGTGGATCAATTCTTCACCGCTTGCTTCCGATCAATCGATTTTCATCTCTTTCTTTTGCTCTTTGATCTTGTGTTGATTAATTAGAGGCAATCTACTTTGATTGCTATATTACGGTTGAGTTCTAACTTCGTTTGAATTATGTTTTTATTTTGTGCTCGTGAACTCGGAGTAAGAGTTGAGGGCACTTCGATTGCAACAGTAGATAGATCTTCGAAAGGTATTTCCTTCTATCCCTCTTTATATGAAATAACGATTAACGGATCTTGGTTAAAGGAAATAGGTTAAAAAATTTATATTTCCGCTGCCAAACGTTTGCCTATTTTCCTTTAGATCATAACCGAGTTTCGTAAGAAGAATTAGAGGATGGAAAATACCGAGCTTGAAGAACCTTGGAAACTAGTGAGTTATGGTCCTGCAGAATGCGCCACCGTTGCTTTGTCAGCAGTGCAAGATTAAAATTCCGAATTTGATAAAAACACATCATTTTTTGCGCCTTAGGAATGCAAAGCTTCTCCCGCCTATGCCAAAGAATGCCAGAAGATGAATCCCCAAAAGATTTCCACCAAACCTATTTAACATTTTATTTACATCATGGTAAAATTGCTCATACATGAGAAACACGCTCATGATATAAGTCAGGATCGAGTGAAGAATATACACTATCAACACCTTATTGCCCGTTCTGGGAAAAAAATTTCCTTCCAGTTATTAATACTGTCCCAAATTTGATCTTTGAGAAAACCGAATGTTTGTATTTTACTCTTACCAACCGTAATCGGGGCCCTTTGATAGCAGCCAAATCTGAAACCTCTCCCATACCCAAAATTGACCACACTTCTAGGCGCTTTGAGTAGAGGTGGCAATTTCTGACACGAAGACACGATTACAGAGCCAACCCGATTGACATGACACGATTGATATGAAAATCATTTTTCTAGCATTTATAACATATAAAACCATACGGAAATTAAATATGAGATAACACGATTTTGACACGAAACACGATAATTGCCATGTCTAGTTTTGAGTCTCTTGTGTTTTTGTTGTAGAACAATGATGATTTCTGAAAATTTACGCTCTGCCCCGAAGCTCCCTTGTACTCTTACAAACAAAACTAGATAATACTAGCCTCGCCACGATTTGCTTGGAAGAACAAATAACTATCATCGGTGAAGAAGAAGTGTTATATGCGGGAGAAAAGCTCATAACCTCAAAACCATGGATAAACCTATCCCTTTTTTAAGTCTGTAGAAGGGACGAGACCCTCAGCACAGACCAAACATAAGAAAGGTGAGAGTGAGTCGCCTTGGAGAAGCTCTCGAGATGGTAAATTGGTCCAATCTCTCTAAAGCTCTATGAAATGTATAGTTAACCATCAAAACACACATCATCAGCCAAACTTTCCACTTAGGATCAAAACCTAACCGATCAAACATATTATGTAAAAATTTCCACTCAACTCTGTCATACGTTTTGCTAATATTAAGTTTAAGTGCAACAAGCCCCTTTTTACCTTGGTGCATACATTTTAATCTGTGAATGACCTTATAAGCAACAATAATATTATCACTAATTAGTCGGCCTAAGAGGAAAGTGTTGGTCCCTTGTGAGTAGGATTAGTTCCAAAGGGGGAGTGAATGGAACTATTTAATTTTAACCTTTTTCAAATTTACTCACTTGGCATGCTTCTGTTTGCTAAGCACGGAAGAAAAATTCAAAGTCAGAAGCAAGTTCATATCAGCGACGAATATAGTCTACTGAGTTTGGTTATAATTTGGAAGAGTACGCTCCTATAGTTTATTAATTGGACAGAGCTTCTGATAAGACAGTAATTAGTGTTTTCATGATAAGCAATCAGAAGCAGTATATATATATAGAAGATAAGTGTTAGAGCAAAAATAATCAGAAGCAGTAAAGGCAGAGTTAGAAAATAGTTACTCAACAAATTTATACTGGTTCGGCCTCTAGCCTAGTCTAGTCCTCAAGATACCTTTTTCTGAGCTTTAATCCACTAAAGCACTCCTTCACAGTTAAAGCACAAACCTTAATACAATAGACAAAGCCTCTGTAAAGTACAATCCTTTCCAGTTTCACTCAGCTATCTATTTCTTAGCTATTTTCCTATAACCGAAGCAAACAATAGAGCTTCTGAAATACTATGAACAGAAAGTGGTTCTAATAAAGAACACAATGAAGATCTAAATCTCTTTTTGGACAAACACAAATATTACAATGATTGTGTATCACAAATATTGCTCTAAGAGCACTTTGAAAGTTTTGATCTCTTTTTGCAGCTTATAATTTCGTCAACTTTTCAATGAGCATATGTCTTGGTATTTATAGTAGAGGCTGGACATAAGTTCCGTTTGAAATTCAAACTAGTCGTTTGGAGGGTAATAGTTTCTGTCAACATCGGCTTCTGACTTTTGTGTCCTTTTGTCCAAAAGTTTTCCATTGCAAAAGGATGGACTCTTTTGTCTTGAGTTGCGCTTCTGAATCAGTAGACGTGCAGTCTGTCAACTTTCTAACTTAGGCGTGCGTAGAGAGACGTTTATGGGATATGGCTTATGTAGCTTTTCCTTGTTGCCAATTTGGGGAATATGTGTGATGTGACATGGTCAACGCCAGCTATCCATCTCTTTTGCTTTTGGGCTTCTGGTTTCTTTGGGCTTCTCCTCTTGGTTCCAGAAGTTTAGCCTTTAGGTCTCTATGTTTTATAAGGCCTTTTTCATTTACATTGATCTAAAGCTTATGTATCGAGACATTTAACAAACATAGTTAGCTTAAATCAATTTTAATTTAATTCCTTTGATTTGAATAATTTTGGGATCTAATTTTCTTAATTAATTTATTTTTAATTAATCTAATTTTGATCTAAAGCTTAGTTCCTCTCTCTACTTCCCACATGTAAGGAAACCCTCAAATTGTCAAACTACCTAAATCGCAATCCTTTATAGTCTTTTGAAAGCCTTCAAACATCCAATTGGGATGAAGATTGCCTCATTTTTTATTCACATTACATGTAAGATCATTAAAACCCCTGAGATATAGAACCATGCCAATTTAGAAGCATCATATAAAGAACATAATAAATCCCACGAATCTCATCTTTGCCTCGTCTCGGGATAACCGTAAATTCATGTCAACCTATAGGGTGGAAGTTGATGTAGAAAAACTAGAACAGTAATGAAATTTTAAGACGGGGACACAATTTGAATAAACACTTACTTTCAAAGTAAGGCTAGACCCCCTCCATGACCTCTACTGCCTACAACAAACCAATTATTAAAGCCCAATTTCTTACTGACCGCAATAATTTTTTCTTGCTTAACCATTATCTCCGTAAGAAAAATTATCAATGGTTTATTGTCTCCACGAACATTAACTGTCCGTGGATTTCTCAATCCATGACAGTTCCAACTAAAACATCTCATAATCCCTGAAGGCCTGAGTCTTAGGTCTTGCTCCAACTCCGTTTTTTAACTGATTAGAATAGTTGATGTCTACCTCCATGAATCTTTCGGTCATAAGTGGCCTTTTAGGATCACAAATAATACCTTCTTCTGCATTTTGAATATTATCCAATGATACACCTTTAGCAGATTCCTGTTGATTTTTCCAAATAGCTGATTTAGCCTTGTAGCTTGTCTATTCATGTCCATTTTTTTTACGAAATGACTATTATCGGCCTCATCCATAGGACTGTTTAACCATTCTTTACCTATATGAATTCCTACTTTACGTATTGTAGCCCTTAAGTAACTTCCATAAATCCATTTAGTAGGATAGTTAAGGTAATCGAATAGAATGTTGTAGAATTTGTCCACGTGCCTGATGATTCCACAGTAAAAACATAATTACGGCATCCAATATAGATGCTTATTTGATCTCTTATAACCTTACGAATAGCTTCTATCTGAAACCCGGTAGGATGACGTTTGATAGGTCTTATTCAGTGACATCAAGTTGTTTAAGGATGAGCATATTTTGATTAAAGGTCCGGGGGTCATCATTTAGCACTCTTGTATGTCCCATTTTTTATAAAACTAAAACAGATAACATCTTTCCATATTTGTTTCGGTGAACTGGTCTCCAGATGGATGGATGCCAACTTACTGTTAATGGATTTGAAATGGATTGCTTTCACCACAAGCAAATGCCCAATCACGAAAAAGTAAACTATATTGTTTTGCAGTTTGGAGCAGATTGTCTCCTACCTCTACTTCATTCTCAACCTTGTTATTAAATCCCAAACGAGCGTACGCATCCAATGATCGTTTACATTTATCCATCGATGAAGTCATGCTACACAATACTTGATTATTACCATATGAAATTCACAAACTAATGTTAGGTCACATCTCAAAAGAGAATACTAAAAACACTTTAAAGGGAGAGACATCTACGAGGGTTTTTTAAACTTAAAACACTTAGGTGCCGTTTGGTTCGCGGAATAGAATGGTTATTCCAAAGTAATAGAAGAAATTCTTAGGAATTACTATTCCTATGTTTGGTTGGTGGAATAAAGTAGAATGGAATAGATAATTTTTTTATTAAAAAGACAATATTATCCTCAAATGTAATTTCTTATTTCTTTTAAAATTTTAATTTTTTACTATAAATTGTTCAAATATTTAATATATATTATTTTAAAAAATATATAAAAAATAGAAAAATTGGAAACACGAAAGACGAAAGACGAAAAAAACACGAAAAATTCATTAAAAACGAAAAAACAATAAGAACATGAAAACGGAAAAATTGTAAAAACACGAAAAAAGAGAGGTAAAAAAACAAAATGTAAAAGCGCAAAAAAAAACATTAAAAACACAAAAACAAAAGACAAAATGAGATAAAAGGGTGAAAAGGGTGAAAACGCGAAAACATATAAACGTGTTAACACAAAAAAAAAACACACGCAAAATATGAAAAAACACAAAAAATGTGCAAACCGTAAAAAACACAAAAACATGAAAAAAGTGGAAAACACGAAAATGTGAAAAAAAATGAAAAACGTGAAAAAATCGAAAAACACGAAAACATGAAAAAGTGTTAAAAACACGAAAAATGCGTTTATAACGTTTTTTTTATGTTTTTTCGTGTTTCCCAAGTTTTCTTGTTTTTTCCGTTTGTTCACGTTTTCGTATTTTTCACGTTTTGTCATGTTATTGTGTTTTATTTTGCATTTTTTCGATTTTTCACGTTTTAGTTTTTCGGTTTTTCGGTTTTTCCCTTTTTTTCGCGTTTTTGTATTTTTCGTATTTTGTTACTTTTTCGTGTTATTCACGTTTTTCATATTTTTGTGTTTTTAATGTTTTCGTGTTTTGTTTGCGTTTTTCGCATTTTCATGTTTTTCACATATTGTCACGTTTTTGTGTTTTAGCATTTTTCGTATTTTTTCGCATTTTTGTGTTTTTATTTTTCACGTTTTTTAATATTTCGTGTTTTGTCACTTTTTCGCGCTATTCCTATTTTGTGTTTTTCGTGTTTTTCGCATTTGTTCACGTTTTCATGTTTTTCGCGTTTTTTTTGCATATTCTCGTGTTTGTAACATTTTCACATTTTTCGTGTTTCATATTTTTCGTATTTTTACATTTTTTAACGTTTTCGTCATTTTTCCATTTTTCACGTTTTATATGATATAAATTATGGATTGACCAAAATTTATAAGATTTGGGAAAGTGATTAGAGAGAAATTGAGGATTTAATGGAGGATAATTTTGTAAATTACAAAAATATAATATTAGGAATTGGCTATTCCTAACCTAAATTGAAGAATAGCTATTCCATGAAATCAAGGAATAGGGATTCCATGGAATAGCTATTCCATAAAAAAAATCTATTCCATAAAAAAATCAACCAAATGTGGGAATGGCTATTCTTTAGGAATAGGCTATTCTATTCCCCTCTATTCCGCGAACCAAACGAGCCCTAAAATCTCTAACTATGCATTTCGAAACGTTGGTTTTTATTTCGTATTCTTTATTAATATTTGTCTTAGAAAAGATTCAATTGCTCTCGTTCATCGCCCTTAAGAAAAAGGCTTCCTGAATAACAAAACTACATGATTTATTCAAAATATTAGTTTTTGATTTTTTTTTTTTTTGTATCTTTATTTATTTGATAGTATTTGCTCAATCAATTAATTGATAAAAATTTCAAATAATATGACTGGTAAATTAACAGTTTTGTTAAACTTCTAACAATTCCATTAACAATTTATGGATCAAAGTTTTGTTAAGGCAGTTAATGCTTTATTTTAGTTTTAATAATTAAGTTATTCCGCATATTTTATTTTTTTTTATGCATTATCATAGTCATAGATATCAAGGGTCAAAACTAAAGTTTTTGAATAAGTCAAACCCAATATTGCTTCAAGCCAAAGAAAACAAAGCAAAAAAAACAAAAAAGAAAACAGATCGCATTAATAGACTGGGCCGATTAAAAGCCCAGAGACGAAAGCAGCCCGTGTTGGCGTACGAAAACGCGTAAATTAGCGTCGTTTCTTCAAATTTCAAAGCAAAGTCTGATTCGGGAAAACCCCAAATTCTGATTTTCTTTGAATTCAATCTCTCCCCTCCTTCCATCATTTGATTTTCATTTTCCTGCATTCCAAATCCTTCCACCCACAAATTCTCGTAAATTCGATTCTTTTTTTAACCTGTATCTGTTTCTTCTCTGTCTTTGGTTTATCAATGGCGACGAGGAACAGAACTTTGCTCTACAAAAAGCACAGAGATGCAGTGAAGAGCGTGCGTGCTCCTTTATCATCTTCGGCTTCCAGTTTGAATGGTCCGGTTATTGAAATGGTTACCACTTCTTTTCTTCGTTCTAATCATGCCTCGTATGCTCCTCTTAGCACTGATGATCCCGGTCCTTCCAGGTAAATTTCATTTCCCCCCTAATGCTATGTTCACTAGCATATCATGGACTTATTCTAGGGTTCTTTTTTCTTGCGGCTTACTCCAAACTCTATGATCAAAATTAACTGGAATTGAGCTAGGCATACTTTGTTTCTTTCTTTACTATTTAATTGGTTCATGCGCATTAATATTCGCAATTGAACTAATATTAGGACGGAAATAATATCATTATTTGCATTCATGGTGTCTCTATGCATCTGTATTTATCCTGTTTAAGTCTGAATTTTTTGGGGGGGATTGGTTCTTCGTTCTAGTCGAGTGATTTCAATGTGAGAAATTTGATTGTTTTTTTCATGGGCCAAAAATTTCTAGCTGCCTAATTCGTAATTAACATGGATTTTGCTTCGACTTTTTTCTTTCCCAACATACTTTCGAATTTGCATAAGCCTGATTGTGTGTATGAAACTGTAAACGCGTCTTTATCTTGGGATAATATTTTCCTTGTACAGTAGTGATGCTTTTACCATTGGGTTGCCACCAGCCTGGGTGGATGATTCTGAGGAAATAGCTGCTAATATTCAACATGTTCGAATCAAAATGACTGAGTTAGTCAAGGCTCATGCAAAAGCTTTGATGCCTTCGTTTGGAGATGGCAAAGAAGATCAGAGAACGATTGAGGCTCTTAGTCTAGAGATTACTGACTTATTGAGGAAATCTGAGAGGAGACTACGAAACCTATCCGTAGGTGAATCTCCTGAAGATTCAAATATCAGAAAAAATGTACAGGTATGATTCTGGGCGCTATTTGTTAATCTGTTTTAGTGGGAGTATTGAGCTTGATTTTGTGGATTTAATTATTCATATTCTGGTAGTTCTTGGGCCTTGTTACATCTCAGATTTATCTGCTGTATTAATGGTCACAACTACTGCTTCTCCAAACTGTTTTCTTGCGAATAAGTTTGACTACTCTATAGGCCCTTGTAACTTCTGAGGGATTTTACTTCATCTTGAATTTCTCTTCTTTTGACAGTGTTCTCTTGCAACAGATCTTCAGAACCTTTCAATGGATCTACGGAGAAGACAGTCAACATATCTTAAACGCCTGCAGCAGCAAAAAGAGGTCCTTAATAAAAAAAAAACTTATTTATTAATGGGGAGTAAATGTAATTTCATTGTACATATTGGCAATTGTTTACTTGTATGTTCAATTATCTTTTTTCTTTTTTTTTTTTTTTGATAGAGTATGCTAAATTATCTTGAATTGCTCCTTGCAGTAGTATCTTTGGCTGCTTAAACTAATATGTCAGTACTTTTGTGGCTCAGGGACATGATGGGATTGACTTCGAGATGGGCCTAAATGAGAACAAATATGGATACGAAGAGGGTGAATTTAGTGGCAAGGTATACTGTTTTCCCTTTTTAGCTTAGATTTTATAGGGTTTACTTGATTTCTGGAGTTTTCTACTTAAAGAATTTAGAATTAGTCAATAGGCTTACAGGAATAATCTTTCCATGTATTGTTCTGAAAATTTAGCCTAAGAGTTAGAATCCTTCTTCAACTGTCATAACTAGTCAAACAAGTGTATTTGTCTACTTTCTACTTAAGCGTCCATTTCTTACAAATCCAGGGATTTGATGAGCACCAGATGAAACTAAAGAAAAATGAGCTATTCAGCGAGGAAAGGGAGAGAGAGATCACACAGGTATTTGAGTGCTCCTAGCTAATTGAAGGTCATCTCTGAGTTCCATTCTGCTTATATAATTCCTATTTGTAGGTTGTGGCATCAGTAAATGAGCTTGCTCAAATCATGAAGGACCTATCCATCCTAGTCATAGATCAGGTTTGAGCCACAAGTTCATATAATGTTATGCAGGTTCCATTAGTTCTAGCGTACCTGGTACTAATGATATCTAAATTACCAAGCAGGGCACGATTGTTGATCGGATAGACTACAACATTCAGAATGTTGCTTCATCAGTAGAGGAGGGCTTTAAACAGCTGCAAAAGGTTGTTTCTTGCTCTTTTTTCACATATACTAATACTTGAGAGTGGACATGGGCAAGTCATTAGATTATATTTTCTGTTATGTTAAAATATATTTGTCTATTGGTTGAGTTGTCCATTGATAATGAAGCTTATATTGTCATTTTTGCATCTTCAGCTATGTGTGCCAGCATATTGGGGGTTGGCTAACCTATTTTATGTTGGGTGTTCCTGGAATTGCAGGCAGAAAGATCACAGAACAAAGGAGGAATGGTAAAGTGTGCAACAGTGCTAGTGATAATGTGTTTTGTCATGTTAGTCCTCTTGATCCTGAAAGAGCTAATATTTCAGTAAATATTGAAAATTAATGATGTAAAAGAGATTCTGCCATGGAAATGGAAAAATGTGAGGAAGCTTTCTGGAACTACCTTCAAAATTCATTCATTAATTGTATTACATCAAAAAGTAAATGCAAAGGTATGTCATTTTACTACCACCATTGTTAGTATAGGTGTTCAATAGAAAAAGGAAGACTCGCATCTTGGTGTACAATCTAAATCAACCATAGTACTTACTTATCACCAAATAGGTGATTTGGCAATAACAAACAAAACCAACTAATAATAGAATGTTCAGGAAGTAGAGATTGGTACAAGAGAAAAAATTTCAGTAATGAGTGGCAATGCGCCCTTATAACAGCTATCGGTGGATCACCAGTAGCGCCAAAGCTACCAGAGAGATTAGAACTGCCATAGTTGTACTTGTTCTGTGACCCTTGCTTGGAAGTATATCAGGGAGTGCACATTCTTGACCATTGAAATATACTTTAGTTGGAAATCCATCCCTACCAGCTACATAAATACCTGGTGTTGTTTTCTTAGTGAATGAGATCACTGATTGCAGTGAACCGGGAACCCGAAAATCTTTTTTTGGCTTCTTCCCATCCCTTTCTGCTATAAGAAAATTGAAGTCTTGCAAACCATGCATAAATATTGTATTGCTAAAATTGGACAGGGTGGTTCCATTGAAGGAATAAACTTTTTCAAACCCTGGCAATGCTTTGTCCAATTGAGCGGCCACAGACCAATCACCAAAACTAGTTTCACCCCAGTTGAAGAGGGTTATCCTTGCACTCCAGCCATCTTCATAATCTGAGAGTACATGCCAATTAATGCTCACCCCACAGTTGTCTCCACAAGGAAGTGGATTTGGCACATACCTCTTATTTATGTTAGCCCATGTCTTGGCTTTTTTAGTCCGGTTCTCGAACGGGATGAGAAGAGCATCTGCTGGAAGCAGAAGAGCTTGCTCGTTAGCATTGCAGGTTTTGCTCGGGGTATTACTGCACCCACAAGCACAAGTGGTACAAGGGACAACAGAATCATTATAAAAAGATGAAAACGATGCACAACATTTTGGTGTTTCTTGCTTGAACGTAGCGTTACAAACGACCTGCCAACTGAAAACTGCTGCTGTCGTCGAAGGCAACCCTGTTGAATCAGGAAACTGGCTTGGATTCACAGCCACAGGAGTCCCACATTGAAAATCTGAGCTAAGTGTGCCATTTATCTTCCAGTTTTGAGGTGGAAAAAGGGTAGTTCGGTTCAAGTCCGGTGGCATTTTGAACACATGCATTTGAAAAGCGGAAACAGATTTACTTGGATCCATAACAGGGGGCAGAATCGTTCCATTTCTACAGCAGAATGGAATCTTGCCAATTTCAGTATCATTTGCTCTTGTTGGAGGCAAGTCAATAATAGTAGGCGTTCTTTCGCAACTCAATGCTTGAGATAAATCCATATCCTTGTAGTGCTGACCTTGGTCCCCAAAAATGCAATCTCCTGTGTCTTTGAGAACTGGATGAGCTCCTTTCATGGCGAAAATAAATTCATCCCTCATCCATTCCCAGCTTAACTTCCAATTTTCAAGGCGAACTAGAGGGTTATTGTTAGAGATTGTAACATGTGCCCAGTAATCGGATTCGTATGTGTTGATTATATCATACATTATTACAAGATCACCTTCTTTCCGCGGCTCTAACTTGATTTCCTCACTGATTTCTGGTTTTGCCCTCAAATCTCTGTCGCAACATAGTTGAAGCGTGTTCCCTGCAGCGCACGTCATTACTAAAAAAATATATATATATCCTGATTTTTAATAAAATAAAAGTTGTATCCAAAATGTAGTCGGTTTTTATATACAACGAGCTTTTATGTAACGAGCATATTTTTTTATATACAACGAGCTTTTATATAACGAGCATATTTTTGTTTATTCACAAAAATTGAAAATCTAAATTGGGAAAAAGTCAGACTGCAAGGAAATCAATAAAAGAATTTTATAATACATTGAATACAAAAGTGAAAAAATACTCAATCCTTTCTAGGAATGTGCAAAAAATGCATTTTTGATGAAATATGCATATAATTATGTTTAACTTTATAATTTACTAACATACCTTAAATTATAATGATTTAAGTTAATTAAAAGTTTATTATGATAGTAGCAAATTTATAATTCCAAAACATATACCATTAACTTATTTGGCTCCATTTAAATTGTTTAAACCCATAATTTGAAATATTTTCATTTCACAATTCCTTCAATATTCTTTCTCATAATCTTTTGAAAATGTTTAAAAGAATATTAAGCTCCAATCTAAAATTTTCAATCTCCAAAAGCAAAAGTCTCAAGTAAATTGGAGTTTTTCTTTCAAATTTTTTTTTACAAGTAAATATTAGAGCATTAGAAAAGCTTTATAAGGCCAAGATTGAATTCACTATTAATGTAATTTGTAGTTTTTATTTTTCAAAAAGAGACCAAAAAATTATTAAATAGATTGTTTATAGTTGAAGGGTAAATTAGGAAAAAAAAATGCATTATTTTGATAAAACTAAGAATTTATTATTTATTTTATTACCTAGTGTCTGTGGAGCAGGACAAGAGTATCCACCATTAGCAAGACTGAAATTAGCAGGCAATGGAACATCCGGATCCCCATTTCCAAACCGGGTACCGACTAAGTGAATCTTAACCTCAGTTTGCGCCGTATCGCCGGCGGTTTCAATCGCCGTCTTCAGGTGAGTCTGAGGAAACCCGGCGAAGACAGTTCCGTTACCAACAGAAGCGGGAAGAGAAGCCCCATCAGCCAACACAGCATTAGTAACAGTGACCAAGAGTTCATTATATTGAAACCCAACAAAGACCCTCCATGATTTGAGCTCATCACGTCCATTATTGAGCACGGTCACAGTAGATTCGAAACGGAACGGTTGGTCCTCCGGGTTATCAGTAGGCGGAATACGGTATCCACCGGTGTACTCGTAGGACAAGAAAACGCCGTTGCAGGTGGCGTTTAACGGTGGAGGAGGCGGTGTTTGTGGCTGAGAGAAAGAAGTGTAGAGCAAGGAGGAGAGTAAAGTGAAAATTACAATTATGTTCATATTAGCCATGATTAGATGTTGGATTTTGTGAGTGATTAAGAAGATTAAGGAGAAGGAAGATGAATATTGGGGCGTGACATTAGGCGAATTAAGGAGGAGGAAATATGAAAATGGCGTGGAGGTGCCGGCGAAAGGTATAATAAGGGAGAAGAGATGGAAGAAACGGTCTTCTTCTCTTTTATTATGTTTTTTGAGTTTGAATTCGGCAAGAAATTATAACGACCATCTCTGACCAAGTCCCTGGTGCTACGTCGTTTTGTGTTTGTTGGCTTACCAAGTCTCATCATAATCCTTTTCTTTCTTACCATTTTAAAATCGGCCAAGACTAAGTTAAATTTTAGGGGATGTTTGGTTCAAGAATTTCAAGAAGTCTAAGGAAATTAATGGGAAAATTATAAAATTGGGCTAAAGCCCGTTTACATATTAGAATTACTTTACTTTATTCTTACCAATCTAGACACTTTGACTGCATTTGAACAAACATACTTTCATCTTTTTCATTTCCCCTTTCCACTAAACAAAATCGTGTTACCTTCTCTTCTCTTCTTTCTTCTCATTTTCTACAACAATCTAGATAACAATCAAGAGAATAAATCAATCCAAGAGTTACAGATTTGTCCATCTAACATTCAAATTAAAAAATCAATTCTTTGCTTTATCCTTATCTACATTTCAATTTCAGTTCAATCTAATATCAGTAATGTCGAACCCAGAAATATCAATAATGTCGATCCAGAAAAGCCATTAGAAATGAAATTAGATCAGTTACCACTATTGTCGAACCCAGAAGCCATTAGAACTTGCATTGTCATTGAAAATGTTGTAATGCAGTATATCTTTGTAATTCCCGATCTTGTAGCTTTGCAATGCTGCAACCTAACACGACAATAGAGAGTTATTTTCATTCTATCGTGTTTGTCGCGTTATAATGTGTTAACGCGACAAACGTTAGGAGCAGAAAGCACTGTCGCGTTACATGATAGCGCAACAAATGTAACTATTTAACATATTGTCGCGTTATAACGCGACAAACTTCTACTATATAACATGTTGTCGCATTATCGCGTTATAACATAACGCGACAAACTAATACTGATTAACATATTACTGTGTTGTCGCGTTATGTTTGTTAATGTGTTTTTTTGTTAAATGTAGAAATATGTCGACCGGAACTGTTCCATGTATGCTATTGTGGCATGGACATTGGAAAACCATTCGAGATGTTATGACATATGTGGACGGTCAATTGAAGTTATGTTTTGCAACTAACACCGATTTGCAAAAGTTAAAAAAGAAAATTTACACTTCAGTGGGTGTTGATGCAACCTCATTGGATCTACACTTGTCCATGCAGTCGACATATGGTCCACAAAAAGTTCTTGGAATGGTTATGATGTTCATGATGGTGATTATACAATCAAGTTATGTTTCTACACACGAGTTTGACATCTGTGGATTAGATGATATAACGGAAAATCAAGTTTGGAATGGTTATGATGTTCATGATGGTGATTATGATTATGATCATAATGATGGTTATGATATGTATCCCGATGGTCATTATGCCGATGATTATGATGCTGACGAAGTTCAAAATGAAGTACCTATACGGCAGAGTGAAGCTAGTGGTGTCAAAATAGAGCCACGAGTTGATCATGTCCCGAAATATAACGAGGAAGATTTAAAAAGGCAAAGAAGAATAACTGATCCAGTATAGTGGATTCCAGAGGTCCCTAAGGCCTATGTTGGCTATCGAAAAACCTGCAGATGGAGGTGCTTTCACTTTAAAAATGCACAGTATTTTTGCAAACAAAAGAGAACTGCAAGATGCACTCGGAAAACATGCAATCTTGAATATGTATCAATGGAAGGTGTACAAATATAACAAGTCTATATTTGAAGTTAGATGTATATATGTTGAAAAATGTAAGTGGCGGGCTAGAGGTATTGTGATACCGGGTTCTGACATGTTCAAGCTTCGAAGGATGGAGAATATCGATCAACACACTTGTCTAAGAGATCAGATATTACCACATCACAGACAGGCGGGGAAACCAGTTGCAGGCACACTACTTAGAAATAAGTTTGATCTTCCAATCAAGATCACTGAAGATTTTCAAAATGATTACAAAATTAACATCTCTTACATGCAAGCCTGGAGAACAAGGAGTTGGGCCATAGATGCTCAAAGTGGTTCACCTGAATAGTCATACATGTTCCCGGATTACTGTGCGATATGGAAGGATAAGAACCCCGGTACGGTAATACATATTGAAATGGATGATGATGGCCACTTCAAATGCCTTTTATTTGCTTTTGGTGCTTTAATTAGAGCGTTTAAAGAACACATCCATCCAGTTCTTTATGTTGACAAAACCTTTTTAAAAGGTAAATATCCTGGCACATTATTTGTTGTTGTTGGTAAAGATGGTAACAATCGGATTTTCCACTTGCATTTTCGATCAGACATAGGGAAAGTAACGAATCATGGACATGGTTTTTGACCAAGGTAAAGGAATGTATCGGCGATGTCGAAAATCTAGCCATAATATCAGACAGACACAAGAGCATTAAACATGCATCGAATTTGGTTTTTCCAAATGCCATACATGGAGCTTGTGGATATCATTTGAAACAAAATGTGAAGTCCAATTTCAGGGCCGTGAAGAATATAGATGTTGTGTTTTGGAAGACTGCAAAAGCATATCGAACTTCCATTTTTGACGAATCATTCACCAGACTCCGTGCTTTCTATCCAGATGCTGCTACATATTTAGAGCAAGCTGGAATAGAGAAATGGTCGCGTGCCTATTTTTCAACTCGTCGGTATAACATCATAACCACAAATATTTCTCAATCATTCAATGCTGCTATAGGGAAAGGTAGACGTTTACCGATCACAATGGTGGCCGAGTTCATAAGGTGTATACTTCAAAGATGGTCGTATGACAGATGCAATGTAGCATGTATGTTATTTTAAATTAATTTATAGTTTCGTGGATAGAGTCTGTCGCATTATAGTATAATGCGACAAACTTCAGGTGCTAAAGTCTGTCGTGTTATAGTATAACGCGACAAACATTTGGTACTAACAGTATATCGCGGATTGTCGCATTATACTATAATGCAATAACCTTTAGTAATTAACAGTCTGTCGCGTTAAACTATAATGCGACAGACTGTTAGCACCAAATGTTTGTCATGTTATACTATAACGAGACAACGCGACAGACTTTATCCACATATTTCTATAACATCAATGTCATTCTAACATGTCCATATATTTCTATGTTAGGAGAATGACAATCGTTTTTAACTAAGTGGGACGAGGAGAAACTGAAAGGACATTTCTAGAAATCTATAAAATGTTCCTGTAATCCAGTTGATCAACACACATTTCATGTCGATGATCAAAGAAAGGGTGGGATTGTGGATTTGAACGTAAAAACATGCACTTGTAGGAAATGGAAACTATCGGGCTTCCATGCAAACATCTATGTAAGGTTGCCACTACATTTAATTTAACGGATGCATATCAGTGGGTTGATCCTTACTACACGAATGACAAATTCAAATTAGCATAGGCTGAGTCTGTATATCCAGTTGGCCACCAATCAGAATGGAAGATCTGCGAACCCCCTATGAGAATTCTGCCCCCTAAAGTACTTAGCAAGCCCTCTAAGGGACGACCAAAAAGTCAACGCAGAATACCATCTCAAGGCGAAGAAGTAATTCGCACAACATGTAGCAGGTGTGGGAATTCTGGTCATAACAGGTTGAATTGTCATCGTCCGCTTCCAAATGTAATGCGGATGCCAAGTAACATCTCAAGTTCTACAAGCTACTCGATTCCATCAAATACTTAATTGGATGAAGTTATGATTGTATTAAATGTATTTTTATAAATTGTTATTGTGTTTCTGAATAATTGGATGAAGTTATGATTGTATTTGATGTACTTTTAAGTCTGCCGTGTTGTGCTATAACGCGACAACCTTCAGTAGTTAACAGGTTGTCACGTTGTCGCGTTATACTATAACACGGCAACCTTCATTAGCCAAACAATACACAAATAATGAGATCATAGTACCTAATACAAAATGTTATATACAAAATGATCATAAGTATGATAAATGTACATAATACCACAAGTTTTATACATACGGCCGTAAACTATTATCCAAATTGTCTATCAACAACTTTTGGTGATACAACTCGCATGCAATACGTAGTCAAAAATGAAAGCCATAAGATCCATCAAAAGTACATATGGACTGATCATGTGTTGTTGTATACCTCTCGGTTAAGACTTGGGCAAAGACATCGGTGAGTAGGCCACAATCATTTGATCCAGTTTCCTGATGTGGACAACCAAGAACTCTGCTCCATGTGATGTCACAGCTAAGTTTTTCCTCTGATCAATGCCCAGCCATCCTTATAACCTTCCGAACGACGGCCAACCGAAAGGATAAAAATTTATCTAGTGATTCCTCGCTATAATTTGACACCAGGCTGTCATATATGTATAAATGCATCTGGTTGAACATAAAAACCCTGAGAAACCAATGCTCGTTTTTATAATTTATCGGCATAAGAACCATATCAACATTTTTCCATGGCCATATATAACACTTTTCATACCCATTCACATGCTTAAGAAAGAAAGTTGCATCCCAGCCTTCCTCTATGTAGTCTCCTACAAACATGTCTTGAGACATGACACCAATGAACTTCGAGTCGACCGTAGTCCAAACCTCAGATTTACTTTTTTAAGTGTGAACGGTGCCTCAACAATGCAAACCATCCATTGATGAGTTGTTTTGGTATTCAAACAAATAAACGCATTTATTTAGCAAAAAAATATACGAATAGCTACATATATATATATATATATATATATATATATATATATATATATTAGCAAATTAAACATATATGGATAACTTACATCATTGTCTACTTTTTCTCCCGTTGTTTTCACCTATTCAAACCAACTTACAGTGGGTCAGAAATATAGCACCCCTATCAGAACCCTCTGTTCATTCTTAAATGCAGTATCCACCCAATTTAAGTACTGAGTAACTGAATCGATATCAAGGAGATCCCTCATATCATAAAAAAAAACCAGCCTTATGTGCTGGTATTTGTCGCTTACCCTTTTTGTTGCCATAGTCGTCAGTGAAAGATGACTGGAGGAACATGCTGGATTGTCGATTACTCACATGTGTGCCTCTACCTTGAACTAGACCCAACGTTTTCTAACTTCCTCTACCTCCAGCTCCACCTCTACCTCCACCTCCACCTCTATATCTACCTCCAACTCTACCTCTACCTTTACAAACATCAGCCTGTAAAATGCAGTAAGCATCCAGTTATTAAAATACTTATCGCATTGTCGCGTTATAGTATAACGCGACAACTTCAGTAATTAAAATTGTTGTCGCGTTATAGTATAATGCAAAAAACTTCAAAAATAAAAATACTTGTAGCGTTATGTATAACGCGAAAAACTTTATTAGCTAAAATCCTTACCTTTTTCTTTTTCTCTACTTCATCCAATGATCCCTCCTGTTTCAGTTCTAGCAGGCATCTTTCTACCAACTATTTTTCTGAGTCCTAACTTGCATCCTTAAAATAACAAGTAAATAACAAGCAAATAATAAGCAATTAACAATGATATGAATAAAACCAACTACATACCAAAACAATCAATGTTTCTTTCTCTTCTTTTTTCTTCTCCTCTTCCTCCCCATCTTTCTTATCGTCTTTCTCTGTTTCTTTCTTCTCCTCTTCCTTCTCTTCATCTTTCTTCTCTTCCTCTTCCTTCTTATCTTTCTTATCTTCTTCCTCTTCCTCTTTCTTTTCATCTTCTTCCTCTTCCTCTTTCTTCTCATCTTCTCTCTTTTCCTCTTTCTTCTCCTCTTCTTCCTTCTCTTCCTCTTTCTTATCCTCTTCCTCCCCATCTTTCTCCTCTTCCTTCTCCTAATCTTTCTTCTCCTCTTCCTTCTCCTCATCTTTCTTATCCTTTAACCCCTTCATATTAACCTCCATACAAGATAGCCGACTCCTAAAAATATTCAATTCATCCCTCATTCTTTCAAACTGGATAGTGCACCAATCTTGGTGGGAGGTGAGCAAAATATTCACATGTTCCATTATTTCCTCCTTAATCCCTCTTATGTCAGTCACTCTTAATCGCATTATGAAATCGTTCACTTCTTCCTCTTCGTCATCCTCTTCGTCATCCTCTCCATCAACTTCTTCCTTTTCCTCATCATATTTATTCTCTTCCTCTTCATTCTCTTCTTCTTCCTTTTCATTCTCTTCTTCTTCCTCTTCACCATCCTCATCATATGATATCTCTTTCAGATAATCAATCAAATGATGATACTAATCACACTTCTTCTCATCCTCTTTGGGTTCAATACTTGTCATTTGTGGAGGATTAGCTCCCTACGAATAATTTCCAAATGTAGTAAGTAAAAAAAGAAAAAGATTCTCAAATAATACAACTCATATAGTATGTACAATTACCTCAAGCATTGACTGGATTTCAGACAATGGCGCCAACTTTAACTGTCTCCATCCAAGCACTCTCGGAATGATAGGTGTGTCACTTTTGATTCTTCCATTAAAGACATTAGTTGTCTTCCATATCTCTAAAATCCAAACTTGTCAACCAATCATGATCAGATATGGCAAATTTAAAGTTCTGTCGCATTGTACTATAATGCGACAAACTTCGTTAGTCAAAATGCTTATCGCGTTGTCGCATTATAGTATAACGCGACAAACTTCAGAAATTATAATGCTTGTCGTGTTGTCGCGTTAATGCTTATCATGTTGTATCATTATAGCGTAACGAGACAAACTTCACTAACCAACAAATAGACATACAGTTAAACAAATTCATACCTGAAATGCATGACTAAAGCCATACAGGTTATATAGGATTCGTCTAGTCCTCTTCCCCTCAAACATCTGCTTGAACATACCAACCCTATTACCGATTGCACCCTTCAAAGTCCTCAAGCTCTCTTCAAAGTCTACCATACCCTATGGAAACTTATAGAACAACTCTAGATATTCAATTAGATCCATGATGTAGTTTTGCACATTTCATTTAGGCTCATGTTCCATGACATTTCCATGAATAAAATACAACATGGCCATCATCAAAGCATCCCCATCATCCTTCTTGGACCAATCCGTCTCTTTGAATTTATTTTCAATGTCTACGTGTGTTAATTGCTTGGTACCAAAGTACCTTCGTCTAAATCCTCCTCCTTTGTTCATTTTCTTCATCTCTTTCATAATTGTTTTTTTCCTTCCAAAGGGTAACCCGGTAATCAACCCAAACTCCATTTCAATGTATCTCAACTCAACACCCCGAACATTGAAAAACATCTCCCTATCACCTTCTTCAACCAAACTTATTTGTCTAGTTAACAACGTGTGGATAAACAATCCTGAAATAGAAGGCAATTGTTTATCCAAATAAGCACCGAAGCATGATTTTCTAAACATCGCATTTTGTTCATCATTCAATTTTTTCAGGATGATTGTACGCGTGTTCGGATTAATCTTATTAGATACTTGTGTTACTGAATTAATGGCATACGGGTACATGTAGTTTATATCTATCTTTCTCTTCTTTTTGCTCCCTCCTACAACCTGATCATGCTGCAGATATAAAGCAGTGTTGCGTTAAAAATAAACAATACAAAAAATAAAGACTACTCTTTGTTATGTTGTTGCGTTATAATACAACGCGATATAATATAACAATTACTATTTGTCGCGTTGTCACGTTATAGTATAACACGACATCATATAACAACTACTCTTTGTTGCGTTATAGTATAGCGCGATATAATATATAACTACTCTTTGTCGTGTTGTCACGTTATAGTATAACGCGACATCATATAACAACTACTCTTTGTCGCGTTATAGTATAGCGCGATATAATATACAACTACTCTTTGTCGCGTTATAGTATAACGCGACATAATATGTAAACACTCTTTGTCGCGTTGTCGCGTTATAGTATAACACAACATAATATACAAACACTCTTTGTCGCATTGTCGCGTTATACTATAACGTGACAACTAATATGTCGTATCGTCTTCAACAGACGCCATTGTTGTTGCGTTATACAGAAAATGACGCCTATAAATCCATCCATTTACATATATCACCATCTCAAAACTGGTTTTCATAACATATTGTCTGCATTTGCAGTAAAATCATGTAAGTATACAACAATGTACTGTATGAAATGAAACCATTAACTATGGCATACCTTTTGTTTGCTACGGTCTTCCTTCTTCGTTATACCCATGTTACCGGCGTTGGAATTTATTTGTTCGATGTTGCTGGAAGTTCTTACCTTTGTGAATCGCCTAGAAATTGCTTGTGTTGTCGCCTGGAGAATCATCATTTCATTCCCGCTGACCGTTTGAAGTTTGACGTGAGAGGGATGGGAAAGCTCAGAGTATTTTTGTCCAAATACTGTCAAAGTATCTAGATTGATAAGATGTGAGTAAAGTAGTCATAATATGTAAATGGGCTTTCAAATTAGCTCATTTTGGTAATTTTCCCAAAAATTAATGGACAAAATCTCAAAATGGGAATTATTTTCAACCAGGCTGTTTTCATTCATGATCTTATGGATTAGGATGAGAATGTGGTCTTTTAAATACATAGAATGTAATTCACTGTTATGATAGTCTGCTCCCCCTATTAAGACCTCAACTAAGTGTTGGTCCCGTGTGATTAGTTCCAAGGGGGGGGGGGTTAGGAACTAATGTAACTTTTTGCTCAATTAATCTTGCTGACTTGATAATTTTAACGAGTTTATTGACTCAGCTTTTGGTCAGCTTGGCCGATCTTGGTGTAAGACAGCTTTGGTCGGATGTTGACCAAGACTGTTTCACTTGTGAGTAGGGAATTGACACTTTTGTGATCAGCTTCCAACTCAGCACATTAATTTACTCAGTATCAGCTTTAAACAGTTTATATGCTGAGTAAATATGACAAACAACACATGCACATATATATCTTGAGAGAGTTAGAAGTTACTCAGTATCACTTATCCTGGTTCGGCCTCTCTGCCTACGTCCAGTCCCCAGACTCCTCCAGGCTTTTAGAATCCAATACTAAGCTCTTTAAGGGTAGGGCCAAACCGGTTACAAGGCAGTTGAATATGCAAGAGTACCTTCCTCTATTCGTCTACTCAACTTCTACTAAGTGCTACAACCCAGAACCTAGATTTCTCTACCACTGAGTATTTACAACCAAATACTCAGCACAACACTCTCAATTTACAATTGATACAACTTGCTCTTTTTCAGATAAAGAACACTTTACATGATTACAAAACAATCAATCTAGCATTTACACAAGGAATGGAAAGTGGGTGTAAGATTTCTTTCTTGTTTTTGAGTGCTTTGAACTTGTATTTTTCTCTCTTGTATATTCTGTAATTCGGCAAATGTCCAAGTGATATCTTTGTCCCTTTTATAGTTGTAATCTGAGGATCAAATCATTTGAATTTGATTTGTCCATTGAATCCAAAACGGCTCTTTTGGGGGACAAGCTTCTGGTCAGCTTCAGATGTGCAGGCCAATCATGTTTTCTGATTTCTTCAGATGTCAGGCTTGTCTTCTTCCTACAGACTTTGTCTTCTTGCGGCAGTTTGTCTTATAGCATCGAACAGTTGACCCATGCATCTTGGAATTTAGCTTTTGCGTAATTCAAGGCTTCTATTATTGGTGCAGACAGTTGTCGAATTTGTCTTTTAGCTAACGGATCATTCATGCTGTCCTGAAGATCACTCAGCTTCACTTCAATAATCATTGTCTTTGATTGTCACCGGTTCTTATACTGAGTTCTTTTTCCACTCAGCTTCTATGGTCAGCTTTGTTCTGTAGGATCTATTTCTTGAAGCAGACTTCTTTTCTGCTGAGCTTCGTTTCACTCAGCTTCTTTGATCAGCTTCATTCTGAAGCTGTTGTTCTGAAGATGACTTATCTTCTCTTATGCTGAGTTGCTCTTCACTCAGCTTGTGTTGTGTTCTCATGCTGACTTTGTCCTGTCTTAATCTTTATTTCTTTTTGCATTTATATTTATACTTGTTGGTCCCTAGTAATTAGTTCCAAGGGGGGGTTAGGAACTAATATAACTTTTTTGCGTTTTGATTATGCTGACCTGAAGTTATTTTAGGAGTTAGTCAGCTCAGCTTTTGGTCAGCACGGCTGATTGTATAATAAGGCAGTTTTAGTACGATGCTGACTAAGACTGCTTTACTTGTGAGTTGGGAATTGACACTGTTGTGGTCAGCTTCCAGCTCAGCACTCAGATTTACTCAGTTTCAGTTTTAACAATTTATAAGCTGAGTAAATATAACTAACAATACATGCACATACATATATATATATTGAGAGAGAGTTCAGAAGTTACTCAGCACGACTTATCCTGGTTCGGCCTCTCTGCCTACGTCCAGTCCCCAGTTCCTCCTGGGATTTTCAATCCAATACTGAGCTCTTTCAAGGTAGAGCACAAAACCCTTTACAAGGCAGTGAGTATGCAAGAGTACGTCCTCTATTCGTCTACTCAACTCCTACTAAGCACTACAACCCAGTACTTAGATTTTTCTACCACTGAATGCGTACAACCAAGCACTCAGTACATACCTCTCAATATTACTATTGATTACACACTTGTTCTTTTTCAGGTAAAGAACACTTTAGATGATTACAGACAATCAATCTAGCATTTACACAAAGAATAGAAAAGTTGGTGTAAGATCTTTCTTGTTTTTGAGTGCTTTGAATATCTTTCTCTCTTGGATTTTTCTTTTTGTTGCTTCTATAGTTGTATCTTATCCAAGAACCACCATTGTCCTTTTATAGATGAATTTCTGGTGATTGAAATCATTTGAGGTGATTTAGCCGTTAAGTCCAAAACGACTCTTTTAGCAGACATCTTCTGGTCAGCTTCAGTCTGTTCCGCCATTTCCTTTCTCTGTTTGCTTCAGGCGTCAGATCTTTGTCTTCTTGCATCAGACTTGTCTTTTGTGTCAGTTGTCTTTTACCAATAATCCATAGACCCATGATTCTTGGAATTAGACTTCTATATTTTCGAGGTTTCAATTATTGGTGCAGAGGATCGGCAGATTTTGTCTTCTTGTCAACGAATCCTTCATTCTTATTCTGACTGTAACTCAGCTTCGTTCGTTTCTGTCGAATGTACAAGTTTCATGCTGAGGTATTTCTTAGTCAGCTCCGTTCTGTATGTTTTCTCAAGAAGGAGTCTTCTGCTTTGGTCAGCTTTGTTCGGGTGATTTAGAAGGAAGCTTATGATGCATGTTCCACTCTACTCAGCTTCTTTGTTCTCCCATGCTGAGTTCCATTTCACTCAGCTTTGGCTTTATGCTGACTTTTAACCTGTCTTACTTTATATATATATATATTTGCACTCAATATTGAACAAACTCATTAGTACAATTAAATCAAAGCATTTAAATTTAATTGCCTCTTAATCATGGATGATTTTGTCAAATCAAAATCTTGTGGAAAGGTGTTTCAACAAACTCCCCCATTTTGATGTTGGCAAAATATATAGTTATGGAACTCAGTTATAAGTTACCCCATGATTGATATTTTTGACATGACTCCCCCGTAAGATTTGCACATCTTGTCTTAATTTTGAATCGTTTACTCTTAAGATATTTTACTTTGTGGGAATGTAAGTCAGTTTTCAAAAATATGTTACTCAGTCTATTTCCTCATATATACTGAGTATGCCTTACTTCTTGTTTGTTCAATTTTAGTTTAATCAACTTATATTGAGAAGAATAGGACTTAGTATAGATAAAAAAGGATAAGCACATTTCTGAAAATTGCTATGCTAAGTTCTACACATCTAGTGGACTTTATCTACTTCTTCTTCTTTTGATCAGCTTTAGCTATTCCTTTGCCTTTATCTTTGCTCATTGAGGCATAATCTGCAGGCTGAGTTCTACTTGTCTCCCCCGTTTTGCCATCATCAGGTTTATACACAAATGTGTCAGTGCGAGCATGAGCGGAAAGATGAGTTGCGTAGCGCTGGAGTCTCGAAGTACTTTCACGCAGACCGTCAATGATAGGAACACTGTCACACTGGACACGTGGAGGAACCCGAAGGGAACTGCTGATCATGCTGAGCAGACATTCATGAGATTTGCTCAGCCAGGTGAGGGAACTTGTAAGTTGACCAAAGGATTGGTGATACATTTTAAGCAAGGCAGAGTCGTAGAATATGCGCTGGGCATTATTGATTCTCATCTCCTTCATGATGGCCTTTGAAAAACTTAAGAGTTCGCTGTTGGAGACTGGGTCAACTTCCATTGGTGTTTTGTGAAGGTTGAGCAGACGAACAGCTTCACTCAGTTGATCGATGGTACATTGTGAGGAGGAAGATACTAAGTCACGTGTGTGGGTCAGCTCAGCATGAAGCTTGGTAAAGCAATCTTGAAGCTCAGTATTGGTGACTAACTCAGCATTGGTAGATGAACTGGACTTGGCTAATTCATGAGTGAGCTTGGTGAAGAGCCCTTGGAGGTCAGTAGAAGTAGCATGTCCTGAATTTATTTCAGATAAGTGTTGAACTTTACCTTTAAGGGAGTTCAAATAATTGACCATTGTAAGAACCAATTCAGACAGCTTTGTGATGTGATCTTGTCGTGGTTGCTGAGTTTGAATGGAGGTCATTATGCTGATCAGGTCCTTCAGCCCTTTTATTTCATTCAGAAGCTGAGTGACTGTGGGCAGTTGGGAAGATTCAGGATTGGAATTTGCAGTTTCAGCTTGAGTAGGGTTCAACTCTTGAAGCAGAGATTGAGCAGAGGCAATGATTCGTCTGCCTGACTCAGTAGCGTTCAAGTAGTCAACCTTGGTCGTGTTTGGGTCGGTGGATGGAATTTGCCCTGGTGGTGGAGGAGTTTGATGTTGGCCAGCTTGATTATCTTGATTGGGGACCGGACTCTGCGGCAAAGTGCTGGTAGGAACAGTGTTATCAACATGTGGAGATGGAGGTGGAGGCATGTTGATCTGTGGATCCTGAGCGGGTGAAATGGAGGCAGTTTCTGTTTCTCCTTCTTGAACAGTTGGATTTGGATTTTCAAAGGACTTGGCTTGTTCCTCATCCTGAGTAACAGAGGCTTGTTTTTCCTTTTGAGTGGACTCAGGAGCATTTGCAAAATAGGAGAATTGTAACTCAGACAGATCGAAGAGTTGTTCATGCGGGGTTGAGTCTGCAAGAAGATCAATGATCTGAGCTTTATGAGCTTTCTTTTTGAGTCGTTTGAGTTTCTGTTGCTTCGGAGGAGAGGGGTCAGCATCATTTCCCAGATCAGTGTCAGCTGTCTCCTCATGAGGCTCAGCATGATCCTCGACTTCCACATGTTCAGTTTCTTGCTCTATTCCTTCCTGAGGCTGCTCCATATCAGCATTTTCTTCATACTCAGCATGAGTCTCTTGCTCAGTATGAGTCTCTTGCTCAGCAGCGGCTTCCTTGTCTTTTTCATGATCTTGGGTTGATACAACCCAATCTACGGGATCAGCTTCAACTGTTCTTATGGACTCAATTCTCTTCCTCTTCTTCAAAGGAGATTCAGGAGTTTCTTCTTCTTCTTCTTCATGCCTTTTCTTCTTCTCTGCTGACTCAACTCCTTCTTTTGCTTTGTCAGTTTTGACCTTTTCTTTAGACATCAATCTTACCTTCATTGGGACATTATGGATGTCTTTGGCACAGGTTTCACTGGCCTTTCTCTTCTTCATCTTCTTCTCTTTAGGTTGCTCAGCAGGAACTTCCACTTCTGTTTCAGGCTCATTTTCAGGCTCAACGTTTAACTCAGCATCATCATTAGCAGCTTCTTCATATCCTTTCAGTGGTTGATTGTATGTTAATCCAATCAACAGAGCTGCTGTGATTTCAGTCCCTAAGGAGTCAGTTTCGCCTATTGTTTCAACCTGTTTGTCTTCGATGATCTTGGTGACCAAGGAGCCCAGCCTGAGTTTCTTTGCGCTGCGTTGAAAGGCCCCCACTAAAAAGACAGGCATGTTGAGTGGAGTATAGGTCAACATGTGCCATATGAAGCACTGTTCGAAGTTGGAGGCAGATGAGGCTGAGGCGAGCTTAGGGAGGATGAAGTTGGTCAGTATATAGTGAGCCATCTTTTGATCTTGCCCCATACATGTGCTTGGTATCTCCCCTTTGTGATCCTTGGGCTTGCAGAATCCTTTGATTTTGTCAAGGGTTTCTTTGGGGACTTTCTCCTTTGTTGTTCTGAACTCTATGCCCTCGTTTGGCAGGTTTAGCAATGTAGCGAGGTAGGCAGGGGTTATGGTGATTTTCTGGCCTTTTATTGTGGTCTCCAGGTAGTCAGCATCATCCTCATCGACGCACAAGTTGGAGTAAAATTCTCTGACCAGTCTGGGATATACCTTTCTGGCGAGAGAGAAGAGGCCGGTCCATTTGTTTTGCTTAATCCATTCGCAGAAGGGTTTCTCAGAGGCGATGAAACTTTGAGAAAACCATCTGCACTTCAATACTTCCAGATTTCCAACCCTTTTGTGCACTTTGATCATATTGCTTTCGATTTGCTTTGAAGACCCAGCTATGTCAGCTTGAGTGGGTTTGCCAGATGTTTGGCCAGTCTGAGTGGTGAGGTTAGGGATTTCGTTCTTGCTGAAAGCCATTGTTATCGAGAGGGGTTTTTAAGATTTAGGGAGAAGGGGAAGATTTCGATTTCTGGCAATTTGTAAGCGTAAAAACAATGAATGGGGACTCTTTTCGCCATTTATAGACACATCAGTCATTAATGTACTGGCCGTTCTTATCTTGGGACTCTAATCGACAAGGATTCTGTCATTTATGACAGGTTCGGCGCATGGGTTTTCATCATTACTCGCATTTTCCTAGGTATGATTTGTTACACGTGTTATGGTGTATTGGTGCAAGTGGATATTTGCCCGGTTTGCCATAATTCGAACCGTTTGTTATTCTGAGTATTCAATTCTATGATGATGGATTTCCTATCTCTAAGTGACTCAGTATTCACAACATATGTATATTCACTCAGCATAGGATGATTCCTCAATATATCTATCTACTCAGCACAGAATCTTTTCTAGGCATTTGTATTAACTCAGCATAGACTATTAGGCTTAATATCTAGTAGTTGGTCAGCATGACAATTACTCAACATTTATTCAACTACTTTAGATTATTGAAGAGGATTAGACATACCAATGGCTTCCCTTAGTGTATTGAATTGTTCACGAGCCAAAGGTTTAGTGAAGATATCTGCAAGCTGTTCATTTGTTGGCACATAGGTCAGCTTGATCTCATCCTTTAGTACGTGATCTCTGATGAAGTGATGCCTTATGCTGACATGCTTCATCCTGCTGTGTTGGATAGGATTCTTTGATAGATCAATGGCACTCTTATTGTCACATTTGATCTCTATTGTCTTCGTTGTTACTCCATAATCCTCGAGCTGTTGCTTTATCCATAGGACTTGAGCAACACACCTTCCAGCAGCAACGTACTCAGCTTCAGTTATAGACAGGGCAACTGATGCTTGCTTCTTGCTAAACCATGATACTAGACAACTTCCAAGAAAATGACATCCTCCTGATGTACTTTTGCGTTCTAGCTTGTCTCGTCCATAGTCAGCATCAGTGTATCCAATGAGTGTGAAGTCATTTGAGGCTGGATACCATAAACCTGCATCAACTGAGCTCTGCAAATATCTAAAAATTCTTTTTACAGCAATTAGATGAGATTCCCTGGGGTCAGCTTGATATCTAGCACAATAACATACTGAGTATTGAATATCAGGTCTACTAGCAGTGAGGTAGAGTAAGGAACCAATCATACCTCTATAGAGTTTGCTATCAACTGACTTACTCTTTTCATCCTTGCATAGGACAGTATCAGTACCCATGGGGGTTGATATTTGTTTGCATTCTTCCATGCTGAACTTCTTTAACATTTCCTTAGCGTATTTAGACTGACTAATAAATATGCCATTCTTACCTTGCTTTATTTGAAGTCCAAGGAAGAAGCTGAGTTCACCCATCATAGACATTTCGAACTCAGTTTGCATCTGTTTGCTAAACTCTTGGCATAAAGATTCTTCAGTAGCACCAAATATTATATCATCCACATATATTTGTGCAAGTAAGGTATGTTTCCCCTTTTTCTTAATAAACAAGGTTGTGTCAGCTTTTCCTCTGACATAATTCCTGGTTAGTAGGAAGTTGGTCAACCTTTCATACCAAGCTCTTGGAGCTTGCTTCAGGCCATACAAGGCCTTTTTAAGTTTATAAACGTGGTTTGGAAATTTTGGATCTTCAAAACCGGGAGGTTGATTAACATAAACCTCTTCGTTTATAAAACCATTAAGGAATGCGCTTTTGACATCCATTTGATATAATTTAAAGTTCATGAAACTAGCATATGCACATAATATGCGTATTGCTTCCAACCTAGCAACAGGTGCAAACGTTTCACCATAGTCTATCCCTTCTTGCTGACTATAGCCTTGAGCTACTAGTCGAGCTTTGTTCCTAATTACATTTCCATGTTCATCTAGTTTGTTTCTAAAAACCCACTTAGTTCCTATGGATTTTTGATTCCTAGGTTCGGTACTAAATCCCATACCTCATTTCTTGTGAATTGATCAAGCTCTTCCTTCATAGCGTTGATCCAATACTCATCATGCTCAGCATCAGCAAAATTCTTTGGTTCATGAATTGATACGAAGGCAACGTTGCAAAGAAATTTTCTAAGCTGATCTCTAGTCATTACTTTGTTATTTGCATCGTCAAGGATGGACTTCTCTGAATGTCCTCTTGGAATTTTTATCTCCTTGGGTAGTGTTGAGTTGTTTGGAACAGGTGTTTCTACAATCTCTGCAGGGACAGATTGGTCAGCAAAGGTAATTTCAGTTTCAATTTTACCTTGGCTCAATCCTTGAACTGATGGCTCAGTATGCACATTTTGATCAGCAGACACTGAGTTGGGTTCTTCCTCTGTATGTTGAGTTATTCTTCCTGCAGGGTCAGTTTCATCGAAATCTATATGGACTGACTCTTCCACAACTTGGGTTCTTTTATTATAAATTCTATATGCTTTACTGTTTGTTGAGTATCCTAGAAAGATCGCTTCGTCAGCTTTGGCATCAAATTTTGCCAGATTATCTTTGGTGTTGAGTATGAAACACTTACACCCAAAGGCACGAAAGTATCCAATATTGGGCTTTCGTCCTTTCCAAAGTTCATAAGGGGTTTTCTTTAGTATAGGTCTTACTAATGCTCTATTTAATATATAGCAGGCTGTATTGACTGCTTCTCCCCAAAAGTACTTTGGAAGCCTGCTTTCACTCAGCATTGTTCTAGCAATTTCTACTATTGTCCTATTCTTCCTTTCAACCACTCCATTCTGTTGAGGAGTTCTAGGTGCAGAGAAATTGTGGTCAATGCCATTGGTTTCACAGAATTCATCAAACAATTGGTTTTTGAATTCTCCACCATTGTCACTTCTAATGTGAGCTACTCTTAGGTCTTTTTCATTTTCAACCTTTTTGACTAATGTGGTAAATACTTCAAATGTCTCATCCTTGCTACTTAGCAGGATAACCCAAGTGTACCTAGAGAAATCATCTACAATAACTAAGGAAAATTTCTTACCTCCCAAGCTGAGTGGCTGGATAGGTCCGAAAAGATCCAAATGTAGTAATTCCAATGGTCTTTTGGTTGAGACAACCTTTTTGCTATGGAATGATTTTTTGATTTGTTTGCCTTGCTGACAAGCATTGCAGAGTTGATCTTTCTCATACTTTAATTTTGGTAATCCCTCAACTAATTGCTTTCTAGCTATTTTGGCAAGAAGGTCCATGCTGACATGCCCAAGTCTCCTATGCCATAGCCAGGAGTTATCCTCTTTTGATACTAAGCATATACTCTTTGAAAATTCCTTTTCCAAGTTTAACATGTAAACATTTTCTACACGAGGGGCTGTTAAAATCAAATCATTTGTTTTTCCCTCGAGTATTTGGCACTTAGTATCATCAAATATAACCTTCCTTCCACTCTTGCAAAGCTGAGCTACGCTTAGAAGATTATACTTGAGACCTTTAACTAAGGAGACTGACTCAATTTTAGGGTTACCTCCGACAGTTCCTGAGCCGACTATCTTGCCCTTTTTGTTGTCTCCAAAGCTTACACTACCTCCTCGTTTAGGCTCTAGAGTGATGAACTGAGTTTCATCACCTGTCATATGCCTTGAGCATGCGCTGTCTATATACCAAAGTTTTGATTTCTCCACGCATGTCAAGCTTACCTGCATTTTAGACTATTCATTTTTAGGTACCCAATCCTTTTTGGGTCCTTTCATGTTAGTGTAAACAGGTGCAAAATCATATTTTAACTTGTGACGACACACATTTGTGGTATGACCATTTTTTCCACAAAAGCCACACATGGTTACCTTTTGAGGGTGATATTGAGTGTGGTCAGCATTGTTATGCTGAGCATGCCAGCATATTTTAGTTGTGTGACCTTTCTTACCACAGAGGTCACATTTGACAGTTTTATTATGCCAGCACACAGCTTTTGTGTGTCCTCTCTTCCCACAACAGCTACACTGGGTAAACTGTTTATGCTGACCAGTACCAGAGTACTCAGCATGGGATTTATTCTTAGTTGACCTGTTTATTTGGTTTTGTAGGATTGTCACATCCTTTCTAAGTTTCCTAGACTTAGTTTGAACCTCCACGACAGACTTATGTAAGATTTGCATATTTGTATGTAAGTCTGAGTTGTCCTGGAGGAGATATCGGAGATCACTTAGTTTGACCTCCTCAATCTCGTCACAGCGCCTGCTGAGTGCCTTACTTCTTTTGTTACACTTTTTAATTAGTGTATATAAGTCACTCAGAGCATTTATCATTTCATTTCTAAGCAGGAATAGGGATGTTACCTCATTGTTGTTTTCTTCCTGCTCAGAATCTTCAGATAGGTTGATTTGCTCAGACTGAGATCGGTCAGCTCCATCGTCTGCCATGAAACATATGTTGGCTGTTTCGTTTTGCTCAGCTTCGGTTGATGTTGACTCATCGCTGTCACTCCAAGTGGCCATCATTGCCTTTTTGCTTCCATTCTTGTCTTTCTTCAGTCTGGGACAGCTTGACTTAATATGCCCAGTTTGATGGCATTCATAACATGTAACAGGCTTGGAGCTGTCCTTTTTGTATCTGGTGTCACTAGACTCAGCTTTGTATCTGTCTCCTCTCTTGTATGGCCGCTTACCATTTCTTTCATTTCTTCTGAATAGCTTTTTCATTTTTCTAGTAAACATGGCCATTTCCTCATCATCAGTTGATTCTCCTTCAGTGGAGTCAGCTTTCATCACTAGTGATTTTTGTTTCTTATCCTCAGATTTTTCTTTAGCTTCAAAGCTTTTCATTGAAATTTCATGAGTCAGCAAGGATCCGATTAGCTCATCATATTTATATGTGGTCAGGTCCTGAGCTTCTTCTACGGCTGTTTTCTTTGCTTGCCAGCTTTTGGGAAGACTTCGTAAGATCTTCTTCACTTGCTCTTCTTCAGTGAAGATCTTGCCGAGTCTTTTAAGCTCATTTATTATGTTAGTGAACCTGGCATTCATTGCTGAGATGTCCTCATTGTCGGTCATTTCAAACAGCTCATACAGTCGCATGTGTTGGTTTACTTTTGACTCCTTGACCTTGTTGGTGCCTTCATAAGTTACTTCAAGCTTTTTCCAGATCTCCTGTGCTGACTCACAACCTGAAATCTTATTGTATTCTGCAGCATCTAAAGCACAGTGAAGCATATTTATAGCCGAAGCATTATTTTGTAATTTTCTGAGGTCTTCCTCTGTCCACTCAGTTTCACTCTTGATAACTTTCTCGTTATCAACAGTTTTATAAGGTATATGTGGACCTTGAACTATTGCAAGTCATGCACTCATATTTGTAGCTTGAATAAAGTTCTTCATCCTATTCTTCCAGAATGTATAATTAGATCCAAAGAATAGGGGAGGTCGAGTGATTGATAACCCCTCAGGGAGTATCTGTGTTGTTTGATTTCCTGGAAGGAAACGAGTGCTATTTTCAGCCATTTAGGGATCAGCTCAAGATTGTTAGATCTTTGAATAGTGAGCTTTTGGCTCTGATACCACTTGTTGGTCCCTAGTAATTAGTTCCAAGGGGGGGTTAGGAACTAATATAACTTTTTTGCGTTTTGATTATGCTGACCTGAAGTTATTTTAGGAGTTAGTCAGCTCAGCTTTTGGTCAGCACGGCTGATTGTATAATAAGGCAGTTTTAGTACGATGTTGACTAAGACTGCTTTACTTGTGAGTTGGGAATTGACACTGTTGTGGTCAGCTTCCAGCTCAGCACTCAGATTTACTCAGTTTCAGTTTTAACAATTTATAAGCTGAGTAAATATAACTAACAATACATGCACATACATATATATATATTGAGAGAGAGTTCAGAAGTTACTCAGCACGACTTATCCTGGTTCGGCCTCTCTGCCTACGTCCAGTCCCCAGTTCCTCTTGGGATTTTCAATCCAATACTGAGCTCTTTCAAGGTAGAGCACAAAACCCTTTACAAGGCAGTGAGTATGCAAGAGTACGTCCTCTATTCGTCTACTCAACTCCTACTAAGCACTACAACCCAGTACTTAGATTTTTCTACCACTGAATGCGTACAACCAAGCACTCAGTACATACCTCTCAATATTACTATTGATTACACACTTGTTCTTTTTCAGGTAAAGAACACTTTAGATGATTACAGACAATCAATCTAGCATTTACACAAAGAATAGAAAAGTTGGTGTAAGATCTTTCTTGTTTTTGAGTGCTTTGAATATCTTTCTCTCTTGGATTTTTCTTTTTGTTGCTTCTATAGTTGTATCTTATCCAAGAACCACCATTGTCCTTTTATAGATGAATTTCTGGTGATTGAAATCATTTGAGGTGATTTAGCCGTTAAGTCCAAAACGACTCTTTTAGCAGACATCTTCTGGTCAGCTTCAGTCTGTTCCGCCATTTCCTTTCTCTGTTTGCTTCAGGCGTCAGATCTTTGTCTTCTTGCATCAGACTTGTCTTTTGTGTCAGTTGTCTTTTACCAATAATCCATAGACCCATGATTCTTGGAATTAGACTTCTATATTTTCGAGGTTTCAATTATTGGTGCAGAGGATCGGCAGATTTTGTCTTCTTGTCAACGAATCCTTCATTCTTATTCTGACTGTAACTCAGCTTTGTTCGTTTCTGTCGAATGTACAAGTTTCATGCTGAGGTATTTCTTAGTCAGCTCCGTTCTGTATGTTTTCTCAAGAAGGAGTCTTCTGCTTTGGTCAGCTTTGTTCGGGTGATTTAGAAGGAAGCTTATGATGCATGTTCTACTCTACTCAACTTCTTTGTTCTCCCATGCTGAGTTCCATTTCACTCAGCTTTGGCTTTATGCTGACTTTTAACCTGTCTTACTTTATATATATATATATTTGCACTCAATATTGAACAAACCCATTAGTACAATTAAATCAAAGCATTTAAATTTAATTGCCTCTTAATCATGGATGATTTTGTCAAATCAAAATCTTGTGGAAAGGTGTTTCAACAATACTCAATATTGAACAAACGGATTAGTACAATTAAATCAAAGCACTTAAATTTAATTGTCTCTTAATCATGGATTAAACTTAAATGATTTTGTCAAATCAAAATCTTGTGGAAAGGTGTTTCAACAAACTCCCCATTTTGATGTTGGCAAAATATTTAAATTATGGAACTCAGTATTGAAATTCCCCATGATTGAATTATATTTTATTCTTCTGAAATTACTTCCTCGTAAGGGTTGCATATATTGTCTTAACTCAACTCTAAACCTTCTGAGTAATTAGAGAAGACATGTTTATACTGACTTAGTTCAATCCTAGACTTTCTAAGATCTTCTTCAGATGAACCTAGGTCAATTTTCAGAAGAGTTCAATGTTTACTCAGTTTGATACATGAATAGTTTTGGTATCAGAGTTAGTGTGTACTGAGTATTTTTAATTTGAAATTATTTGTTTGTTCAATTTTTAGACAGATCGACATATAGCATAAATTAATAAGCATCGTATATAGTTAAGTCAATTTGAATGAAAGGATACTTAACATATATATTCGAGTCATCAAGCATAAATACAGAACAAGCTAAGTCCTAAGAGTGACTAAGTTATTGCTTCCTATTAACTTGTGCTTGATGAGCAGCCTGATACAATTTTCCTTTGCCTTTTTCTTTTCGCTGCTTACTACCTGAAGCTTCACCTGTGTCTTGCTGAGTTCCATCAACTTGTGCTTTCTCCCCCGTTTTGCCACCATCATGCGGAGGAGGGATGAAGGTATCATCGAGAGCAGCACGAGTTAGCTTGACTGAATATGCCTTGAGACGTTTTGTGCTTTCAAATAACCCATCAAGCACAGGAACTCCATCATCTAGAACTGTACCAGGGATGCGAATAGATGCGCTAATCATGCTGAGCATGTATTCCTGTGACTTAGCTAGCCAAGATAGTGCTTCCGCTAGCTGGGCATAAGATTGATGGTACATTCTAAGTACAGCCTTGTCGTAAATGTCACGTTGAGCGTTTGTGTGACGCACATGGCGAAATAGGCTTTGAGTGGTTTGGAGGATAGTGTTGGTTTTGACCACATCAGTTTCCATCTCCTCTTTACTCAGATTCAGAAGACAGACAGCTTCACTAATTTCATCCATCGTACATTGGGAAGATGAAGAGAGAAGTTCACGAGTACCAGTCAGCTCAGAAGACAACTTGGTAAAACAATGATCTAACTCAGCAGAGGTAGCATAGCCCATGTTGACTGTAGGTAAAGCATTGATCTATCCTTGAAGTGAATTCATGTGATTCACCATCATCAATATTAGCTCAGTCAGCTTGACAAAGGATTCTTGCTTGGGTTGCTGGGTTTGGACTGAGGTCATGACACTTACTAAATCTTTGAGATTCTTGATCTCATTGAGAAGCTGAGTGACAGACGAAAACTCTTGTGATTCAGCATTTACGGACCCAGCAACATCGGCATGAGAAGTGTTTAAATCCTAGAGAAGATGTTGAGCCGAGTCAATGATGCGATGTCCGGACTCAGTTGCATGAAGATAGGCAAATTGTGCCTCAGGATTTAACTCAGTGGCCGAAATTCTAGTAGCACCTGATTGAGGAGGTGTTTGGTGCTGTCCTTGAGTAGAAGTGCCAGTATGGTCAGCAGCTGGACTTTGATGTTGATGAGCAGCAGGAGCTGACTGCTCAATGTTCTGCGAAATAGGATGGGAAGGAGGTGGATCTGCAGAGATAGTTACCTGCTCAACATGGACTTGAGTTGGTTCAGGGAGAGGCACCTCAGGTTGAGCAGAATTTTCCTCAGCTTGCTTGTCTCCTTGAGTAGCTAGGACTTCGAGCTCTTTCTCGGCTTAGTTTGGATTGTCTGGAGTATTGGCATGTTACTCGGTATGAGTAACAGAGGCTTGTTTTTCCTGTGTAGAGGGCTCAGGATGCGATGTGAAGAACTTGAATTGAGTATCCGTAAGGTCTGTGATTTCATCCCTCAGAGGCGAATCATCCAGGAGGTCAATAACTAGAGATCTGTAGGCCTTCTTCTTAAGCCTTTTCAACTTTTTGGTCTTTGGGGGAGATGGGTCAGCAGGAATGGAATCAAGAGATGATTCTACGCCGAGATCAGTGTTGAGTCCTTTATTGACTATTTCTTGTTCTGGGAGCTCAGCATCAACTGTCTCATTCTGTTTAGCTGGACTTTCAACTTCCTCAACATTCTCTGTTTGTTCTTGCTCAGCATAAGCTTCTTGATGTTGCTTAAGATCCTCATCATGATAATGCTGACCTTCATGGTCGCTTTGTCCTTCTGCTTCTTGTTCAGTAGGAATTTGCTCAAGGTCAATCTCTTGGCTTCTGATGAAGTGAGAATCATCAGGAACAGCAAAGCCAAGAGGGATAGCTTCAACTGGACTTAGCTCAGAAGTTCTCTTCTTCTTCTTCAGAGGGGTTTCCTCACTTTCCAGTTCATCAGGCTCATCTTGCCTCTTTCTTTTCTCTGCTGACTTACCCTGATCAACATCAACTTTCTTCCCTTTTGACACAACCCGAATTTTCTTGGGGACAACATCAACATCCTTTGAGCTGGTTTGGATTGCCTTGCGTTTCTTTTCTCGCTTGGTTTGGACAGCAGCTTCGGCTACAGAGATATTTTCTTCCTGAGGTAGCTCAGCATCAGCTTCCTCCTGAGCTTCCCCTTGAGCCTCCTCGATGACCCCTTTTCCCTTCTTGGGCTTGATAGGTTGGTTGTATACTAACCTAAACAACAACGCAGCCGTAATTTCAGTTCCCACGGTTTCTGTTTCATTTATCAAGTCGATTTGGTGATCTTCAAGGATTCTGGTAATAAAAGAACCCAGCCTGAGCTTGATAGTACTCCGTTGGAGTGCTCCTACCAGAAATACGGGCATGTTGAGAGGGCTGTAGGTCAGCATGTGCCAAATGAAGCACTGCTCGAAATTTGAGGCGGATGATGCTGCGTTGATTTTTGGAAAGATGAAGTTAGTGAGGAGATAGTGAGCCATCTTTTGGTTTTGACCCATACATGTACTGGATATTTCCCCTTTGTGACTTTCTGGTTTACAGAATGATACAATGTGGTCAAGCTTTTCCTTAGTAGTCATGAATTCCGTTCCGGTGTTTGGAAGGTTTAGCAAGGTTGCGAGATAGGAAGGGGTAATGGTGAGCTTCTTACCTTTAACGCGAGTTACTAGATGGTCAGCATCACTTCCATCAACATAGAGGTTGGAGTAAAATTCACGTACTAACCTAGGATAGGTTCTTCCAGCAAGCGAAAAGAGTCCAGCCCATTTGTTTTTCGCAATCCATTCACAAAATGGTTGCTCATGTGTTATGAAGCTTGGAGAGAACCATCTACATCTGAGAACCTCATGATTCTTGACACTTGGGTACACCTTAACAAAGAATTTCTCATTTGGCTGCTTGTCCTTCTTCTTCTTCTTTGAAGAGGTTGCTAGTTCAGTTTTCGGGTTTTTGTTTGGAGTTAGGTCATGCTGACCTTGTTGAGGAGGAGACTTAGGGTTTTCATCGGGTGGTCATCGTTGTTACCGCCACCGGAAGGATTTTAGGATTTCGCCATGATTATGAATTCTTTGAGAGGATTTTGGGATTCAGAGAGAAGGATTTGAATGCCAAGGATTTCGAGTGTAAAGAGTGATAAGTGGGGATACTTCCACTATTTATAGAGGTGCTAATTGATCCTATTCGTTGAACTAGCCGTTTAACCTCGAGATTATCAACCGACAGAGATTTTGGCATTTATGACACGTTCGACGCATGGGTTTTCTCATTATTGCTCACGTTATCGTAGGTGGCTATTAATGCGTGTGCTAGCATTTAATGTTTTAAATGTGTTTTACTCAGCATTAAGAATATCAAACGTTTGTGATTCTGAGCAGTCAGTTTTACGTAGGATAGTTGTTTGTGGACTTAGTAACTCAGCTTAAGATAATCACACAGCATGTATATCTACTCAGCATATGGTGATTTTATATCATTTTTAACTCAGCATGCAACAGTTACTAATTTATCACAACCCACTCAGCATGGTAATCACTCAACATTCAATTAAGCACATAGAATTATTGAAGAGGATTTGACATACCGATAGCTTCCCTTAATATGTTAAATTGCTCACGAGCCAAAAGCTTCGTAAAGATATCCGCAAGCTATTCATTTGTTGATACGTAGGTCAGCTTGATCTCACCCTTGAGTACATGATCTCTGATGAAGTGGTGTCTTATGCTGACATGCTTCATCCTGATGTGTTGGATTGGATTCTTAGATAAGTCAATGGAAATCTTGTTGTCACATTTGACTTCTATTGTTTCTGTTTTGACACCATAATCCTCAAGTTGTTGCTTAATCCATAGGACTTGGGCCACACAACTTCTAGCAGCAACGTACTCAGCTTCAGTTGTAGATAAGGCCACTGATGACTGCTTTTTACTAAACCACGAAACCAGACAGCTTCCTAGGAATTGACATCCTCCTGAAGTGCTTTTTTGTTCTAGCTTATCTCGTCCATAGTTAGCATCAGTATATCCAATCAGTGTGAAGTCACTTGTATTTGGATACCATAAACCTGCATTAACTAAGCTCTGCAAATATCTGAAAATTCTTTTTACAGCTATTAAGTGAGATTCTCTGGGGTCAGCTTGATATCTTGCGCAATAACATACTGAGTACTGAATGTCAGGTCTACTGGCAGTAAGATAAAGTAGAGACCCTATCATACCTCGATATAACCTGTTGTCTACAGACTTACCTTTTTCATCAGCACAAAGGACAGTGTCAGTACCCATTGGGGTTGATATGGGTTTACATTCTCCTCCATATCAAACTTCTTTAGCATTTCTTTGGCGTACTTAGACTGACTTATGAAGATGTCATTCTTACCTTGCTTGATTTGAAGTCCAAGGAAGAAGTTGAGTTCGCCCATCATAGACATTTCGAACTCAGTTTGCATCAGTTTGCTAAACTCTTTGCACATAGAATCATCAGTAGCACCAAAAATTATGTCATCTACGTAAATTTGTGCAAGTAGGGTATTTTTACCCTTTTTCTTAATAAACAAGATTGTGTCAGCTTTGCCTCTGACATAATTCCTGGTCAGCAAGAAGTTGGTCAACCTCTCATACTAAGCTCTTGGAGCTTGCTTTAGGCCGTATAGGGCCTTTTTGAGTTTATAAACGTGGTTTGGAAATTTTGGATCTTCAAACCCTGGAGGCTGACTAACATATACCTCTTCGTTTATAAAGCCATTAAGAAATGCACTCTTAACATCCATTTGATATAATTTAAAGTTCATAAAACTTGCATAGGCACACAGTATACGTATAGCTTCTAACCTAACGACGGGTGCAAAGGTTTCACCGTAGTCAATGCCCTCTTGCTGACTATAGCCTTGGGCTACAAGTCGGGCTTTATTTCTGACTGCGTTGCCTTGCTCATCTAATTTATTTCTAAAGACCCACTTAGTTCCTATGGTCTTTTGATTCCTAGGTTTAGGTACTAAATCCCATATCTCATTTCTTGTGAATTGATCAAGCTCTTCTTGCATAGCATTGATCCAATATTCATCGTGCTCAGCATCATCAAAATTCTTTGGCTCATGCACTGAGACGAAGGCAACATTGCTGAGATACTTCCTAAGCTGATCTCTTGTCATCAGCTTGTTGTCAGCAGCATCAAGAATGGACTTCTCCGAGTGTCCTCTTGGAATTTTTATTTCTTTGGGCAATGTTGAGTTGTTTGGAACGGGTGTTTCTACAATCTCTGCAGGAATAGATTGGTCAGCAAAGGTTATTTCAATTTCTTGCTTACCTTTGGTCAGCCCTTGTATTGATGACTCAGAGGCTCCATTTTGATCAGCGGAACCTGAGCTTGGTTCATCTTCATTGAGCTGAGTTGACTTTCCTGCAGGGTCAGCTTCATCGAACTCAATATGGACAGACTCTTCTACAACCTGAGTTCGTTTATTATATACCCTATATGCTTTGCTGTTAGTTGAGTACCCTAAAAAGATCGCTTCGTCAGCTTTGGCATCAAATTTTGCAAGATTATCTTTTGTGTTGAGTATAAAACAATTACACCCAAAGGCACGAAAGTAGCCAATGTTGGGCTTTTGTCCTTTCCAAAGTTCATATGGGGTTTTCTTAAGAATAGGTCTAACTAAAGCCCTATTGAGAATGTAGCATGCTGTGTGGACAGCTTCACCCTAGAAATACTTTGGAAGCCTATTTTCACTCAGCATTGTCCTAGCTATTTCGACAATTGTTCTGTTCTTCCTTTCAACAACCCCATTCTATTGAGGTGTTCTAGGAGCAGAGAAATTGTGGTCAATACCACTAGTTTCACAAAATTCATCAAACTGTTGGTTTTTGAATTCTCCACCATTGTCACTTCTAATGTGAGCTACTTTTAGGTCTTTGTCATTTTCAAGTTTCTTAATCAATGTTGTGAAAGTCTCAAATGTTTCATCCTTGCTACTCAGCAAGATGATCCAAGTGTACCGAGAGAAATCATCTACAATGACTAAGGAAAATTTCTTACCTCCCAAGCTGAGTGGCTGGACAGGTCCGAAAAGATCCAAGTGTAGTAATTCCAATGGTCTCTTGGTTGAGACAATATTTTTACTTTGAAATGACTTCTTAGTTTGTTTGCCTTGCTGACAAGCATTACACAATTGATCTTTTTCAAATTTAAGTTTGGGCAATCCCTCAACTAGTTGCTTTCTAGCTAATTTGGCAAGAAGGTCCATGCTTACATGACCAAGTCTTCTATGCCATAGCCAGAAGTTATCCTCTTTAGACACTAAGCATATATTTTTAGAAAACTGTTTTTCTAAACTCAGCATGTATACATTGTCTACACGAGGGGCAGTTAAAATCAATTCGTTTTGTCACACCCGACCCTAAACGACCTCAATCGGCATCAGGCGTGAAATAGAAAGATCATAATCAGTACTTAGAAGTCTCCAATTTATCCAAATATCATTTAATTACAATTGCAATACCAAAGTTCTAACCCTAATTCTAACAATAAGCAGCCAACTTCCAAACCTCGTCTAATTGGTCGGTAACCTTCTCTATATCCTATACTTTCTCACCTAAAAACAGTAAAACATTTCAAAACGTGAGACAAAAATCTCAGTAAAAAACTATCAGCTACAAAAACCAATTTTACTTAACATAGCTACATATATACATTTATAAAGGGATTTAATCAAAACCTTCTCAAATATACTCAAAACTTAACGTTTCATCAAACCATTTCATAATCAAATAAATCTTTTATCAAACCAACTTGTAATCAAATAAATGTTTTATCAAACCAAATCGTATTCAATCAAACGTAAAGCCTTATATTAAAATCAATCATAACCGAAAACGTAATTCAAATCAACTTAAAACATTGTATCCATCCTCGAGTTTCTCCCTTTAAGTATCAATCAATAACCTAGAAATTTGGACACGGTCGTGACACGTTTGTTTTTCCGTCGATTATTTGACACTGAGTATCATCAAATACAACCTTTCTGTCGCTCTTGCAAAGCTGAGCTACACTCAGCAGATTGTATTTGAGACCTTTAACTAAGGAGACTGACTCAATAGTTGGGTTACCTCCGATAGTACCTGAGCCGACTATCTTACCCTTCTTATTGTCTCCAAAGCTTACACTTCCACCTCGTTTAAGCTCTAGTGTGATGAACTGAGTTTCATCACCAGTCATGTGCCTCGAGCATGTGCTGTCTATATACCACATTTTTTATTTCTCCACGCATCTCAGGCTCACCTGCATTTTAGACTATTCATCTTTAGGTACCCAATTCTTTTTGGGTCCTCGTTTGTTAGCATAAACAGGTGCAAATTCATATTTTAATTTGTGACGGCATACTTTGATAGTGTGGCCACTTTTACCACAGAAGTCACAATGAATTACCCTTTCAGGGTGATGTTGAGTGTGGTCAGCATTATTGTGCTGAGCATGCCAACATACCTTAGTGGTATGTCCTTTCTTTCCGCAGAAGTCACATTGGACAGTCCGCTTATTGTACCAACATACTTCTCTTGAGTGCCCCTTTTTCCCGCAACAGTCACACTGTGTGAACTGTTTATGCTGACTAGTACTTGAGTACTCAGCATGGGATTTATTTTTATTTGAGCCTCTTATTTGGCTCTGTAGGGTAGTGACATCCTTTTTCAGTTTCTTTGAATCTGATTGGACCTCCGAGACAAACTTGTGCATAATTTCCATGTTGCTATGCAAAGTTGAGTTGTCTTAGAGAAGATATCGGAGGTCACTCAGCTTGACCTCTTCAATCTCATCACATCGCCTGCTGAGTGCCTTTACTTTCTTATTGCACTTTTTAGTTAGCGCATATAAATCACTCAAGGCGTTTATCATCTCATTTCTAAGCAAAAGTAAGGATGTTACCTCATTACTGTGTTCCTCCTGGTCAGTTTCATCAGAGAGGTCAGCTTGCTCAGAAAAAGTGTGGTCAGCATCATCGGCCATGAAGCATATATTTGCTGTTTCATTTGCATCAGCTTCTGATGAGGTTGACTCATCACTATTACTCCATGTGGCTACCATAGCCTTTTTGCTGCCCTTCTTGTCCTTCTTCAGCATGGAACAACTTGACTTGATGTGCCCAGTTTGGTGGCACTCGAAGCAGGTGACAGGCTTTGAGTTGTCCTTCTTATACTTGTTGTCACTGGGCTTAGTTTTGTATTTGTCATTTCTTCTGAATGACCTTTTGCTGTTCTTATCATTCTTCCTGAACAACTTCTTCATTTTCCTGGTGAACATTGCCATTTCCTCATCATCTGATGAGTCAGCTTCGGTGGAGTCAGCTTTCATGACAAGTGATTTTTGTTTCTTGTCTTCTGACTTCTCTTTTTCTTCAAAGTTTTTCATTGATATCTCATGAGTCAGCAACGATCCGATCAGCTCATCGTACTTATACGTAGTCAGGTCCTAAGCTTCCTCCACTGCAGTCTTTTTGGCCTGCCAGCTTTTGGGAAGACTTCTTAAGATCTTCTTCACCTGTTCTTCTTTAGTGAAGTTCTTTCCAAGTCTTTTCAACTCATTTATAATGTTGGTAAATCTAGCATTCATTCCCGAGATGTCCTCATTATCATTTATCTCGAACAGCTTGTATAATCTCATATGCTAATTTACTTTTGATTCCTTGACCTTGCTTGTGCCTTCGTAGGTCACTTCAAGCTTTTTCCAAATCTCCTGTGCTGACTCACAACCTGAAATCTTATTGTATTCTGCAGCATCTAAAGCACAGTGAAGCATATTGATAGCCGAAGCATTGTTTTGAAGTTTTCTAAGGCCATTTTCTGACCACTCAGTTTCACTCTTAACAACTTTCTCATTGTTAACAGTTTTATATGGCACGTATGGGCCTTGAACTATTGCAAGCCATGCACTCATGTTTGTGGCTTGAATAAAGTTCTTCATCCTATTCTTCCAGAATGTATAATTGTATCCAAAGAATAGGGGAGGCCGACTAATTGATAATCCCTCAGGGAGTATCTGTGTTGTTTGGTTCCTGGGAAGGAAATGAGTGCTGTTCTCAGCCATTTATCAGGATCAGCTCAAGATAGTTATATCTTTGAGTAGTGAGCTTAGGCTCTGATACCACTTGTTGGTCCCGTGTGATTAGTTCCAATGGGGGGGGGTTAGGAACTAATGTAACTTTTTGCTTAATTAATCTTGCTGACTTGATAATTTTAACGAGTTTATTGACTCAGCTTTTGGTCAGCTTGGCCGATCTTGGTGTAAGACAGCTTTGGTCGGATGTTGACCAAGACTGTTTCACTTGTGAGTAGGGAATTGACACTTTTGTGATCAGCTTCCAACTCAGCACATTAATTTACTCAGTATCTTCTTTAAACAGTTTATATGCTGAGTAAATATGACAAACAACACATGCACATATATATATTGAGAGAGTTAGAAGTTACTCAGTATCACTTATCCTGATTCGACCTCTCTGCCTACGTCCAGTCCCCAGACTCCTCTAGGCTTTTAGAATCCAATACTGAGCTCTTTAAGGGTAGAGCACAAACCGGTTACAAGGCAGTTGAATATGCAAGAGTACCTTCCTCTATTTGTCTACTCAACTCCTACTAAGTGGTACAACCCAGCACCTAGATTTCTCTACCACTGAGTATTTACAACCAAATACTCAGCACAACACTCTCAATTTACAATTGATACAACTTGCTCTTTTTCAGATAAAGAACACTTTAGATGATTACAAAACAATCAATCTAGCATTTACACAAGGAATAGAAAGTGGGTGTAAGATTTCTTTCTTGTTTTTGAGTGCTTTGAACTTGTATTTTTCTCTCTTGTATATTCTGTAATTCGGAAAATGTCCAAGTGATATCTTTGTCCCTTTTATAGTTGTTATCTGAGGATCAAATCATTTGAATTTGATTTGTCCGTTGAATCCAAAACGGCTCTTTTGGGGGACAAGCTTCTGGTCAGCTTCAGATGTGCAGGCCAATCATGTTTTCTGATTTCTTCAGATGTCAGGCTTGTCTTCTTCCTACAGACTTTGTCTTCTTGCGGTAGTTTGTCTTATAGCATCAAACAGTTGACCCATGCATCTTGGAATTTGGCTTTTGCGTAATTCAAGGCTTCTATTATTGGTGCAGACAGTTATCGAATTTGTCTTTTAGCTAACGGATCATTCATGATGTCTTGAAGATCACTCAGCTTCACTTCAATAATCATTGTCTTTGATTGTCACCAGTTCTCATACTGAGTTCTTTTTCCACTCAGCTTTCATGGCCAGCTTCGTTCTGTAGGATCTATTTCTTGAAGCAGACTTCTTTTGTGCTGAGCTTCGTTTCACTCAGCTTCTTTGATCATCTTCATTCTGAAGCTGTTATTCTGAAGATGCCTTATCTTCTCTTATGCTGAGTTGCTCTTCACTCAGCTTGTGTTGTGTTCTCATGCTGACTTTGTCCTGTCTTAATCTTTATTTCTTTTTGCATTTATATTTATACTCAATATTGAACAAACGGATTAGTATAATTAAATCAAAGCACTTAAATTTAATTGTCTCTTAGTCATGGATTAAACTTAAATGATTTTGGCAAATCAAAATCTTGTGGAAAGGTGTTTCAACACTATGTTCCTCCAATATGGATGCGTATGCCTAGAGATGTGATTGATTTTTGTAAGATTTGTGATGTATGCCAATGTAGTGGGAATATTTTTCCTAGGAATGAGATGCTCCAACAATGCATACTTGTTTGTGAGATTTTTTTTATGTTTGGGCATTTCCCTAAGTTGCATAATAAACTTTATAAACTAGTAGCACTAGATTATGTGTTTAAATGGGTAGAGGCGGTTGCTTTACCAACCAATTCAGCGAGGGTCATGATAGACGTTCTTAAAAAGAACATTTTTACCCGATTTAGGACTCATATATATTTCATTAGTGATGAGGGTACCCTTTTTTGCAACAAGCAATTTGACCAATTGCTTAAGAAGTATGACGTAGCTCATAGAGTTGTAATCTTGTATCATCCGCAAACGAGTGGGAAAGTCGAGGTATCAAATGGAGAGCTAAAGTGAATCTTAGAGAAAAAGTTAGTGCATCTAGGAAAAGATTGGTCAATCAAATTAGATGATGCATTATAAGATTGCATTCAAAACACCTATTGGTATATGATAACATCTGAAATGTTATCCAAGAAGTAACGTTGTAATAATACAAATAACAAATGCGTCGCCAGCATTATAACCAGCCACGTGTTACATATTTGGATATGCAAGACGGATATGCCAATAACCCCAAAGGATGATATGCCAAGACGGATAAAGTAGGATCTGCAGATCCGCTATTATATCTTATATCAGTTATGATAAAGCTTAATCATGTAACTGAATAAACATCTTCTAAACATAGTTACATAGCTATTAAAAGGTATTAAATGAACAATGAAGATACAATCATTCATCATGGTAAAGGTTACAGAAATCTATATAAATACCCCAGCTTCCTGGGATCAAAGGTACACTTACTAGCTCTAGAGCACTTTTGAGATTATTCTTATTATTCTTTCAATTCTGTACTGATTTTTGCATCAGAGTGTTTCCCATCGATACCAACAGCACCACACAAGGAAGGCATTCCGACCAAAGAAAGTTATCAACTGGTGTGGTGCACGTGGAGCTCTCAACTATTTAGAGTCTCACCATGAACGAAGATGACCTCAGATGGGTTACCAACTCGGCCTACTAATGGAATCACTAATGTTAACACCACGGGGATCCCAACCCCACCCACTACATGTGTTACCATTATCTCGAGTGCTCTGAATAGACCCAATTCTCCCTTTCCCCTTAATGATCCCATCATATAGATACGAGATGCACGAGATTCATCCCTGCAATCATTTTTTCATGATATCAGAATAGCCGTAAAAACTCATTTGGGTCAAGAATCCAGCGACCGTGTAATGCAAATGCTGGGAAATTTGCCTGACACGCCAGCTCTAGGAGGTGGCCGCCTTCGAGGCAATTTCCAATGACAAGAGATACTCAATGGGTCCGAAAGCGTGAATCCTAGGCCTTGGGAGAATCATACTGCCAGTACCCCCACTATTCTACATGATGGATCTTCTACATACTACATTTCCTTTATGTCGCATTGGATGTCAAATCCTACGATAACTCACAACGTGGATTCAACAGTTATCACACACACAGAGGAAGAAATATCCATCGAGAACTCTTTAGAGAGCTGGATAGATCTGAAGCACCAAGAGAGCAGTGGCAATTTGATCCACTTTCTGACAGAGACTATCCCAGAATAGAGATCACTGAATCCTCACGTGGTGATCAGATCTCAACCTATGCCGGACAGATTCAAAAGTGGTGCAACTGAATATTCCACACCTCAGCAACATGGGGAAGAAATATGAAGGATTAGATATAGATGCGGGTATTGGAAACCTTGGCACAACAAGGATATTCAACCAATAGGTAAGGACCCACAAAAAGAAATTCACCATTCACTGAGAGGGTCCTCACCTATGAAAAGGACCAGAGATTCAAGGCACCTACATTATCGCAATATAAGGTGAAGGTAATCCAGAAGCCCATACACGATAATGTAAAGAGCTAATGGTTGTTTGACACCAATGAAGGGATCATCTGCAAAGTCTTTTCCGCAATTCTTAAAGGCTGACATTTGATTGGTTTCAATCTCTCCAAACTGGATCAATCCACAGGTGTCAGTCTTTGAATGGTGGATGTCTATTGTGATGCAGACAGTTTGTAATGTGCCTAAACTGTATTCCTTAGATTCTAGGTATAAATTGGGGACCTATTCTGAAATGGTTTCAGAACACCTATCATATTGATCCACGTATTTTGACGGTTACTCGTCCTAGTGTAGTTTAATCTGAAAACTCTCTTTGTACTACACGTTCTTACGTTTAATAATGAGGACACGTATATAATCATTTATATTTACATGATATTTACATGAGGAATAATAATAATAAACAACTAAACTAAATACATGATTAATATATCTCTCCTCAAATTTTATCAACTAGCTTCAAATGAATATCATTTTCTAGAATAACACAATGATTAATTCATTTAGGAAAAAAAAGTTTTCATACAACATTAAGATCTTAATTATTTTGAGTGAAAGAATCATTTAACATATACTCCGTAAAAATGATAAAATAGCCAAAGAAAATAAAATTATAGAATCTACACCTATTAACTCATAAGCAGCTTCATTATTTTAGAGAACGAACCAGCTATATATTATTGTGGGATATATAAATTTAGCCTATAGTTTTAGGAGAAGAATATATATAACCTGCACGTCAAAAAAAAAAAAGTTACAATAATATTTTAAAGGCTCTAAGTAGAGATCGAATCAAGTATATATTGTTGTGAGGATGTACAAATTTAGCCTATAGGTTTAGGGGAAGAACATGTTTAGCTTTTAGGTACAAAAAAAAATTGCAATCATAAGTTTAACGTTTATGAGACGCTACAATTTCAAATCCTATTAATGAAGATACGTTTTTAACGTGTAATTTTATGTTCTTGCTACATTCTCTAGCATTCTCACTACTAAAAAAAACTTGAAATTGTAAATCTTATACTAATGAAAAAAAATTATCATAATAACTGATGTGATATTGGTTATGAAAAAGAATTAATAACCAAATCAACACGTTTTCCTGATATATCTTAAGGAATTAACACAATCAAACAATAAACAAAAATTGGTGATAACAAACCAATTCCAACGAATTAAAGACAATTGGAACATGAGTGTTTGGCGATTCACAAGTACCTTACCAAAATACATGTTCACAATCAAGATAATATTGCAAGAATGATGACCCGATCTCTCAAGCTCACAATAAAGAATTCAAATTCGGATTGAAAATAACTCCCAACGGAAGAAGACGAACTTTTTGTTCATAAAAATATTGATATTTGATTGATAGAAAATAATGAAGAACACAAGCCTTTATATAGGCTACAAAAGAAACCTAAACTGAAAAGGAAGTTGAATCCTTATCCACAAAGCTAAAAGAAATCCTAATTAGATAAGGAAAAACATGAAATTTTTTTTTGTCCTTTAGACCCCAATTTCAGAACACTAATTAACATTATGTTGGCCTTTTAATTAGTTAGAAATAAGTCCAAATCAAACCTATAAGGCTAGAGTTAATTAGTCCCAATGGATTTTGCACATGCAAATCCAAATCTTCTTTTAAAACATTATCAACCTTTTTACATCACTATTATGAGCTTGGGTTTGAATACAACACAAAAATACATCATCTCTAATGACTTCGCTAGAATCCATTCCTTGTTTAAAGAAGCTGAAGACGAGTCCATTAAGCATTTGTTGGTATTTCTTTACACGATTCTTCATCATAGATCCAATTGACAGCTCTAATGGATCACTCATGCTTCTACTGGGCTCCTTAACTTCAAGCTCCTTTGTTCCATGCTCTTGTGATTTTGATATCACATCAATAACGCTTGAAATTGCACTGTCTAGTATTTTTTTTGTACGTGAAGGCTGAATCTGCTATTCGTGAATAACCATAAGACTAAATTTATAAATTATCCCGATTATTGTTAAGAAAAAATTTATGAAATAAATTTGGAGGTTCCTTTTGTGCTATTATTGTCGGAGACATTGATTCACAAAATAAACAATGTGTGTGATTGTTATCGCGACTTTCAATTTTATTTTATCATATTGTATTGTTAGGTTTTTTTAAGCATTACTATTAAATTCAGATACTGAATAATAATTATTTAGATGAATAATTTTTAATAATTGATATCCCAATAATTATTGTATTATAATTAAAATAATATTTATATTTTATAAAAAAATAGATATTGAAAAGCAATTATGATATGAATCTGGGCCGATGAACATTACTAATAAAAAGATAACAAAATAATATTGTACAACTTTATTTTTTAAAAATATATGATTTTTTAATAAGGTGATATATACCTCATTTTTTATTGATAAGATCCATTTTATACAATCCATCATATTTCGGATTAGAAACTCCCCTAAATAAAGCCTTAAATGATCGCCTAACTGACTCCTAAGAACAGAACCTGTATTGATTTATAATCTAGTTCACTTTAGTTGAAAATTAATTTAATACTTCATGATTTTCTAAATATATAAAAAAATACAATCTAAGAATATGATTGCAAAATTAGTATGAAGTAATTAATTTTCGCATTGTTGAAAACCTAAGCCATGGCGAGCTTTGGCGCAACGGTAAAATGTTGTTGTCGTGTGACCAAGAGGTCACGGGTTCGAGTTTTAGGAGCGGCCTCTTGCCAAATAAATTGGCAGGGAAAGGCTTGCCCTTAGTACATCTTTGTGGTGGGACCCCTATTTTAGTGCTTTTTTGCCCCCTAGATAATTTTTAGCCGTTTGGGTTTCACCTAAGCAATGATGAATAAAAACATTTATTATTATTATTATTTATCAGCTTTATTATAATTCAGTTTTGAATATTGTTGCATGTTTATTCCTGAATTGTATTTATTATTTTCGAATATGTTGATATAATTACATTATCTACTTGTTTCCATGACATGGTGACTTTAAAAACATTGTTTCAATTATATTACTTGTCAATATTATATTTTATTCGTTTGAATTGTTTCAATAATATTGTTTTTATAAATATACGTATTTTTCTATATTAAATTATTTTATATTATTATTTTTAGAAATTGTTTTTTTAATCAATTTTTAGATATTGTTATACATATTTTAATTTGAATTTATATAACAATTTATTTATTTATAAATAAAGAGTACAAAAATATAAGTCGTACAATATTAATATTATGAGGTATTTGAAGAGAATAAAAAATGACTAAATTGAAAATACAGTATTTAGGTTTTGTTCCTCATAATTAGTCAATCTATGTTATTTTATAAAAAGAAGTCTAGGAGTGTTAAAATGTATTATAGATACTATCCTAATCATATTATATAATTTATATATTTCAAATGGTTATATTATACTATAACATAAATGCAAATAAATTTTGTCAATGAGCTCAACGGTGTGCATGAAGAAAGAGGTAAACTTTTTAAATGTATATGTATATTAAAACAGCCGTGGACCACCGACGTTAACTTTTGGAATATCTTCCCAGTATACTCAACGGTTTATATAAACACCGTTTAAAGGAGTGTAAATCCTCTTTTTGCCCTTTACTTTTTTGACTTTCTTATCTACGTGGACCACATGCAAATGTCATATCTCAAAACGTTACCGTTTCTCTTGAATTCTAATCGTCGGATTCCATCTCATCTACGGTCTAAATTATTCGACCGTTGCAATGAAACTCCCCAACTCCAAAATTCAATTACAAATTGAGATCAGTGCCAGCTACTTTAAGAGCTTATTCTTTTTCTGCTTCCATTATTCTTTTTACGCTTCAATCTTCCTACCTTCTTCTCATTTCTCTCTACTTGAATTCTCTTTTCTTGCGATTTTCTTAATACTGTTTTCAGAACAATGGTGAAAACATCATCTTCTTCTCCGGTGACCGTAACTGTCTCATCAGGAGGCAAAGGAACAGGAAGTAGAAGCATCGGCTTAACAAGTCCGGTGCCCAGAACTTCTTTATCAAACTCCCCGATCAGCAACAGTCGGAATCGGAACTCAGGCGGAGGCAGATACTGCTCGACGTCTAGAGATGATACCACGGAGGATACCAATTCAGGGTTTGTCACATACACTGTGCACATACCTCCTACTCCCGACAACCAGTACATGTCAGCCTCAGGGACCAGCCTTTATGACTCAGGAAAACCTGATCGGAATTTCATTTCGGGTACTATCTTCACCGGTGGTTTCAATTCGGTGACCCGTGGGCATGTTATTGACTGTTCGCTGGAAACAGCTAAGTCTCTGAAATCAGGGGTTATTTGTGGGATGAAAGGCTGCGATGAAAATTCAATTCAAGGAAAGTGTGAGTGTGGATTCCAAATCTGCAGAGATTGTTATGTAGATAATGTGGAATCTATAGGAGGAGGACAATGTCCTGGTTGCAAAGAACCATACAGGGGTGCTGATGATGAGGAAACTGATGAAGATTATGAGGATAAAAGTGAAGAAGATCAGGCACTGCCCTTGCCTACTTTAGATAAGAGGCTTTCTGTTGTGAAGTCCTTCAAGGCGCAAAATCATCCCCCTGAGTTTGACCACACTCGGTGGTTGTTTGAGACTAAGGGTACTTACGGATATGGGAATGCCGTGTGGCCTAAAGATGGGTATGGAGGATCAGGAGCAAATGGATTTGACCATCCTCCAGATTTTGGAGAAAAATGCAAGAGGCCATTGACCAGGAAGGTTGGAATTTCTGCTGCAATTCTAAGCCCATACAGGTACATGAATGAAGTTTTCTGTTTTTCTCTAAATTGTATCTTCAATTTTGGCATTTGATTTTAGGTTTTTAACTTATAATTTGTGGCCTTTTGCTCTTCATTATTCACATCATCATATATGCTATTTTGATTATCTCTCGTTGCTTGCTTTAATTGGCTTTTGATTTAGGTTTTTAACTTGTGAAAACTGTGGCTTTTGATCTTCATTTCAATTCACAGCATATAGCTGTTTTGATTATCTCCCATCGGTTGCTTTAATTGGCTTTTGTTTTTAGGTTTTTAAGTTGTTATTTGTGGGCTTTTGTTCTGCATTTGAATTCACATCATATATGTTGCTTTGATTATTATCTCTTGTTGGTGGGTTTTAATTGGCTTTTGATTTTAGGTTTTTAACTTATAATTTGTGGCCTTTGGTTCTTCATTTACATAATATATCCTGCTTTGCTTATCTCGTTGGTTAGTTGCTTTAGGATTCTATCTTGTGGTTATTGAAGACTAGAATAATTAGCTGGGGAATTCATAATTCATCTCTGTAAATGTTGTTATGAATTATTAATGAACTTACCTGCCTAAGTTAAGCTAGCTGATAATTAGAAGATAGTAGCTCTAGTAATATTTTGGCATAATTGGGACCTGAATGTGAGATTAATGTTATTGGTTATGCAGATTGCTGATTGTGATGCGTCTGATTGCCCTTGGTTTGTTTCTCACGTGGAGAGTTCGACATCCCAATCACGAGGCAATGTGGCTATGGGGGATGTCCATAACTTGTGAGATATGGTTTGCGTTTTCATGGCTTCTGGATCAACTTCCTAAGCTATGCCCAGTAACAAGAGTCACTGACCTTTCTGTTCTAAAAGAACGCTTCGAATCCCCCAATCTCAGAAACCCAAGAGGAAGATCAGACCTTCCAGGCATTGATGTATTTGTTTCAACTGCAGACCCTGAGAAAGAACCTCCTCTTGTCACTGCAAACACCATTCTATCCATTCTTGCAGTCAATTATCCAGTGGAAAAGGTTGCCTGTTACTTGTCAGACGATGGTGGAGCTCTGTTGACATTTGAAGCTCTTGCTGAGACTGCTAGTTTTGCAAGAATTTGGGTACCCTTCTGCAGAAAACATAATATAGAACCTCGGAACCCCGAGGCTTATTTTGGGCAGAAACGCGATTTTCTCAAGAACAAAGTGAGGCTTGACTTTGTTAGGGAGAGGAGAAGAGTGAAGAGAGAATATGATGAATTTAAAGTGAGGATTAATTCCTTGCCTGAAGCAATCAGGAGAAGATCAGATGCTTACAATGCCCATGAAGAGCTTCGAGCAAAGAAGAAACAGGTGGAAATGGGGGCCAATCCATCAGATCCAATTAAGGTACCAAAGGCTACTTGGATGTCAGATAGCTCTCATTGGCCTGGAACTTGGGTTTCTGGTGAGACTGATCACTCAAGGGGAGATCATGCCGGTATAATTCAGGTAAATATTTTGTTAAACCTGTAATTTACTACTAAATTTTCTTGGAAACTTAAGAGTATGTATTAACATTTCTTCTTTGATTTTGATCGCAGGCAATGTTAGCCCCACCCAATGCAGAACCTGTGTTCGGGACAGAAGCAGGCGGCGAGAACTTGATTGACACAACAGACGTTGATATCAGATTGCCACTGCTGGTGTATGTGTCTCGTGAGAAGAGGCCAGGTTATGATCACAACAAGAAAGCTGGAGCTATGAATGCTCTAGTTAGAACTAGTGCAATTATGTCAAATGGTCCATTCATCTTAAATCTTGACTGTGATCACTACATTTATAACTCTTTGGCCATGAGGGAAGGAATGTGCTTTATGCTTGATAGAGGCGGTGACAGGATCTGTTATGTTCAGTTCCCTCAAAGGTTTGAAGGGATTGATCCGAATGATCGCTATGGTAACCACAACACAGTGTTCTTTGATGTAAGCATGAGAGCTCTTGATGGGCTGCAGGGTCCAATGTACGTAGGAACTGGTTGCATCTTCCGCAGAACAGCTCTGTATGGGTTCAGCCCTCCTAGAACCACAGAACACCATGGATGCTTTGGCAGGAGGAAAATTAAGTTGCTTTTAAGGAAACCCAAGAAGTCTGCAAAGAAACAAGAAGATGAGATAACATTGCCAATTAATGGAGACCACAATGACGATGATGCAGAGATAGAGTCTTCGCTTCTACCGAAAAGATTTGGGAACTCAGCTTCTTTAGCTGCATCAATTCCAGTTGCAGAATACCAAGGAAGGTTGCTTCAAGAAATGCAAGGAAGTCACGGAAGACCAGCTGGATCCCTTGCTGTTCCTAGAGAGCCATTGGATGCTGCAACAGTTGCAGAGGCAATTAGCGTAATCTCTTGCTTCTACGAGGATAAAACTGAGTGGGGGAAAAGGGTTGGATGGATATATGGTTCAGTAACAGAAGATGTGGTTACTGGTTACAGAATGCATAACAGAGGATGGAGGTCCATTTATTGTGTAACGAAAAGAGATGCATTTCGCGGGTCAGCTCCTATCAATCTAACAGACAGGCTGCATCAAGTGCTTCGATGGGCAACAGGTTCAGTTGAAATATTCTTCTCACGAAACAATGCATTGTTTGCTAGCCCTCGTATGAAGTTCTTACAAAGGATAGCATATTTCAACGTGGGAATGTACCCTTTCACCTCAATGTTTCTCATTGTATATTGCATACTACCTGCAATATCTCTATTTTCAGGGCAATTCATAGTTCAGTCTCTCAGCATCACATTCCTTGTGTTCTTGCTGGCCATCACAATAACCCTTTGCTTACTTGCACTCCTGGAAATCAAATGGTCCGGAATCACTCTCCACGACTGGTGGCGAAATGAGCAGTTCTGGGTGATAGGAGGAACAAGTGCTCATCCTGCAGCAGTCTTACAAGGACTGCTAAAGGTAATAGCAGGAGTAGACATATCATTCACATTGACATCTAAATCAGCAACACCAGAAGAAGGGGATGAGGAATTTGCTGAACTTTACGAGGTTAGGTGGAGCTTCTTAATGGTACCTCCAATCACAATAATGATGTTGAATGCCATAGCAATAGCAGTAGGAGTAGCAAGGACAATGTACAGTCCTTATCCAGAGTGGAGTAAGCTTCTAGGTGGGGTGTTCTTCAGCTTCTGGGTTTTATCCCATCTCTACCCATTTGCTAAAGGGCTGATGGGGAGAAGAGGAAAGGTACCAACCATTGTGTATATATGGTCTGGTTTGCTCTCCATTATCATTTCTTTGCTTTGGGTCTACATCAGTCCTCCTCCAGGCCGGGGAGAAGAAGATTACATGAAGTTCCACTTCCCTTGATCTTATTCTTTGTGCTTATATATATATATATATATATATATAGGATCATTGTTTGCAGTAGTAGTAACAGAAAAGCAAAATGAGGTTTCTCCACCTCAGCTTTGTAGTTTTTTCTTAATTACATTCTGCTTGTCAATGTGTAATGTTCTTGTTTATGATATTTCTTCAAATATTTATGGTGGGTGGATCATGATTTAGAGCTAATTATAATTATGATTATAAACAATTGCCAACCAGTTGAAAACAAGAACATTACACATTGACAAGCAGTGTTAGCAATACTAGTTAGTGTTAGAGCCTCTAAGCCGTATTAATCATATTAGGGTGGTCCTTAAGGAACCCACGAAAAACAACTCTACCTTAGTAGAGTTGCTTCCTCATTACACCGCACCATAATTAGCAGAGCTCCTTCTTTCCTTATAGGGTTGTTTTAACCTATAATGCACGGAAACTCTCCATGACAAGCGTTTTCCTGTTTCCGACAGATGTGGGAAACGGAAACTCTCGGAAACTGATACGAAACGTTTCCGGGCACGTTTCTGTAATTATCAAAAATATGAAACGCGTCTCTCAGTTTTTAAACGGTTTTCCCTACCTATTTCGATTAAAATTCTGGAAATTCAAACTTTCTATTTTCCAGTTCCTATTCAATCTATGATTATGAAAATTGAAACTTTCTATTTGAGAGATAATTACTTTCTTGTATCCTTCAATTTAAAGATGGCTTAATACATACTCAGCCCCCTAAAGTTGTCCATTTTATTCATTTAACCCCTTCAACTTAAGGGACATCCTTTTAACCCCCTAAACTCCAAAAAAACACTACTTTTAACCCCCTATTTTAGAATGCCGAGATATAATGTTGTCCGTGTGTATCACGCGCGTGACACGTGTGTATCCTGAATTACCCAGCCCCCTAAAGTTGTCCATTTTGTTCATTTAACCCCCTCACCTCACGGGCCGCCCCTTTAACCCCCTAAACTCCAAAAAAACGCTACTTTTAACCCCATATTTTAGACTGTCGAGATATAATATTGTCCGTGTGTATAATTTGCTCTTTTATTTCCTACTTTCTTCTTTTGAAAGTCCTTAATATTGAAAAATTGCTATAAATATCATTTAGTCATCACTTCTCTTCCACTGTATTATATACTTCATATCAAATCAGATTTTAACTCTTCCTTTGTATTGCCTTCCACTGTATCTATATACACTGTGGTCATAATTCATACAAAATTAAAGCATTTTTTACAATTCCAACGTGGATTGAGACCAAAAAAAGCACCAATTAAAAATTAGAAAGACACCAATTAAATCTTCTTTATCTCCAATGCCCGTACTTGAGTTGGAACTAGGATTTTTTTGGAGTTTAGGGGGTTAAAGGGTTGTCCCGTGAGGTGAGGGGGTTAAATGAACAAAATGGACAACTTTAGGGGGCTGTATGCATTTTTTTTACCGTTGGAGGCAAGAACAAAATCCTCTCACACGCCTTCTGTGTTTGAGACACAAACGTTGACTAGGTCAATGCCACGTCGGATGATAGGGGGTTAAAAGTAGCGTTTTTTTGGAGTTTATGAGGTTAAAAGGATGTCCCTTAAGTTGAAGGGGTTAAATGAATAAAATGGACAACTTTAGGGGGCTGGGTATGTATTAAGCTTTTAAAGAACTTATCCATATTTCTTTCTCCTATAATCCTTGTCTCTGGAATCTTGATTGAGTTTGAACTTTCTTCATCTTATTCTTCAATCTTATTTAATGTATTATTATATTTTTAATATTTATAAATATGCTCCTATATTTTTAATATTTACACGTTTCCCCCACGTTTTCGTTTCCTACGTTTTTTAGAAATTACGTTTTCAAGTATCGTTTCCGTTTCAGTTTCCGTATCCGTGCAACATAGGTTTTAATTGATGGTAAAAAACACCCATTTGGAGAAAATTTTCCCAACGGTTGAAGAATCTCAGAGCATAGGGTGTGTCGTAACTGGTAAAGGTCCTTCCTCATAAGGTTAATACAACTTGAAGTCCGTAATAGTATTGTTTTAACGGGATAATTAAAAGCAGTCCATTTTGGGAAAATAGTTATCCACCAGCCACATGGTGGTGTTAAGTCCAAGTTCTCAAGTGTCTTGTGAAATCAATACCTAGTAGAAAAAAGTGTTTAATTCTTGTCGTTAATTGAAAAGTTGTTGCATTCTTGGAAATCAATACATCTATCTTGCTTGTTATTTCTCTGATATTAACTTGTCTAGGAGAAGTGAGGAGCTACCTGTATTCTTTTTCCAAAACCATCCATCGTAATTGATCTTGTACCAGGACAGGATGGACCCCTTGATATGCAACCAAAATAGCTCATTCCATCCCCTTGGGGCCTAAAACAAGAGGACCCGTCCTATGGAAGACAAAAACTTTTATCTCAATCACAAAATAAGAACTTAAACTTGTTTAGCTTACTTATTTACTGTTATAGTTTGTTATTGCAAAACCAAACGTCTAAAACTCTCACTTAAAGCTCTTCACCTTCTTCTACAGCTTTTACAAGTGATAAATATCTGCTATGTTTTTTAAAAAGCGGAGTGTATAGATGATAAATGAGTATCACACATATCATAATGCAATTCCGTCCACATGAATCACCGACTCTATCCTTGGGACCCAAAGTACAAAATTAATGAAAATATCATCTTATTGGCTGCACAGTCCGTGTGTGCCCTCTGTGAATACATACGACTCAACAACATATTTGTGATGCACCAGATTACTGCACCGTTATTGCATTCTGTGACTATCTAACCTTACCAAATGATTAAAGTTTAATACTACAAAGTTTGGTACTATATGATTATAATTATAGGAGACAACAAATCGGTCTAGCTCAGATTGATCTTTCTTTGCTTTCGTCCCTTAAAAGCTGTTGCCCTGTCTTAATCAGCTTTCATAACACAATTAATTAATTTTAAAAGATCAACCACTCAGCAGCCAACAAAGTAGAAGAAGATCATATAACTGGAGTTTAAAATTATGAAAAATAATCTCTATTAAAATTCACTAACATCACAGAAAGAATTAATCAAATACAATAAAGAACAACATGTAACCAGCTGATTCCAGGAGAGGTGAAGCAAATGGCCACGTGTGATGCCAGGGCAAAAGGAATCGGTCCCCAGTCTCTATTTCGGACTCTTCCTACGCAACAACTGTAATCTAGGTCCCACTTTGATGCCATAATCAAGTTTAGAAAAGATCAACTCAACTTCCCCTTTTGTATTAAACCCAAAAATTATTAAACAAATGAATTAATTCAATTCACCTATTGACATATACAAGATGACACATGCAAGAATTATCCAGAGAAAGAAACGTGCAAATGCTGATGCCACCGAATAGCGCATAAAGACAGAGATGAGGTGGTTCATATGACAAAGCTACCACCACTGCAACCGAAGGAGAAAAAAACAGTGTCCAAAAAAGAATTAGACCTTGGTGCCACCATTTTGCAAGGCCAATTTTAGATTCTTACGAATGAATGATACTCCAGCCCGCACGGCACCACTCCTCCTCCCTTGTTTTGGAGGCCACGCACACGCACTAGGTTCCTTTCGGCCACTACACATCACTACCTTTTTGCTCATTACACTCCACCTACAACGTATATATAATGTGTGCAACTTTATCATTTTTTTCTTTTCTTATTGCCTTATTTTGACAAGTTTATAATAATGGCGTGCAATAAGCAAAAAGGTATACAAAATACAGCAAAATTGAGTTGTCCCCTTTTCTTTCAAGTCCCAACCAAAGCATTGTACCACATAACTCAGATGACCTACCAATAGCATAAAAAAGATTTAACCTAAAAAGAAAAAGATATCTTGCTCTACTTCCCACTCACAAGAGCTAATAAAAAGATGAAAGTTTGTGCAGAACTAACAAGTTCACCGACACCAGCCAGGGTGCTAATAAAGTTACTAATTGCCACTTGGATAGTACTCTTCATACTAGTGTAATCAATGGAGTTACAAGTGCAATTTGGTCATTTTAAAGCAGAAGTGAACCATGGTTATCCTTTCTCCTCTTCACACAGTTGTGTTTTGGCTATAATATTAATCACTACTGTAACTAAAATCCCAAATAAACACTAAATGATAAGGAATTGAATATGTTCATTGTTTTTTCTTTTTTTATTTCCAGAGACAGAAATAACAAGATGGGATGGAATAGGATACAAATCATCTACTACTATGACCAAAAAAATTGAGTAAATTCTAGTAAAAAGAACAAGGACAAATAGAAGGCACAAAAATAATGAAGAACAGAGGCCAAATTGAAAAATTAATGAACCAAAAAAGAAGAAGAGAAGATTAGTCACAGAACAGTCTTGCAGAGAATTTACCGGCGAGTACTACTGTTATTCAAAGTGAGTTCCCGTACAAATCATATGGTGCCCATAGTGCGTCGAGCGGGCACGGTTGCTTCGAGTCAATCCTGAGCCAAGGTTTGCCGCTACCTGACCAATGTAGGAGGCTAACTGGACCGGGATGTAGGTCACGGCAGCTGCCCCTTATATTATCACCGCCTAACCCGTGTTGGTTCCACCGGTGCTCGATTGGCGCAACGTTTCCAGCAAAGACTAACAAGAACGGCGGCAAGGAACCTAGTTCATAGATCCGGTCAATCTTTTGGATCTCCATCCACCTTTCTATCCGCTTAGTATATCCGACCCGTCTCCACTTCACCAGATCTATCACCATTACTCCAGTGTTGAAGTAGCAAGGTTTCCGACCGGTAAATGTACCGGAAAACTTTTCATTCGACCAGAAACTCGCCATGAAATATTTGGTGAAGTTTGCGTGACAGTATTCCGGGGCACCGATTGTTCTTGAACCCAAATTCGTAGTCCATAGCTTGGCAATATCATCAACCACAACTAAATCAGAATCGAAGTAGATAACCCTGCGAACGCAAGGCTCCAGCAGATCAGCCAAGTAATTCCTGGCGTAGTTGAGTGGCTGCTCGAGAGCTTGCCTAACAGAAGTAGAGATCAGGTTCCGTACAATTTTTGGATTGAAATAATACACTTTGAACTTCAATTGAGGGAAAGTAGAGCGCACTAAGAATTCCAGATTGGTCTCAGAAACCAAAAAATGGAAGAAAACACTCTCCGGACACAATGAATGCTGTAAAATGGAATGAACAGCAGCAATTGAACCCCTAAGATACTCAACATCGAGAGTAATTGCAACATGCACCAAGGAAGGATCACAGAGACCGGTTCTCCCTGAAATTCTGATATCATTGAATCCACATTTATCTGCATTGCGGAATACCGACGCTTTTCGAAATGACAAAAAATCCGGCGAATGAGCCAGATTTGCCATGTATCCATCGAGATGAGAAGATCGAATAGCCTCAGCCGGAGAAAACGATTGAAGGGACGGAGAAAGAATAATCATAACCATGGCAGCAGAGAAAAAACCAGAGAATCTCATAATCCAAAGCATTTTCCCCCGGTAAATCCCTCTCCTCTTCTTTTTCTTGGATTTGAAATCAAATCGATCTGCCAGGATAGGTAAGAGGAAAGATCGAAGAATGGCTAGGGTTCCTTTAAGGTCTGCCAGATTGAGTAGTATGAGTAGGAATCAATCTTTTCCTCCGGGGGGTTCAAAGTAAAATTGCCGTGGGAATGAAGCGACCTTGGAGGAGAGAGAGAAGAGAAGAATCCATAAAAATGAAAGCAGGGGAGGAGAATCAGTCCGTCGGTCGGTATGTCCGTCCGGCCCACCTCTCTCCCTCCGGCTCGCCACCTGCACTCTTCTTATCTCTGGTTAATGGCTTCGTGAAGAAGGCGATAGATTAAGAACAGAGAAGAGACACAAGTGGAGAGTAGAGAGAGAAGGGGTTTTCTGTTTCTTTTTCCAGTTTAGCCTTGCGTTTTCCACCATAGAAATCCACGGCCGAAACCAAAATTATAATAATATCAGTTAAATGCTCCTCCTATCTTATTAAAAATGAAATTAAATCAATTATACGATAGTTGAGTAATTAGTAATTTGACAGAATTAATTAAAAGAGGTGTTTGTACTTTTTATTAAGAGAGCAGAAACCAGCTGTCTCTGTTCTGTGTTTTGTGTCACAATGACCATTACGTCCCTATCTCATCACTTGCTATTATATTTCTTTCTTTTTTTCTATCCTTGTTGGCTTCTACACGTCACTCACGCTCTCTGGCCTTGCCAAGTAAGATTGTTGTAATTTACACCCACCTTTTAATATTAATTTTAATTAAATTAATAATGTAATTCCAACACTAGTAAAATAAGGATTTGGCTATGCTTACTTACTTTGTTTTTTTCGCTTTGTTTTTTTCGCTATTTGATGGTAATAAATTTTGACAAAATAAGCTCATCTAATAGTAGAAAAAGTAAAATAAATCTTACTTTGTCAAAAACAAAGTAACTATAGAAGGCACCAGTAAAATAATGCTACAATTAAAATATTTTAATTACGTTTTTAATTTATGTGTTATTTTTGTTATAAAAAAATTATGTGTTATTTTATTTTTTTAAACTTACTTTTTTTTATTATAAGTTGCCTCAAAAGCTTAAAAAAATACAAATTTACTATTAATATAAAAAAAATAAAAATTTTCCTCTTAATATTGTCGAGTAAAATCAATTTTATATCTATCTAACGGAAAATTTAAACATACTATTATACTATTATTTAACTTTTTTTTAATTTAACTCGTTATTTAATTAACACATCAGATCTTTCAAACGTCAATTATGTCCAAAATATTTATTCTATTACTAACACAGTACAAATAACATATCGAATTAACAATGTTTAAGTCTGTCAGATAAAAGTTAATTATAAAAAACTGCATAAAATGCTTACAACGTCATTAAAACATGTATAAATAATCTATCAAAATACATATAACTATTTTATTTTATCGACAAACTTGTTCGAAAGATCTGAGGTGATAGTTGAATAAATGTTATATCAGTTAGTTAAAAAAAAAAAATTTGTTGTGTAGAGGTAAAATTGAACTTGATTGGCAATTCTAGGGATAAAATTGCAAATTTCCTACGTTTGGGATAAATATACACTTCCCAAAAACGTTAGAGACAAATTTGAACCTTATACCTATTTTTTATTTTTTCAATTGCTCTTTAATTAATATTTTTTTATTATTTTTCAATTATTCTTTAATTAAAAAACACTTTCATCTATAGACTTTTCACATATTAATTTAAAAGATTGGCACCTTGTATTAAATTAAGCTTTTTATGTATGATGGACATGTTTAAATCTCAGCTACTTAAATATATCAATTTGTAGATCTATAAAAATTATCAAGTAAGGTATTAGATAGGTTAATTTAAACTTTGGAATATCTAATGATTTTGAGGAAGTGTGAATTTACATAAAAAAAAATTATCCCAAACGTTTTAGCATAATATCAAATTTATCTTTACCAAATAAAAATTTAAAGAGTCTGGTATACCAATAATTGACATGTTATTTAAATTTAACTATTATATCACAGTTGAAGCAATAATTATGATTAAAATATCAACAAATAAATCTATTACGTATAATTTAATCACAGCAAAACTATTTAAAATGTATATTATGTTATTAATATAATTATAAATAATACGTGAAACATATTTCGATAATTTTATTTGAAATGTTCGATATCACAATCAAACATGGATTGATTTTACTTGAAAAGACATTAAAGATAAAAAAAAAATATATATCATTCATACATTAGAAATAAATTTATAGTTTCTGATAAGTGCAATATCTTTTACCTTATTCCTTAAACTTTATACATATATTTTTTTTGAGGATTATAATGTTATTAAGAAGAAATTTAAAAGAAAATAGCAAGCTGGCATGGTTAGTTTAATGGCCCAATCAATCATAAACCTTTTGTTTGTTATCTGAGAAAGAAAATAAAAAGTATTATCCACATCCAGTGGCGGAGCCAGGACCCGGACCTCGAAGGGGCTCCATTGTATGTAAAAAAAAATCCAACGACGACTCCAGAATTTGATTTCTATTGCAAATTTATTTATATAAAAAAAGTTGTTTTGGAATTTTTTTTTATTCACTTTTCACTAGTAATTGATTGAGTTAAAATCTAAAATTACCTAAACATCACTAATTCAATTCAATCAAAATCCCTAAATATCACTAATTCAACTGAATTCACCAATTCAATTTAATCCAAATCCCTAAATATCACTAATTCAACTCAATTTCACCAATTCAATTTAATCCAAATCCCTAAATATCAACCATTCAATTCAATTCACCAATTGAATCCAATTCTATCCAATTTAATTCACCAATTCAATCAATCAAAATTCCTAAAACCCTACCACATTATCAATTCAATTTAATTTAACAATCCTTAATTTAAAAATCATAAAACTAAACCTGAAAGAATAAAAAACTAACTTAAAAATTAGAATTGAAAATTGATTAAGTAAAAATAGATAGATACTTGAAAAAAAAAGTGTGGAGTGATTTGGGAAATTTTTTCCAAAATTTCACTCCACACTTCTCTTCTTCTTTCTCTGCGTGCGTGAAAGCAGAGAAAGAAAAGAGAAAAGCCTTTATTATTTTTTTATAACAGATGGAAAGGGCAATTTGGCCCTTTCCATCTGTCATTTTTTTTAAAACATACAAGGCATAAAACGAGGTCGTTTAATGCCTTGTAGGTTTAAAAAAATAACAGATGGAAAGGGCCAAATTGCCCTTTCCATCTATTATCAGATGTGCTGCTGAAGAAGAAGGTTTCTTCTTCAGCAGCAGCCGCCATGGCTGGAGGGGCTCCAGCCATGGCGGCCCCTGGTTCTACCAGGGTGGAAAACCCCATTCCTGGGGTTTTCCGACGGGGCCGGAGGGTCGGCCGACCCTCCCCGCCCCCTCTGGCTCCGCCCCTGTCCACATCCACTTGTCCGTGGAGAAAGTATGATGGATGAGAAGCATCAATGTCATATAACAAAAGTAAGGCTTAACCTTCTTCTTCTTCTTCTTCTTCTTCTTCTTCTTCTTCTTCTTCTTCTTCTTCTCAATCAAGTAAATTGGTTCAGTTAGACCTTGTGCCCATTTTGCAATCCCATGAGCCACACAATTACATGTTAATGTGCACAAACGAGTAACTACGGAAGTTGGAAGCAACTGTATGTATGTCGATATATATTTCTTGAAGAGCAGTATTCAGTGGGTGATTCGAATTGATAGCGTCAATAACCCTCTTTGCATCGGATTCAAAGGTGACTGCAGTGAAACCACAATTCCTCGCCCATATGACCGCTTCAAGCACAGCCCGCGTTTCTGCGCTTCTGCTGAGCTTTATGGACCGATAGGCACCCCTGCCGACGCCATTACCAGACCATCAGAGTCTCTCGCGATTAACCCGACCCTGCAATCCTGATCATTATCCCCCATTGAGGCGTCACTATTGATTTTAATGATACCAGGCGGGGGGCGACACCAGAATTTCTTAGGGTCCAGAGTTTGATCATGTGAGCCATTGCTATGGTCTAGTGCGGGGTCTGCAGGCATTATTGAATCATTCCACTCTGTAATGAGGCGCTGTGCTTTCTCAATGACGATCTCAGCTGGTATCCATGCTCCTTCATGCCTCCATACGTTCCGCCGGTACCAGATCCACCAGGCGATCACTGCTAGCAGCTCAACATCTGTCTGCCTCAGACGTTCATAGCAAAGTCCGAGCCATATGAACGGGTCTGCAACAGCAATTTTGTCCACACGGGTCGATGTGGGGGCACGACGCCAGACTTCTTTTGCGTAGGGGCATCGCAAAATACAGTGAAGCGTATCTTCACATCCGTAGTTATAGCAGGGGCACAGCCGTAGGTGTGTTATCCCGCGACGGCCAAGGGCTTCCCCTGTTGGGAGCTTTTTACGGATCATTCGCCACAGGAAATGTTTTATCTTTGCTGGGAGCTTGATGTTCCAAATCTGTTTGTATAGGCAATTATTTGGTGTGCTTGAGGTTGTGACGCTACTCGAGGATCGGGCACTTTCTGCAATATAATAGCAAGATTTAACAGAGAAAGTACCTGAGGATGTTAGGCCCCAATATAACTTATCTGGAGGAAGCCGAAAGCTAACGTTAATCTTTAGGATCTTATTTACGTCCCCCTCCTGAAACACTTGGCGAAGGAGTGCCCTGTTCCAGCAACCGTTTTCCTGATCAATGAGTTCGTGCACCAATATTGGCCGAGGTGTGACCAAAGAGAGTAGCGGACGGTGAGCATTCAGTGAGGGGACCCACAAGTCATTCCAGATATCGATGTTGTAGCCATTTCCCACCCGCCAGTATAGCCCTTTGCGGAAAATATTCCTTGCACTAAGTACACCACGCCAGAAATAGCTTGGCCCGGTATTCATCGGGGCGTCCAAGAAGTTATTAAGAGGGAAGTACTTTGCCTTGAGGACCTTAGTACACAGTGAGTCCGGATTGCACATGATTCGCCAACATTGCTTTGCCAGCATGGCTAAATTGAAGGATTTCATACTTCTGAAGCCAAGTCCTCCTTCGAATTTCGATTTACACGCAGTATCCCAAGCAATCCAATAGATTGGCTGTTTTTCTGCCTTCCCCCCCCCCCCCCCCCCACCAGAAGCGGCTAACTAAGCTTTGGATTTCCTGACAGAAGTAGTCAGGAAGCATAAAGCATGACATTACATAGGAAGGAATGGATTGAATTACCGATTTGATCAGCACCTCCCTGTCGCCAACTGATAGCTTACGCTCTTCCCACCCCTTCACCTTTCGGGTGATCCTTTCCTTAATTGCAGCAAATACTTCTTTCCGCGAGCTACCAATCACTGTCGGCAGCCCTAGATAGCGAGGAAATGCTCCTGTTTCACTGACATTTAGTAGGCTAGTTATCGCTGCCTTCCTCTCGTTATTAACCCCGCAACTAAAGAATAGTTCCGACTTGTCGAAGTTGATCATCTGACCTGATACTCGCTCATATTCGTCAAGGATGCCCTTGATTGCACCCATCTCGGAGACATTAGCCCTTCCAAAAATCAGTGAATCATCTGCGAAAAACAGATGCGAAATGCTAGTCCCATCACAACTAGCTTTTACCCCATGTATTTTCCCTTCCAATTCCGCTTTCCTGATGTTTGCTGAAAACGCTTCTGCACAGATAATAAACAGGTAGGGGGAGATAGGATCCCCTTGTCGTAAGCCTCTGGATGGCTTAATTAACCCTCTTGGTTGGCCATTAATCAGGTAAGATAGGGAAATCGTAGAGATACACATCATAATAAGTCTGATAAATTGTTGTGGGAATAGCATTCATTCAAGAACCTTCTGCAGAAAAATCCATTCTATGCGGTCATATGCTTTGCTCATATCCAATTTCAAGGCAAAATTCCCTCTATTGCTCTTGATCCGGGTTTTCATACTATGGAAGGCTTCAAAACCAATAATTGCATTATCTGTAATTACCCGGCCTGGGACGAAGGCTGATTGGGTATCATGGATCACACTGGATAGTACAGACTTTAATCCGTTTGCCAAGATTTTGGAGATAAGCTTATACAGAACATTACAGAGCGCAATGGGGAGGAGATCCCTCATAGAGGAGGGTTCTTTCACCTTAGGTATGAGGACTACCAGGGTATGGTTTAGATTATCTGGCATCTCTTTGGTTTCCAGTATATTCAACACAAGATCAACAACATCATCGCTAATGATAGTCCAGTATGTTTGAAAGAACAAGAAAGACATACCGTCAGGCCCGGGGGCCTTTGTGGGATTGATTTGTTTAATGGCCTCAGTGATTTCATCCCTGGTGTATTGTTGTGTCAGTGATTGATGTTGCTCCGTTGTCAGATGGCTATTTACTGCTTCGTTAAATTGCTCCATATTGTCAGGTCTGCAGCTTGTGAATAGTTCCTGAAAATACTGAGTCACTACATCTGCAATTGCCGCATCCCCTTCTACCCAGTTGCCGTCTTCGTTTTTTAACTGGCTGATCATGTTATTTCTACGCCGCGCTGATGCCTTCGTATGGAAGAAGGTCGTGTTGCGATCCCCCAGCTTCAGCCATTCAACCCGAGATCGCTGTTTCCACTTAGTTTCCTCAATATCCTGTAAGTTTTTGAGGGTTCTGGCGATGGCTTGTTCCTCATTGCAAAGGCGTGGATCTGCGCGCCTTTGGACGGCTTCGAGCTGCTGAAGTTGCTCATTAATTTTCTGTCTCAGACCCCCATACTGTTCGTGATTCCATCGCATCAATTCCATTGCAACATCCGCAATTTTATTCTGGACACTGCGCTGCCTGGGGTGTCGCTCGTTCCACTTTGTCCGGATTAATTCTTTGCACCTGCTGTCTGCCGCCCAGAAAGCCTCAAAGCGAAATTGTCTCTTTTGCCGGCAGCCTATGATTAGCCCCTTCGTGTCGAGCAGTAGAAGATTGTGATCCGACGCAAGACGCAGAAGAACTTTAACTAAAGTGCTTGGGAAGCTTGCAATCCATTCTGTTGTGGCTGTAAATCTATCTAGGCGTTCCCAAATGGCTTTTGATCCACCCCTGTTATTATGCCAAGTGTATTGAGAACCCGAGCTTTCAATGTCCACTAAATTGCAGAAGTCAATACAGTTTTGGAAGCTCTGCATCTCTGCATTATCCCGGATTAGCCCCCCTTTTTTCTCAAATGTCCACAAGATCTCATTAAAATCCCCATAGCATACTAGCGGGAGATTGTCTAGAGGTCCAAAGTGTTTAATCATCTCCCATGTGAGCTTTTTATTCTGCTTCTCCGGCCATCCATAAACTGCCAAGTTTCGCCAACTCATATCATTCACATGTAAAATAAAATAAATGCAATGGCTCGAGTAATTCAAGATCCGTAGATCTGCTTCTTTATTCCAACCTAATATCAATCCACCACTAAGCCCCACCGGGTCAACAAAAAATAAATTAAAATTGCTAAAACAATGATGAAATCTACTACATTCATTTTTCCTCACTCTCGTTTCCATGAGAAAAAAATACATCTGGGCAATTTTTGTGAATCACACGCTGTAGTGCACGGAACGTCCAAGCATTACCCATCCCTTGGACGTTCCAACTTAATATTTTCATAGTGTAGGGTGGGCCCGATGAACGGCTCCCACCCTCTGGTCACGTGCGATATTTTTGAGTTTCTTATGGTTCAGGGCCTTCTCTACCTCCATACTGTCATCTGCCTCGAGCCTCTTCCTCTTTTGTAGTTCTGCAGTCCTTGTGTCACAACTCGGTTCTTTCGCTACCTGGTTGATCTGTCTGGCTGCCTGTTTAAGCTTGAATTTTTTGTGCTTAGTCGGATGCGAAGTTGGTTCTTCCCCAGGCATTGGCGCCACAGTCATGTTCTCAGTATTTTGTCTGGTCGTCGATGAAGCTGTGTGCCCTCCCTCTCCCGCCCTCCTTCCCCCTTGCTCCATTCCTTCTGTATCATGCTCTCTCCCTCTACTGTCAGTTTCCACTCCCTCATCACCGCCAATACCTTCGATATTCATATCAGATCCCCCGGTGTCAGTGTCTTGCTCCCCGCCCTTCTGCATCGTTTTCAGGAATCGCATTCCCACCTCAGCGCTTCTCGTTGTACTGCCTTCTGCATCTTCCTCAAATAATTTTCGAGCAGATCCTGATCGGGACTTTGCATTCTCCTCCTTCCTGTATATGCTCTGGTTGTATTTTCTTTCATGGAAGCCGCAGTTATACATATGGACTTTAGATGGCGTAGCTCTCAAGCTCGGATCATAGGGACACACCTCAGTCTCTTTATTATCGTTAGCATTCTCGCAATCCTCGTGCACATGGCCAATTACCCCACATTGGTAGCAGAAGTTTGGTAGCTTCTCGTATTTGATCGAGATCCAAATAATCTCGTTTTTGGTATATTGCACCTTCATTCCTCTCAGTAGTGATTTGGGTATGTTTATTCGAACTCGGCCCCTTACATACTTTGCCGTCATCTCCATATTGTCTTCATCAATGTCCATAACTTCACCAATTCTTCCTGCCAGTTTTGTGATTATCCCGCTTGTTCTCCAGTCAAGCGGCACGTCAGTTAGCCGTATCCAGAAGTCACACAAGTTTAGGTTAACTTTCGAGAACTGGGAGATGCCTTCCATGTTTGCGAGTACCACTAAATGTCTGTCATAGTGCCACGGTGATTCAGCTAATACTTTCTCTTTGTCTTTGGATGATTGGAAGTCAATCACGAAAAGGCCGTCGCCACTCTCATTAATCTTGAAACCTTTTTGAGTTTTCCAAACAATGTTAAAAGCATTCGCCATGGCTCTGATGTTCGGTGGTTTGGAGGACAGTAATCGGCCGATTACTTTCTTGGTATTATCCACCGTCAAGCCCACCACCTCCTTCTCAATCGACACTGTCTCGTCTTCCTCATCAGTCAATCTGAATTTATTTCACTGTTTTTCTATTCCTTCCATCCTCACACTGCTCTCGGAACGCACACTTTCAGTGTCGGACTATCGCCGGTAAGAACGCACCAGAAACGGCCAGAATCCCTAGCTGCGATATGACGTCGCCGCAGGGCAGGTAAACCTCAAATTTACAAAATAGTTTGTTAGTAAAACCCTCTATTTATCCAATAATATTGTGTTTTGTAAAGTTTTGGATAATAAAAAATTACATTCGAAAATAAATATTTTGTAATGTTTGATTACAACACCGAAAAAGAGAATAAATTACGGGTGACTTTAAAAATGTAAAAAGGAATATATTAGTATTTCAAAAGTTTAGCAAAATATTTTATTCTTTTCGAAATGAGTAAAATAGAGTATCAAATACCCACAAATAGAGTATTTATTACATAATGCCCAAGATGAGCTTATGCAAACCGGTTCTAAAGGGACCAGTTTAAGATTTACAAAGAAACAGGATCAAAACGGATCGGTTTCAAAAATAAAAATTTAAAATGTATTTAAAGTTGAAACCAATCCCTCTAATACCTATTTCAAATTTAGGGTGACTGACATATATTTTCGAAACAAGGACCCGTTTGTTTTACCTACGGTTTGTTGTTGCTATTTGTTGTTAGAGTTTGTTGTTTGCTGTCGCTATTTGCGGTTCGCTGTTACAGTTTGTTGTGTGCTGTTGGAAAAAGTTGCTTTTCTAATAAGCTGAGATTCTCTGCTTTTGTAAAAGGCTGATTTTCAGGTATGAAAGGCAAATAGGAGATCACTAACCAAACACCTAATGTTGTTTTTCAAATTTAAAAGGCAAACATGAGTTCACTAACCAAACACCTAAAACTCTCCTTTTTGAAATGAAAAGACAAAAAGAAGCATGAAAAGGAGCCACCAAATGGGCTCTAAGAGCGATTCTAATAAATTAGTCACACTTTAAACTCTCTAATTAACTTTTATGAGACATTTTAGTTTGATCTTCTCTTAATTAATTTTTGGCGTACATTATTATTCAAACTTGAGATCTCTAATTTAAAGGATTTAAAACCGTTAATCACATAGACAAATTGTTTTTCTAATAGAACCAACATATAAACTTGGTTTCTTAATTTGTATTCAACGTTACAGATTTAGTTTTAATAAATATAAATATCTATATATTAAAAAAAACAAAGAGTTATAAGATTCGGCACAACAAGGAAATCAATACAAAAATTTATTTTAATTTTCTCTTCTTTCTTCTATTCCATTCCATTTGTTTTCTTCTAATATTTTTTGTTGTAAAAGATTTATGTTTTATAAAATGGAGAATAGATTATTAAATTGAGTGACAAGTATGTCATCCATTATACTTGTCAATAGAGGATGACAATTTATTGATACTTGTCATCCATTATTACATCAACCTACTACTATTTTATTTTTCTGATAACCATTCTTTTATACCTTACACATTTATAAAAAAAACAAATATGTGCCGAGACAGAGAATATGGATTAATTTCAAGTATATACAAACAAACAAATAAAAAATAAAATAAATAAATAAATGCCTGACAGTTTAAAAGTGGAATTAATAGCTCTTTGCCATTCTGAGGGAAACAAAATGTTCTATACTAAGAAAGGGGTAAATGAAGTTCTAGACAGAATTTGGTAACACCAACATGTGTACATTTATCGTGTCAATTTTATATAGGTAAAAATGTGCTAAATTTATTATAATTTTTGAGTTTAGAGAGTCAGAAGATTAGTCAATAAATACAAGAGGTTAAGTGGTGAAACTCTTAGCTTATCGGTTGAAAGATTATCTATGATCCTAGAGGTTATGAGTTCGAATCACATGGAGTGGAGGGTTAATATAAGTGTATTGTGCACAACTTTTAAAAAAAATACAGGAGGTTAAGTAACAAATGATAAATTCAGGAGATTGAAGATGTATTAAACCTAATCGAAATTATGATAATTCATTTTAGGAATTAAGTGTTTATCTGATTCTTACTTTTGTACAAAAAAAAATTGTGTATTTGACATCAAACGATATATAGAGCGTTTAATTAGAATTAGAAAATAGTTACGATTAATTGTTTTTGAAAGAAAATCAGCTACCATTCTTTTTTTAAAGAAAATGTTGGGGTTAATTTATTAGAAGCTAATTTGGAGTTTTGGAATAAGTTTGTATCGATTAATAAGTTGTTGAATTGATTTGGAGTAAAAGTGTAATTTACCTTTGAATTTAAGTGATTGATTAGGGATGGCAACGGGTAGGGTATCCGCGGGTAGTGCCAATCTCAAACCCTTATCCGTTTATTTTTTAACTACTCGTACCCGTCCCATTACCCTAATGGGTATATTTTTGCATCACATACCCTTCTCATTTAATTCGCGGGTACCCAGGGATACCCTTACCCGTTAAGAATCAATAAATAAAATAAAAAATATTACAAATTTAACAAAGTATAAATTTAATAAATCATTTATCTAAAAATTGAACAAATTGAACCTTAATCAATAAGAATAAGTAGCTTAGTGGTATCACTCAATGATTGAAAAACAAAAGGTTGGGGTTTAAAATCTCAAATATTACATCTAAAAAACAATAAATTTTTTAATATATAAAAGAGTTATGACGGGTAACGGGTATCCTGGGAGGTATTCTCATACCCGTCCCATTACCCTAACGGGTAATTATTTTGATCCCATACCCTTCTCATACCTTTTTATACAGGATATGGGTAGTCCCATAAGGATCGGGTAGTGCCGGATACCCACGGGTACACTACCCGTTACCATCTCTATTGATGTAGTATAAAGAATGAGAAAATGATGCTCCGGTTTTATTTTTGTGTTTTTAACAATTTTTTACGTTTTTTTTTGTGTGTTTTCACGTTTTTGTGTTTTTTATATTTTTTTTAGGTTTTCGTGTTTTTAACGTTTTTAATATTTTCGTGTTTTCCACATCTTTTCACGTTTTTTGTGTTTTCGTGTTCTTTTACATTTTCTTATTTTCATGGTTTTTTTTACATTTTTTCCTATTTTTGCGTTTTATATATACAATTGAAAATAAAAAAATACAGAAAATATTTTCCAATGTTGGTTCCAAACGCAGGAAAATATTTTATTTTCCTGCACAATATTTTCCCTACATAAAATTTTCCAGAACATAATATTTTCCCCTAAACAAACGGGGTCTGGGTTTCTAACCTTCTAAACTTGTAAATTAAATCTTCAAAATATATTAAAATTGTCAATCGAATCCCTCCAATCAATTAAAACAAAATTTTGACATTGATATCATGCAAAATGACATCACGCTGATGACGTCGTTCTCGCCCTCCCTATAGTTACAAAAAACGTGCGTAAGACAGGAGCCCAAATACAATGATCGGAGCTCCGACCTCTAATTACAAGGAAATCTTCTAGAATTCTACGAGATAAAGGATTCCTCCTAGAATGCGGAATCCTTAAAAGATACGAAATCCTAAGCTCATAAGGACACCTAAAGAGGTGACAAACCTTAACCTAAAAACCTATCAATAGACAGATATTGATACAAAATACGACATGTTAATTACTATCTCATAACTAGTCGATATCCTTCAATATCGTCCTAATCACAAACTGACTTAGATATTGGAGTGGATTTGTCGTACTCTGGCCTCATCCGACTTACGTTACTGTCTTGTAGGTTATCAACGACTTTAAATTACTAACGCGCTTTGAACACGTAAGCAGAATTAAATAACTAGTTATCAGACTTAATTATTTTAAATTTTTGATTTAGGTTATTGGCTCATTTTTTAATATAATTTTTTTTTAATTACAACTAACCGAAATAAAAAAAATTTATATATACGCATATAAGAAAAATATATTTAGTATAATGTATTAATTTTGGGTAAGATGAAAAGACGTTTTTCACTAAAATTAAACTCATAATCGAAGCTCAAAAAAATATTAAAATATATTTTTTTTGAACCTGAAAGTGAAACTTAAATAGATGATGGATTTGCATCCATATAAATAGTGTTCACAAGCCAGTCTGGCACAATAGTTGAAAAGAAATCGCTAGCATTGGAACAGGCAAGCCTAGCTACCAAATGAGCCGCACTGTTCGCTAAACGAGAAACAAAAGCTAATTTAAAAGATGGGGTGGATCTTAGCAGGACTCGACAATCTTCCAAAATCATACCAAATTCAGAAATGTCCTGCTTTTCAGAGTGAATAGCATCTACCACAGCCTTAGCATCAGATTCAAAAATAACAGCAGAATAACCCATATTAGCAATCCATAACAAACTCGTGCGGATTGCAAGAGCTTCAATGACACGTGGCGCCTTAATGCTTGGGATAAGACTGCTACTACAAAAGAGGAATGCTCCCCTTTCGTCCCTAATAACCGCTCCCATGCCGCTGCTCTCTAATTCGTTGAAAATGGCCCCGTCAATATTACATTTGATAAAGCCGGGGCTAGGCTTGTTCCATCTATGTTGAGGATTAGGTGAAAAGTGGTTACCTCGCATCTATGTGTCCTGTGTACGCGGGAGTGGCTGGGCGGCCGTCTGCGGGGCCGTCTGTATGTGCGTTGTTAGCGTGTGTCGATTGCCCAAAACTGGCGCCTTCTGTTGATAGGCTTTCCAATCCTGAACCACCTCCAAACTGATTCGCCACGCCGTGTCTGCCGGCCACCATCTCATGTGCCACAGGACTCTGTTTCTGTGGTCCCAGATTGCTTTGAGTGCACAGCAGATTCTAACTATTTCTTCCAGATTCAAGTTGCTCAAGGCTTGGAGAAGCCACTCGTCAAGGTATCTGTTATCCACTCTTGGCACAGGAACACCTGCAACACGCCAAATGTCACCTGCGAAACAACAATCAACAAATAAATGGTTATCCGTCTCTTCTTGCTCCACACATACTGGGCATTCAGTTGAAATGGGGACTCTTCTCTGGGCCAACCGAGCTCTAGTGGGTAAGCACTTTGAACACAGATGCCAAATAAACTGTTTCAGCTTAGGGGGAATCATCAGCTTCCACAACCTCTTCCAACCCTCTTGGGCTCTGCTAGCTTCTACTAGCCCCATACCTGACAAGTAGCCTGAGTGAACATTGTAGTGTCCATCCCTTGACCAATGCCAGATCCTCATATCTTCCCCTGCATTGTATGGCAAGATAATATCACTAATAGCCTGCACTTCCACTTCGCTAAAGCAGCCGTTTAGTCTCTGCATATCCCACCCTCTCCCATTTTCAAGGATCAAGTCTGCTACCAACAAATTTTCCATTCCAGGGACCAAAAAGGAATTTATGCAAAAACCCTCTAAATTAGGAACCCACTCATCCTCCCAAACTCTGATTGATCTACCATCTTCCACTCTCCATCTAACCCCTGTTTTCAATATACTAATGCCTTCCCATATGCTTCTCCAAACCATACTAGGATTAGTGCCTAATTTGGAGAGAAGTAAGTCCTCCCTAGGGTAATATTTAGCTTTGAACATTTGACTCACTAAAGTATTTGGGAATTTTAGTAATTTCCATCCCTGTTTACCTAACATTGCTAGGTTAAACACATGTAGATCCTTAAAACCCATCCCACCTGAATCTTTAGATCTACACAATTTACCCCAATCAAACCAATAAATGTTTCTTCTACCCTCAGGTTTCATACCCCACCAAAAAGAATTCATTAAATTTTGCAGCTCATCACAGGTGGATAAAGGTAAAAGGAACGTACTCATACAAAAGGTTGGCAAGGCTTGAGCCACAGACTTAAGAAGCACCTTTTTCCTAGCCTGGGACAGGAATTTGAGACCCCACGCACCAAACTTCTTTCGAAGCCTATCAATCAGGAAAGCGAAAATCCTGCGTTTGGAACGCCCAATAAGTGAAGGTAAACCCAGGTACCTGCCTGTGTCGAGAGGAGTGCACACCCCCAGTAATGCTTTGATCTGTAATCGCAAAGGTTCAGACACATTTAGACTGAAGAAAACCCCTGATTTGCTCAAGTTTACTGCCTGACCCGAAGCCACTTCATAATCAGACAGGATGTTCATGACCTTTCTAGTCTCATCGATAGTTGCCCCAAAGAACAAAAAGCTGTCATCAGCAAAAAAGAGGTGTGTTACTGTCGGTGCCCTTCTGCAGATCTTACACCCTGAAATAAGCCCTTCTTCTTCAGCCTTTCTGATAAGTTTAGATAAGACTTCAGCACACAGGATAAAAAGGTAGGGAGATAGGGGGTCCCCTTGCCTCAATCCTCTACTAGGGACAACTTGGTCAGAGCACTCCCCATTCACTGCCACCTTGTATTTCACAGTTGTTATGCATAGCATCATCCATCCAATCCAAGTTTCATGAAAACCCATTCTGCCCATAACTGCTTTGAGGAAATCCCAATCCACTCTATCATAGGCCTTGCTGATATCAATTTTTAAGGCAACCTGCCCATTCCTCCCTCTATTCAGTCTCTTCATATAATGTATGCTTTCAAAAGCCACCTGCACATTGTCAATTATAGACCTTCCAGGAACAAAAGCAGATTGAGTTTCACCAATAATCTTAAGGAGAACCCTTTTCAGACGATTAGCTAAGGCCTTAGCAATTATCTTGTAGATGACATTGCACAGGGCGATAGGGCGAAAATCCTTCAACCTTCTAGGATTGTCAACCTTTGGTATCAGAACAATTGTGGTATTGTTTATTCCAGTTGGAAATTCCCCCTCACTAAGCCACTTTGTGCAGGCTGCTCCCACATCTGCTCCCAATGTGTCCCAAAAGGCTTGAAAGAAGCCCGGATTTAGCCCATCAGGGCCAGGGGATTTGTTAGGACTCATAGAAAATAGAGATTGTTTAAACTCTTCCTGATGCACGTGTTAATTACCTGCACCGTGTCACCCCTACTCAAATTCGTAGCCGAGAAAACATCCTGAAAGTAGCTCTGTGCCAGGTCCAATAATTCGGCTTGGTTATCAATCACAACCCCATTCTCATCTGTCAAAGAGGTAATTGAATTCTGTTGACGTCTAGTTTTGACACTAGCATGGAAAAACTGTGTGTTTCTGTCCCCTTCTGTGAGCCAGAAAACCTTAGCCCTCTGCCTCCAATAACTCTCCTCAGCTTCCAGGGTATCATTAAGTTTTCTTTTGGCCAGGAAATAAGCGGCAATGGAGTCCCTGTTTCTACTACCATGAAATCTTTCCATTTGGGACCTCCATTTTCTAATTTGGCTTTTGAATTGCATATTGAAACTCTTTCCCCACACTGCCATTTTCTGCACACACTCCTCCAAATTTTCCTGAACTGGTTTGCCCCTCTGGCTTCTCCAGTGACCTCTAACCAGATTATTGAAATCCTGCTCTTTGAGCCAAACCTCCTCGAAATGAAATCTCCTTTCTCTACTTCTACTTCTCTCCCTTTCCAGATGGAGAAGGAGCGGAAGGTGGTCTGAATACCCAGTCATACAAGTTTTGAGGTAATGATTGTCAAAGCGATTCAGCCACTCAGCCGAAGCAAAACCCCTATCCAGTTTTTCTCTAACCCAGAGCTCGGATCCTCTACCTCTTTCCCAAGTAAAATGGTTACCGTTCAGAATCAGTTCGCTCAGACCACACTCCTCAATTGTTTTGGCAAACTCCTGCATTAAGGGGTTAGGGTATACCGCTCCACCCATATTTTCATCAGAATTCAGAATACAATTAAAATCTCCAATCACTACCCAGGGGACAGAATCATCCCTGGCTAATCTTCTCAGTAATTCCCACGACTCGACATGCCTGCTACGATCAGCAAACCTATAGAAGCCCACCAATCTCCAATCCCCCTGAGAAGAGTTAGTGATAATTGCCTCAATATGATGATCAGAAAAACTTTTGATCACCACCTGAGTCCCTGCTTTCCACAACAAAGCTAACCCTCCACTGCGGCCTCTTCTACTGACAGGGAATGCTCCCTCAAACTTTAATTGTTGTTTTAGCAAACCTACTCTCTGATCCTCTACTAGTGTTTCCATAAAAAATACAATGTTAGTGCATTGGGACGAAACGAGCTCCTTTAAGGAGCGAACTGCCCGGTGGTTTCCCAGGCCATGACAGTTCCAACTTAAGCAACTCATTCCCCCCTGCGGCCCTGTTCTTTAGGGCTCGCCGAACCAATATCTGTGGAACTCCCCTTATCCTTTCCAAGAACAGAGACTTCCCCCTCCTGCATATCCTCTTCCTCCCCCTCCTTTCCCTTCCCCTTATCCTCCCTTCTTCTCTTTCTAATATCATTTATTTCCATCTCAGTGTCTTCCCCCTTATCTCCCTCCTCCTCACCCCCTTTTTCCTTACCCTCATCATTCGCTAGAGGCTTAAAGAACGGCCCTGTGAAAGGACAGATCATGATTTCTCTCTCCCCATCTCCTACTTGCTTGGTCGTCCCCCTCACTCCCTTCCCTCCCCCTGTGTTAGTTATATCCCTCAAAGCTCCCGGTCCCCCTCCCCTTCCACTTCCCAAACCCCTCATCCCCCCTACCACACTTCTATCTATTAGCCATTTTGCCCCACTGTTATCTCCCCCTCTTCTTACTGGGGCTTTAAGCCATTCCCCCCACTCTCTCTGGATCTCACCCCCTGCATATTGAAAACTCTCTCACAGAAACGTTCTGTATGCCCCAGACAACCACAAACATAGCAGAAAATCCCTAGCCGCTCATATTTGAACGTAGCTAAAGCCCACACATTTCTAGTACTTCTTAGTTTTTTAAACCTTTTCAACGGACGGTCACTATTTAGACTAACTCTGATACGCATAAACTGTCTGTGGATACCAGAATTATTATTTATATCATACTCCTCAAAGGTCCCTAAGAAATTTCCCAGTTGTTTACCAACTATTTCCGACATAGTCCCCACTGGAAGCCCATAAATTTGCACCCAAATAGAGTAATTCAATAAATTCACATCATCTATATGCACACCCCAACTCCACACATTCATAATCAATATGTAATTATCAAATGACCACGGACCTCCAGCAATCACCCTATCCCTATCCATCGGATGGAAAAATTCAAAAGAGTAAAGGTTAGTGCTTACCTCTTGAATTTCGACCCCTCTCATTAGTTTCCATAGAACCGCCAACCTGTTTTTCATACTCAAGAAGTTGAGTGGTCTGTCCGCCACAAACCTTCCTAAGAATCGGAGCCCTATATCAAATACCACCACTGGAGCCGACGGTGTAATCAAGTCAAGATGACCTCCCTCATCTCCTTCTATTCTGAGCCTTTCCAATTCCCTTTCCATTTCTGATAGCACCCCGACAGCAACTGTCTCAATTAAAACCAACCCAGGGAGAATCCCCAATTTTTGAATTCCAGAAAACCCCAAAACTCCTCAAGAAAATCTCTGCCCCTGAGCCACGCAATCCGACTCAAGAAATCTCTACCCCTGAATGCAAACAATCCACAAACAAAAGTCCCAGAAATAGCAAACTCAAAATAACTAGGCAGATCAGAGAAGACTAAGCTAAAATTCCGAGCAAGAAACTTCAAGATAATCGATCCAGGAACTCAAGCAATCCACACAAGGAAATCCCAGGACACAAACAATCAATTAAAATATATTGATTAAAAAACCAAACCAAAAAAATGATATAATTAAAATAAAGTTTTATTCAAATTGTGGGAGAAATCTAACTGAGGACTTCAGCCTGCATTGAAGCTCCTTTTTGCTTTTTACTTCAAAAGGGAGAGTTTTAGGTGTTTGGTTAGTGACATCCTAAACGCCTTTTACATCTGAAAAGCAGCATTAGGTGTTTGGTTAGTGATCTTCTGTTTGCCTTTTACACCCGAAAATCAGCCTTTACAAAAGTAGAGAATCTCTACTTTTTGGAAAAACAGCTTTTTCCAACAGCAAACAGCAAATCGTAACAGCAACAGCAAATAGTAACAGGAAGCAACAAATAGTAGATAAAACAAACGGATTGTGATTTTATAATGTTAGGATTTATGAACTTCAGTTGTAGAACCAAAATCCCGAATGATTCCGGGTTCAAATATTTAACAACAAAATTTTAATAAAGTAAAAAAAAATCCAAAATATTTTAAAGTGTACTACTATGTAGAGAATGACAATTGAGTGCTGTGACTATATACAACTTCAAAGATAAATATAATTTCAAGGTTAAATACAATTACATTACATTCAACAATTAAAACAACCTCTTTTAAATACAAGTAGAATAGTTCTAGCCATTGCTTATCTTATAAAGAGATGGACTATCATTATCCAACAAAGATATGCTAATGCTATAACTGATTTACAATCATGAACCTAATTTCAAAAGTCAATGAAAGATCAATATGCAATTATGCTATAGTTTATAAATATGCTAGACCTTTCCATTCCATGTACCTATAATGTAAAGACATTGATAAAAGCAGTACAACCGTAACAAAAAAAAAAAAAAAACTCATCAAAGACACATAAAACTATATAATTGAGCATTCGATACGGATTGGGTAACAGTGATAATTTTCAATTATTAAAGATATTTTCAAGCTAAACTTGAAGGAGCCGTGAAATCCCAAAGATTCACGAATTAACCCCGTAGGAAATGAAAAATCATCATCCCTAACAATCTCTTAAAGAGAAATTAATATTTGATTGATAAAAAGTTAAGTCTGACAAAGAAAGAGATGAACTTATATCATCTCAAAATCTAAAAATGAAATTACAATAGAGGGTAAATACCTTCAACTAATTAGATAAAGCTTAAAGAGGTAAAATGTGGTAGAAGTAAAGGGGTGGAAAACTTCCCATCAAAAAAAAAAAGGTGGAAAACTTGTAAATAGAGTGGTGACATGAGTTGTAAAGGATCAACGAAATAAGAGCTTGATCAAAGATTTGACGGAGGGAGATTTCGAAACCATCAATGGAAAAACCCCAAGGGTTTTTAGTTTTGGGTTTCAACTTCAACTTCAAACTCATCTCGAGGGAGAAGGCAAAGCAACCCAATGGTGACAATCGAGGCAGAACCAATGGTGACAATCAAGGCAAAAGTTCGATACAAAAGAGGCAAGAAATGAAGCGAAGTTTGAACCGTCGACAGACAAGTCCAAGCTTACTTTGTGTCTCCTCCTCAACCATAGACGACAATGAGTAAATGTTGGCTACATAGTTGGTGTATCAACATCAATGCTTTAGTAAATCAAGTATTTGAATACTCGCAAATTCGCCTTTTCATTTGTGAATAATGATGGTAATATGATTTTCTTGATGTTTTGTGTCCATTATGAATGTTGGTAAGATTACAGTCAAGTACTTGACTACCAACATTCACACTTTTATATTACGAAAACCGTGGCATTCCTTTTTGTTCCTTTTACGAGGTGCAAATTTAAAAGCGAAAATCAAGGGCAAGACATTGAGAATGTGATCACACACAAACTGAAACAAATGTTGGCTAGTTCAAGCTTGTGAGGAATTTGTTGGCTCGTCGACATCAATGATCTTTGTCGATGTTCCAAACCTTTCCCCTGATCAATGGGGACGCTGATCCTCAGAGAGGGGAGCGTATATAAGGTGAAAATTGGTTCTATATGGACCCCCTTATGGTATATTATGGAAGTGTAGGATAGATTGAGATGGATTATGGAAGAAGAGTGGGACGAATGTCCCTTAATAGAGTAAGAAGACTTAGAGGAAGATCATTAGAATAAGAAGACTCAGAGGAAGATTCTTAGTATATAAGAGTACTCAGATGGAAATCCGAGTTGATAGGAAATAACTTTTTGAGATTTCAAAACATTTGAAAAATACTTTTGCTATTGTCAAAGAATGGAGTTTACAATTGCAGCGCAATAAAAGTTCTCCGGTCGAAAACATTCAAGTTGCAAATTACAGAAACAACAGAATGATGGTCGAAGTTGAACTTGTGACCAACGAACAACGTGAAAACTCAAGTAGAGTTCAAGTACAAGAGGAGATCAGTTGGAAACAAGAATGTCGATAACTTGGTGGAACCTCTGTAGCGTCCGAGTAGAAAGTGCATCTCTCACAAAGAGGAGACAAGCTCGATCAACGAGGATGTTGATCCTCTAAGTGGGAGAGTATGTAAGAGGGGAGTTTGGCTATAGGCAAACTCAACAATAAGCATTGGCAAAGCTACAAGAAGGCTTCGGTATGGAGTGGCGAATGAGACATATCAACGTATGCTGATGGAAGAGACATAGTTGGTATAAGGAACACTGTAGAGGACATGGACTACCCTGGCATTGGATCTCCGCAACCCTCTAGGCCAATAATCAGAAATGGCTTAAATGATTCACTTTCGTCCACTAAGAATAGGAGAGTCAGGTATATGTCCTTCGTGAAGGGAGACATATGTCTCTATAGAGGGAAACTTTATGGACATTATGGGATCGCTAATAGCCCATAGTGCGTGCCCATTCTAGAGTGAGGTTTAATCATAGAGAGACCCTCCAGGACAGAATACCAACATATGCATTGGCGAGACGCTTAAAGGGAATAAACCCTTCGGTAGGAATTGTCTAGTCAAGACTTTGGAAAAGTCGAGATGCCACACGGATTTTGGTTTGGCTCAGATCTAGCCTCTTGATACTTGATAATAAGCAAGTGCAGATATTATTATAAAGTTCTGGAGTTTTGTGTGAAAATAAAAATTGTAGAGTAAAAATTGTACACTTCATGGTAGTTAGTAATTAATTGTAGAAAAATAGACAAATGTATAAATAAGGCAAGTTGACTTTAGAAATGGTCTTAAAGCCATGTGATTATATGATTGGTAAACTAAAACTGTAGCAAAACTTATTTGTACAGCAAGGCATGTTCCCTGCAACCAAGAATTATTCACCCAAAAACAAATACTAGAAAGTTAAATAATTTAAGCACAATTTGCTAGAACCAAATGATAAAATATGTTATGTACATAGTTTATATTTTATATGGCATGTGGCTTAACATTTTTAAATAATTTTAAACAGTACTAAATGTATCTATAATATTCACATATGATGGCTTAAAATTTTGTTCACTAGTAAGATTAAAATAACAATTATTAATTAATTCCCATTAGTATTTGTATTACTTCATTACCATTATGGCTATTTTAATTTACTTAAAACAAACTACTATAACAACTAAGAATATTCTATTGTAATTTTTTATATATATTATTATTATGGGCCCATTTTAGAAGCTGTAACCCTAATTTTTATACAATTTTTTTAAAAATATTTAACTAATTCCTTTACTGGTTCAAAGGTACCAAATAATCAAAATCTTTGCAATAAACCGCTATATTATTGTTAGGGTAGTAAAGAATTACATGGTTTGACCTTTTCAAATAGTTTAAAAACTTATTATGATTATGATTGAAAAAAAATTGTGCAGTTTGTAAATCATATAGTCCATGACAAATTATTATTATTATAATGACTGTTTATCCATATAAAAGAGTAATTTGAAATGTTTGATTGAAAAAAAAAAATAATATGCTATTGTTATTGATTTTTAATTTTATTTTAATAGGTTACATTAATTACTATTAAATTCAAACGGAGAATAACTACGAGATATCAATATTTATTGTAATTGAAATAATTTTTTAATTAGAGACCCTTCTAAATAATTTTTTAATTAGAGACCCTTCTAAATAAAAAGTCTCTCAGATAATAGGCGAACGCCTAAACCGATTCTGATTATTATAATAATAATAAAAATAATAAATTATTATTTTTATAAATACTTGTGTACCATGCATAATAACAATTGAAATTAATTTCAGATATTAAAAGATTAATGTATCACCTTAAAATTTTTTTTTATCAAAAGTTACACCTTTTATTTCTTTTTATCTATCACTTTTAAGCCAAATTTAAATTTTATTTATTCATCTTTTTGGGACTTGTTAATAAAAAATATTTTTCTGTTTTGAAAATTAGCTCTCCCATTTTTCCTAATCCTAATAGTTCATACTTGGTGTTGGTTTCTCTTCCATTTTGTATAAAATAAAAATCCAAGTAGAGAACAGTGAAACAGAGGCCTGGACCTCTCAAAGAGTGAGTCAGTCTGAGGAGAGAGAGATAGTCTAGACCAGCTTTGTAGTCAAACCAATTATAGACTAACACGTGGTTGGACCTTTTATGTTACAATTAGAGGGTGCAGCTGTACGGTGCACCTGCACTTCTGCTATGCATTATGCCATTATACCTTGTGAATCGTGTTCCTCGGTTAGTACATTTTTTTCCGTTAATACTCCGTACGTACACCCTCCAGCCTGGCCTCCACTCCCGTTTCTCCTGGGCCGGATCTGCGCCCACGGATTTTTTTTTTTTTATCTTTGTTTGGCTTCTTTTTTTTTTTCCTTAAATAAAACATAGAGGATAAAAGAACTCATAAAAAAACATTACAAAATAACAAATTTAACCAAAAAAAACTTATTGTTTTTATTACTCGGTTGAGATATGAAATTAAGTCAACCATGAGTACTAATTGGGGTGAGATGGGTTGGATGCAATCCCGTAACAAGATTGAAGATAGCAATAGAAATGGAAGAAAGAATACTTACGAGGTTACATTATAAAATCGATAGGTTAGAGGTCTCTATAGTTCAACTGTTGTTGTTGCTGTTTACCGTTTATTGTTATTATTTAATTATTAGTGTTAAATAAAATTATAATTAATTATTTCATTAATACGTAAAATAATTAATATGGATTTGTTTTAAAATGAACAATGAGTCTAATTAAAACTTTAGGATAAATATATATTATTATATATAAAATTGAATAGCATGAACAATGTTTTAATTGAATTTTTATTCAATTGCTTCCAATTTTACCCCTATTAACTTATTTCCCTTTTTAGCCTTCCAAATCCCACTTCAATCAACTAATTCCTACTGATACCTTCGAGTATTTTTATCTTAAAGTTTCCAATTTTACCCTCCTATCACAATACTTATCTTGCTAATTTCTTTCATTTTGAGTACCCACCTAATCTAAAAGCACACCGTTTATCTTCCCTCTATTTTCACCTGCTTCATTTTTTTCAATCAACTTGCTTCATTTTTCTAATTCTCTTTTATGCTTTTTTTTTTCTTGTATGATATATATGTGCATATATATCATGGATTTTCTAATCAGAGACACAAATTTAAAAGAAAAAAAAGGAGATAAATATGAAAACTTCTAACAAACAAACAACAAAATTGCATGCATCATAAGAAATGGACTCATTTCATGAAAGAGCCTATTATACACAAATGTACGAGTACGATAAATGGAAATGATCAAATTGGTGAGAGCATCAAATTGCTAGTAAATAATTTAAATCTTGTGCGCGAAACAACACATGTTTTCATCATCTTTTTAAGTAATGAAAAGGGCATATGTTCATATCAATCTTAACGGTGAGAGCATCAAATCTCTCATACTTAATTTAACCATATAAGTAGGTAAAACCTTCCAACATAGTTAGTTACTTAGTTTGATGGTGAGAATATGCAATCAGGAACAACGTATAAAATCAAAATTGTGATTTTGGAAGCTACAAGAATAATTATTTACGTTCATTTTGAGGGTATTTAAGATAATAAAACTCAAATAACAGAGGTTTAGAAGAAATACCAGTATTTCGCTGCTTGTGGGAACAACAACTGATTCCTTATAAAAAGAAATCATCAGTTGTTTTTCATTTTTTTTTACCAAACAATCTAAATTTAGTAGTGAAATGCAAACAGCAGACGAAAATGAAGTAAACAAATATCCTATATATTAAATATATATACAGTAAAACATTCATAAATTAATACTAGATAAATTAATAATCTTTTTAAAATAATAATTTATTCTAGTCCTGATTTGGGCCGATTCATTAAATTAATATCGATAATTTAATATCTCTATAAATTAATAAATTTTCATGGTACCAACATTATTAATTTATAGAGATTTCGTTGTACTGCTTATATATAAAGACTGCTAGTTAGTCAGTTATAAAGGCTACTCGATGTATTAATTAACTTAATCCTATAAGAGCATTCCTAATTGTGGATGTGGCTAGAAATCTCATATAATGATTTCTAGCTGCATCCAATTATAGAGGCATCCTCATATAGTGGTTGGAGCAAATTATTCACTTTATGTGGTTCTATTTGTCATAAAAACATTCTTATACCCCCACACAACAAGTCCAAGCATGATAAGTCAATTTAAGAGCGAGGATCAACTTGGCTAAGGTTAAGCTTATACTTTCGCATCTCGTATGGCATTCTTTGCTTCCCTTTTAGCCTGTTTATATTTTTTTTAGTTCTCACCACTCCTGTATTTTTTCAATATTTTATATTCTCGCATACTCTTTATTGCTTGTCTTACTTCTATCCACCAAGATGTGTCCTTACCCGGTGGCATGCTATCTTTAGATTCCCCTAGAACTTCTTTCGATACTTCCCTTATACTATGCTCCATCTTAATCCATACCGAATCTATATCTAACTCCATATTACAAGTCCAAATATCTTTTGTGGCCATCTCATTCACAAATTTTTGTTGGTTCTCCCCTTCCAGTTTCCACCACTTAATCTTAGTCTCCACTTGTGGTATTCGTTTTCTTATACATCTCCTACTTTGAAAATCAAGCACCACTACTCTATGTTGGGTTGCCGTATTCTCACCAGGGATCACCTTACAATCAATACAACTCTTTCTTCAAGCACTCCTTACTAGGAAGAAATCAATTTGGCTCGCATTACCGCCACTCCGATAAGTCACTAAGTGGAAGGTTCTTTTCGTAAACCAAGTGTTCGTGATACTCAAGTCATACGCTAATACGAATTCGAGAGTAGCATTTCCTACTTCATTTCTATTTCCAAAACCAAAACCTCCACGAACACTCTCAAACTCATCTCGCCTAGAACCCACATGTCCATCAAGATTACCATCCAGTATCATCTTCTCATCCCTAGGAACCTGTTGCACCACTTCCTCCAAGTCCTCCCAAAAAGCTCGTCTTATAGAGGCATCTAATCCTATTTGTGGTGCATGTGCACTTATGACATTCACAACCCCATCTCCTATCACAAGCTTAATACTCATAATTCCATCACTCTTTCTTGACACCGCTACTACATCATCAATATACTCCCGATCAATAAGAATACCTACTCTATTTTTGCCATTGTACCAAAGCTTATAACCCCAATGAGCTATCTCTCTAGCCTTAGCTCCAACCCACTTGGTTTCTTGTAGGCACATTATATTTATTCTCATTCTCTTCATAACATCTACAATTTCAACTAATCTTCATGTCAAAGAGCCTATGTTCTGTTGGTCCATTGTACTATGAGAATAAGTTCCTGGGGGGAGGGGGTTAAAGGAACTATTTAAAATTTTAAGTATTAAGGCGGACTTGTTCTTATTTGTAAATTATATTTTCTCACACAAGTTAATAGCACAAGGATACCGAGTGCGATCAGAGGCAGCTTTAGTTGGTCAGCAACTAAAGTTATTTCTGATGTTGATCCAAGAAATAACACTTAGAAGTCTATTCCTTAACACAACACTTGATCAACCAACTCAGCAGGCTTAGGTTAAACGTTTTCTTAGCCAAAAATAAAAGCAAGAAGATATATGAGATAAGGGATAGAAAATGTTACTCAGCAGTTTATCCTGGTTCGGCCTCCTGCCTACATTCAGTCCCCAGAATTCCTTTTATGAGCTTTCATCCACTACTGAACTCTTTTGGATAGGGCACAAACCCTTTACAATAGTCAGCGAATAGTTACAGAGTACCGTCCTCTATATACCTACACTCATCACTATTCAACTCTGATTTCTAAATACCGAGCAACTCAGAGTCTCCTAGCTAGATTTAATGATTGATAATATTTTGTTCTAAAAGAAAGAACACTTAAATGATCTAATCTATTGTTTACACAAAAATAAGAGCTTGTGTAAAAATGTCTTTGCTTTGCTTTCAGATGGAACTTCAAGTATGAATTTGCTCAGAGCTTTCACGTGTGTTGAAGATCAAGTTCGAATGGAGAAAATGACAGGCCTTTTATAGTGACACTTTAAGGCATCAGTCATTTCGAATTTCGAAATAATTGTTTGAGGGAAATGGCTCTACTGTCCCTTTCATCCTCAAAGCGCAGTGCCATGGTCAATTATAACGAAGTCTTCTCTATCGTTGTATCTCTTGTTCAGCAGCGCTTCAGTTGCTTTACTCAGAGTGCTTCAGATGGTCTCACCATTTTTGGTAAAGATTCCAGGACAGCGCAACGACAACTCATTTGTTGCATCTGAATCCTTCCTCAACTGGTGAAGCTTTGTCTGCAAGTAAAGAAGTCAACTTGTGCTTTGTCTGCTTCCTCCTTTCGTCTTCCAAGTCAGCAGCTTCGTTGTGAAGTATTGGATTTACTTCTGGATCCTTCCTTCTGCTGGACTGAGTTGATCCAAAGGGTCTTTAATCCGTTTGACTTTCTTCTTTATTTTGTTTGGGCCTTGACTTGGCTTAAGGACTTGGGCCTTAACTTTTAATTTCTTTTGCAATTATAATTCAATTAATCCAAAACACTCAACAAACACATTAATAACAATAAATCAAAGCTTTTAAATTTAATGTGTTGAGAATTTATCTTAGGGATTTTAATTCTAATTTGAATAGATTTTTCAAATCAAATTTAATGTGGAAATTGTGTTTCAACATGTTTCATGTCCCAAAACGTAACCTACTACCCCTACCCCTACCATAACCGTTACCTTGGACTAGCTTATTTACCCGCACGTGTCCATCATGCAGGAACCCTTGCACATTTGACACACCCCTGGGCACCGTGGTGGCACACCGCTTTGGGACGACGACCTAGCAACCCTTGCACATTTTTCACTACACCCGGGTCTATGAAGTGCAGCGTGTCGCTGAGTAGGGAACGCCCCCACGATATTCATATTTTGGTTCATGTCCATAAGATGTGGCTACGTTTTACACTGGTTGCCACAAACCTACCGCAACCCCCTGTTGAAACACCTTTCCACATAATTTTGATTTGACAAAATTGTTTAAGTATAATTGAAATACATATTCTAAACACATTAAGTTTAAATGCTTTGATTTATTCTACTAATGTGTTTGTTCAATGTTGAGTTAAATTATTTATAAGACACAAGAATTAAAAGGCCCAAGCCCAATACGGAAGTCAAGGCCCAAGTCAAACAACTCAGTACAACTCGGCCCGCGTTTGTTAAAACGTTGTCGCTTTGGACAAAACGCAACTCAGCAAGAGAAGGATCTAGAAGACCTTCGGGAACAACTTCAAGATGAAGCTGCTGAGTAGTCTCGACAAAGCATACAAGACAGCAGCTGGCAAATGAAAACTTCCAGACAAAGTATTTCTACTTTGGGTAAAGTTCAGACGACACAGTATGCTGTCCAGTTGACTTTACCATAAAAGGAGAGACAGTCTGCTGAGCTGACCGAGGACAGAAGATACACAATTCTGATTGGCCGAGAGCTCTGAGCAAGTCAGGATGACAACGACAGGTAGCCGTTTCCCTCCAACGGTTATTTCGAAATTCGAAATGACCGATGCCCAGACGTCTCTATAAATAGTGCCATCAGAAGCTTCATTCAACACAGAACTTGATCAAGCCATTACGCTGACCAAATTTCTACACAAGTTCTGCAAGCAAAGAAGCAAAGCAAATCTTACACTACAATTCTTATATCTGTGTAAAAGTCTAGAGTGATTATTTCAATCGTCTAAAGTGTCTTAGCAAATCTTTGTATAGGACAAAACACTTATCATTTCTAGAGATTAGAAAGGAGAGGCTGAGTACTCGGTTATAGTACTCAGCGAGAGATTAGGATTGAGTAGAGGTATAGAGGAAGGTACTCTTGTTATACTCAGTTGCTAATATTGTAAAAGGTTTGAGGCTCTACCTTTAAAGAGCTCAGTAGAGGATTCGAAATCTCGGAACGTGTTCCGGGGACAGGACGTAGGCTTAGAAGAAGCCGAACCTGGATAAATCTGCTGAGTAAAGTATTTCTTACCTTTAACTCCTTATATTTATTGCTTGCTTGAAATAACCAAAAACTGACCAAGTAAAGAGGTCAAGTTGAGTTGTGCGCGTTAAACGTCTGAGCTCAGGAATAGACTCTAAGTGTTATCTCCTGACTCAAGCTAAGAAACTGACCTAGTCACCAGTTGACTAGGCCAGTATCTTATTGTTTACTCAGCGCTGCTGTTAAAACCTTTTTCCTTAGAAAAAGAAGTCTGCCCTAATTGCGAAAAAGTTTAAATAGTTCCTAACCCCCCCCCCCCTTGGAACTATACTTGCAACTATACAAGGGACCAACAAGTGGTATCAGAGCTTAAAAGCTCACTATAAAAGGTCTAACAACCTTGAGCTGATCCCTACCATGGGCAAAAACAGCACTCGGTTTCTCCCTGGAAACCAAACAACTCAGATATTGCCTGAGGGGCTGTCCATTACTAGGCCTCCCCTATTCTTCGGGTCAAACTATACCTTCTGGAAGAATAGGATGAAAAATTTCATTCAGGCTACAAACATGAGTGCCTGGCTATCTATAGTCCAAGGCCCATTTGTACCTGTCGAAGTTGTGGCTGGCCAAACAGTTGTAAAAGCTGAGGCCAAATGGATAGAGGATGATCTTAAGAAGCTCCAAAACCATGCTTCGGCTATCAATATGCTTCACTGTGCGCTCGATGCTGCAGAATATAATAAAATCTCAGGTTGTGAGTCGGCACAAGAGATCTGGAAAAAGCTGGAAGTCACCTACGAGGGAACAAATAAAGTAAAGGAGTCCAAGGTGAATCAGCAGATGAGACTGTACGAGCTGTTCGAGATGAACAATGATGAGGGCATTTCAGACATAAATGCAAGGTTCACCAACATCATTAATGAGCTTAAGAGACTTGGAAAAATCTTCACTGCGGAAGAACAAGTCAAAAAGATACTCAGGAGTCTTCCTAAAGATTGGCAAGCAAAGAAGACAGCAGTTGAGGAAGCTCAGGATTTAACCACCTACAAATATGACGAACTCATCGGTTCATTGCTGACCCATGAGATATCTATGAAGAACTTCGAGGTGAAGGAAAAATCTGAAGACAAGAAGCAGAAATCCCTTGTCATGAAAGCTGACTCCACTGACGGCAGCTCAACTGATGATGAGGAGATGGCTATGTTCACAAGGAAGATGAAAAGGCTATTCAGGAAAAATGACAAATACTCTAAGAAGCCTTACAGAAAGTTTGATAAGTATAAAGCTGACTCAAGCGACAGTAAATACAAAAAGGACAGCTCAAAGCCCATTACATGCTTTGAGTGCCATCAAACCGGCCATATTAAGTCAAGCTGCCCCACACTGAGGAAAGACAAGAAGAGTGGCAAAAAGGCAATGGTGGCTACATGGAGTGACAGTGATGAGTCTTCATCCACAGAAACTGAGGCCACCGAGTCAGTGAAGATATGCTTCATGGCTGACGAACTTGCTGAGCCATGCATATCTGAGCATGCTGACCTATCCGTCGCATCAGATGACGAGGACCAATCAAATGAGGTAATTAATCTTCCCCAGCTCAGAAACGATATGGTTAATGCCCTGAGTGATCTCTACACACTTGTCAATAAGTGTAACAAGAAAGTTAGAGCACTCAGCAGGCGCTGTAACGAAGTGGAAGAGGTCAAACTGAGTGACCTCAGATTCCTTCTTTAGGACAATACAACTCTGCATGATAATATGAAAATCATACATGAGTCTGTCTCTGAAGTCCAGTCAGTTTCAAAGAAACTGAGAAAGGACGTCACAACTATCCAGAACCAACTAAAGGTTCCAAATAAAAGAAACAGTGCTCTGAGAACTCAGTACCAAGGTACTCAGCAGAGATGGAATCCCCAGCGAAAAGTCCAGTGTGACTTTTATGGGAAGTTAGGACACGCCACTAAGGTGTGCTGGCACGCTCAGCACTGGGGTGCTGACAAGTCAGTGAAACATCCTAAACAGAAGGTCAGTTGTGACTTCTGTGGAAAGAATGTCCATACTGTCCATGTATGCCGCCATAAAATAAAATATGATGTTTTACCTGTTGCACCTAACAAGCAAGGATCCAAAAAGAATTGGGTACCTAAAAGTAACTAGTTACAATGCAGGTAAGCCTGAGATGTGCTGAGAAGTCAAAGATGTGGTATATTGACAGCGCATGCTCAAGACATACGACGGGTGATGAAACTCAGTTCATCACGTTTGAACGTAAACGAGGAGGAAGTGTAAGTTTTGGAGACAACAAGAAGGGAAAGATAGTAGGGTCAGGAATCATCGGAGGTAATCCTACTATTGAATCTGTCTCCCTAGTCAGCGGACTCAAATATAACTTACTCAGCGTAGCTCAGCTATGTGACAATGGGAGAAAAGTTATATTTGATGCTACTGGATGTAAAATATACGAGGGTAAAACAAATGAGTTAATCTTAACTGCCCCTCGCATAGATAATGTCTTTATGCTAGACTTAAAAAAAAGTTTTCAAAAACTGTGTGCTTAGTATCAAAGGAAGAGAATTCCTGGATATGGCACAGGAGACTTGGTCATGTAAGCATGGACCTCCTGGCCAAACTAGCAAGAAAGCAATTGGTTAAGGGACTGCCTGAACTTAAATTTGAAAAAGATCAATTATACCACGCTTGCCAAGCTGGAAAACAAACCAAACAATCTTTTCATAGCAAAAATATTGTCTCAACTAAGCGTCCGTTAGAGTTACTACACTTGGATCTCTTCGGTCCAGTCTAGCCGCTGAGTCTGGGTGGAAGAAGATTTTCCTTGGTCATTGTAGATGATTTCTCTCGGTATACGTGGGTCATCTTACTGACCAGCAAGGATGAAACCTTTGAGACATTTTCAAATTTGGTTAGAAAAATTGAAAATGGAAAAGACCTAAAATTAGCTCACATCCGTAGTGATAATGGTGGAGAATTCAAAAACCAAAAGTTTGTTGAATTCTGTGAAGCCAGCGGCATTGACCACAATTTTTCTGCTCCTAGAACACCTCAGCAAAATGGGGTTGTAGAAAGGAAGAACAGAACTCTGGTTGAAATAGCCAGGACAATGCTGGATGAGCATAGGCTTCCAAAGTATTTTTGGGGAGAGGCTGTTAACACAGCATGCTATATTCTTAATAGGGCTCTAGTTAGACCTATATTAAAGAAAACCCCCTATGAACTTTGGAAAGGACGAAAGCCCAATATTGGATACTTTCGTGCCTTTGGCTGTAGATGTTTTATCTTAAATACCAAAGATAGCTTAGCAAAGTTTTATTCAAAAGCTGATGAGGCTATCTTTTTAGGCTACTCAACAAACAACAAAGCATACAGAGTTTTTAATAAGCGAACTCAAGTTTTAGAAAAGTCAGTACATGTAGAGTTCGACGAAACTAACCCTGCAGGTAGATACCAGCCGCTGACCGAAGATGATCCACACTCAGTAACCACCGCTGACCAAGAACCAGCTACTGAGTCATTCACGAAAAGGTTGACCAAGAGTAAGAGTGAACCTAAGATTACTTTTACTGACCCATCTACTTCTGCAGAGATTGTTGAAACACAGACAGCACAAGACATGAATCTACCTAAAGAGATAAGGATCCCAATAGGGCACTCAGAGAGTGCGATCCTTGATTCTGCTGGGAATACCCTGATGATGAGGAATCAACTTAGGAAGTACCTCAGCAATGTTGCTTTCGTCTCAGTTCAAGAACCGAAGAATTTCGCTGAAGCTGAGTACGATGAATTCTGGATGAACGCAATGCAATAGGAGCTCGATCAATTCAGAAGAAACGATGTATGGGAGCTAGTGCCTCATCCAAAGAGTCAAAAGACCATTGGAACAAGATGGGTCTTCAGGAACAAGATGGATGAACAAGGAAATATAGTCAGGAACAAAGCAAGGCTTGTAGCTCAGGGCTACAGTCAGCAAGAAGGTATTGACTACGGTGAGACCTTTGCCCCAGTGGCAAGGCTAGAGGCAATTAGAATTCTATGTGCATATGCATCTTACATGAACTTTAAATTATTCCAAATGGATGTCAAAAGTGCATTTCTTAATGGAGTTATAAACGAGGAGGTTTATGTTAATCAACCTCCAGGTTTTGAGGACCATAAATTCCCTAACCACGTTTATAAACTCAAAAAGGCTCTGTACGGCCTCAAGCAAGCACCACGTGCTTGGTATGAGAGGCTGACCAGTTTCCTGCTGACTAGAAATTACGTCAGGGGCAAAGCTGATACAACCTTATTCATTAAGAGAAAGGGTAAAGATACCCTGCTGGCCCAAATTTATGTTGATGATATAATATTTGGTGCAACTAACGAATCAATGTGCAAGGAGTTTAGCAAACAAATGCAGACTGAGTTTGAAATGTCCATGATGGGAGAACTCAACTTCTTCCTCGGTCTTCAAATTAAACAAGGAAAGAATGGCATCTTCATCAGTCAAGCCAAATATGCCAAGGAGATATTAAAGAAATATGACTTGGAGAATTGCAAGCCAATATCCACTCCTATGGGCACTGACACTGTCCTCTGCACTGACGAGAATGGTAAGTCAGTAGACAGCAAATTATATCGAGGTATGATAGGCTCTCTACTTTACTTAACAGCCAGTAGACTGGACATTCAGTTTTCAGTATGCTACTGTGCTAGATATCAATCTAACCCTAAGGAATCTCATTACATTGCTGTAAAAAGAATCCTTAGATATTTGCAAAGCTCAGTGAACGCAGGTTTATGGTATCCCAATACTCATGATTTTACAGTCATCGGATACACTAACGCTGACTATGGACGGGATAAGATGGAACGTAAAAGCACCTCTGGAGGATGTCACTTCTTAGGAAGCTGTCTTGTATCCTGGTTCAGCAAAAAACAGGCGTCAGTAGCCTTGTCTACCACTGAAGCTGAGTACATTGCTGCTGGTCATTGTGTTGCTCAAGTCCTATAGATTAAGCAACAGCTTGAAGACTATGGTGTTCAAACGAAGACAATTGAAGTCAAATGTGACAACAAAAGTGCAATTGATCTTTCAAAGAACCCAATTCAACACAGCAGAATGAAGCATGTCAGCATCAGACATCACTTCATTAGAGACCATGTACTCAAAGGTGAGATCAAGCTGACCTTTGTCCCAACGGACGAACAACTTGCGGATATCTTCACGAAGCCACTGGCCCGTGAGCAGTTCAGCATACTGAGAGAAGCTATCGGTATGTTTAATCCTCTTCAGTAAATTCCTGTACTAAATGAATATGTATGCTGAGTGAATTATTATGCTGAATGATTGGTTTTGCTGAGTAACTCATAGAAATTGATTGAACATCAAATACTGAGTAAACTTGCACACTGAGTAAGTTAGTATAAACTTAAACTTAGAAATCATCCCATTAATGCAATATTGACCACTCAGAATATCAAACGCTTGGTATTCTAAACGCTGAGTGTTATATCCGTTAGAATCATTGCAAAAGCACGCGTATAGCCACATAGGATGACGTACGCGCCGAATGTGTCATAAATGCCAGGATTATTGTCGGTTCACAATCCCGAGGCAAAACTAACACATGGATTCGATAAGATCCATTTCTCACCTCTATAAATAATGGGTAATTCCCCATTTTTATTCTTTACGCTTATCGAATACTCTGGCAAAGAAATTCTTTCTCTCTAAAAATCCCTCTAAGCTTTCCCATCCTCAACAATGACTAAGGTTTCCTACAACATCTCCGGTGCTGACCACTCTAAGCCCAGCTCCGATGACACTTCCAGGCAAACCTCTGTGCAGGAACCTACCAAAGTCACCTCGCTAAGCAAAGGACAAGCTGGCCAAACCTTTGGTCAGGGAAAGCCTGTAAAAGTCAGGACCTACTCCAAGGTCTTTGAGAACGTCCGTGAATGGAAAGTTGAGCCCTCAAGATGGGTATCATAAAACTTCGTACAAAACGAACAACCCTTCTGCGAGTGGATTTCACAAAATGGCTGGACGGAGCTGTTTTCGGTTAGGGATGACACCTACCCTGACCTGGTAAGGGAGTTTTATCACAATCTCCGCGTTGCAAATGACAACACTGACTACCTGTGCACAGTGGTGAAAAAGAAAACCATCTTCATCAACCCTCTCTACTTAGGAAATCTGCTCAAGTTGAAAACTGAGGGAGCAAGGCTGAGAAGATCTGGAGATCAGGATGGCACTGGGTATGCACACAACTTCTGCAAACCTGAGGGCCACTCGGGAGAAGTCTCAGCTTCATCGATGGGTTAGCACCAGAAGATGGCTCATTATTTGCTGACCTACTTTATCTACCCAAAGATCAACTGCACTACATCAGCAACTAACTTCGAGCAATGCTTTATATGGCATATGCTGACGTACACTCCAATCAATATGCCAGTATTTCTCGTCGCTGGTTTCCTACGCAGCTCTGGTACGTTGAGGCTAGGATCGCTCATCACCAGAATCCTCATCGACCATAAAGTTGATCTCGAAGGTGAGGACAAGACTCTAGGATCTGAGATCACAGCGGCCTCGCTGAGAGCATTAAAATTTGGACAGCCTTTGAAGAAAGGTAAAGCTGCTGCTGCTGCTGGACAAGCTGAGGGAACTGCTAAGCCAAAGAAAGGGCGAAGGACTAAGGCCCCAGCTTCCCGCAAAAGAAAAACTGCTGAGACTCCTTCCAAAAATGTTGAGTCTCCAGCAAAAAGACAGAAGTCAGCTGGTAAGTCAGCTGAGAAACGAAGCAGGCAATGTGAGCCTGGAATTGAGGAAACTGTTGAGCAACCTCAGAAAAAGCAGAAGCCCTCTACACTGACTCCCCTCAACGCCATACCTATAGACTTTATTGTACCGGGTGACTCTCACTTCACCCAGTGTCAAGGTACAATAGCTGAGTCTGAAGAACATGAGGTACAACTGGATGATCATTTCATCTCACAAGTTGAGGAAGAACTTGATGGTGACAGTACCGAAGAAGAAGAAGAAGAAGAGGCCAGCGGTCAGGATGACGCTGAGGACTCTGAAGAGACAGCCCGTGAACATGAGACTGAGCAGGCCAATGCTGGGTTTGCTGCCGGAGATGAGCAAGTACTCGATCAACACAGTGTTGATCCAGTCCAAGAACAAGCTGACCAGCCTCATGATGAGCAACACGAATCTTCTCCTTCTCACTCAGGAGATCCTAGTCAAACTGTCACTCCACCTCGTAGAAGAAGAAAGTTGGTGAAGGCCAGTGAGAAGCCTGTCAGTGAAGATTTTGTGCCACCACCAACTCTTCCTGACTTTGTCATCTCAAAGCCAACTAAGGACCCCTCTACAGTCAAGCTGACATTTTTCAAACGCCAACAGCCCTCTACTGCTTCAGCGTCCTTAGAAAAGCAAGCCTCTGTTTCTTCTCAACAGGAACATGCCGACCAAAATGCTTCCGCCACCTCAACCAGTCAGGTTGAACCAATTACTGTGCATGCTATTTCTTCAAGCATGGTGATGACTCCAACCACTTCCACCCCCGTCAGCACAGACAGTATCCGTATTACTACTTCTCTCATTACCATTCCTGCCGATCAATCAACTATCCCAGAAACTCAAGTGCAGATTGGTACAACACTTCCAGTCACTGACCAGGTCACTCCTTTCACTCCTCTTCCTTCCGGTCACACTGATGTCCCTGAAGGCTCACAAAGCTATCTGAATACCACTGAGTCCGGCAAAAAGATCATTGACTCAGTGCAAGCATTGATCAGAGACCTTCAACAGTCCACTCCTGCTGCTGCTGGGTCTTCAACTTTTGAGACTACTCAGCTCTCCCAAGTCACTCAGCTTCTCAACGAAGTTAAGGGACTCAAGGACTTGCTGAATGTAATCATTACCTTCCAAGCACAGCAATCTAAGCAGGATTCAATCGCCAAACTGGCTGAGATCCAGCTGACAACCGTGCAGTACTTGACTTCCTTACAACAACAAATCCAGAACTTGTCAGCTGTGAACCCCGACCATGCCACTTCATCTGAAGTCAAGATGCTCTTTGCTCAGCTTCACACTGAGCAACTCAAGACCAACGAGCAAATGGTTTCTTACAATCACTGCTCAGTAGAGCAAATTGGTGAGGCTATTCGCTTGCTTAATCTGAATAAGCAAGAGATGGATACTGACGCAATGAAACAGAATGAGATTAAGTCTATCATACAACAAACCTTCAACCACATTCGTCATAACAATATTCAACGTCAGTATTACGACACCGCCCTCTTAAAGACCTTTCACCAAATCTTTGCTGGTCTTACTGAAGCTCTCATCTGGCAAGGCAAAGCTCAAGCGTTTAGCGTCAATATGCTCAGTGCTACTGAACTCAACATACCCGCAGAGGCATCAACTGATGGAGTTGCAATTTTTGACGGCGTCAATGAAAGCGCTGAGAAACTTAAGGAGCTGTCCCAAGAACTGACTCGAGCTGCCTTAATTGATGCCTTCAGACTTCCTCCTCTTGATGCTGACAAAATGGGGGAGAAAGCACAAGCAGCTAGAGCTCAGCATGAGCGAAGTCAGTCTCAACACAAGAAAAAGAAATAGATAGGCTAGCTCAGTATAGACTAAGTCAGATGTAATCTATATGCCTTATCTATAAGTTTTGTTGTGTAACCACTGACTACTATCAATATATCATATCTGCATCTTTTATTCCTATTCCTGAGTGATGATATATGTTAATATATGTTACTGTGTACTGAGTCATTACGTATCTTCAATTAAATCAGCTATGTTTTATACTTATAAATCTTATTGACTGAATCAAATGCTGATAACATGTTTTACATTGACTTATGTGCTTATAAAACATTGTCTGTTAAGAACTCATTGAACAACAAATTACTCAGCGCACTCTATATGATTATACCTTCCGCTTAATACTGAGTAAATAGAATATGTTTAATAAGCTGACCTATATCTGAAAAACTGACCTTAGACTTACTCGAATTAAACCTTTAAATGTTTAGAGTAAAACTAAGTCAGTAGCTCAACCCTTACAGGGGAGTTTGCTAAGTTGAAACGGGTCAACTATCATGGGGGAGCTCAAGATTGAGTTCTTCGCTGAATAGTTTTGCCAACATCAAAATGGGGGAGTTTGTTGAAACACCTTTCCACATAATTTTGATTTGACAAAATTGTTTAAGTATAATTGAAATACATATTCTAAACACACTAAGTTTAAATGCTTTGATTTATTCTACTAATGTGTTTGTTCAATGTTGAGTTAAATTATTTATAAGACACAAGAATTAAAAGGCCCAAGCCCAATACGGAAGTCAAGGCCCAAGTCAAACAACTCAGTACAACTCGGCCCACGTTTGTTAAAACGTTGTCGCTTTAGACAAAACGCAACTCAGCAAGAGAAGGATCTAGAAGACCTTCGGGAACAACTTCAAGATGAAGCTGCTGAGTAGTCTCGACAAAGCGTACAAGACAGCAGCTGGCAAATGAAAACTTCCAAACAAAGTATTTCTACTTTGGGTAAAGTTCAGACGACACAGTATGCTGTCCAGTTGACTTTACCATAAAAGGAGAGACAGTCTGCTGAGCTGACCGAGGACAGAAGATACACAATTCTGATTGGCCGAGAGCTCTGATCAAGTCAGGATGACAACGACAGGTAGCCATTTCCCTCCAACGGTTATTTCGAAATTCGAAATGACCGATGCCCAGACGTCTCTATAAATAGTGCCATCAGAAGCTTCATTCAACACAGAACTTGATCAAGCCATTACGCTGACCAAATTTCTACACAAGTTCTGCAAGCAAAGAAGCAAAGCAAATCTTACACTACAATTCTTATATCTGTGTAAAAGTCTAGAGTGATTATTTCAATCGTCTAAAGTGTCTTAGCAAATCTTTGTATAGGACAAAACACTTATCATTTCTAGAGATTAGAAAGGAGAGACTGAGTACTCGGTTATAGTACTCAGCGAGAGATTAGGATTGAGTAGAGGTATAGAGGAAGCTACTCTTGTTATACTCAGTTGCTAAGATTGTAAAAGGTTTGAGGCTCTACCTTTAAGAGCTCAGTAGAGGATTCGAAATCTCGGAACGTGTTCCGGGGACAGGGCGTAGGCTTAGAAGAAGCCGAACCTGGATAAATCTGCTGAGTAAAGTACTTCTTACCTTTAACTCCTTATATTTATTGCTTGCTTGAAATAACCAAAAACTGACCAAGTAAAGAGGTCAAGTTGAGTTGTGCGCGTTAAACGTCTGAGCTCAGGAATAGACTCTAAGTGCTATCTCCTAACTCAAGCTAAGAAACTGACCTAGTCACCAGTTGACTAAGCCAGTATCTTGCTGTTTACTCAGCGCTGCTGTTAAAACCTTTTTCCTTAGAAAAAGAAGTCTGTCCTAATTGCGAAAAAGTTTAAATAGTTCCTAACCCCCCCTTGGAACTATACTTGCAACTATACAAGGGACCAACACCCCCCTCCTTTGTCCGGACTTGGGACCGACTGTAAATGCCACCAAGTGACCATCACATACAGAGTTAGTTGTGAGTTTTCAATAAAAAAAATAGTAAAAGAAAAGTTACGAATTCGATATCTATAATCTATAATTTCCAAGAAAGCTCTCTTCCCACTATAGTCCTGTTTGGCAAATAGTTTTTAGCTGATTACCTTTTTTGTTAGCAGATTTGATTAGTTGATTGTGGAAATTTGTTTAGTAAAATTTAACTTATTGTTAACAGTTGTTTGGATAAATGACAAATAAGGACATGGAAAAACGTTTATTTGGGGTTAAATGATAGTAATTAGGGGTAAAAATGTCATTATAAAGAGATGGAGCAATAAACTAATTGAAAAAAGGTTAATTATAAAAAAGTACTCTGTGGTTTGGCCGATTTGCGATGTGGTACCTGTGGTATTTTTTTTACAAACACAACATTATGGTTGTCACCGTTACCAAAATCAAGGCAACGACCAAAATTATGTTAAATTGCTGATGTGGCATAGGGGTAATTTAGGAAATTAGAATTTTTAATTTTTTTTTAACTTTTTTCTTTCTCTCTCTTACTCCCTCTCTCTTCTGTATCGACTTCGTGTTCTTCTTCTTCTTCTTCTTCTTCTTCTTCTTCTTCTTCTTCTTCTTCTTCTTCTTCTTCTTCTTCTTCTTCTTCTCCTTTTCTTTTTCTTCCCCCTTTCTTCTTCTTTCTTTTCTTTTCTTCTTCTTTCTCTTTTCTTCTTCTTCTCCTTTCTTTTTTTTTAATTTCTGGAAATTTATAGAATTTCAGAATTCTAGAATTTTCTGGAATTCCAGAATTCCAGAATTCTGGAATTTACATCAAGGCCCGATGGTCTTGAATGGGTATTTTGTTGGTGGTTACATCAAGGCCCTTGTGAACCTGTATTTTATCAGAGTTGATGATTTCAGAAGGAAAACGTGAAGCTAGATGAATGGAGAGTCTAGTTTTACCACAGGTCCAATGATAACAATGATGTTGTCCTTGTGGCGAGGAGGAGGGGAGGTGTCCAAGGAAGTTTCCGGCATGCGGAGTAGAAGGAAAAGAAAAGAGGAGAAAAGGATTGGGAAGTGCAATGAGAGAAGGGGAGAGTCATAGGCAAAAGAGAGGAGAAGAAGAAAGCGAAAGAGAAAGAAAGAAGTAGTGAAATGGAAGAAGAAAAGAAAAGAGAAAATCGATACAGAAGAGGAGGAAGAAGAAGATAAAAGGAGGAGAGGGAGAGGGAGGGAAAGAAAAATCAACAAAAAATTGTTTCTGAAAATACCCCTGTGATTTAACAGTCAATCTTCCGTTTCCTTGATTTTGCTAACGGTGACAACCACAAGGTTGTGTTTGCAAAAAAAAAATAACACAGGTACCACATCGCAAATCGGCCAAACCACAAGGTATTTTTTTGTCATTAACCCTTGAAAAAACTTATAAAATGAGTTTTTTCAAAATTAACTTTATGGACATAATAAGCTCTTTCAATATTTCTTCAACAAACAACACTATTAGAGGTTTGACTAGTCAAAACATTTAAAGTGGTTCAAATCTCTAATTTTGTCTCAAAAAGCTCTTTACCAAACATGGTTTATGGCCCTGTTTGGTAAAGAGCGTTTTGGGATAAAAAGAGCGGTTTTGACAAACTTTAGCGGTTTGACCACTGAAACCGCTGATTGGAGTGTTTGGTGGAGAGAGGTTTGGGAGAGAGTTTTTGGATGAAAACGCTAATTTAGAAAAAGCTCATTTTAGGAGCCTTTTCAATTAGCGTTTTGCAATATTAAAATTAATGGACTTCTTTAACCCTAATTATTTTATATATATTTTTATGTATTAAAAAAATGTCCTTATTCGTATTTTTGCACAAACCGCTATTATCAATCAGCTAATTTTTACCAAACAGATCTACACAAATAGCTAGTCAAATCAGCTAATGTAATCAGCTAACAGCTAACAGCTAATGCAATCAGCTAACAGCTAATTCCCAAACAAGGCCTATATCTTATGTAAAAGAAAGAAAAAGAAATGTTGTGAAGTTTTTAAAACGCAAAAGTAAATTTGGAGAAAGTTGTAAGAGTAAGAAACTGCAAATCAATCAAATTCTCATGATTTGTTATGCAATTCAATTTTGTATTATGATTTAGGCTTAATATATCATTTGCTTCTTAAATTTATTTGAAAAGTTTGATTGACCCTTTAAACTTTTGAAGTGCCTCGATGACATCCTGAACTTATATAAAATATTCTGTTAGCCTTCTGAACTTGTGTAAAATATAATCAATTAGTCACTCGGTTACAAAGAAAGAAGTAATTTATTATGTAACATAAAAATTGCTTATACAAAAAATTTTAATTACAAGATGATCCATTTAAAGAGTGCTTACGAGTTTCGAATCGAGAAATCAGACGAATTAAAAAGAAATGCATATACTATTATGTAACAAAAATTTCATAATTTTCAGTATCAAGGCATGTATATGTTTATTTTTTATTTTTAGAATTTTCCCCAAATTTAATAAGATTAATATAAGAAATAGGAATAATAAGTGGCATATTACATGAGAGGTCCATAAGATAAAAGCGTAGAGGGAGGAAGAGGAGAGGAGTCGTGCTTCCTTCTATCTAAAGAGACTACTAATGCTATCAATATCATATGCCAATTATTGAGAGGAAGCAATTAATATATTTTAATTTATATTTATTGGTTTGTAGTGGCCAAACCGACTTAGCAAATGGAAGTTTTCTATAAGATTAATTGCAATTAGTGGCTAAGCTTAGCAATTAAGAAAATGAAATTGTAGACGTTAAGTAAATTAGCCGTTGGAGGAGATTGACTTGGTGAAGATGACCTCAATTTCAATCAGCCCCAATATTCAAAACCAACCCTTTCTTTTTTATTTTATTTTTGTGTGCATGTAGCCGTTGGTTGGGTGGCGAGCGGAGCAGTGTCGTCAGGTCAGGGGCCATTTTCATGACATTGACAACTTCCGATTCATCCAGTTTTGTGCATGCACTTTCACATTCTTGTTTACCTCATTTCCATCCACGCCATCACCCTTTTCATTCACACAATTTTCAAATCAAATATAACACGTCCTTATGTATCAAACGGTAACTTTATTTAAAGGAAAAGTTTCATATATGTACAAATATTTAATATATCATCAGCGTTACTTAACATGATTAATTTCTAAATCAATTTAGACATAGAATTAGCTGCTTTAGCTAATGTATGCGCACTATGACTCCAATGTCGCTTAATAAAACTGATATTATAGTTTTTTAAGAGCTTCATAATCACTAACAACGAAATCAAATCCGAAACCATTCTCGTAAGAGTATGAACCAAAAGCTGAAAGTCAGATTCCACAAAAATATCTATCCGGTCCTTATTTTTTAGAGGCTCCAAGGAACTGTTGAAAACCCTATTTTTAACGGCAACAAAATCACTATTAGAGCCTCAAACAATAAACCCGTAGCCAGGTGTATCAAATAAGCTAAAAATTGCAACATCAAGATTAAGCTTTAAACAATCAATAGAGGGTGGCTGCCAAATTGAAACAGCAAGATCTAAGTCATGTTACTTTTAGGGAGGTTTGAGCTTGTTTCCAACTCGAAAGGAAGACATTGGCATTTCTAAAAATGATGGAGGTTGTGTCGATTTTTCGACAAACCGGATAAATCCGATTAGTCCATAACACCTAGTAGAGCGTAGCAGCAAGGTCCAATTCCTCCTTGCGTTGAGATTGCACCAATTTTAAAAAGTCCTTAACGTTGAAAAAGTTTGCACTTTGATCCCTTAATGCATCAAAACACATAATTGACGAGTGGAAGCACAACCAACCAAGACATAGTAACCGTCCTCGATCCTTGCAGAGCAAGACTAGAATTTCTTCTTCCATTGAAATATGTTAGAACCAGAGAGATGATATCGTTGGAAGACACTCAGATGCTGCTCTCGAAATGAGATTTTTAACATTAAGAGGCACCATTTGACCCCAAATATTATTCTAGAGTTGCTAATATGCATTATTATCACGAATATTTGAGCTCATAAATAACCATTTGTATCCACTTTTAACAAAGAAATCTCCTTTCGCATCCCAAATCCAGGTCCAGGAATCATCTACTAGCCTCCTATTCAGAGGAATGTTTAGAATGAGCCTCCAATCACAACAAGAAATCAAGCCTGTCAAGATATCTTCATCCCAAAGACGACCATCAACTGAATGCATAACGACTACTGATTCGTTCTTTTAAATCCTTCTACAAGCTTGTTTTCACACAAGGATTGCTTGGTCTGAGAGCCAATGGTCATGCCATATTTTAATTGAATCTCCTTTCCTTACCAATTTCCGAGCTCTTAATTTGATAAGTCTTGGGCCGCCATAATGCTTTTCCATGTGTAACTCGAGTTGCCTTTAATATAGGCTTCTAAGAACGAAGAATCTAGGAAGTAACGAGTTTTATAAACCCTTATAAACAGGGAATTTGGATTATTAAGTTGTCTCCAACCTTGCTTAGCTTACAAAGCAAGGTTAAAAATATGCAACTTCTGAAACACAATCCCTCCAATCTTCATAGGAATACACAATTTATCCCATGATTTCCAACAAACTCATTTTCTATTACTCCCGTTCGTACCCTACTAGAAGAAATTCATCATTTTCTCTAGGTCTGTATAAAGTAATTTAGACAAAAGGAACATACTCATTGCATAGGGAGGGAAAGATTGGATTACCGATTTAATAAGCACCTCTTTACATTCTCTTGACAAGAATTTTGATTTTCAATTATTCATTTTAGACGATATTATATCGATAAGATAAGATAAACCCTCCACTTTGCCTCTCTCGATCAGAGATAAGAGATCCAAATATTTACCTTTCATAGAGTTCATACTGATGCCAAAGCTCGAATCCAAAGTGAAATATATACCACTTTAAGTAAGTTTAGAGGATCAATATCATCTTCTCCCACATCCTCCCATTCTCCTTAAAGACTGTCATCACATCATTCAACTGCAATGTGTAACCAACGACTTGAAAGATCTAGGCAATGGCTATTTTCCCCCCTCCGTTTTCTTTCTCAGATTCAATAGCTAACAGATCAATTGATTAAAATTGTTAATGTGGTCAAGAATGTTACCTCCTTCGTCCATTCCGAGTTTGTACAAATCCATCTCCAAACATAGCCGGTTAGCGAATGGCTTTAAAAAATAAGCGCTCTCCAACATCTTTCATATATCTTTAGGAGAAGACTCCTTCAACACATAAATTTTATCTAACAAGCAAGAGTTGACGTGATAGTGCTGATAACTTTCATTATATCGTACACGAGTCTTCATCTTTCATACCGCTAGACTTCTCATCTTCCAATATGATATCAAGACCCTCTGCACCAAATAGTCTTGAATACTTCTCTACCACATTGTGAAATTTCTCTTACGAGAGTAAAAAAAATACGAGGAGTCCCTGTGGCCACTTGAAATTTCCACTATAAAAGGTTTGCAATGTTTGGACGGACAAACTGTTAAAAAATCCTCTCACTCTCACAAATCAAAACTCAAGTTAAACCATCTCTAATTATCTAACATGAAACTGTGATCTTCTAACTAAAGCAAATTTATAATGGAAATACCCTTTGAGAATCCCACTTCTAGTGAGTGTGTGATTTAGAAAGTTATTCCAACACTCTCCATGACTATTGATTTGGTGACCTCCAACACTTTTATTTACTGATTTGATAAATTTCAAAATTAACATGAGACAGAAATGTTGCTCTTTCGAAATTTGTCAAATTAAAAAAATAAAGGTGTTAGAAACTCAAAATTGACATATAAAAAATATTATTTTATCACTCTATTGTTAATGACTCCAAATGCAAGAACGGCATCAAAACATCTATTACAAAACAATAGTTGTATTGAGAAAAATTAATATAAAAACTACCGTGTTTTTTTTTTCTCCATAGATTAAATTACTATCTTTTCATAATATTACACACATTATGAATATTAAATTAGATTAAAAAAATATGTATTTGATGTGTGAATTAAAAATTTAATATATACTATTATAATTTGATTTAGCATTCAATGTGTCAAATTGGATTAAAAATAAAATAGAACAGTGTCCTTATAATATATTTTTTCAAGAATAATTTTTTTGTTTAGAGAATGTAAATCAAAAGAAAATGACAATAAATAAGTTAAGATAAATTAGCATATTTATATAATTAACAATTATGTTAGAATTAACTAAGAAAGAAAAATTCCCAATCATTAATATACAAAATTAGTATGGCAATTAGCGTATTGAAAATGTGTAATTTTGATTTATTTAGAGTAATAGTTTGTTAGTGAATGCATAAAATAAAATAAAATAAAATGATCTTTTCCGCTGCTTTTGGGGAATCATATCATATCTATCCACCAAAAAGAGAAGCAAACTTGGAAATTAAGAGTTAAAAAGCACATTCCACTTACCAAAGAAACTTCTAAAGTTGACAATTAAGAATTTCTTTAGGATTTATCCAAATATATTAAGTTACAAACAAACTTTCATTAAAAAAAAAATAAACCTTTAATTTCTCAGTCATAAGTTTATTATTATAATTATGTGGCCCAATTAACTTAATTATTTTATTAGCATTATTATGTATGTAAAGGTGTTTAGTCACGAGATAAAAACACACACAAAATAAAATGATCTTCTGTATATGCATTAAAACCAGTTAATGGTTTAAATAAACCTTACTAGAAAGATAAAAATAACCCACATTTTGTACAATCTAAGAAAGTATTTAACAGTTTCATAAATAATCAGAACACTATCAATATGTTTTTGCAAATTGGTAATATCAGAAGATTTATTTTTGTATTTTTTTTCCAGCGTACAATCACATGTTTTGGTCAGTCTCAAATCTTTATAGTTTTGGAAATCAAATAAGATTTGGAATTACATATCTGTGGTTAGTGTAAAGCTTATTAAATAAGGTTTGAAATTGTATTATTTGATAAATATTAAATTTAAAGTTACATTATTTTATACGTGGAGGGTAAATCCACTCCCCTTGAATAACATAAGGTTAAATTTATATAGTATAAATTTTATCATTTATTACTATTAAAATAAAATATGTATTTATAGTTAGGTTAAACATATTAGAGTATCTCTAAAAGGCTTTTAGTTCACTATCTAAAATTAATATACGCAATTAACTCTTAGTTGACTAATACATATCATCTCCAACAATACTCATCATATTCACTGATTATTTAATATTTTACCGTTAAAATTATTAAGTATTGCTATATTTACAAATAGTGAGAGGAGAGAGACTCTATAATTATAAATTATCAATAAAAATTAAATAAAGGGCAGACTGCCAATGAGGGTTGGTCCGAGTGGTAAGATGTTGAACCTCTGCTTGAAAGGTTTGAGGTTCGATTCCCCACTTCGTCAAAATTTAGCCCTCGTTAGCATCTTTTTCTTCTCTATTATAAAATGTCTCTCTCCACTCTTAGTGGCTCTCTATTTTATTTTTTATTATTTATTAATAATTTCTTATAAAATGCTATATTAATGATAAAATAATAAGTAATGAGTGAATATGAGGAATATTATTAGAAATGATATGTATTATTCACTCTTAAATCATAAAATGTTAATTTTTTTATATTATTTTTAAAAAACGGACTAAAAATCTAATTCGTTTTTAATTTAAAAGCCCAACAAAGAAGTATCTTCATTGTGAGCTGGAAATAAGTTGGGTTAAGTTGTACTTTCATTTGGGCTTCTGATTCAAAGTTGAACTTTGTTTAGGCCATTAAACAGGCCTCCATAAATCGAGCTCTCTAGAACTTCATCTAACGGCCTTATATGCTAATATTTGTTTTTTTTAATAATCTTTTTAGAATTCTAAATGTACTTAATGTTTTTATTTTCAAAGTAATTTCTAAAACTATGGATGCACAAAATAATTGAAATCGCGAAATTAAACCAAAAATTAAGTTAACCAAAACCAATTGAATATATTGTATACTTTTCGATTTTGAAATTTCCGGTCAATAGTTTTTTTTTTTTTTTTGAGAAATATAGTTTAAGCTTTTAATTCTCAAAATTTAATGGATTCGATTAACCGATCAAAACCCTCTTTATATACCTCGTAAATATATATTTCTAGTAATTTTAATTTATACTATGATCTAATGTGATTTTTCTAACACAATGTGCATTATTAAGAACTTATTTATTCTAAAGAAAAGAAATTATTTAATTCTCCATAAAAAAATTTATTTAATACTGTTTTATAACAATAAAGAAAGCAAACAAAACAAAGCGGAATAGAAAGCTAAAATCACATCATGACGAGAAAAGAAATGCTAAAAGATAAGCGGTGAACCGTAGTATGATGAGTATATAGCTTTCACTCTTCTCAAGATTCTCATTTGGGCTTCCAATCCAGCCCAATTCAACAATCTCTTTTAGTTTTCAAGTCTAATAATATATTTCATATTTATTTTTATTTTGACATACATATAGTAATTTTTTTTAGTTTATCCGATTTTTCTCGGTTCAAGGATTCTTGGGCACCTTTTAGGTGGACCCTCTCCCAAATATACTATTTATAGGTAAAATTAGGGTTATAGGGTAAAAATAGGGAAAAGTAAATAAAGCAGAGGTTAAAAGGGTATTTTTCACTTAATATCACGGAAACTTAAATAAAGGAGGAATAGAAGCCGCTAGCACACGCCAGTGGATGAAGGACACGTGTCTGACGCGTGCTTTTGCCAACCTCTGATTTTGACGATTCTTGTTATGTTGGACTTGTTTCGACGATCTAGACATTTTTATGTTATCATAATCTATGGCGAACACGATCCCATTTAAGGTTATTGACCAATTTCATTCCGATCTTCACCCGAAATTTTACCAAGTAACAACTTCTTCGCCAGAGCTCCAAATTGAGCCAGAAAGAGTGTGTTATGACACTTTCGGGGGACATGACTTACTAAGATATCCTGAAACTCAATTCTGTTCTCTAAACAATTTGGTTTTGAATGGGAAAGGATTGACTTTGACTAGCAATTTTTTCAGTGATCCATTTTCTATAGTATTTTCTAGACATCCTTCAAAGGCTGTCATTATAGGACTTCGACTCAAGTATTTACAGAAGCATATGAGTATGGACTATGATGTAAGATATGTATCCTAAAAGAACGAAGCAACAGTCGAGTCCTAAAGAGTTCCCGATCAATGAGAATACAAACACCATCGATAGAGGGAACCTTGGGAGGTTTGAAATGCCTAGTGAATCTCATCTTTAGTGTTTAAGTGAGTTCTGAGTCGTTAGGCCATTTTACAAAAGTCATTGTCGAGTTTGTCTGTCCCGCCAAGTCAGTCCGACCGCTTTGGGGGAATCAGCTTTCCCTTCCGATAAAGAAATAAAGAGAAAGAGAGAGAACGTCTTAAAAATTCTAAAGAGAGAAATTTCCTAACTCTCTCTACGGTTAAAGTATGGTAAGTATGTCACGAGTTTGATACGGATTAATTCGGGACGTGTTAGTTTTAATCGTAAACTAACAAAGATGTTCTTCTCTAGCTAAACTAGAAGGAGTGCATCCCAAGTTTCATGGACTAAATCCATAGGAATATGAAATCCCCATTGTTGAAGGATAAACCTTAACAAAGCTTCTTGAAGAAGAATTATATTTGATTGATAAAAAGTTAAGCGATTACAATGAAAGAGATGAATTTATATCATCTAAAACCTAAATGCTAAATTACATAAAAGGGTAAAGAGCATAGCTAATCAAAATAATAATATAGGGGTAAATTAGGTTAAATAATAAGGGGTGGCATGAGTGTAAATATAGGAGTGGTAGAGTTGTAATTAGGGAGTGGCAAAGGTGTGAATAATGAGTGGCAGGATTATAAATAAGGAGGAGCTGGAGTAAGGAGCAAGTTCCTGAAAAGTGAAAATACGCGGGACGTGCCCAAATCTACGCGGGGCGTGGCTTGGCTGATGAGCCTTTCTCTGGATCAGTAGCCATTTTACGCGGGACGTGCTCATATCTACGCAGGGCGTGCCCAGATCTACACGGGGCATGTCCAGATATACGCGGGACGTAGATTGACTGTTGGACTTCCTCCGGATCATTTCTTCTTATACCTGGAGCGTGTTTTAACTCTACGCGGAGCGTGCCTGATCCAAGCCCCGCGTGGATGACCTCATGGACTTCTCTTTGGATCAAACCCTCAAATACGCGGAGCGTGTAATAACCCACGCGGAGCGTGCCCCACATGTGTGGCACAGTTTGGCCTCCTTGCTCGCTTGTTGCTCGTGCTAGATTCTTCCTCCGACTTCCCTCATCCGGACCCGATCCTAAGGAAAGATGCCCCGCATCAGAGTTAACCAAATATATATAGGAAATATATTTCACAGTCTATTTGATAAGAATTAAATTGAAATTAAGATAAATTGGAGCGAAGTTGAACAATGATATTTTATGGTACAAAAAGTTAAATAGTAGACATGATTACGGATGGCAATAGGTAGGGTACCCGCGGGTAGCGTCAATCCTAAATTCAAACCTTTACCCGCTTAGTTTTTAATTACTGTACCCGTCTCATTACCCTAACAGGTATAATTTTTGCATCTCATACCCGTCCTATTTAATTCACGGATACCCTTACCCGTTAAGAATCAAATACATAAAATAAAAAATATTACAAATTAAACAAAGTATAAATTTAATAAATCATCCATCTAAAAATTGAACAAATTGAACCTTAATTAATAAAAATAAAAGTAGATTAATGGTATTACTCAATAGTTATAAAACAAAAGGTTGTGGTTTGAATCCCACATCTTACATCTAAAAAATAATAATATTTTTTAATATATAAAATATTTATGACGAGTATCGGGTAACCTGGGGGTATTCCCATACCCGTCACGAGTAATGATTTTGATCACATGCCCGTCCCATGCCCTCTCATACAAGGTACAAATAGTCCCATTAGAATCGGACAGTGCCGGATATCCATTTCCATCCCTAGAAATTATATGTTCCCTAGAAAATCACGAATAATGGAACACGACTTGTATATTTCAGAAAATCAGGATATATTCGGATCGTTTCAACAGACTTTCTACAATATGCAGTATAATTTTTGTCCTCCTCTAAAGCAATCCAGGAGGTGTTATTTATAACGTCATGGGGTAAAAATAAGGAAAAAGTTAATAAAGCAGGGGGGTTAAAATGATAGTTTTCACTTAATATTATGGAAACCTAAATAAAAGGATGAACAGGAGCCGCAAACACACGCCAGTGGATGCAGGACTCGTGTGTGAGGCATGCTTTTGTCTTTGTCGACCTCCGATTTTGATGATTCTTGTCCCGTTGGACTTGATTCGACGATCAAATATTTTTTTTTTGTGTTATCACGACTTATGGCTAAAAATGGCTCTATCTAAGTTTATTGACCAATTTTATTCTGATTTTCACCCAAAATTTCACCAAGTCACAGCTTCTTCATCAGACCTCCAATTTGAGTCAAGAAGAATATGTTATGACACTTTAGGGGACATGACTCACTAAGATATCCTAAAACTCAATTTCATTCTCTAAACAATTTGGTTTTGAGTGAGAAATGGTTGACTTTGTCTCTAATGATTTTTTCCGTGACCAATTTCCGATAGTATTTTCGAAACATCCTTCAGGTTTTTATTTTAGGACTCCGACTCTAGTGTCTGCAGAAGCCTGTCGGTGCGAATTTTCAGTCCTATGATGTAAGATATGTATCCTGCATGAATAAAGCAACAGTCGAGTTCTGAAGAGTGCCTGATCAATGAGAATGTGTACGTCATTGATAGAGAGAGCCTCGTGAGGTTTGAAATGCCTAGTAAATCTTATCTTCTTAGTGTTTAAGTGGGTTGTGAGTCGTTAGGCCATTTTACAAAAGTCATTGTCAAGTTTATCTGCCCGCCAAGTCAATCCGACCTCTTTGGGGGAGTCAACTTTCCCTCCCGACAAAAGAATAAAGAGAAAGAGAGAGTTAAAAAAAGAGAGAGAGTTTAAAAATTCTAGATACGGTTAAAGTATGGTAAGTAGTATATCACTAGAATTAACCAAAATTAATAAGATATATTTTCTAAAATAATAGGATTAAAGTATGGTAATTATGTCAGAGTCATAAATTGAGTTTTTTTCACTTTAATTTTCCAAATTTCATATTTCAAACATAGTGTAAAAACACGAAGTTTTAAAAAGAGTAAATTGTTATCAAGCATAATTAATAATTTCACGTGTTTAATAACACCACACTAGTTATAGAAAAGATAAACAAATTATTACCAAATGTGTTCAGTCCATTAAATTCTATAGTTAATTTAAAAAGCCATAATTAGTGGTTAAAATATTGATTTTTTTTTTCAAATTTGAAACACTAATTATTACAGATTCATGTAATCAAACAGACCTAGCTTGATAGGAGTTGTTTTGGATTAATGCACCAAATGGTCTTAATTAAGGAATTTTGACCTAATTAGGGTATTAAAGATTACTCATTATTCACATAACAATTTCAAAATAATATTAGGAAATGGAACAAAAATCACTACAATATTAGCTATAATTTTAATTTTTTGCACTAATTCATGTAAATTATCAAATTTCTTTCCTTTTTTTTCCCCTTGAGATTTCTTTCCTTCTTTTGTAAGATACTGTATTTATTTTACCCCTTGATATAAACCCTAACCCTAATCCCATTTTTCTTCTAATCTCTTGAAACTTTATTTTCTTTTCTTTTCGTTTCTATGGAATCAAACAGAGGAGATTCATCTATCATATTGGCTGCTTCAGATAATATGAAGATGATCACGAGTAAAAATAAGGAGGAGAACCTTGCTACTCACGAGCCCAAAATTCATGGATCGAGTTCTCAGGGTTTCCTTGATTTGGAGGACTTGATTCCCCGATCGAAGCTAGAGCTCAATCTGTTTAGCCCCATGGATAATGATCTGTCTCATGCTAATCAGTTCATACACAATGAAACTCAAGTGCGTGGGAAGGAAAAGATTGACCGGATTAGGGTTTTCTCTTGCAAGTTTTGCAAGAGAGAATTCTCCAAATCTCAAGCGCTCGGTGGTCATCAAAATGCGCATAAACAAGAACGCGATCTAAAGAAAAGGCGACAAGGTATGGATTTAGATCCTTTCGGTGAGTACCATCAATATTACCCTTATGTTGGTTTATCAGATCATCTTTATCGTGGATCACTTAATAGATCATTAGGGGTAAAGATGGAATCTTTAATTCATAAAAGTTCATATCATCAGTTTCTTATGTCACCGAAAGGTTTGTTTCGCCATGGAGGGTTCTCGAGGCAAAGGATGGTGAGTTTTTCACCTGATAGGGCTATTGATGAGGGAGGATTTGGTGTTCATGGATTAAAATCTTCACTGTTAGAAGAAAATAAAAGTTCTATATTTCATAATCTGCCGAGTTCTTCATCTGTCGGAATAAATCAACAATCTGCATTTACTCTACAAGTGTCTTCCAGTGCACAAGTTGATATGTCGGGAATTGATTTATCTCTTAAACTTTAATTATGTATTTCTTTTGTTGCATTTAGTTTTTTTTGTTGGAGTTCTTCATCTTTCTATTGCTATTAATTTAGGATTTCGTTTTGGCTTTATTTTGTAATTTGATTCTCTTTTATGTTCAACTTGTTTTTATCCGTTTTCTTTATTAATTTTTGGTATTATCGTCAGATAAATGGTAATAATTAGCTACTATAAACACCAATTTAATTAAATATAGTATATTCTGATATAAATTATATAATTATGAGGAAATTTGAGGTTGAAAGTGCAATTATTAAAGAATTAAATCAATATTTTTTTTCATGGAATATATTTTTATTTATTTAATTGAAAATATATGTAAAAAATTAAACTACAATCAAAACTATCGTTTCTATATAATCCAATGGTGAAAACCACACCAAGTAACGGTACTTTGTAAAAAACAAAGTAACCATAGCGAACACCATTAGTTACTAATTCAAAAAATTTATTTTCTTTTTAAATTTCCAACTTATGGTTTGCTGGATATTTCCTTTTCAGTACAGTTATATTTAAAATCAATGTTTTATCAATTATATATATATAAAAAAATCAATGTTTTATCAAGTAGTAACTAATCGATTTTGTTTTGAGATGAATTGGAACCACAATTGCCATTAATTTGAATATCTGGATCTAATAGCGATCTAAAATAGGAAGAGACAAAAAAAAAAATATATATATAAGTTACAATTATTAAGATTTCCTTAACATATATGATACATATGGAAGGTTTTTATATCTTTATTTTTTTTAAAGATAATGTGTAAAAATATCACCAGTATTGACGGCCAGGAGCAATTTTACTCCTGACGTCTGAAATGGTGCAATGTTATTCCTAATGTTGGTTGTAAAGAGCAAATTTATCTATAATGTTAGCAAGTTATGTTAATTTGAGAAATAATTCATCAATTCTCAATCATGAATTATGTCATCTACACTTCACATATACGTCATTTTATCACCTATTAGTAACAGATCACACCCATATGAATATATGTGAATTAAACAAAAGTATACGGTATTTTGTACGAGTTTAACAAAAAAAATCTAAATATTATCGAATTTTAAAATATTAATCTCTTAAACCATACAAAAACTCGATTTTTTAGAACCAACTAATAGACAACTTGTACAAAATAAGAAACAAAATCTCTTTCTTTTTATAATAATATCTGGAATTATTTAAATTTATCAATGTTAGAAGTAAAATCGTTTTTGGTGGCCAATATTAAAGGTACAACTGCATCATTTTAGACACTAGATGTAAAATTGTCATGACTGTTAATATTAAGGCTATCAATGTTAGCGATATCTTTTACATTTTTTTTTTATTGTTTATATTGATAAGTGAAATGTCTGAAGATGGGATTATGAATTTAGAATATAGATTATTCCTAATTCAAACCGGTGATTATTGGGATTAAATGCACCATCAGTGAACTTTTATTGTTGCCTAAAAATAGCCCGTTAACTTCAATTTGTCTCAATAAAATCATTCAACTTTCGATTTTGTCTCAATAAAGTCACCATATCGATTTCAAAAGCAAAAAGACACTAGAAATATAATGTGGTTTCCACAACATCACTAATCAACTTTCACTGCTGACCGAAATGACACGTGACTGCCACATAGCTGACACATGTCATTTCAGTCAGTTAGGTGGTAGCCATGTGTGATCTAGCTGGAAGCCACGTGTCATCTAGTTGGAAGCCACATGTCATTTCAATCAATGATGAAAGTTGACTACTGCTGATGTGACAGTCACATCACTTTTCTGGTTTCTTTTTGCTCTTGAAATCGTCAGAATAACTTTATTAAGATAAAATTCAAAATTGAATGATTTTATTGAAACAAATTGAAGTTGAGCTACTATTTTGAGACAACAATAAAAGTTTAATGCCCAACGATGCATTTAACCCGTGATTATTAAGTTTTATATATAGTCTGTTTAAGCAATTAATTTTTATTTATGAGGAAAATGAAGGCTAAACGCTAAAAAATATAGAGAAAAAGGAGAAAAGAACATATTATACAAGAACAATATGATTGTGACTAGAACCGCAATGCTCTTCGAATAAGATTCCAAGGAGATCCGCATAAGGTGCACCACACTCTCATGACCTAAAGGGGAAGATCAATTGAAGTTTGCCATCCAATTAGTAGTGCGATTACCCTCACGGTAAGTATGAATGAAAACAATCACCTAATTCCGATCTCACAGTTGATGACACCATCTAATGAGCTAAGCAAAAGGATAAAAAAATATTAGATCGCCCTTCATAACCCAAAAAAAAAAAATCTGAGAGCCCAACTCAAACACCACTTTTTTAAACCCTCTATCCCACGCAAGCTTCAAGCCATAATACAAGCCTCGAAGCTTGGCTAGAGATGCCGAGAAAGTACCAATGTTAAAAAAGTAGCCACGAAGCCGCATGCCATTATTATCTCCTACAACATCATAACTTAGGTTCCCCTTCGAGGCATCGTTAGTATTCACTTTAATCGACCCAACCTCTGAAGGCTTCATCCTCTGACATTCTTTGAGTCAACATCAAGGACACCGAGTGACCTCAAACGGGGTAACAGAGCAGCACAAATAGACATGTTGGAGGTAGTACCTACCCAAAATCGAAAACAAAAACAAAGTAAAAAGACCATTCACCTCTATTGAGCTTCTTATAGCCATTGGAGTCTTTGTAAAATACTTTATGGCTGCATTGCAGAGAGGTGAAGGAATCCCTTGCCGAATCAACTCTAGCATCCCTTAGTAATCCCATTTTGATGGAGCAGTTAAACAAGAGCGCTTGAGTTACTCTCTCTGCATCCATCAAGTTTGTTTGTCCTTACAAGTACTAGGGTCATACGGTTCTCAATTTCGTGTGATGTTAAAGGGATTTTTTTTGTATGTATACCACAATGAATGATAAGGTTCCTCTTTAGTTAGAACCACTTCAGTTTAAAATCCTCGTTACTTTGCGGCTTCCTTGTAAATGAAGTCTCATAGCAAGGCACCATCAATTAATAAGATACATCATACACTTACTTCTTTGTGGGTTTTCAACAAGATCAAAACAAGGGTCCCATCAAGTTGATCTCAAGATCTTCACAAACTTTGGCAAAAGCCAACAACTCCAACAAAGCGTTGGGAAGATTTAGCAGGGAAAGAGGTTGAACTCCTTCAAAATGTTCACTAGTCAATCCGAAAGGGAAAATCTCAAACCCCATTTCAACAAAAGCGTAAACACTCCTAAGTGACCGTCTAATCTAGAATCGACCTGATGTTATTTAGAGGGAAAACTTGTCTCTATACGATTAAGCTCATGATATTTAACCACGATAATGAGGAGCTGCTCAACGGTCAGAGTGGATGGTTGCTACCAAACCCGTGGGTTAGATTTCTTAGGAGTACCTTGCTTTTCGGTGTTTGTATTAGACTTCAATTTTTTTGGAGCCATGACTGTCTTACAAATGTTGGTGAAAGGGGTATAATTCTTGAACACTTAAGTGACTCGAGATTTCTTAGAATTTTTATAATGTTGTGGTTCCACACAACAAACAAAATTGAAATAAAACAACAAAGAGAAAGAAAATGTAGTTACTAATTCCATGCGAAAGTTTGTAGAAAGCTTAAAAGAAGTGAAGGAACAAAAAGATTTATTGAAGCCTTTTCTCTTCCTTTTATAGGCTCTAGGGGGAAGGATGAATCAACATATTAGAGGGTAGTTAATGAATATTGCGTAATTATATGCCAAGAATTATGGGATGACGGTTAGAGCTACACAAACTGTCACATGTTTGCCAACAGACCTTCTCCGTTTAGAAATCAATATGTGGAATCGAGCTCATCGAAGAAACACAATCTGCTACACTATAAATGGAAAAGTACTTGGTGCAAGACAGGGTACATTCTCTTTGTATACCTTAATTTGCACTATCAAATACCGTTTTCCTTTCACCTTGCTAACTTAAGCATCAAAGTGAGATCTCCAGTTTTCTCTTCCTCCTTAATCATTTTTACAATGGAAGGATTTAGTAACATATCTCCAATTATCCCACATCATTTATGACACGGCATATAATTATTAACATATAAGTTTTGATATAACTCTTTTTTTATTTATAAAAAAGCTTAATATTTCTATCGTCCCATAAACTTGTTCCATTTTATCACTTAGTCTCATTTACTTGGTGGCCATCTATCACCCTTTTCGAATAAAAAATTGTCATATATTTGATCCATTATTGTCATATATTTGATCCTTTTTGCCTAAGTGACATATTCTCCGTCCATTCTACTAGACTTTATGCATCAGGATGTAAAACCTCTCTTTCCATTACTTACTTTGAAACATATTTAAAAAATCTAAGGGACATGAAATGAAATGTTCATTTTAATGAGTTGACGAAGCTAAATGACAAAATGATATAAAATAAGAATGTACTACTACTATTTTAACAAATTTGTCAAATTAAAATTTTGCATCCTTTTTTTCATTTATCAACTTCTCCGATCAACCGTCTCCCAAAGATATTATCGTTGGCTATGGATAGAGTTGCAAGCATATGCTCATGGACTCCAGGTTTGGCGCCAAAATTATTACGGAATTTGAGAGGATTTAGGGTTTATAGCTCTTCTTCTCCACCGACTCTCAATCCCATTCGCGAAAGAACCTTGTCTTTGATTCACAGCTCTGGTGTTATTGCTTGCCTTCGTGCTAATAGGTGCTTCCTCCTCTTTGCACCATTTGACCCTTATTGATTTTCAATTCAAATGTGAAGTTGGCAATTATTAAATTTGGTTTTCCTTTTCTTCTTTACATTCGAAATATAGTGCAGAGCTCGCATTTGATGCTGCTTCTGCTGCACTAAGGGGTGGAATCTTAGTTGTAAGTCTTCCTTTCTCAAATTGCTTTGCATCTATGCTGGAAATTGGTGGCCCAAGCTTCAAATTGCTTGGATTTCCACTCAGTAATTTAGCTTCTACTTGTGGGGATTTTTCATGGTTATCCTTTAATTTAGCTTCTACTTGTTGATGTGTTCAGTTCATTTGCTTGTAGATTATCTGAAAATGTTTCCTCATGTGCAATATATTGAGATTTGTAGTTCTTCTTTTTTATGCAGCTGGAGATTGTGATGTCCACTCCTGGGGTATTGCAGGTGGTTTCAATTTGTATTACCATGTTGATTTTAGCTATATATGCATACTCAGATTTTGACTTCATCTGCTTTGCTGGGCTAAACAATATTTTTGGCTCATTTACTTGGCCAAATTTTGACTTTGGGCTCTGAACTTTAATTTGGTCTCTGAAAATGTACCTTTAGTGAATGAAATCATCACATGATATGAAACTTGGGTTCAGAACAAAGATCATAGTTCTGTCTATTATTAAGGAGTGTATTTACGTGAACCTCAAACGTGATGGTTTCCTCCATTAGGGGTATATTCAGGGTACTTCAAAAAAAAAAAAAGGGGTATATTCAGGGGACTAAACCTGACCAAATCAAAGTTCGGACGTCAATGTCAAAACTTGACCAAATACAGGAGCCTAAAAATATGGTTTGTTGCTGTTGTTGTCATCTGGTGTTCAGGTCTTGCAGCAGCTGGTGCATGACTATCCTACAGTGGCCTTAGGGGTAATCTTCTTCCTTATGGATTTCATAACATTTCATTTCCTGGAACTGGGAACAATTTGCAAAAACTTTATCGAATCTTTAGTAAAGGGCACATGTGAATATTTTTGCTTGTGTGGAAGATTATTTGTCCCATTAATGTTGCCTTGTACCAAACAAATAGATTTTAATTTGTTGGGAATTTAACGAATATGTATGTTTCTCTTCCAAAGCATACTAGCTGATAGAATATTTTCAAGGCTGACTTTCCCTTTTTCCACATTGTCATCTGATTCATTTCTATTTTTCTGAAATCTAACTTGGGTCACAGGTGATTATGGTGATATTTTTTACAGGTTGGTACCGTTCTAAACGCCGAGGATGCTTTAAACGCAACAATTGCTGGTGCCAAATTCCTAATGAGTCCTGCAACAGTTAAGGTGTGCATTTTATCCTTAATTAAAATTGTGTATTCTGTTTTCCTCTCCCTCTCAATGTGTTTATGAGATGTTGATTGTCAATAGGGTATCATGGATGTTGTGCAAGATGGTGAAGTTTTGTACATACCTGGTGCAATGACACCAACAGAAGTAAGAAACTTCTGTTCTGTGCTTAAACTTAATTAACTCGGTTTAGTGATCATCTACTTGCCCTCTTCCTACTCTTATAATTTAGAGAACAAACTATTTAGTTGTATTATAGTCTCTATTTTTGGACTATTCAAAAAGTTTTTCCCATCAAAGGTGTTATATTAAGAACTAACTATTTCTGCAGATATTGTCTGCTTATGATGCCGGGGCTAAAATTATTAAGGTGAGTGTTATGTAGTTCTTGTATCTATTTATGCTTAAGGTATTGTACTTGGTAGTAACCATAAAAGACGTTATGTTACTTATGTTCATAGCTATGTGCTTTAATTCCAAAAGTGTTTCATTACCATGTTAAACATTGTCTAGATTCTAATTTGGTTGAAAGACCCGGTTAAAGAAGCATTACATGTCTAGTTTGTTCTTTCTCTTGTCAATTTTACTTTAAGGATTCTATTAGGATTATGTTAAGACCATGGAAACACCTTATGGGTTTGATTTTCATCCTATTTGCCGGATTAGGTCTATCCAGTTTCTGCTTTAGGTGGTAAGCAGTATATATCAGCATTAAAGAAACCTTTCCCTCACATACCGCTTGTTGCTTCTCAAGGCATAACGATAGGTTCGTGCTCTGTGCTCATCCATCTTGTTCTTGAGGCCTTCTACAATTTTTATGCTTTAAAGGTTAAAATATTGTCAAACCTTACACAACTACTGTTTTTAGTTTATATGATGGTTCATGTTAGCCGACCCCGAATCATTTCGGGACTAAGGCTTTGATGTTGTTGTTGTTGATTTTGAATGCCCTCCTTTCTAGTTCTGGATTTCTCTATAGGAAAGTAGTCATTGAAAAGGTTTTTATCTCTTTAATTCATGGTGCCAAATTGAATTTATCCTTATTAGATAACTTTTTCGTTCTGAAGTTTACATTGCCTGGTTGAGCATTTCAAATACATTGCCAAAAATTGTCCTTTTCATTCAATTGTTGACATTTATTACCATTACTTAAACCGAATTGTTACTTTGATGCCTAAAACTTGAGCTTCTCTTTGTTGTTTTCCTCATTCCAATCTTTCAATAGAGCAATTGGAATCCTTTACCTTCTGCTAAACAATTTCTTTCCTTCCTATCTAACACAGAAGAATTTGAGTGACAAGAAATCTAATGACATTTGTTTCAATTTCGATGCAGATTCTATTGGTGCCTATATAGCTTCTGGAGCATCATCAGTTGTTTTATCAGATGCCATATTTAATAAAGAGACAATGTCCCAGAAAAATTTCGATGGAATATATGAAAATGCAAGCTTCGCTGCTCTGCAAGGTCAAGAAGCTGTAACACGGTGAGCTTAGTTTAGCATGCCCTATTCATTTTGTACGAAATATCAATGATTTTGGTATATGTGTGTTTTCAGTCACATCTTTTATTTGGTTGCTAAATTGTTGTCCCCCTTACATGCTCAACTTTAGTTTGTTAATGGAGATTTAAATTTAAACGTGATTGATTTGGTAGTGATGTTCATTGTTCCGTCATCTCGAATTACTCAATCATATAAGTTTTTTACATGCTTTGAGACTAAATATTGCTTATGAATATTGCTTTTTTTATGCAGAAAGAGGTTTAATGTCCCAAATTGAAGTGCTTCAACATATCTTACAACCTAGCTAGTTAAAAGAACTCGGATACGTTTTTCTTCGACTGTGCGGATGCATTTGGATAGCGAAAAGCTTATTCTTCGAATACTGGTACATGCACATAAAGAATAGTTTTCATTTCCTTTACTTCTACCTTAATGCATCATCTGAAAACTTGCATATCATCTGAAAATTTGCAGGAGGTTCATGTAAAGGGTAGTCTGTTTGAGCTGTAACTTGTTTGGAGAGCTTCCAAAGTTACTGAACGTGTTTCGGTACGGGTTATGTCATTCCAAATTCTTGTTTCTGTCCAGATTATGAGATTATTACATGCTTAGAAAGTAGAATATATAACTAATTATAAGATAGGAAAGAAGAATGTAGGGGATGGCTTTGGATCATATGAAGTATCCAAAACTCAATCCAAAAGCATCCCAAAAAAGATAAAATTATCCATGTGCATAAATTTGTTGGCTCTAGGTACTTATTTGAAATAATTGTTGGCATTTGTAGATGTTTGAGGGGGATAGATTATGATTATAGCATATAAATCTCCGAGCGGATTCTCATGACTCGAACTCGAGATCTTTAATTAAGAGATTAGTATTATAGGTGTATTTATGGTATTTATTTGATGAGGTACATGTGGTCTCAAAAAAAAAAATCATAATAAAAAAGTTTGAGTATATGAGTGTTTGTTAGAAGGGATATAGGAGGTGAGATAGGGATAAAAAAACACGAGATAAGTTATCCCGTGTTTGTTTGGGAGATAGAAGAGTGAGACGGGTGAGGGATAAGCTTCTTATCCCTCAAATCCTATACCCAGGAGGGGGGTGGTATAAGGAGGTGGGATAAACTCCTGCGATTTTAATAGGATGGAAAAGTCCATCTTATCCCTCAAATTAATGTTACGTAGTTTAAATAAGGTTAAAATAGTAAAATGTATTATTTTATCTCTATCACTATCCCACGTACCAAACATTGAATAATAATTCTCGAAATATATTTTTATCCTTATCCCAACTATTTATCCTTGTCCATATCCCAACCTTTATCCTTATCACTATCCCAATAGAATACCAAACGCCCGAGACTTCCTAAAGAGAAAGGTTGTTCATGAGTTAACGAGCTTAAACATAAAAATGTTCAATCCAAGCTTATTAATTTAGGTGGCTATGGGTTCGAAATTGAAAATCAAATACCAACACCAAGTATAACCCAATAAGCCCACTTAAAAAAACATTTCTAATATTAAAAAATAAAATTTATGCTAAAAAATAAATATAAATATTCCTCTGGTTCATATCGGTTCATATTATTTATCATATTCGAACAAATCACATAAATTAAGGAAATGATTAATTTGCATTAAAATAGAAAATATATAAAAATACCATTTAGATCCTCATTTTCTGTAACATTCATTAAATTGCACTACATTCATATTTTGAAAATTTAAAATGACAAAAATGTAATTAATGCTAACTCATTAATAGGGATACAATATGAAAAATTTAAAGTGATAAATAATATAACCAAAAAAATTATTCGCTCTCTAACAAATAATATGAACTAGTGTGTATATTATATAAGTTAGCATTTTAACTTTAACTTTATATATTCTTATTTTATAAATCACAACATATAAAATTTCCATAAGTATATATTTAATAACTAATACTAATACTGTTCTATTTTTATAAATTCCAAATCTAACCTAGAAATAGATGGGTTTAGGTGGATTTAGGTTAGACTTTTTGTCTTGTTCAAGTTTGGCTCATTAAACGCGGGGTTGGACAGATCAGGCGGATATCCGAGCCTCTGTGAGAATGGTGGATGAAGATGAATGATGTACTGCTAGATTCTAAATAGCAATAATAACACAAAAATAGATGCAATGTGAAAAGGCAACCTAATAAGTAATGAAAAGAAAAGATTAATCCCCAAAAAAAAAAGAAGAAAAGATTAATAAAAGGGGTAAAAAAACATTGAGATGTTGCCATTGTGAACTTGGATTTTTCTTTAATAACCATAAGAATTAAGATTTTAATTTATTAGGATGGAGAAAAAACCAGTCAAACCTTATTCGAATTGAAAATTGAAAAACCAAACCGAAACCAATGAATGGTTACAGTTTAAATTTATAAAAATTATCTTTTCTGATTTTTAGTTTTGAATTAGGTTTTTAATATACAAAAACCTGTCAGTTTCGATTAACCGAACCATTTATATTATATTATATATATATATTGTATTTTTTTTAATATTATATGTATTAATATGTATATATAATTATATTATATCAAATATTATTACTTAGAAACTTAGAACCCATTTATCAAAATTGATTTAGGTGGTACTTTAAATTTAATTATTTCTCAGGTGGTACTAAACAAAATTGATTCCTCCCTATATTTATAAATTGTGTTGGAAATAGATTATGGTTTGTATATTTATTTAACTATTATGTTTAAATATAAACTTTAGTTAGCTTGTATGAATTGATTGTGTTTAGATATTTAAACTAATGTGTCTTGAGCAATTAATTTTATTTAAATATATAGGTTTGGACTAAAAGAGGGGGAATAAAAAAAAAATTGTATATATCGCCCAATTTGTAAACACATGTTTGTGATTTAGGCCCTGTTAGCTGTTAGCTGTTAGCTTATTACATTAGCTGTTAGCTGATTACATTAGCTGATTTGACTAGCTGATTTGATTAGCTGTTTGTGTAGACCTGTTTGGTAAAAATTAGCTGATTGATAATAGCGGTTTGTGCAAAAAGACGAATAAGGGCATTAATTTTGGCGCGGGAGAAGAGGGAGTCTATCTATTAGGGTTAAAAAAGTCCATTAATTTTAATATTGCAAAACGCTAATTGAAAAAGCTCATTTTAAGAGCTTTTTCTAAATTAGCGTTTTCATCCCAAACCTCTCTCCTAAACCTCTCTTAACCAAACACTCCAATTAGCGGTTTCAGTGGTCAAACCTCTAAAGTTGGTCAAAACCGCTCTTTTTATCCCAAAACGCTCTTTACCAAACAGGACCTTAAAAGTTTATATTACATTATGGTATTTATTTACAAAACAAATACTAAAATTACACTTATGTTATGATTACAACTAATTAAAACCAAGGGAATTTGTCTCTTAACAAAATAGTTTTTATATATTGATAAAACACAGCCTCCCAACCAAAGCACAACTCTCTAAATCGAAACTATAAATTATATAGTGGACATTTTATGTTTTTGTTAGCGATATTTTAGCAATATATGAATTTTCAACCATGTGTGGATTTGGATACGGGCGTGCCAGAGAAGTTAATTCTCAAATAAAATTTAAATGTTGCTAGGACTGTAAATAAAATAACGTACCTAAACTTAAATTCTAGAAACGAACGAATGAGCGAACAATTCAAGGACTGGAAAAAACAAATCCCTAATTTCACTTATAAAAAAATTAACTAGTTTAATAAAAATTTTAAGGAAATTGAAAATCAAATGCAAAGAGATTCTTTAATTTTTCTTCGTTATTATAAAATTCTTTATTACAAATATGGAAAATAAGCAGAAAATTACATGATGATAGCTTAATTATGTAAAAAACTTACATGTAGAGAATGTAGATTGGAAAAAAAAAACTATAAAGAAATTAAACTGTAAAATATGTACGGGATTAAATAAAATGACAAATTAGTCACTGAGGCACGAATCGAAAATGTCGGAAGTCGTTGATAAATAGCTTTGAAAAACGGGCCGGTGGGATGTCGATTTTAATGAATGGACTAGAGTAGGAGAATGAATGTAAATGAAATTTGCCACTTTACAAATATAATTTCCAATAATACAAATATTGAATAAAATTGGGTTTGGGGGTTACAAACGTTGGAAACAGAGGCTATTGATCACTATTTTAGATGAAATGAGAAATGGAATTCGAAGAATGAATGCTAGGGGTGCTGATGAAATAGAAATTATTGGAAGAATAGGCTTGGTTTGGTCGGAATAAATTTCAGAAAGGGACTGGATTGAATAGTTCTTCGAGAGGGATGAGTTTTTTTTTTAACACAATTGAAATTAATCAAAAGCTTGATTTCCAGTTGAATGGTTGAATTGAACCGATAAAAAAAACTTAGAAATATAGAATGGAAATGGTTCATAAACTAAAAATGACTAAAAATGGAGATTCTAGTGTTTTCTATTTGAAGCTCACAAGCTCGAAGGTGACGAAGAAGATAACAATGATGGTTCGCATGGAATTTTGTTTCAAGTGAATTGGGGGTTTGGATAATGAAATTGAAAGTTTAATGATGAAGATTGAATGTTCAAAGATGAAACTTAATGGTTACTTAATGGTTGGAACAAAAGTTTCAGAAATCGGATTAAGAAAATAAATTTTGGTAGGAATTGGAAATCAGAAATTGGATAATCATATTCAGGAATTGGAAATAAGAAATTATAGCTTGGAAATTAAAGGCTGGAATTAGAGTTTTTAAAATTGTGTTTGTGTTGATTTTTTGGTTATGTTGATTGTGTTTAGAAATAGAAGAAACAACTCTTATTTATATTGTATCCACTATTCCAATTAGTTTTTATCCCATTATTTCAATTTAGAAGTGAAATTTGTGGATTATTGTTGAAAATTATGGCTGGAAATCTGTCCAGAGAAAATATGAGTTGGTCATCTTGTATTATTTATTTATTTTTTATTTTTTTAGCATATTTGTGCTTCTGTAGCAAATTTCGAAAATTCATATCAATAGTTATAAACTTATTTGATGTCTATGAGTAGTCCATGGATTCATGGGAATTTCTAGTTTCAAAATTCCTTTATCGTCATTCCAAAGTTCTGTCGACTAGTACTTCAAAGTTCGTCATAATTGACAGCTCGGATTGCGCTTTAAAATAACAACTTCCTTCCCACTTTGTAATTTTTTTTCTTTTATTTTTTTCATGTTTTATTTTTTTATTTCATCAACTTTTTTTTGATTAAAAGCGTGGTACGTGGGAGAAGGAAGGCATCCCAACTATGTTGGCACCCAAGCCGCAGTCCCAAACCAATATTATTAAAAAGAATAAAAAAAATACAAGTGTTCAAAAGAGAGAAAAAGGGAAGAAATTAAGCAAAACAAAAACAATAGACGTATATTTTATTTCAACAACTATATAACTATATAGTATAAATATAACATATGCTATTTAATTTCACAAAATTGATAAAACAAAATTACCCCAACAGTTTTTTACTAATTTGAAAGTTTATAAACTAAATTAATGTTTAAATTCATTTTATACCATTGTAATTCGATTTGAAGATCTATGTTTTGTAAATATATAAATGCGATTAAAACAAATAAGATAAACAAGATAAACGAAAAAACATTAAATGAAAAATGAGAAAAATACACACCAAAAAAGGAAAGTAGAAAAAAACATAGAAAATGAGAAAAATATAAAAACCATAAAAAATTGTAAGAAAAAAAAAATGGGAAACGTGAAAAATAGAAAAAAAAACTTAAACACAAAAAAACCGAAAGAAAAAATAAAAAATAAAAAAAGGAAATTTTTAAGCTATTATTTAGCTTTTTATTTTATTTTTTTTCTTATTTTTGTCTTTTCTTTGTTTTCTTGTGCTTTTTTCTATTAGTGAATTATAATAAAATTTTGTACTAATTTTTTAAAAAAATTGAAAAGGAAAAATGGGGGTAAATATTTAAATTATAAATAATATTTTAAAAACTAGATCCCAAGTCGAACCAGATTGACAATTGAGTCAAGAGTCAATTGGTTCAACTTTGATTCGGATTGGTTAAAAACCTCATATATATATATATATATATATATATATATATATATATATATATATATATATATATATATATATATATATATATATTAATTTAATTTAAATTATAAAATTTATTAAGAGTTTTAAATTTTATTTTTATGTATATTTTAAATTTAAATACTAAGAAGACTTTGATGTTATTTGGTTACCTACTTTTCACCTCATGTTTGCCTTTTCACTTTAAAAGAAAGAGTTTTAGGTGTTTGGTTAAACACTTCTTGTTCACATTTTACAACTGAAAAGTAGTTTTTCACAAAAGCAGTGAATCCATACTTTTTGAAAAAACAGCATTTTCCAAATGCAAACAGCAAACTGTAACGGCAACTAGCAAGCAGGAACAACAAACAACAAGTAACCAAACGGGCAATTTGTTTATATTGCAAAGATTAGATAAGTTTTTAATAATATTTATCAAAATATATAAAAAATAAATACTAAATAATATTTTAAATTTTAAGTATTACTATAGTATATACGTATATTATATTGTTAAGGTGAAATCTAGTTTAGTGGTAAAATATATATAGTTATAGACTATAAGAAAAAACGCTATCACCGACGCAAATGTACCGATACAATATTTTGTGTCTGTGTCGGAATTACAGACGGAATACCGATGAAAATTTTGTGTCCGTAATGGATTGGATTGGATTATTTTAATAGATTGAATTGGATTATAATATGAATATTATAAATTTATTCATTATACCGGCCAAGAGAAAAGTTTAAGATGAAATTAGGACAAATATATTAAATTAGTGGTGTAATTTGTAACAATAATAATAATAGTGCAATTGTAGTAATTTTGAAGTGATGAAACTTCGATCCATTTTAGGGTAAAATCTCGCAATTGGTGATCAATCTCTATTACAATACAAAAGAATGGAAATAAAATAAAATACTTTTTTTTTTTTTTTTTGGGTTACATACAATAAAATACTTTTGTATACTCATATTACTAATTACAAGAAACTGGGGTGAAAACGACGTCGAAGGAATCTAATCACATCCCACTATCTTTCTCCTCATTTGTCTTTATTATCTCTTATCCAAAATAACTCTATATTAGATTGACTATAATATTAGAAGAAAGAAATAGTAGTAGGTGATTATTGTTTTTCATGAAATAAAAACTTCATTTAATTTAATGTCGTAGGTTTAATTCACCCTTATAATCCACTTTGATTTTGAAAAATTATTCGTATATATTAATTAGGGATAAGGTACCAAAATAGATCTAAGGTTTTTGGGGAAGTACCAATTTAGGTTCAACGTTTAAAATAGCATCAATATAGGCTTAACGTTTACAACATAATATCAATTTAGGTTTAACGTTTACAATATAACATCAATTTACGCCTCACGTACAAAATAGCACCAATATAGGCTTAACGTTTACAAAATAATACGAATTTAAGCTTAGCGTTCACAAAATATTTTGAAGGAATTTAGTAAAAGTAATTGAATATCCACAATATTTTGAACACTATTATTTTAACTAGTGTTCAAAATATTGTGGATAGTCAATTACATTTATTTTGCATATATTACATGAGCAATGAAATTTAGTAGCCATGTAATTATTTATGAAAAACAAATATAAGATTTTAATTGGCAAGAATACTAATTAATTGTATTATAATAAATAAAAATATAGAACTAAATAAAAATATAACATATAAAGTTATTCGGGAAAGAATATAATATGATTAATTTAATTATGATGTTTAGCTTAAATTGTATATATTTTGTAAAACGTTAAGTTTAAATTCGTATTATTTTGTAAACGTTAAGCCTATATTTATGCTATTTTGTACGTGGGGCCTAAATTGATGTTATATTGTAAACGTTAAGCCTAAATTGATATTATATTGTAAACGTTAAGCCTATATTGGTGCTATTTTGAACGTTGAGTCTAAATTGGTACTCCTCCAAAAACCTTAGTCCTATTTTGGTACCTTATCCCTATTAATTAAGATTAGTTTGAATGGTTAAAAGCTTTAAATTACTTAAGCTAGTGATCTATTCAAATTCGATATATATCTAAGTCATCGAAATTTGGTCCAAGAGCGTTCCTACCCTGCGATTAGGGTTTAAGCCATGATTACCCTAGTTTGGGGTTGAATTCGATTGTTGTTTCTCCTTGATCCCTACCCCTCTTCCGATTACGTCTTTGATATCCCCAAATCCATATTAACCTCTCTCCCTCGCCCTCCGTCCAGCGTATCACACCCAATTTCCCTAAAACCTCAAAAGCTCTATTCCGATTTTCCCCTATTTTAACATCTCCCCCTACCGAAACCCCCATGGAATCGCTAACAAACGACTATGATCACCTGTCCCTCGAAGAAGAAGATACAGCTCGGTCATCATCCCGGACAATGTCTCGACACCGTTATACGATCTCAGGTGGAGTTGTATAGGTCGCTTTGTGTCCGACAAACCCATCAACGTTGAAGGTATGAAAATTACTTTGTCAAAACTGTGGAAACCGGCAGGGGGCGTGGCGATTATAGAATTGGCGAGTAATCGGTTTCTATTCCAGTTCAATCATGTCTTTGATGTCAATACAGTCTATAATGGAGGCCCTTGGTCCTTTGAAAAGAAGCCGCTAGTTCTACAGAGGGTCTCAAGCCAGGAGGAGATTCAAACAGCCGAACTAAACACTGCTAATTTTTGGGTTCAGCTACATGACCTCCCAGGAGGTCTCCGATCAGAAAAGGTGGCTGTGACTTGTGGTAACTACATCGGAAGGGTCCTAAAGACTGATCCGAGAGACTATAATGAGAACTATGTCGGGTACCTTAGAGTCCAAGTAGTAATGGATGTGCGGAAAGCTCTGAAAAGAAGGATGAAATTGGGAACCTCGCAGTCACAATGGATATGGATTAATTTTAAATATGAACGGCTTCCGCTGTTCTGTTTTTTCTGTGGCCTCCTGGGATACAACGAAAGGGACTGTTCGACATATAGAGCTCTTGAGGACCCTGAACATCCTATGTTGTATGGTCAATTTCTGAGAGCAGCCCCAAGACGATTTCAGCAGAATACCTCTCCATGGTTACACTCAACCCCGGTCTTTGCAAACATAACCAACAGTTCAGACGACAGTGCCAAACTAGAGAGACTTAGACTCCAAGCCAAGGAGAAAGATAAAAATACAGTGCGCGATGAGGAAGATACTCAGCTTTTCTCGGATCCTAAAAGGAAACGAAGTGAGTTGTTATCAGAGACTGAGTCAGCAATGGAGGGTATTACCAATGATTCTGAGATATCGGCAGGCACCGCTGAGGGGGCCAGCCGGAAGCTATGAAATGCCTAAGCTGGAACTGCCGAGGTGTGGGAAACCTCGAGACAGTGAGAGAGCTCAAAGAGCTCATTCAAACCCATCAGCCTAGCATTATCTTTCTTATGGAAATGATGGTAGGCGTTTCCGCAATTGCAAATTTACAGAACTCAGTTGGTTACGATAGGCATTTCACGGTTAGCTGTACACAGGGAGGTGGCGGCATTGCGATTTTGTGGAAGCAGAAAATTTCGGTTCGGTTACAGAAGTATGGCAACAACTTTATTGACGTAATCATATCCTCGGATCAGATTAGGGAATGGCGCTTTACGGGATTCTATGGTTTTCCGGGGCGTGGACGCCGTACTCTCTCGTGGAGGTGCTTGAAAGACCTCTATAGAATCTCGAATTTGGCCTGGACAGTGATAGGAGACTTCAACGACATGCTCTTCCCCTTCGAGAAGAAAGGAGGGCGCCAACACCCACAATAATTACTGACAGGTTTTAATGAGACTCTGGATTTTTGTGACTTATCCGAAATCTATATTCATGGTTACCCTTTCACTTGGAGAAGGAATAGACAGGGGGAAGAACCGATTGAAGAGAAACTTGACAGAGGTATGGCTAACAAGGCGTGGCATGACACCTTTCCTACGACAAAAATTCTGAACATTATTACAACACAATCTGATCATTCAGCATTAATTCTTATACTTGTTGATCAGAGCCCGCCAGCTAGCATTCAATTTCGTTACGAAAATGCTTGGGGGTTGGAAGTGGGTTGTAAACAAGCAATCCAATCAGCATGGAGCTTAAACAGCGAAGGTAATTTCTCGGACCGATTACAGATATGCCGAACAGCAGTACAGAGTTAGGGGCGCAACTTCAGAATCCGATTTCGGGGTAGAGCAAGACAGTTACATAATGAATTAGAAAATCTGAGGGGATCCGCGGATGAGGAAGCTGCTAAATCGGCAAGACTTGAACTTGAGAGAGTCAGACAGGAGCAGGAGATCTATTGGAAACAGCGGGCAAAATTACAATGGCTCAGGGAGGGTGACCGAAACTGTCGTTTCTTCCACTCTTCAGTACGATGTAGGAGATAGAAAAATGAATTTGTAGGGTTGTGTAACGAAGCAGGAATTCACAGAACATGGAGAACGGGCCTTGCTGAGCAGGTGCAAGAACATTTCAGGTCGCTGTTCCAATCTCAGGGTACTACTGAGCTTGACATCCTCAAGGGTATTCAGGCCCATGTTGCACCTAGGTTCCAGCAAATGCTTCTCAGAAACTACTCAATCGAGGAAATTGAAAAAGCCGTGGCAGCCATGCACCCTGACAAATCTCCCGGCCCGGATGGGCTGAACCCGGGCTTTTACCAACATCATTGGAAGATCTTTGGCCCTGAACTAGCGGCCTTTTGCATTTCCTGCCTCAATTCAGGTCAGTTTTCGTCAGAGCTAAATCTCACAAATTTGGTCCTAATTCCAAAGAAGTCACCTCCGGTCAACATCTCTGATCTTCGCCCTTAAGCCCTGTGCAATGTAATTGTAAAAATCATGACGAAGACCATTGCAAATCGTCTAAAGCTTGTTCTAGATTCGATTATCTCTCCTTCCCAAAGTGCTTTTGTGCCTAAAAGATCGATCACTGACAATATTATGGTAGCCTATGAGGTGGGGCATGCCCTGAAGTTGGGAAAGGGGGGCAGAAAGGGATATGCAGCTCTGAAGGTGGACATGACAAAAGCTTACGACAGAGTTGAATGGGACTTTCTGAAAGCTATTATGTTAAAACTAGAGTTCCCGGTACAGTTTGTCAACCTTGTTATGAGCTGCGTGTCGTCAGTCGAGTACCAAATTGTTAACAGGAACGCGGAGTTCCCAAAATTCAAACCGACAAGGAGCTTAAGGCAGGGAGATCCGCTCTCACCATACCTTTTTATCATCTGTACTGAGGGTCTTTCTAATTTACTCAACAGGGCTGAGGTTGCGGGTCAAATTCACGGGTGCAAGGTAAGCCGTGACGCACCAATGGTTTCTCATCTTTTATTCGCCAATGATAGCTACTTTTTCTTCAAGGCATCTTCGGAGGAATGTAGGGTGATCCAAGAGATATTTCGGAGGTATGAACGTGCTTCAGGTCAGAAGAGTTCCGCTTGAAAGGCGACAAGAGTTAGCATCACAAATGCAAGTTCTACAAGCAGACAGATATGATAATTATCTGGGACTCCCATCCGCGGTAGGCAGAAATCGCACCACCACCTTCTGGTATGTAGTCGACAGACTTCAGAAAAAGATCAGGGGCTGGCAGGGGCGTAGGCTATCGTAAGGAGGAAAAGAAGTTCTAATAAAAGCAGTTGCACAGTCAATCCCTTCCTACATTCTGCAGGTTTTTCTTCTCCCAAAAACCATCTGTAATAAAATGGAGGTGCTTCTGAACTCTTACTGGTGGGGCAGGGGGATTAAATGGAAAGCATCGAGATCTTTGTGCATACGTCGCGATTGGGGAGGGCTAAATTTCTGGCTTTTCCACGAATGCAACATTGCATTTCTAGGCAAGCAGGCGTGGAAATTTCTGACAAAGCCACAATCCCTGGTAAGTCGTCTATACAAGGCTCGTTACTTTCCTCGGGTCGATTTCAGGGAGGCGGTATTAGGCGCAAACGCAAGTGCAATATGGTCGAGTATATTTCAGACTCAGAATCTGATCCGTGATGAAGTGGGTATGCGTATAGGAGATGGCAGAAATACGAGAATTTGGTTAGACAAGTGGCTACCGACGAGTCTAGGGTACCCAGCGAGAAGCAATCCAAACCTAAACCTCGAGTGGACGGTTGACTGTTTGATACAAGATAAACAATGGAACATGGAGGTAATAAACGAACTTTTCTCCCCTGAGGAGGTTCAGGCTATTTTACAGGTTCCCATCTCCAAATGTGACAGAGGAGACCAATTATGTTGGCGCCGAGATAAAAAAGGGTCCTATAATGTTAAATCAGCTTACTACACTTTGATGGAGGCTCATCCGAGCCCTCAGGAGGTTGTGTGTTCAGCCCCGTGGGGTAAGCTATGGCAAGTAGATTGTCCGGCGAAAGTAAAAAATTTCCTATGGCGAGTAGCGTGGAACATACTCCCAACAAGGGTCTCTCTTTTTCAGCGTCGGGTGGATATCAGTACCCGCTGCCCGCTATGTCACCAATCGGAGGAATCATCTTACCACCTCTTCCTACAGTGTCCGGTTACGATCAGAGTCTGGGAAAACTCATCCTTATCTCGGTTCAGACAGACACATACTCAGGATTTTAGTAGCTGGTGTATGCAAACAATTCAAAACTGCACGACGGAACAAACGGGGAAAGTGGCTTCGCTGCTTTGGTTTATATGGTACGGGAGAAACCAACTGGTTTGGAACCGTCAGAATTTCGAGCCCAGAAATATCGCGAGCCGTGCAGAATGTTTTCACCAGACATGGAAATCCGCTCAGCAGGTGGCAGGCTCGTCACCAACAGTCACACCGTCCATCAATTCTCTGCGCTGGCGTCCGCCGACCACGTGGATTAAACTAAACTTTGATGCTGCGGTCGATCCCCATGCTGATAGGATGGGTGCCGGTGCGGTTATTCGTAATTCTAGAGGTTAAATGTTAGCAGTAAAATTCAGCAGAATTGTGGGTTCTTTCCCTCCGTCTCTGGCGGAGGCAATGTCCTGCAGGGAAGCCCTTAGCTGGATCAAAGACAGAGGTGATGTGGAGGTGTGTGTGGAGGGAGACGCTCAAGCTGTGATCCAAGCGTTGTGTAACGAGAATGAAGACGACTTATCAAGTCTAGGCATGGTGTTAGCTGATTGTAAAATATTAGCACAGTCAATCCCTGGATGTCAGTTCAGCTTTGTCCGTAGAACTGCAAATAGGGTGGCAGACGCAATTGCTAAACTAGGTTTGTCATCCTCATGCTCTACCACAACGAACATTGTCCCTCTTTCAATTGTAGGCCTTTTGGCCAGTGATTCTTTATGATTAATAATACTTATTCTTTCATTCAAAAAAAAAAAAAACTTAAGCTACTGATCTCGCTTGGAATTTTAGTATATGTATAAAAAATTTAATTAAAATAGTAATTATTTAAGGTTTAATATCTTCCCAGTCCCCTCAAGTTGTCCTAATATTGCAACTGGTCCTCCAAATTTAGACTTGTGACAATTAACCCCCTCAACTTGCTTAGTTGAAACAAATAACCCCTTAAATAGATATTTTGGGAGTTTTTTTACCCTTTAATTAATATATCAGTCGATTAGTTAGATGTAACAACTAGTACTTTGAAATATTTTATTTCTGATGTAATATTATGCTGAATGTTTTTTGGGTTTAAGAGTTAGTTGTTCTAAATAAATGACTTAGCAGTTATTTATTCCAATTGAGCAATTTGAAGGGTTATTTGTTTCAAATAAGCAAGTTGAGAGAGTTAGGCCCTGTTTGATAATAATAAAAATCACTTAAATTAATAGATTAAGCACTTTTTTAGTTTAAGTGTGTTTGATAATGGTTTTTTATTAACCACTTAAATTATTCAATTAAGCTGCATATCACTTATACTGTTAAGTCAAAATATTTAACTTAAAATTTTAAGTTAAACATTATCAACTAATATTTTAATATTTAGCATTTATTTTTAATATTTATCAAACACTTATATCATTTAATAATTTCAGCACTTATAATATTCAATACTTAAAATTCAGTACTTATTTTTTCAGCACTTAATTTTCAGTTTTATCAAACGACACCTTAGTTATCACAAGTCTCAGTTCGAGAATCTCTTGGAGTATCAGGGCAATTCGAAAGGATTGAGAAGATATTAAACCTTTCTTTGAAGAGTGAAATGGTGATTTGACAGCAGTGGAGAGTATGGGCATGGGCTGTGATCCAATACATATATGCGAAGTGTTGGAGTAGATTATAATATAAGTGTAATTCCAGGTATATATTACAAAGTGTATCACCGACACGCGGATATGGACGGCTGCCTACATGTACACTTTATTATATATTAATATTTCTGCCAACGAATTATTATTATTGTTACAAAATCAATTAAATAGATATAAGTAAAAGAAAACCAAAGTTTCTTTTCACTAAACAATATATTATCTTGTAAGCTAAACAAACGGCAACCCCCATGCAACACCACATGCTTGCTTTCTACCTTCAAATATTCTTAATCAAGTTTTATTCCTTAATATATATCCCCGTATAAATTTCATTTCAGGATTAACGCTAGTAGTATCCAAAATTTTGTTATTCGATATAAATGGTATCTTTTCGAAAAGAAAAGAAAAAATTTATTAAGAATTCTCAAACAAAGAGGCAGAACATGATTCCAAACTCCACATTCAGATTCAAAATTGGTAGCTCTAGCTAGAGTATGCATTACACAATTTGCTAATTGACTAACAAAATTGATACGATAATTAATGATATTCGCACTAATAAAACATAGGAAAAAGTATAAAAATAATACTTATGGTTTGCCCAATTTGCAAATAGAGGCATATGGTTTAAAAGTTTGCAAATAGATGTGTGTGGTATGATTTAATTTACATAATATAGTATTTCATATTACACTATTAAATTCTGATTACAATCAATGATATTTTTATCATGAAAAAATATTCTTATATATAAACAAAACATGGTTCTTCCCCAAAACGTAGCTCCCTAAATTGAAATAATAAATCCTATGGTGGAAGTTTTACAGTTTTTTTACTAATTTCATGGTTTATGAACTAAAATTGATATGAAGTTCATTTTACACAACTGGAGATTAATTTTTGGGTATGTGTTTTATCAATATGTAAATATAATTTAAAAAATAAAATACAAATATTCTTGATTGCATCAGAACATAACAATGTAATTTGAAATACCTTATTTTATAAATTAAATCATACCACATACTTTTATTTGTAAACTTTTAAACAACAGACCGCTTTTTGCAAATAAGACAAACCACATATATTATTTTTGTACTTTGTCCTAAAACATTAACATATAATCTATCTCATATATAGATGTGGTATTATTTGATAATATTTGTCGTATTCTCATAACTGACATTTGACCTATTTTTAATAGAAAATTAACTAATTTGTTAAATTTCTCGTATGAGACAAATTTTGACATGTGACATGTAATTATCAAATATTAAATTTAGGATAAATAATTTATTGGTTATATTATTATTACTTAAAACATTATTTAGTCCTCCTATTTTGAAAAGCTTATTAGAAGGTCTCTATCCTTTGTCGTTGTTAGCCTTTTAGTCATTTTGTATATTTTTTATCTTAAGATTTTTACCGTTATATTTGACATGACAGAAAATAACAAAGTAACATGATCATATTATACACATTACGGCTGTTCTAATAGCTAAGAGATGTTTGATTTAAAATTACAAAAAATATTGACAAATAGATCAAAAGGTTAACGGTGACAAAATATATGGATTTTATAATATATTTTTCAAAATATGAAAATAAATAATGTATTACGTAAAAGACGGGGACTCGTAAATTTATATAGAAAAAATTAAATTAAATATTAAAAATTGTATATTATGATAAAAAAAAATTATTAAATCGATTAATTTTCAATTCAAAATATATACTATTAAATTTCACTTTATATATAGTTATCAAATGATATTATATGGATAAGTGATAAAATGGTGGTATTTTGATGAAGTAATAAAATTTTAGGAGAACTTTTATAATAGTCTGGATGCAATGGATCCGACCAATAAAAAAAATATACTATTTTGTTGGAAGATAATTGATCTAATAAAAATTATTATGGTCATATTTGGTAAATAGCGTTTTGGGATAAAAAGAGCGGTTTTGACCAACTTTAGAGATTTGACCACTGAAACCGCTAATTGGAGTGTTTGATGGAGAGAGGTTTGGGAGAGAGTTTTGGGATGAAAACGCTAATTTAGAAAAAGCTCTTAAAAGAAACTTTTTCAATTAGCGTTTTGCAATATTAAAATTAATGGACTTCTTTAACCCTAATAGATAGACTCCCTCTTCTCCTGCGCCAAAATTAATTCCCTTATTCGTCTTTTTTGCATAAACCGCTATTATCAATCAGCTAATTTTTACCAAACAGGTCTACATAAACAGCTAATCAAATCAGCTAATGTAATCAGCTAACCGCTAACAGCTAATTCCCAAACAGGAACTATATTTCTATTTCTATTGGTAAGGTGTAATGACTGCACCATCAATTTCTCAAACTTTGGATACCATGTACCCAACTACTATAATCCTTTCTTTAATGCTTTGTTTGGATTGGATTCGCGTATGTCTCCAATAGTAGACATCACGATGGATGAAACATGCTATTTGGAAATTATTTCTCCTATCATTTATTCAAACACTGAAAATAAAAAGTAATTAATTCCTTCTTTTTCTTAATTTATTTATTTATTTATTGCTTTCAAGTAGAAATCACATTTATCAACTACTTACTTACTACCAACAATCTAATTATTACCATTACAAAGAGGCAGCAAAAATAAAGCAGTAATTTAATTAAGTTAAACTGAATTAAGTTGGAGATCATAAAATAATCCGCCATTATCTCCGGCAGCCCCTCTTCTTCCATCACCTTTCCGATTTCTTAGAAGAATTCATGGATTCGATTTGACATTAAGCTCAGGGATATTTTAAAAAAAAAAAAATCTTATTCTACAATAGCAGTAAGTCGGGAAACGGAGGCGAACCTGGCGGCATCGCCGGGAACAATTTGGCCTTGCGCCAAAATCGACTTATAGATCTGAATAATCATCTTCTCATCATACTCCTTGATCGGACCTCTTCCGAAACCCGTAACACCAGGATGATCGCCGTAGCCAGGTCCGACCACCCGAGAATTAGCGAATCCAAGCATCATTTTCACATAAGCATCGCGTAGCCAAACAAGGAATTTTTTAGGAGAAGAGGTTTTGAATAACTTAAGCTTGGGCTTGATTTTGATACGCCAGAATCTCCGCCTCCTGGTGGTGCCGCCAAGCTCAATCGTGTTGCCTCGGCGGCGGGAAGAGTCATTGATTCTCTGGTAGCCTTTCCTCCGCCAGTAGGTTCGGAGTTTGGTGTACATAGTGGCAGAAACTCCGTCCATGGAGGAAATGGAGGAGGAGTAATTATATAGGTGAGTGTAGATGAGAAATGATGAATCTGGTATTAGATAAACGACAATAAATGATCGGAATTAGTATTTTTTATGGAAATGCAAGATGGAGATGGAAGAGGTGAGCATATTAATGACTACCTAACTTAATTTGTCTTCATTGGTATTGCTATGGTAGTTCATTTTAATATAATGTGTATCGCGTCGCGTGTTTCATATAAAGCATTTTCGCTGTCAGATTTCATCTTATCTGGAATAGGGTTTCCCATTTAATTAGGGGTGGCTACAACCATCCTAGAATTAATTCCATACAATGGACTTCATATTATTCATATTTTTTTAATTAATTAAATTTTTAATTTATTCTAAATTTAGTAGTAATTATAATTAAGAGTATAGTAGAAGTTTTTTTTTTTATTAATTTATAGACTCTTGACACAATTACAATAAACCAAAAATAAATTAATAACATTCACTAGAGACTGAGACTGAAAATCAGATTCCACAACGAGGTTTTGATAACCATTATGCTTAAGCCAGCTTAGAGCCTCTTTTAATACATGTTTCTTATGTAATTAAGACATTCAATACGAGTTTGTTACATGGCACAATCCCAAAACCAATTAATTGAGAAGTAGCAAAAATGAAGATGTCCACATTGCATTTAAGCAAACCTAAAGGAAGAGGGGACCATTTTACTACTTCCTCTCTCTTACAACTGGTAAAAGAATTAAAACCTTTAGCTTATTTTCTGTGTGGTAAATTATTGTTGCATTGATAAACATAACTATTGCCATAAAATGTGAAGATTAACAAATGCACTAAGTTTAATAAGTAATAAAGTGATAAGTAAAATTATCATATACATTGGAGATTGAGTAAGTATATTAGTAACACTTTTAGAGTGAGATAGCTAGTTCTATATTATACTTAAAGATGAGTTGAATGTGTACTAACAACAATTTATCCTTATGTAGGCACAGTATGAAGTAAATTTAATAAAAAGAAACAACGTAATAAAAGTAAAGAGTGTCAATAGGTTATAACGGAACAGGCAAAAACACAGCTGGAACATGCAATTTCAATCATATACTTATTACATGCATAAGAGCATCTCCAAGAGACTCTTAGTTCACTCTCTAAAAATAATATAAATAATTGACTCTTAGTGATTTAAAAATGACTAAGACATATCATCTCCAACAATACTCTTTATATTCACTCTTTATTTATTATTTATCATTAAAATTATTAATTGTTGGAATATTTACCAATAGTGTGAGGAGAGAGACTCCTCAATAATAAATTATTAATAAAAAAATGAACTGAGAGGCACTAAGAGGTGGAGAGAGGCTCTCTATTAATAGAGAGAATGGAGAGGCTCTTAGTAATTTGAGGAGCCACTAAGAGGCTGTTGGAGCTTATTTTTCATTCTACCTCCTCAAATTTTAACTTAAGAGACTGTTGAAGATGCTCTAATATTATAGATCTATGATATCTACCACTAGATTCACATGAGTCAAGACTTTTTATCTTCCCATGATATACTCTAACCACTTACTAACCAAGTCTCATTGTGTTGCCTTACAGTTAGGATTGAGAACAAGGAAGCATATTCCTAAAAATCACTTTTAACAGTAGACATTTTTTGTCTCCAATTCCATCATACACATGCTTAATGGTTTATCCACCTATTAATCTAAGTCTCATTGCAGTTATTTAGTTGGTATATGAAGTGATCAATTTTATACATTTAAGTTTCCCATTAACCAATATGTTAAATTATTTATGCATTTAGAATAACCAAAGTGACTTATTACACTATTTTGGAGGAAGAAGCTACAAAAAAGAACTTAAAAATAAATGAAAAAAGAGAGGTGAGGAGTAAGGTATGTGAAAAATTAGATGATTAAATTAATTAATGATGTTTTTATGACCGAATGTAGCCATATTTATAGGCTCTAACTATCTTTATAGAACTAATTAGATATAGAGAACTAGGCTTAGAATAATACAAAGCTTAATTATGATTTTATTAAGTGGATTACACCACTTGATTTATGAAGCAGATTCCTCACAGAGTACAACTATAACATCGCCCAATTGATCCAATAACAAAACAACAAAACATAAACTAATCTAAAGTGGGATTCCTTCTTTCCTTCTTTACAAGCTTCAAGAACTCCAAAATTGTGAACAACTCCAGTATAAACTGTAGATGTATAGTTCGTAGTCGGGTGGCAAGAACCGTTCCATCAACATAGATTTCATCTGTAACTAAGACCATATCGGGTCCCTTTCTCCTCTCATCCTCTCTTCCTTAACGTGGTCCCACCAAAATGAGACACCACCATTTAACATATATGCAACCAAACGTACCTTCATCTCATCCGGTATTCCCGCGTATTCAAAGAACCTCTCAACCTCCGATAACCAATCAAGAAAGCCATTTATATCAAGCTCACCTCTAAAAGAAGCCATTTATAAAAGAATCTTCGTTACAAAGAAAATGAGGCTTATATACCTCTCCTTAAATAAAGCAAAAGACCTAAGTACCCCAAATAGGGTTACAACACAAATAAGAAAAGATAAGGGTAGGAGGGGGCAAAAAGGATAAATGGCATTTAGGTTATTATCCCTAAATGGAAAGAGAGTAATTAAAGTAATAGCAAAACAATAAATTACAGAAATGAGCAAAAAAACTTACAATCATGTCCCAATGTTCGGATTTGCTGAAAATGATGGCCACACGATGTGTGGCCAACATCAACATCAAAGCCAAGCCTTCGTCCCTATTTGGAGTTCACACACCATGTGGCCCAAAGGCACACGGCGTGTGAATTGATTCAGAATATTCTAGAGACTTTCTTGCATACCCACACGGCGTGTGCCCTTGGTGACACGACGTGTGAATTGATTCAGAATGTTCTAGAGGCTTTCTTGCATACCCACACAGCGTGTGCCCTTGATGACACAACGTGTGAGAAGAAATTTTTGCCCAGCTTAATTCCCTTCAGCCTCACATGGCATGTGGCTGCTGGCACACGGTATGTTTCCTCCACTTCTTGACTTCGTGTTGGAGATGTCCGCATCTCATTTTATGGATTTGAAAGTAGATGAATATTTTTTTTTTTGTAAAGAGGACATTTGCTTTACATATTTAACAAAAAAAAAAGTAATATCGTTTTCCATGTTATCAAGTTTATATGTTATGCCAGTAAAATACATTACTTCATGTTAATAAAGTCAATAAGTCAACGTGTCACATTATCAAATATAACATTTAATAGAAAAACTAACATCGTTGGTCAAATTCTTACCTTTTTTTTTGCTATGTAAAAAATATACTATATTTTGCAAATAAAAACATCACATTTCCCTCCATTCTATGAAACATAAGAAGGGTCATCTGGGTCAACTGTTTTTGAAACTCGACCTTAAAAAAGCCTATGTCAGGGTAAATTAGAAGTTTTTATAGGATACTCTCCTTTGTTTGGGTTTACCTCAACCGTTTATAAGATTGATTATGAACTATGTGTCTAGCTCATCTATGCGTGCTCTCTGGAATGGGAAGAAACTTCAGAAGTTCAAGCCCAGTAGGGGGTCTCCGTCAAGGTGACCCCCTCTTACCTTGTTTGTTCTTTGCCTGGAAAGATTGAGCCACTTAATTAATGATGCGGTTGATAGTAAGGCTTGGAAGCCTATCCTCCTCTCGCAAAATGGGAACCTCCACTCTCTCTTATTTTTTTTGCAGATAACATTATGTTGATGGCTGAGGCATCAATAGAACATGCTTGTGTAATTAACAGTGTGCTCATCAATTTCGGTGATAGTTCCGGGCAAAAGGTTATTATAGCTAAATCTCGTGTTTTTTTCTCTAATAATGTTTTAGAAGTTGTTGGAAGGGGTGTGTGTGATATTTTGGGCTTCGTCGCGACGATGGATCTTGGAAGGTATTTTGGGATGCCTCTCATTCATGGTCGGGTCTCCAAAGAAACCTTCAAACATGTAGTCGATAGAGTGCAGTTGAAACTTGCAGGGTGGAAAGCTAAAATCCTCTCCACAGTTGGAAGACTTACCTTAGTCAAAACGGTAACTTCGACGATCCCCAGTTATGCAATGCAGTCGTCCATGCTCACTGTCTCCATTTGCAAAAAAAAAATAGAAGCATGTAATCGGGATTTTTTTATAGGGCTCCACGGCAACCGCAAGAAGAATACACCATGTCAATTGGAATAAGGTTTGTTCACAAAAAGAGCGTGGCGGGCTTGGTGTCAAAGAGTTAAGGAGATGAATGAGGAGTTTTTAGCCAAACAAGGCTGGTGAATTCTAGTGGAACCGGAAACTCCTTGAGTTTGGGTTCTCAAAGAGAAATATGAGAGAGAGCGACAAAGCTAGGACATTTTTCACTATTCGAAAGACAACTCCTCAACCTGGAAAAGTATAGTGAAAGGGAGTCGTGTGTTGCAACAACGACTATGTAACCTGGTTACTAATGGGCAGTGAACGAAGTTCTAGTTGGATCGCTGGTGTGGGGAGGATCCGTTGCACTGGCATATGACCTCACATTCACCTGACATGAATATTCAGAGCTCAATTGCGGACTACTGGAACTCATACGATGGTTGGAAATGGAATGAGTTGGCTTCGATGCTGCCTCAAGAATGCATTTTCCGCATGGCAACATATGTCCTATTTCTAGACAGTGATGAATTAGATTCGGTTTTTTGGATGAAATTTGCTTTAGGTGTGTATACGGTTGTGTCAGGATATGAGTTGCTCTTATTGGAACAACTTAGTGCTTCTTAGAAGATTTGGTCCACCATCTGGAAACTCAAAGTGTCTGAACGAATTCAGTTTTTTCTTTGGTTAGAAAATCATAATGAGATCCTCTGTAACGAATTAAGGGTTGCACGTCATTTGAGCAATTATGCAACATGTGTGGTATGTGGAGGGGTTGAATCTCATGTTCTCTGTAACTGTCAAAGCGTAGTAGAAGTGAAGTGTCAGATTATCCCTCAGACTTTCCAGTAGCCTTAAAAAGTATAGATTTTTTTGTATAAAATAAAAATTTATGCAAGAAATATTAAGAATAAATTAATCATCTTAATAGTCTAATCATATTTTATTGATTTTGATGAATTTTTTTAAAGTATTTGTATATTGATGTTGTGAAACTAAAAATGCACTGTATTAATTTGAATAAAGTATCAAAATAACCTCAAAGTTATTAGATAATTGTCAATTTGACAATCACGTACAAAATAACACTAATTAACTATAATGTTTATAAAATTGTGTCAATTAAATCCTAACATTTTTCCCGAGGTAATTACACAATACTATAACGGGGCGTTTGGTATTCTATTGGGATAGGAATAGGGATAAAGGTTGGGATAGGGATAAGGATAAATGATTGGGATAAAGATAAAAATATGATAGTCGAGAATTATTATTCAATGTTTGGTATGTGGGATAGGGATGGGGATAAAATAATACATTTTACTATTTTAACCTTATTTAAACTATATAACATTAATTTGAGGGATACGATTGACTTTTCCATCCTATTACAATCGCATGAGCTTATCTCACCTCCTTATACCACCCGCCTCCTAGGTATAGGATTTGAGGGATAAGAAGCTTATCCCTCATCCGTCTCACTCTTCTATCTCCCAAACAAACACAGGATAACTTATCTCGTATTTTTTATCCTTATCCCACCTTCTATATCCCTCCTAACAAACACCCCGTAATTACAATTTCAACTCAATACTATAATTACAATTTCATAAAAGTTAGGATCAAATTGGTATTATTTTCTAAGTAAAGTCGAACTGACACTTATCTAATAATCGTTTTCATACCTTATTTCTAACTTTCAAATAATAAAAAAATGGAAATATATGATGGATTGCTTAATTGTACTAATCTATGATTAGTATTTTTTAATTGAAACAAATAAAAAGAAGTACATAATTTCCTTTTCAAAACGGGAAAAACGACATATGCCTTTCAGAAAAGGTTCCGGCTATTTATTTTGACATCAACGTGCAAACTCATAAAGTCAACTATTATGAAAACAGTATCAATTTTTCTCTATTTTGAAGAAAAACAAAACAAATTTTGCTCTATTTTGAAAATTAAAAAATTACGCATTTATACGGGCATCTACCATATTTAATTTTTTTTTTTTTTTACACTATATGAAAAGGTTTATAATACTACTATCTACTAGTAATTAATAAGGGTTACTAAGATCAATTAATCTGCAATGGTTATGGGATTAAAACACTATTAATCTCTTTATCAATTCAAAATATTGGTTTTTTTGCTATTTTTGATAAATAGAATTTGACTATTTGATTACATTAATTATTAACTAGTAGTAATTAGGGACAAAAAATCTTTTAATTTAAATATGTCAATTCTTTATCTGAAAAATTTCATGAAATCAGTTTTTTTTATTCTAAATTAACGGGTTGAGCCTAATTCGTTGTTTACGTTTTTCCACCAAACATCACTATTAGATGTTTTAATTAGTCAAACTTCTATCCACCCAAATGGTGCTTGACGTGCATCAAACCGAGAAATCGAATAAATTATAAAAAAATTAGTCAAGTCTCTAAAAATAGGCTAAACCTTTAATTTTATCTCAAACATCTAATTATCAAATAGGGCTTTTGACACATCTAAAATGTCGATCTTCACCTGTTTGGCCTATTATTTGGTAGCTATTGCTTTCTCAACTTATCAACTTATCAAAATTAGTAAAATATCAACTAATAATTTGTCATCCATATTGATTGAGATTTCAACGATTTTGATATATAAGTAGGCAAATATTACAAAACAAACATTTTAGATATGAAATGCTAAATAATACTTGAAGGGTTGATTAAATAAATAAATAAAATATTTAGAAAGCAATAGATGGATGAGTATTTATTGTGAAAGGTATGGAAGTTGGATTGTTGACAATAGTTATGTACCCAACTACCATAATTATGTACCATATGAAAGTATGAAGTCGTAGTCTCTCCTAATTTTACTTCACAAGTACCGAATTTTAGTTAGCATTCTTAATTACATATCAATTTGTGGACAAGACTCCATTACATTACTTCTAATTTGGCCTATTTCTAATTGGAACTTCACTTATACTAATTATTTGTCATCTTAGGAGTAAGATCAATGTAGAGTTGTTCTAATGTTTTGTTAAATTGAAAGTTACATCAATTTTTAAATGTCTAATATATTACCAGTCCCTGAACTTGTCCAAAATAATAGATTGGTTCTTTAAATTTTGCAAGTGTCTCATCAGTTCCATAAACTTGCTTATTTCGTATCACCAACTTTCTAAACTTGTCCATAAACATAGATTAGCTCTCTGAACTTTGCAAGTTTCTCACCAACTCCCTAAATTTGCTTATTCTGTAACAATCAAATACAAAAACTTGTTAAACCTAAATTCTAAAAATACGTCTTCATTTATTCGAGAGGTAGTTTTTCGCTTCTCCTATCTTTCAACCTAATTATAAAAGTTAGTGTTGCAAGTTTGAGAGATTGAATATATGAGGATCGAGAGTTAGTATTATGGTTTTTGTATTTAGTTGTTACAAAATAAGCAAGTTTGGGGAGTTGGTGAGACACTTGCAAAGTTCAGAGAGCTAATCTACTTTTATGGTCAAGTTTAGGGAGCTGATGATACGAAATAAACAAGTTTAGGAAGCTGGTGAGATACTTGCAAAGTTCAGAGAGTCAATCTACTATTTTGGACAAGTTCAGGGAGTTGTTGATGTATTAGGCCATTTTTAAATTAAACACATTATACAAGGATGAGTTTCAATTTTCCACTAGCTTAAATTATGAGATAAAGTGTAAAAGTACTCTTAACGTTTATAGGTAGGAGCCATTTCACTTTTAACGTCTAAAATGGTGCAATTTTGCTCAACTCGTACAAAATATAGTATACTTTTTTCTAAAAAAATCATGGTTAATCATATGTTTGTGAAGTTTTGCTAATGAATAATAAAATGACAAACATGTGAAGTATAGATGATAAGATTCACGACCGAGAAGACAATTTGATGAATAATTTTTTCAATTGACCCAACCTGCCAACGTTAGCGTTAAAATTTCTTTTGGTTACCAACGCTAAGAGTAAAATTGCACAATTTTAAACGGAAGGTGTAAAATTGCTCGTAGGTGTATACATTAAGTGTATTTTTATACCTTACCCCTTAAATTATTTATACCAATGTTATAGTTTGCAATATTTAAGTGCATCAGCTTGTTATTAAAAAAAAAAAAAAAAAAAAAAAAAAAAACTAGCCATCAAGAAAACCTCAAGTTCTCATCTAGGTTTTAGAGTTTTCTTCCAACTTTTAGCCGGAAAATGGACCCGTTCTTTAATTTACTTTGGTTGTTCGATAATTTCTCTTTTATTTGAGGTTTTTTCTTGGTTGTAGTTTGTCTCCCTATATGGATATTATCATAATTTTCTTCATGGAAAAATAGAATAGTTTTGTCTATCATCACATAGAGCGGACTCATTGACAAAATATGAAGTCATTTCTTAAGAAAAAGACTATGAAGCCGATTCTGGGTGGAATTTGTATTCTATCATTATACTAAACAGTTTCAAACAATGTCTATAATTGTTCTATCACGATATATGATATTAAAGATGCAAATTGAAACTCGTACTTCTAAAATCTAATTACTTATACTAAATTGTATTTATTTTTTTTATAAACCAAAACATTACTCTTTTTCTCAAACAAATATATATATATATATATATATAATAGTATTTAAAATAAACTAAATATAATTGTTGCTTTCAAAGAAATGATACTCTCATGTTATTTTCAAGCTAATAAATCACTTTAGCTCCATTCACTGTCTTCATATATGTCTTTGAAATCATTTAGATTTTTAACTTTATTTGTTTATAATTTATTTATATATATAATTTAGAAAAATAATTTCAAATTACTTATATATACATAATTAATATATATAAATATTAGACATGGTAATTATCGTGTTCAAGTCGTGTTCGTATCGTGTCATTTCGGATTCGTGTCAAAAAGAGTAAACTCAAACCTAACCCAAAAACTTTCAAGTCACAATTGTGTTAATTTGTTCGGGTTAGTGTCGATTTTATGTCGTGTTTTCGAGTCACATGTATTTTTTTTATGCATATATATTAATGATAACTTTTAATAATATAAGAAGATATGATACTATTTTTCAATACTTTAGGTCACTTTTAGATTAGTATGTTAACACTAAACATCAAAGTCTGTTAATATCATATTAGATGGCCATATAATGTGTTTATAACAATTTAGGAGATTCGAATCATATTTGCAAGCAATAATTATAATTTTATTATCTTTATTAATAAAGTGACATAAAAACACAAAAGAATATAACAATAATTTTAAATATTCGTGTCGTTTTTGGGTTAGTATATCAACCCTAACCCGTCCAAAATTTTCTGTGTCAGTTTCGTATCAACCAAAAAATGACACATTACCTACTAAGCTAAACCCAAACACTAAAATTGCGTGTCATATAATCGTATCATGTGCAATTTTGCCACCTCTAATAAATATTATAGGTCTTTGGTTTGGAGTTTTTATATTAAGCACCCGGTCTTCCATGTCACTCAGAAGATCCTCAATTCACATTTGGACACGTGTATTATGATCCCACGTAATAATTAAAATAATGAAACATCTTATTATATGTATGGATTCATGCTATACGTGTCAAAATATATATTGAAGGTCCTCCGAATGATATGAAGAACCGAATGCTTTTAATAATTTATCTTTTAGTTTAGTCAATTCGAATTATTTAATTGAATGAATAACTCAATTATATATCTGATTGGATATCGGTCCATTTCTAATAACATTACTAATAGTTTTAAAAAGATGATCACAGAAAATATATATATAAAAATAAAATATTAAATCAACAATTAATCGGAAAATCCACCCAAATCTCCGTGGAAACATATGGTAGATAGGCATGGAAATGGAAAAGGCTGGGATGTCTATCTGTCTCTGTCCACTTGAAGGCAAATCACATCATTCTACCAAAGCAAGCTCAAGTTATTATCTCTCCACTTCCTCATCTAAATTTTACGGCATTTAACATTGCCATTACTGTTTCCTTGTCTTTCCTTTCCGATCTTCTACTAGATATGATTTATAATTTTTTTTTATTTCAGACCTAACTTGATTCCATTTGGATCAAATCTTATATTTTATGAGATTTGATTCTTTTTGTAATCAATTTGATTTAGTGCAAATGATTTTATCATCGAATAGATAATTATATAAACATTCTCTATTACTTTGAACTTCTCAAATATAATAATTCTCAGAAATATCTATTTAATTGAATTATAATGCATATAGAATTTTCTGTCCACATCCCTTAACAAGTCGTTTCTGGAACTGATCAAATATTTTATGCATCAATTAAGATCTCAAAACTCCAAACTAATTACCAATATTTACCATACATAATCACTTGTTCAAGGGCCTAACCTTGTTCTGTTTCTTCTGATTCAGCCAATCTGGTGTCTTCACCTCACTCAGTTTCTTCATCTTCGCATCCTTGTTTACTTTCTTCAATGCATCAGGTGTCTTAACCTGGCTAAGCCGCTTCATCTTCTCTATTTTCTTCGGTTTTTTCTCTTTTGGCTTCTCGGATTCTTTGCTGGCCAATTCGAGCTTCTCCGCAGAAGAAATCTTGTATGAATTTTTTATTTTAAGCAGCTTATCAGATTTCACCAATCTCTTCAGTTGGAGAGAGACGAGTTTTTTGAAATTCTGAGGCAACTCAGCCTCATACTTGTGTTGAATGAAGTTAGAGATCGCAGGCTGGCTCGATCCGCTCCGATCCTTCAACTGTGAGATGGCTTCACATATCATCTGCAATCGCAACACATTAAGGAAGAATCAAAAGTTAGAAAAATTGATAAACGGAAGAGAAGTACAAGGGAGGCAAAACAGAGGACCTCAGAGTAAGGAGGATGATTGAGGGAATGAGTGGTTTCCTTCTTCGCAGCAGTAATTGCTCCTTTCGCCATTTCTGAATTCTGAAGAAAATTGGGGAAGGTAGAGAGTTGAAACGTTGAAAATTAGAAAGAGGAATGGTTTTCAATTTTAAAATATTGTTTTAGGCGGGCAACAAAATTTTGAGGGATGTGATTATCCGGTGAACTGCTTCTGAATGAAGATTGGGTAATGGGCTTATTAATTATTTCAGCCCAATCACTTTAGCTAAGCCCATCGTCTTGGAGATCCAATCTACAAGATCCGCTGCTTTGGACAAAAAGGACTTTTTTTTTTTTTAGGGTCAATTACATGAATATCATAATTAAGTATAAAATTACAACTAAATCATATCTCTAAACTTAATTCTTAATATGTCATTATTCTCTATATATTATGATTTTACACTATAATTTAAAAAATCTAAATTCCAATTCATAAACCACAAACCCTAAAAAATATATTTTAGACTTCTAATTTATAAATTCTAATCCTTAAAATATATTAAAAGTACTGATTTTACTAGTTTGACATAATCCAAAAATATGACTTGATATAGTTGTAAATAGTTTTTAAAATATGAATTTCCGTGTAATTTTCCCCTTTTTTTTTTATTAAGACTACACATATATATTTGTACAAATAATACATCAAAAAGTCAAGCTTGAATTTTTATTTACCTTTAAGTAACTTTTATATTTATATTTTATAAGCCTAATACATTAGTTATTCCTTGAATTTATCCAAAAAATAATTAATTGGCTTCGTAAACTTATATGATGTTTTGTTAACCACTTAAACTTGCTTAAAATGTTATGATTAAAATCTATAAAACATCATAAACATATGCAAGACATAAAATTAATTTGTTTTAAAGATTTAGAATCATGAATTACAATTAGGTCTTTATTTTTTAAGTTTTGAATTCTTTTATAAATTCAAGTGTATATCATTTCAAATAAGTTTAGAGGCAAAATGGAACACTGTAAACAAGTTCAAGAGACCAATAGGTTACTTTAAATTTATTCAGGTAGTTAATAAATTATTTTAAACAAGTTTAGGGGACTAACAAGACACCATTAAAATTACAGGGGTCAATTAAGTTTTTTAGACAAATTCAGAGACTCGTTATATATTAAACCTATTTTATAGTTCCGTACTTTTTTTAAACACAATTCGTACTTTTATATTTAATTTTATCAAATTCAATTTTTTTTATCTTCTTATTTTATTAAAAAAACTTATTATTTTGAAAAAAAAAATGTGAATTATGGATGTGTTATATGATAAATATGGTTTTAAATTGATAATATTTGGCATGATAAGAATTTCTTTTTTTAAGCATGAGGTAATTATAAATATTTTTTTTGATTCATTATTACTCTGTAATTCAGTCAATTATCTATTAGTAATTATTTACAAAAAATTTACTTGTGATATGTATTAAAAAAAATACAAGAGGAATTCAGTTTTAAAAATTTATCTACAATTAGAATTATGTCAAATTAAGTAAATTATTATTTTTAATATATTTTGAGGACCATGTTTCATAATTAGGGGTGTAAGATATGTTTTTTAGGATTTAAAATTTATAAATTTAGGTCTAAAATTTATAATTTAAGCTATAAAAGTATATTTTATTTGTGATATATAGAAAATATGGACATTAAAAATTTATTTTATAGTATGATTTAATTGTAATTTTATAACTAATTATGATTTTTAGGTAGAAAATCTTTCATTAAAGGAAAAATTATAAAACTGGATCAAATGGGAGGCTAATTTACTAATTTTTGACCAATTACCCAATCCATTATATATCTAGACTATTTATTTCTAATTTTTCCAAAATACCCTTCATGTATATATAACACTTAGAAATTTATTACTCTTTCTTCTTTCTCTCTTCCGTTTTACTTCGCATTTTTCGCAAATTGCGAAGCCTGCGAAGATAATACTATTTAAGAACATGGAATTTACTTCGCATTTTGCGCAAACTACGAAGCCTGAGAAGATAATACTACTTCGCAGAATGACTTTTTCTTCGCAGTTTTCGCAAAATGCGAAATAAATTTCATGTCCTTCACCAAGTAATTAGGTAGCAAGTAATTAGGTAGAGAAGTTGAACTGTGAAATCTAACCAAGTAGACGAGTCAACTTAGCATATTAGTCAATCCTATACCTTCACCAAATATTGCGGCTTCGTGGTCTAGGGTTTGGTTTAGTCTTGGTTTTCATAGTGTCTAATGCCTTCAAACACAATTAGGGATTTTATCTAATATGTTCTCTCCCATGACCTATCGTTTCCATACACTTCTCTATATAGTTCAAGCCGACTAATCCCTTTGACAAGTTGCCTGACTCGAAAGACATACTACACCCAACTATAGTTGAACCCCCAATATCTCTTCCATCACTATAGCCATCAATCTCTGCACATAATGTGATTTCCTCATTCTCCTCAAAGAGATTAACAAGCCCAAACTCACTCTCCTCCCCCTCAAGATAAATGCCCTCACTTCCCTCAAGAATACCAATGAAGTTATGTTCAAGGGGCATTTTATCAAACACATAGGGAACATCCCTTGCAACATAGGTTTTACCAACATCCTCACCTTCAAACACTCTTTCCTCCTTATCCACACATGTACTCACATTTTCATTCACAATATCATTATCAATAAACTCACAATCATAATCTAATTCACAAACTACATCACCAACATCCAACTCCTCACTAGCAATAAATTTACCTATAACTTCCATATGAGAATTTGGCAGTTTAGGATTTACCTCTTCAATGAGTAAAGGAGAAAAGATTGGTGATGGATCTTTAGGAGGAACTTCCAAGGTTAGTTGGTGTTCATTTCAGTACTCTAGCTTGAAACTCTTCCAAGAGGCCATGATCTCCCTCATTAGCTCGCCTCGCACCCGTCAGTCCTCCTTAAAAGTCTTTTCGATTCGTCTCATGGTGGCTGTGAGATTTTCCAATCCCTTATTGATGATTTCTTCGGATTTTTAAGATGAACTTGGTTGAACCATAGTCGAAAGAAGTCTCCGTTAGGAAAACGATCGACTCTGATACCAAATGATATGGATCGGTTTTGAGGACGAGTTTGTTTTGATCTTAAACTAACAAAGATGTTCCTTTCAAGCTAAACTTGAAAGAGTGAATTCCGGGTTTTATGGACTAAACCGTAGGAATAATGAAATTCCTCATTGTTGAAGGTTAAAACCTTAACAAAACTTCATAAAGAAGATGATAAAATTATATTGATAAAAAAGTTAATTGATTACAAAAGAAAGAGATAAATTTATATCATCTCAAAACCCTAAAGAACAAATTACATAAAAGCCTAACTTACATAATTAATTAAAGGGTAATGTAAGGGTAAAAGGGTGGTATGGTTGTAAATATGGAGTGACATGGGTTGTAATTAACGAGTGGCAAAGTTTTAATAAGCAGGAAGCTGGAGTAAGGAGCAATGATGATTGACAAGGCTTTTTGAAAGAGCGTCACTTAAGTCACACGGAGCGTGGCTCATCTTCTGACTTTATGAGTGCCACTCCCTCCCGGATCAAATCATACCCCACGCGCTACATCACTTAAGTGACTCACCACATGGGACTATTTTTTGTCCCTTTTCTTGCTTGATCGTCCGTGCTTGGTTCCTCCTCCGACTTCCCTTGCCCAGACTCGACTCTTGAAGGAGATGCTCAACATCACAGAGTTGCAAGCTCTACCTTCGAAGCCAAACTCCACTTCCATCAGTTGAGCAACCTCCAGCTTGACCTGTTGAACAATACAATTTGTATAGGTAATATCAGCCCCGTGTTGAATATCAGCCACTGAACAGGAGCAATCTGATCATACCAGCACCTTCTCGAACCCACATCCCTTAGCCGCAACAAGACCATTCAAGATTGCTAGAAGCTCCACTTGGAGCACAGACCAGCACGAGACGATTGGACATGCTCCACTCATCAACACAACTCATATTGACGATCTGCTAATGAAATCCGCAGCACATATTCTCCCGATGTCTAGAAAGGCGCCATCGCAATTCAACTTTACCCACCCATTCGACGGTGGAGTCTAATAAGGTTTCACACCCATCTCAGTCGCCATTACTGGCGTATTGCGTTGGTGCGAAGTGTTAATAGCAGCCTATAACACCACTCCATTAGTCAACATTTTTCCATGATTCCAGCAGCAGTTATGATCAAACCAAATCATCCAGCAAATCGCGTAGAAAATCTGAAACTCGTCTCGTGAGAGACACTCCCGGACCCTCCCAAACCAGTTAAGGCATTCCGACCCCATCATGTGGTACACCTTCACAAATAGAGCAACAGCCTTCCATCTTTTTCGAGTCACCTTATAAGCCTTGAAAATGTGAACCAACGAGCTTCCCTCATTCCAACAGAAAATACACACATTTGGAATCGTATATACCTATTTGCAAGGGCATCTAGGCACAGGAGTGCGTCGTTACAAGCCGAGCATATAAAATGGTTGATTTTAGAAGGGACCGCTAGCGTCCAAATTTGCTTCCAAATCAGATTTGGCCCTACAAAAGAAAAGGCAACCGTTGAGCACACTCTACTCATCAATAAAGCAGCCTAATACCCAAATTTCACCAAGTATTCACCAAATTTTTACTCAGGCTAGAAAAAATTATCCTGGCCAGCCAAGACACAGAAATCAACATATTTCAATATTATATAATTTTGATTAAAATATATGAAAATTTACACAGGATTTCATATTTGAAAAATTATTTACAACTATGTCTAGTACTAATTTTAATAATGTCAAACTAAAAAAATCATTATGCTTCATACGGGAATTTTCACATGCACTTTAATGAGCAAGTGAATTTGTTCATTTACCGTTAGATATAAGCTTATTAAATCTAAGCCTTAGGATGTTTTGAATCTCCACCTTAGGTGAATGTGATCAAGACTAATGTTTCATATATTGTAGGAACTATGTTTTGTAAATTAGGAATCTAAAATATTTTTTTAAGGTTTAGAATTTATAAATTGAGGTTTAAAATTTATTAATTAAGACATAAAATTATAGGGTAAATTTCAAAAAAAACCCCTGTGGTTTGATGTTGTTCCAAAAAAACCCTTGTGGTTTGGTTTTACAAAAAAAAAAGGACCGTGGTTTGCGCCGTTACAAAGAACGCAGAAATGGAGAAAACGCCGTTTAAGTAAGTGACGTGGCAAAGGGTATATTTGTCTGAAAATGTTGGGAGACCTATATAAGCTCCAGAACTCGTTTTAACATAGTTTATCTTAGTGACTTTCCATATTTCACTTGCATTGAACGATTTCCTAATCGGGATACGAAGGGTCAGCTAAGGAAGAACTCATCCCTAAGCACTTCAATCATCGTTTCTACTACTGTACTGAAGGGGTTTGATTTCGTAAGCGAGGAAATTAGATAGACGTTAGAATCGATTGTTCGAAGTGGGTAGAGCAACCACATTTCAAGGCTCTCCAAGGGGTTACGTGTCAGCCAAGGTAAGCTAATAATATCCATGGAAGAATCGATTTTTTCATATGTTACATCTGTTCTTGGTTTCGGGTTTTGTTTGAAATAGTTAGGGTTTTCTGTTTTGTACGATTAATAATCGGATTTGTGATTTTTTTGTTGGGTTTATTAATCATCAACAGTTATATTGCATGTATATTATCGTTTGTCGAGTTTTGTTTGAAATAGTTAGGGTTCTAGTTGAATCGAGTCGTTTGATACATATCTCTGTTTTGTACGATTAATAATCGGATTTGTGATTTTTTTGTTGGGTTTATTAATCATCAATAGTTATATTGCATGTATATTATCGTTTGTCGAGTTTTGTTTGAAATAGTTAGGGTTCTAGTTGAATCGAGTCTTTTGGTACATATCTCTGTTTCTATTTACGCGATCAGTGTTGGCTGTTGTTTGTTGTTGGTTTGATATTATGGTTTTGTTGTTGAATTGGTTTGTTTGTTTTGTTGCTGGTATGTTGCATGAAGGGGTGCAGATGGCTGGATATGTGACCCTGGTTTTTCACCATGGAGGCAAGTGGTCCTCATTTGATGACTCCATGAAGTATTTAGGGGGAGATGAAGCTGAGATTACATTAGACAAAGATTATTTAGGGTATTATAGATTGTTGGATTATTATAGGCAGTTAAAGTATACAGGTGGTTGTAGGATGTGGATGCATGTTATAGGACTTAGAGGTGAATGGAGTTATTGGGAGATCGTAGATGATAAATCATGTTTTAGCGTGGCAGATGCTAATAGGGGTTGGGATACTTGGGATGTATATTTTGAAGCTTTACCTAAACCCGTTTCAATGATTAAGGATGATGTTTTTGTGAATCTGGTTGATGGTGAAGAACATGCACCAGCTGAGTCCAACGCATCCAACTCAGATAATAGCTTAGGTTCTAAAGTTGGTGGTCTTGAGTTGGTGATGGTAGGGGAGATAGAGGATTTAACTCTAGTTGATGATATGGTTGGAGTTCAAGTAGCTGAGGAAATAGGTGTGGATGGAGACGAACCAGTTGATGATGTGAATGTGGGTGTGAATTATAGTAAGGATAGTGAAGATAGTGAGGACAGTGACTTTGAATTTGTTTCAGGGTTTGATAGCACAGAAAGTAATGATGTGTCATTAGATAGTGAGGGTGGTCTAGATGTATGTGATGAAGCCATAGTGCACGAAGGAGAAAGAGTTGATGAAGAGCTAGTTGGGGAAGTAGGTGGGGAAGATAAAGAGCTAGTTGGGGAAGTAGAAGGGGAACATGTAGAGCTAGTTGGGGAAGTAGAAGGGGAACATGTAGAGCTAGTTGATGATATGGTTGGGGATGGTAATGCAACAATGGATGAAGCAGTGGAAGCTAGAGAAGAAGTAATAGAGGGGTTTGGTGTTGATGGAGGATACATATTTGATGAAATAGTAGGGCTTGATATAGGTATGGATTGGGATGCAGTAGGGCTTGACAATGATATAGGAGCTGGTAGGGGGGAAGAAAGGGGCGACAGTCCTGATATGGACAATGATGGTGATCAGGACAATGAGGGTTGTGATGGTGAGGAGGACAATGAGGGTGAGGAGGACAACGAGGGTGAGGAGGACAATGAGGGTTGTGATGGTGAGGAGGACAATGAGGGTGAGGAGGACAATGTGTCATTATATAGTGAAGGTAATTTGTACACTAAAATTCCAAATATAGGTACAAGTAATGTCCCTAATAGAGAAATGCATAATGAGGGTGGCAATGAGAACCTATCAAACAGGAGGGAAGTGGAATTTGAGTTCAATGAGGCTGCTCCTGACTTAGATGATGAGTTAAGAAGTTTGCAAGGTTCCGAGGATGAGGGAGTAACGCCTAATGTAGACTACAATGCAAGGACTAAAAATTTGGCATTGGGTATGATATTTAGGAGTGCTAAGGAGTTTAGAAAGGCATTGAGGGCTTGGGCAATAGAGGGAGGGCATACATTTCGTTTTAGTAAGAATGGACCATCATTGGTGCATGTGAGATGTGATTCCCAGGATTGTGAGTTCAGGATTAGAGGATTTATGGTTAGAAACACTCAAACTTTTAAGATAAAGACATGTAATCTCAACCATACGTGTCCTAGGCAATACAATGAGAAATTTGTCAAGGTTTCATACCTTTGTGAAAAGTATTTGGAAGACATGAGGGATGATAAGGATTTGAAAGTTGCATACTTGAAGAATAAGATTAAGAGGGATTTGGGGTATGAGGTGTCTATTCGAAAGTGCTATAGGACTAAGAGCGAGGCGAGAAAAATTATATCTGGTCAAGTTAGGGATCAATATAAGAGGCTGTATGATTATGCAGAGACTCTCAAAGTCACTAATCCAGGAACTGTTGTGAAAATCAAAACCGAGCTCAAGCTAGACCATGGGGTAGGAGTTCCTAGGGAGATTGTTATGTTTCAACACATGTATGTAAGAATGGCTGCCCAAAAACAAGGATTCTTCTCTGGCCTACGACCAATTATATGCCTAGATGGTTGTCATTTGAAAGGAATGATGGGAGGGCAGTTGTTGGCGGCAATTGGTAGAGATGGCAATGAGAACCTATTTCCAATTGTTGTTGCTGTTGTTGACTCTGAGTGCAAAGAATCATGGGCATGGTTTCTACAAGTTTTGCAGGATGATTATGGAACGGTTAGAGAAACTGGATGGGTCTTCATGTCGGATCAACAAAAGGTTAGTCACGTTTAGTACTTACTTGTTAGTGTTTATTTACAATTGACTAATTATGGTTTGTTCTTCTTTTGTAGGGGATAGTTCAAGCTATGAAGGAGCTAATGCCAGATGTGGAACATCGTTTCTGTGTCAAGCATATGTACGAGAACATGAAAATGAGATTCAAAGGGGTTGAATACAAAGACCATTTATGACAGGCTGCATCAGCTGGTACTAAAAAGTTATGGGAGAATCATATGGAGAAACTAAAAGCATTTGACCCTGCGGCTCATCAATGGGTGATGGACCATGATCCTCACACATGGGCAAGGAGTCACTTCGACCCTAGAACAAATGTGACGCAATTCAAAACAACATATGTGAGTCATTTAACAGGATGATATTTCCTTGTAGAGAGTTGCCTATACTTAGTCTGCTGGAGTGGATCAGGAAAGCCTTCATGGCGAGACAGTATACTAAGTTCGTTGGTATGCAGAACTACACTGGGAATGTGTGTCCAAATTACCAGGAAATACTTGAGAAGGTAAAAGTGGATAGTAGAAACTGTTTCTGCACTCGAGCAGGTGATCAGTTGTACGAGGTTAGTCATTATGGAAAGAATGTTGATGTGGATCTTAAGGATAAGACATGCACATGTAGAATGTGGGACATTTCTGGTATTCCTTGTAAACATGCAGTGGCTGCCATCATCTATCAAAGAGAACAACCAGAGCAATATGTGCATGCATATTTTTCGAAGACAACATATTTGGCAGTATATCAACATGTATTCAAGCCTGTGCCATCACAAGAGGAATGGGAAAGAACAACACTACCTGACATTCATCCTGGAATTGTACTTAAACCACCTGGAAGACCAAAGAAGAGAAGGAATAGGAGGGCTGATGAACCAAGGAACCCTCATAAGGTTTCCAGGATATGCGGTGGTGTGAAGTGTGGGCTTTGTCAACGGTTTGGCCATAATGCTAGGGGTTGCAAAGCTGGAGTTACAGGTGAAACACCATGGCAAAGAAGGCAGCGTAAGTTAAACAACAAAAGGAGTGGTAACCAAGTTCAAGTAAGTCTATACAAATTTTGGATAATCAACATTATACAACCATGTAGCATTTCTTATGTTTGAGGCAAATGCGTATTTCTTTTCTTATATTTGCAGGGAAGTCCACCTAGGAAGGTAGGCAGGCCTAAAAAGGTCCCTAATGCAACCACTTCCGGCCCTGTACATTATAGTGTAAGTTGGTTGGATTTGTTGGATTTGCTGTTTTCCTGATGAATGTTGGAATAATAATGCAATTTAGTTATATCTTGGTGTAATATGATGCAGCAAGGACATGTAATTGGAAGTTCTTCACAACCACCCCCAACACAACCACGAGCAAATGTTGGTGGTGTTAGTACAGGAAGTGCTTCACAGCCACCCCCAACACAACCTTCCGCAATAGGTCAAACTGAACCAGTGGTGAGAGCCAGAGCCAGAGGTAGGGGGCAGGGGCAGAAATTTCATGGCACCAACCATTTCTACCTCCAGGAAACGAGCCAACCCAAATGAACCCGAGCCAATTGTCCCAAGAAGACCAAGAAGGGCTGCAAACCTTGCAGATTTAGCCAAGAGGCATGGCCATTTCAATGGAAATGTTGAAGACTACTAACATTGTTGATATGCATATTGGAATACTACTTTTTGCTGCCCATTTTGTATATTTTGTGAATTGTGACCTTTATGGTACACCACTTTGTGTATAGGGTAATCACAACTTATGCCCTTCATATATACATACACTACTTTTTGTTTGGCATTATAGGTACCTTCCAATGCCTTATATGTAATACCTTTTGTTTGACAATTAAGGTTCAATGCAATGACTTATATGTCATACCTTTGGAATTTACATATTATGTGATATGAACTTGTTAACATTTTTGTGTAAGAACAACATTTAAGAGCAAATAAGTTGCACAAAGTTGCACAACCTCATAAGCTAACAATAAGTTGCATTGCACAACCTCATAAGCTAACAATAAGTTGCACAAAATTACAAGCCAAATTCATTTGGGTAACAATTAACACAAGCTAATAAGTTGCACAAAAATCACAAGCCAAATTCATTTGGGTAACAATTAACACAAGCCAATAAGTTGCACAAAAATCACAAGCCAATAAGTTGCACAAAAATCACAATCCAATAAGTTGCACAAAATCAAAATCACAAGACAATAAGTTGGACACAATTACAAATTTGCATTACAATCCAACTTCATTTTTCACACAAGCATTTACTCAAACAGGTAAATGGCATTACAAATTTTGATTACAATCCAACTACACAGTGTAGTATTCCTACCACTAAGGCAACCCAAATCTACCATCTACCCTACTATCATGTTCTAAGCTGGCAATCATCCTCACAATCAATCCAACTATCAATACAATCCCAATAACATTTAATTTCTTCTTGAAACACCCATTTTCTGATTTCAATCTTCTGTTTTCTTCGTTCTTCTGCACAAGTTCCTTTCTCAGTCTTCCATTTTCTTCCTTCTCCTGCAAGAGTTCCATCTCTACCTTTTTCTTACCCTCAGAAATAGACTGTACCTCCATCTCGAGTTCATCCAAGCGAGCACGACAAACTTCTAACTGATCAGGATCAATCCACTCAAAATAACGACAAGCAGCTCGATCAGGATATTTCGCACAACCAACGAACCTCCTTCCATTGTTTACCTTTATTGATGCTCGGCGGATTGGAGCTCTAAACCCACAGAAGCAGTATGATTCATGCCACTGGCCCGATGAAATTTGAGAAGATCCTAAATTCGATGAACTCATCTCTTCAAGCTCTTAGGGTTCACTCAATTCTACACGAATTAGGCGAAATTGGAATGCGAAATCTTGGGGTTTACCTTCGAAACATCAAGAGAAACACGAACATGTTAATTACTCAACATGATTTGAAGGAATTTTGATTTTAGGTTTTCGAACGAACGAAGAAAGTGAGAAGAAGCAGACAATTGGGGAAGAAGAACGAGTTCTGGAGCTTATATAGGTCTCCCAACATTTTCAGACAAATATACCCTTTGCCACGTCACTTACTTAAACGGCGTTTTCTCCATTTCTGCGTTCTTTGTAACGGCGCAAACCACGGTCCTTTTTATTGTAAAACCAAACCACAAGGGTTTTTTTGGAACAACATCAAACCACAGGGGTTTTTTTTTTGGAATTTACCCAAAATTATACTTTATTTGTGATATATAGAAAATAATAATATATTGAGAATTAAACTTGATAATATAATTTAATTATAATTTTATAATCCCATATGATTTTTAGCCCTCAAATTTACTATACAAACTATCTAAATATAGATAGATTCGTCAATTTATACGCTATCAAATCAACTACTCGTGGCAATTCTCTCAAAAAAAAAAGGGTAAAGTTCAAATAAAACCCCTGTGGTTTTACTAATTTTCAGATAAAGGATTGTGGTTTACTTTTTGTCAAAACGAGGATTGAGGTTTTTAACTTTAACAAAATAAGGACTTTTTCGATTGATACTATTAAAATCACATTTGACGACTTCAAAAATGACATATTTTAAGAACTACTAATATTTTAAGCAACTTTAATTCTTCAACTTTTTTATTTTGAGATTGTTTAGATGATGTTTGGTAAAGAGAGAGAAAGTTAATGTTTAAAGAGAGAAAGTTTCAAAAAAGATGATTTTCGAAAATCGAAAATGCATTTCCATAGAAAATATGACATTGAACAACTTTAATTCTTGAAAATTTTCATTTTCAGGTCGTTAAAGATGGTTTTAATAGCATTAATCCAAGTTTGAAACCTCAATCATTGTTTTGACAAAAAGTAAACCACAGTCCTTTATCTGAAAATTAGTGAAACCACAGGGGTTTTATTTGAACTTTACCCAAAAAAAACTAGTCGTGGCAATATTTTTGCTTAAAAAACTGGCAATCTAAATTATATATGAAACAATTAATTAAATTATACACTTCCCTTTTTTTTTTTTTTTTTGTTAATGTCAATCTCCCATGCATGCAACAGGCAATAACCCAATTCTCTGATTTCTTTCCACACCCACCCCCTTTTAAGGACTTTATTTATAAAATAACAAGAAGAAGGTCATGTGCATGTGCAAGTGCATCACCTAATGTTTTCTTCACTAATTATCAAAAGTGCACATGCCATCATTTCTCGCAGTTTCCGCCTAAATTCCAACTTCCTTTCTTTTTCCTAGCAAACCAACTTCCCTCCACTTTATTTTTATTCCAAATCAATTTAATCACTCCAAAATTTTACAGTAAAAATTCAAACTATCATACCATATAAATTTAATAAGCGGTTAATACAATCAATTCTATACAAAATATATAGAGGTTGGAGATTTCAATTAATTATTTCATTAGATGATCTTTTATTTAAGATTATCAATTTTTTTTGAACGGTAAGACAATGTAGAAAACAACTCGTTTAAAATGATCCGTTCGATATAAATATATATAAATCATATAATATAATTGCAATATAATAGTAACTTATTTTAAAACTCTTAATCTTCAATTCAATTCTAATTAATACGAGATGATTGAAAATTGATAAATTAACAACTATATGTATGATCACAAAAGAAATACAATTACTGTTTGGGCGATGAAGATCTTCGATCATTTATGACCTTTATTTTGTATGCTTCATCTATGAAACTCTATATATCAAACTCTTAATCTACCAAAAAAAAAAAAAAACAATATCTACCAAAAAAAAAATATATCAAACTCTTAATTACTTCAACCTCATTTCACAGAAATACAAAATCAAACAAACATCAATACCCAAAATACAATGGCTTCCATTCGAATCTTCAATCGGATACAATTGGATTTGGAAGAAGACGGCGGAGGATTATTATAGTAGTAAGGAAAGTATGGAACTATCGGATTAGGTGGCGGTGGCCATGCGTAGTTACCATTTCCCGGTGCCGGATAAACCTGACCGCCATTACTTGAAGGTGGAGGCGGAGATGAGTAAATGTAGGTGGACTGCGGCGGCGGTGGCGAGTAGTAAAATGAACCAGAACTTGGAGTAACTGGTGGAGGTGGGCAGTCGGGGATAATCTCCGCCGGAGGAGGTGGATAAACGGGGACAGGAGGTGGCGGAGACGGAGAAGGCAAGGGTTGGCATGGATTAGAACAGGAATAGCACATTGTACATGGAATTTGATCTTTAGAGACTGATGAAATTGTTGATGAATCGGAAAATGAGAAATTGATAAGGAAAATTAAGAAGAATAGAATTTTTGAAATTGGCATTCTGAAATCAATTAATTTCTGTGTTTGATCCGAGGAATTGCTAAATTGTGAAAGGAGAAGAATGGAAGATGAAAATGAGAAGATGATGGTTGTTGTTCCTACTCACTTTGCTATTCTTACTTGTTAATATAGTAGCTACATTTTTAACTTTTTATTTGTCTATTTCTTTGCTCAGAGTAAATTAGTATTTAATTTTATATATTCTTAATTAATATATAGAAATATGATTAGTTTATGTAATAATCATCTATGCAATAACCTTCGACAAATTGAGTTGTTCTGGTTTCAGAATGGTGATTACGAACTGGCCTGGTGAACAGGGCCGGTCCTGACGTTTTAGGGACCCCAGGCGAAATAAGAGATAATGGACCCTTAATAAAAAAATTATACAAAAAAACTAAAAATAGAAATTTTGGTACATTTTAGACCTAAAATATCATATTATTTGATCAATTTTTAGACATAATTGGTATTATAATTAAATTTATAACAAAAAAAAGCATATACTGTATTCAATAAAATTAAAAATTTTGGGCCCTTTTTAGCCTTGGGCCCTAGGCGGCCGCACCCCGGGCCGGCCCTGCTGGTGAATTCGTATATGTTGCAAACGGCTTGATTTCCTCTATCCTAGATTCCATGATGGCAGAAGCACTTAGCTACCGAGAAATGTTGAGTTGGCTTTTGGCATCACCAATGTTCAACTAGAATCGAGTTCACAACTCCTAATTTTGTTACTGAATAATACTAATGTGTTGGTTTCTCCTTCTGACACTTTTATAGATGATTGTAAAGCTCTTCTAAAGGAACTCGACATTTCTTCGATTCTATTTTGTAAACAGTATGTGAATCGGGTTGTCTACTTGTTAGTTAAAACGTCTGAATGAGGTTTGAATCTATATCTCCAATTTTTTATTTGTATGACTTTAAATTCTGATTCTTTATGAGATATCCATTTTATTTTTAATTAATGTGAAAATAGAAGGCATTTTGGAGTAGAAAAGTAATATGGGAGGAGAATAATTATTGGAATAAGTAATTAATAGGGGGGAGGTGTGGGCATGTGTGATGTATCGGTGAATGCAACATTTGGTATTTTCTACTCTACGCCATCATTATCCAAAGAAGGAAAATAACGAAAAAATGAAAGAAAAAAGAAAACCCTTTTCTTCAAAAATAAGCACAAACTTTAATTTTTTCATATACTTTTAAAAAAATAAAAATAAATAAGAAGTGAATGAGTTTGAATCTCAATAAGACCATATACTACACCATAAAAGAATGAGATTTAAAAAAAAAAACACAAAAACTTGAATTTAAGAAGAAAATTAATAATTTTTATATAGATAATAAGAATTATAAAAGACATAACAATTCCTTTAGCAAAGTTGATGTAGAAAGCTCAAATATAAAAGTTCTCGCGTTTTCTCTTTTCTCTCCCGGCACATTTTAGTTAAACGTTTGACTAATGTACGCCGTTTCTAGTATGAGAAAGAGAGGGAGGAAATTGAGAGCCAATTTTGCTTCAGATTCAACTCGGAAGTCTTTGTGAAAGCAGATCGAAATTGAACTTTGAGAAAGGGATATAGAATATCAGATTCCTATGGGTTTTTTAGGGCTCTGAAACCAAAATTTTGCATTTGAAAGAGGTTCTAGTTCATCGATTCCTAATATTACATGCAGAAAGCAGTATGACAAACGGTAATCATAATGTTATGAGCTTTGAGGGGAAGATAAATGATGTGGTGATTCCTGAGTTATTAGAGGGTTTGCCTGAGCATCAGTCTAAGGGAGGGAAGGAAAATGAGGCTTGGGCAGATTTGTTGGCGTCAAATCAGATCCAAAGTAATGACAATTTTCTTCATTATGTGGGATAAGGAGGCTTGGAAAAATTCGTTGGCATCAAACCAGATCCAAAGTAATGACAATTTTCTTCATTACGTGGGAGAAGGAGGCTTGGGCAAATTCGTTGGCGTCAAACCAAATCCAAAGTAATGATAATTTTCTTCATTACGTGCCTCTAGGTATTTATAATGGCTTTAGGGTTGTGCAATTTCATATGAAGGAGTTGCAAAGCTTTGATGAGAGAGAATCCCGAGTTATACGCTCGAATGGCCTAACTAAGGGATAAGTGTAATTCATTATTATCAAGTAATAAATATGGTTTAAGTCCAGGTCGAATTCATAGGATTTACACCTAGTAGTATCAAACTACTTGATTTTACAATGTTATCTAAGTGGTAAATAATTTTGGTTTTTGGTTTGTGTAACTATTATAAAAATATTCTAGACTATGATAAGACATATTTCAGCTTAAAGGTCTTATGGGATGAAACAGATTATGGTAAGTTAAAATACGTAAAGAACGATATTTCAAATTACACAAGTAATATTCAATCTTGCAAAGAGGGTTAGGAATAAACCAACCAACTCTCTTAAGTTCTTAGTTCGTGATTCTTTTAGGAAGCTGATACTAACTCTAATAAATTCAGAAATTGGGACACATAAGTTATGCGGCTTGTCAATTTCTACAGTTTTCGGGTTGTCAATCTCGGTAAGGAAACACTTATATGAATCTTAGCGAGTTTTGGAACTTGTAATTGACCTACACGATAACCAATTATGATAATCAAAGCAAGAAAATATAATAGCAAGTGTAATGAAAATTAAAATCGTAAAGCATATGTTAAAAATGTGAAGATAATTGAGCGGAATACAACCAAATCTAGTATTTAGAAAGAGTACAAACAAGTTAACAAGAAAAGGGAAAAGAATTCAGCTTGTAGAACTAGCTAATCAAACTCAAAATCGCCGCTTTGAATTTAGAGGTGGAACTTTCGATCTTGGGAAGAATGACAAACTTATAACTTCGTCAGGATTATGGAATAATTATACAATAACCAAGCTTTCAAGGTGTAAGGTTATAATAATGCATGAAAATCTGAATACCTGATTTGGTGCTAAGTACCGCTATTTATACAAAAGTTTAACTTGAGGGTAAAAATTGTAAATTACAAGTGCATTTGAGTGTCCATAAATATAGCTGGAAAATGGAGTCACACAACATGTGGTTGTGTGACACGTAGTGTTGACTTCGAGATTTGGCTGACTCGTATGTAAGAAGATTTGACACGATGGCTCACCTAGTTGACACGACGTGTCATGAATTTAAGTGACATTTTTCTTTTGAAATTTTAATTCACACGACGTATTGACTTGTTGGCTTCAAGAGACGATATTTTGTTTCGTCAAAATCTTTGTCGTGTTTGTCTTAATTTTTCCACACAACGTATGGAAGATGTGACATGTCGTGTGAATCTTTCATGTATGTATACAAATTTTTATTGCTTCTCTTTATTGTATTTGTATTGTTTCATCTAATGAAATGATGTATCGTATTTTTTATAATAAAAAATAGTAATTAGTTAATGGAGTGGCATGAGCTTGAGTATCGAAAGTTTCTATTTTAAAGTGTATTTATAATCAGTGTGAAAAAATAACGAATGGGCATTCATATTTAACTAAATATTAAATATATGATTGAATATATTTAAAACACAAGAGGATATTGGAATGTAAACATAAAAGCTTAAAAAATAAAATTATCTAAAACTATAAATGATAATATTTAAAATAGAAAAGATATTTTGTATTGATTTTAGTTTGTATTTGTGTAAGATTTTATTCTTTATCTTTTGCTTGTTTCATCTAATAAAGATATAAATATTTTGTTCAAAAAATATAAAAGATTATAAATTATGAAATCAAAACGTAGTAAGTACTTTTTCAAAAAAAAATGCAATAAGTAGTCGTGACAATAATATTTTAAAATGTAAAGTATAAAAAATGTTTGTTGTGTAGTGGTATCTGTTGAACTTGTCAAAACTAGATAATCATTATTGAAACAAAGAGGGTTGTTTAAATAGCCTTACAAAGATAAGATGAAAACAGAAAAGTCTCACATCAACCGATTTGGAGATTTCGAAAAACTAAATAGAAGATTTCTAAGGAATATGACTTATTAAACAACAGACTGGACTAGATTCCTAAATAACAACTACTTGTAACAAATAAAAGACCTCTTCATGCACTCCCTTAAACTAGCTGCAGATTGCAGTTTGTTTACTTCAGCAACATCAACCATGCCCATCTCCTTCTTTGTCTTCTCAAAGGCACTAAACTTTAAAGATTTAGTCAGTGGGTCTGCAACCTACTCCTGAATTCCACCGTGCACCAACTCAACTTCTCCTTCTCATACAAGATCTCTCAAGAAATGAAATCAACCTCTAATATGCTTGCATTTCTTATGCATGACTGGATTTTCGAAAGTTTAATTATAGAGCTATTATCAAAACTCGCCTCACCCACAAAACTTGGCAAGCACAAGCAACGGAGCTACGAACTATGCTTTTATTGTTGAAAGATTAACAATTAGCTGCTTCTTAGACTTCCAAGACATCGCTTATGAACTTAATAAGAACACGTAACTAGATGTGCTTTTAAAATCAGTTTAATCCCCAGAATAGTCGAAGTGTGTAAAGGCAAGCAAGTCTTCATCACCTCCCCGTTTGTAAAAAACCACATAGCTTGTAGTCCCATTTAGGTACCTCAAGATTCTTTTTGCAGCTTGTAAATGCCGCTCAGTGGGTCTTGATATAAATTTACTGATCAAACTTACACTTAACATGATATCAGGTCTTATAGTTGGAAGATACATTAGGCTTCCAACAATTTTCTTATAATACGTGGCATCCACATCAACACTTTTGACATCTTTTGTGATTTTGGATCCTGTAACACTTGGACTATTCAAAGGCTTGCTTTTCATGAATTGCAAACTTCCTCAACACTTCAATCTTTGACAAACAAAAATTCCTTCTACTTTTTTTGCTAAACTTCAATTCCAAGAAAGACTCTTATCTTCCTCTAATCAGTCATGTCAAAGGTTTGCATCATTGAATTCTTAAACCCAAACATCATACTTTTATCATCACTAGTAAAAATCAAATCCTCAACATAAATTCTAACAATCAAAATTTTACCTTCATTGTTTCTTTTGATGAACAACGTTTGCTCGTTTGGACACTTTTGAAAGCCTCTTCTTGTAAAATGACACTCTATATGACTGAACCACGTTATCGGTGTTTGCCTTAGAGGATACAATGCTCTATGTAGCTTGTAGACTTAGTGTTCTTTCTATTTCTTCACATACCCTTGCGGTTGTTCTACATAAACATCTTCACTTAATCTTCCATGACGAAACGCATATTTTTTGAAGAAATCAGTTGGAAGGAATAAAAAAATAAAGCACAATCATCCTCAATGTTTTCCGAATAAATCAGTTGGAAAGAATCAACAAATAAAGCACGGTCCTCTAAAAATTGATACCCACCCTGCGAATCAATCAAGTGGCATCACCAAATCTCTTCCCGAATTTCCCAAGATAAATAAAATATATTTAATAATCATCACTGAGGAGGTCAACAAACTGCTCGAAACTGTTATAGTAGATACACGTATTGATGCTTGAATCCTCAAAGTCACTAACATTAGTTCCCCACTATGTGGCCAAATCTTGGAAGAACCAATTCAACGAGGCTTCAAGTATCCTACCTTTGAGGATTATATATAATAACGGACTAGGAGTGCCCAGTGTGCATGGAAAAAAATTCATCGATTTTTAGAGTGTACGATGACTATAGATGTCATCGTGTGCAAGTTATTCCCAACCACTTTCAAAGATGCGGCTGCCTACTAGTACGAACCACTCCCTACAAGATCTATCTAAAACTTAAACTAGATGGCCATAGAGTTTCATTTCATCACCTCCATATCGAAACATAAGACTATGAAGGATCTGAACTATCCGGTTCAAGATAGATCAGAAAACTTCCAAGAGTGGGTAGAGCGATTTCACAAAATGGCCATCTAGGCTAGACACCTTAATGTCGATACAATAGTGGATGCAATGGCCGCTAAGTGTCGTGATAAAGATCTACCAAAAGAGCTCACAACACATTGACCTACATCCTTCTCGAATCCGATGCAATAGGCTAGAGATTTCGTAAAGTGGGATGGGCATCGTCTGAACCCCCTACTCAAAGATAATAAGACAGATGAGCACTCAACCTTAATTAGTCTAGTACACGAAAAGGACCAAAAACTTAAGAGGGAGTGCATCGAACTCAATTTTCTTCCCTTGAATGCACTCAACAAAGAAGTTCTGTATTAGGTAGAACTCACAAGGAAAATATTGAGTATCCACAAAACTCAAGTGGTCTAGTCATCGAAACAATGGGACTTGCTATGAAATGCATAAGAGTGAAGGGTACGATAATGAGACTTACTATGGATCTCATAAGAGTGAAGGACATGACACTGAATATTGCTAGAAAATGGATCTTGAGCTCAATAAAATGGAAGTAACAGATTTTGAGCTCCTTTGATCGTGATATCTATTCTTGAGATATTTGAGGAAAATGAATGTGAGGTGTGTTTAGTAAAGAAAGAAATGGAGGATACTTAATAACTTGCCTTATACTCGATGGTTGTTTTCTAATATTGATTTATGTTTCTGAGTCATTGAGGCTGGTGCCGAAGTATCTCGGTCCCGACTTGGGCCAATGGACTAAAGTAATAACCTCGTTTATATAATAAATTCTTTCGGTCCCGACTTGGGCCAATGGACTAAAGTAATAACCTCGCTAAATGCATTAAGTAATAAAAATATTTAAATCCTTAAGGGCCAAATGAAAATATAAATTAATAATTATTGACTTACATACAATATATATAATATATAGACCAAAACATTTCAATCAATCAATTTGGAGTCATTTCTTCCTAAAAATGCATCTATAGTTGATTGTTTTTTCTTTCCACCTAAACTAAAATGAACATCATCCTTAACTTTTTGTAGTGGAAACACAACTTCTGATATATTTTGCTCATGTTGTAGCAAGTAGTTGTTTAAAGTGACCATTGCTTGAAAGACCTCTTTTGACGATACATTTGCGACAACACAACGTATGTATTTTACAATGAAAAATTATCTATAAAATAATAAATATTCATTTATCGATAAATAAATAATCTCACTTAATGAATATTTTTTTCCGGTCCCAAGAATATGTATTTATCGAGATTTTACTAATATATATATTATCATTTAAATGATGTAAAACTTTTCAAAATTAAATTAGATTTAATTTAAAAAATAAGATTGAATCGTTTGGAATAAATTTAGAAAAATTTGTAGCCTCCCATATATTAATCAAATTTGATTTGTTGGAAAAAAAAAATTGAGTAATCACTCCCAATTTTAATTTGATGGAAACAGAGTATCGAAACCAATAAAGATAGTTCCAACAACCATGAGTGCCGGAAACCATATAGCATGGTTCCGACGGCCGGGATTCCTGCCCCTCGAAGCTCCCTCTATCTCCGCCCATGGAGATGAGCAAACCAGACAGTTCATTCTCTAGCTGGGGCTTCCGGCTCTCAGTTGGGTCCTTTTCTGTCCCCTTATGATGTATTTGGTTTCTAAATCTTAATGAAATCTCTTTAGTTTGAAAAGAAGAAACCTTGGTTCAATAATCTCATCGTGTTTAGATACCATGTAACAGTATTCAACAGTGTGACGACATCAACCTGACACTCCAACATCCATCATATGAAGTACAACGGAGATTTTTTTTTTTTTTTTTTTTTTTTTTTGAAGACAGTACAACGGAGATTCAGATGTATCAGAAATTAAGTCAACCACTTTTTACATTGGATATGCTATCGTGCAAGTAAATTGCCATGGTAACTTTTCAAAACAGAACCAAAATTCATAAAAATGTAAACAACCTCAAAGGAATACATATCTTCCATTTCCAATCCTTATTTTCTTCTTTTTGGCTGTAATTACAAAGACTCGCAGTTCCTATAAATCAGCTGAAGAATGATATCTATACTATGCACCATATATATTATATATTCAGTACTGTGTGTAAATAAAATATCTAAGACCTGTAAGAAGAATAGGAAAAATAATGATGTGCAGTTTCAAGTGGACAGAGTTAACAACAGCAGAAGAATGGTAAGTTTTGGAGCTGGAGAAGTAAGGCACTGAGTTTTCTAAGTAACCTGGACCCGGAGGTGCACAAAATTCACCATTCCCCGGAGTTCCAGCTGGCATAGGAGGCGGCTGCTGCGAAATTGGCGTTTCTTGTACCGGAGCTGGAGGTGGTGGACACTCAGGGACAGCTGGCGGGGGAGAGGGCATAGGAGGTGGTGGACTTTCAGGGAGATCTGGCGGAGGAGGTGGCGGGAGATCAGGCGGTGGCGGTGGAGAGAGGGGGGTTTGGCAAGAGTTATCACATGTATAAGCTAGTGGGAATATGAAAGTTGGAAGAAAGATGAGAAATAGTAAATTGATGGCCATTCCTGGATTGGGGAATAATTAAATGTTGCAGATATATAAAATTAATGATAATGTGTGTGTAATGGTGTCCGCATAACATTTTGAATTTCATACGCAATTATCATCACAATACAGAAAATATTTGGAATTAGTTACAAGTGGCCTTTATTTCTTCACATTGGTCCTACACTGGATCTTTGAATATAAGGAAGCACAGAAGGCTGCATCGTTTTCAATCACATCACCTGCCGACATTCTAACTATATCGTTATGGAAGCAAAATTATACACGAAACTATTATAAAGCCAAACCGACACTATACTCACATGGTTTTGTCTTTCCGCCATTAGAAAAGGATTTTAGTCCCTTAGGATCCTCACCTGGTTACTACCGATTCCATTTATATTTTTTAAAACATTTAGGTGCGGTCTTATGAAACTGAAAATTAAATGTTGAATAAATAAGTACTCAATTTTAATTGCTGAACATTATAAGTGTTGAAAATATTAAGTGATATAATTATTATAAAAATATTAATTGATTTTTTGGTAGAAATAAAATTATTACTCCCTCAATTCCATTATATAAGGCATTCTATGGTATTTCACACAAATTAAGAAATATATTGGTTAACTAAAAAAAATTCTCTCCCATGTCACTATTGGGGAATAAACATTGGAATATTAAAAAAACACATGTATCAATACGAAATATTTAATATTTGGACCCAAAAAACTAAAGTAAAAGTTATTGGAATCCTAGAATGACTTATATTTAGGGAAAAAACTAATTTGCTAGAATGACCTATATAATGGAATGGAGGAAGTAATTGATAATGTTTAACTTAAAATATTAAATTAAATATTTTGATTTATCAAAATAAGTGCATTTTAACTTAATTTACTAATTTAAGTGGTTGAGAAATAATTGTTATCAAACGCACTTAAATTAAATAAGTGTTTAACGTTTTAATTTAAGTTATTAAGTGGGTTATCAAACAAAGTCTCTTTTTATACACGCTTTTTATTTTTATTTTAGAAAGTATATTTTTATTATTATATTCTCTCATCTTTTTATAAGTTACTTTATTAATTAAAATAATAAAATTATTCTTTACTTACAAATATGATTCGCACCCACCCAAACACATGAAGGCCTAAGGAAAAAATTTCTTGTCTAAACCTGGACCTGGACAGGCCGGACAAATACCCACGTTCGTAAACATGTCTAATGTTAATATACTAGACCTCTATTCCATTGTATAAATCATTTTAAGGTATTTCACATAAATTTTAAAGAAAAATTAATATACACTTTAATTAATGAATTTATATTAATTAGCTAAAAATAGCTTCAGACAACACAAAAAAAGATGGACCCATGGACTTAACACACAAAAATAGCCCATTGATTTTTCATTTTCCTTACATAGATATTTTGAATTAAATTCTCAATTGTATTAATTATTTTTTAACAAAGTATATTAAAAACGTTAATTAGGTCCTAAACTTTGATATTTTTAATTTTATATTTTCATTTTGGTTCGGATCAATGTTTTTTAATATTTTAGGTTTCGGCTATTATTTCATTTTTAAGTCAAAAAATCATTTAAACCGAACCAAAACTAAGGTTATAAAAACGCTAGACGCTAGTTGGACGGATAGTTTAATCAAATCTTAATCGAATTTTTATTTTTATATATTTATATTTTGCATTAAATACTAATTCGTATGGTTGTTACAGATAGTAACACTACAAGAAAAATGATAACAAGCAGAGAAATTCTGATCAACTTCCATCCTGTGGGGGCGTCGTTGGGTTCGACGGGGGGAAGCTCCGATGCCAAAGTCAGTAAGGTGAATCAAAGGAACAAACTGAATTGACAATGGATGTGAGAATGTGTACCTTGATAGCCTAGGGATGTAGGCTATATATAGCTAGGAAGTCGTAACCTTCAGCAACTAGAAAGTCTCCATTAATGCTCCATTAATGGTGGTTACAGGTTATCTTTAACCTGGCGGTTAGCTAATTGATAGCTCATTATTGGTCTTTATGGCCGAGTCGGCGTTCAGCCGTTACAGTGACGAATCAGGTGAATGAGGAGATTCGCCTCCTAGGTTCGCCAGCGGATCCCTTCAAACTGGATCAAGGAGATCCGCCCGCCGGATCTTCTTTGGGGATCTGTACACGGCGTTTCTCCAGGTGAATATCCCTTTCGGTCCTTGGGATAATATCTCAATGTTATCAGAAGCCCCCCCAAAAGTCCCTTAAAGTCCTTTAGGGCTTTTGAGCTTCCGCGCGCCGTCATGAACACATGTATTAATGCGCACTCTGTTCGATGCCAATCGAGGAGTGACACGTGTAACGGGCGCATTGTCCTAGGAAAGAGAATACGTCCTTCTTTCTCCCTTGCTTTCTCTTTCTTCTTCATTTCGTCTTCACTTTTTTCTTTACTGCTCGAAGCTTTTCCTGGGAATTTCAGAGTTCAAAGCTTTTCGATTTCATGTAAGTTCATCTTTTCTTACTTGATTTGTTCTGAATGTTTAGGAGTTCTTCTTCATCTTCTAGATCAACTTCGGAGCTTTTTAATTCGACCCCTTCCCCTGAAATAGTAGTTGATTTTAGTTGGACCACTTCGTCATCGGAGAACTTATCTTCCCCCGAGGACTCCATTAGCTCTGAGTTAGCTGGGTTTTATAACTCGACGTGTAATCGCTACCAAACTCGTTCCACTAGGAATCAAGTTCTTTCTACTTCTGTCTCCGGTACCGCTCCGGCCGCTAAGTCCAAGTGTTTTCCGGGGACAATGGCCTCTTCTTCAATCCAACCTAGGAAAAAGAACCCTCGAGCGGAGTCTACTCCGTCGCGTATGAGTGCCGCGGATCTAATGGATCTGGCGAATCGCTTCCCTTGGATCAATAATTATGAGACTCAGTTAGCCGCAGCCCATCAACGACCCTCCTGTCCGCCTAGCGGTTTTCTAACAGTATATTGCAGTCATGTGGAGAGAGGGTTCCGACTTCCTCTTCCAAAGATGATGGCGGACATCCTCTCCTACTTTGATATTACGGCCAGCCAACTACATCCCAACGGTTGGTTGGATATTGCTTTAGACTGCTACCTCGCCTCAAATTTAGGAGTGGTATATACGGGTCATGTTTTTAGAGCTTTCCATAAACCCTCAAAACGGAAGTACGAATCCTATCTCACTTTCGCCAAATTCGGAGTATATTCGCCATTTAGTGACAAAATGTCCAATGTCCTTTGCTGGGATGAGAAATTCTTCTATGTGAAGATAAAAGAGGGCGAATCACTGGGTTTTCCCTCGTTTTGGAATCCCAAGCCTTTACACATGGCGGGCGATATGCGAATATTGACCGATAGTGATGAAGTGGTGGCGGAGCTCATGAAGAAGATCAAGGCGGATGCATGGACATACGCAGACGCTTTAGCCTTCATGATGAGCGATATTCCGTTGATTCGCCGAGAGGGGGAGCAGTTCATTTACTCCAAGATTGCGCAATTTGACCAAGGTAACTTTTATTTCTTCTTGAACTTTGATTACTTTAATGTTTTCTTTGGCAGGGGTTTATCTAAGGCCAATCACGCTATTGCAGAGAAGCGTAGGAAGTTCTTAGAGGCTGAGGCGCGTAAGAAAGATCAAGTGGCGAATCCTCAAAAGGATACTGGAAAACGTCCTGCGGAAATAGTGGTTGAGCCGCTACTAAAAAGGAGGAAACCTGCAGCTTCTGGAGGTTTTAAGCTTATGGCGGATGCCATGAAGTCCGCCATGCCTGTAGGGGAGATGGAACATGTAAGTTGCCTTTTATTTTTATCTGTTTATCAAGTTTTGGACTTGAGTTTTGACCCTTGAATGTTTGTGCAAATGGTGAAGCCTGATATGGGCGGATACTGGTCCGCTAAATATGGCGCTCAAGGATCTTTTGAGAATGAATCCATCATAAACGACTTGGATGAGGCCCTGGGTCAGGTGGGCGAAGTGCAAAGGAATCAGAACCAAATTCCTGGTTCCATTCATGCGCAAAAGGGGAAAACGGAGCTCCTTATGGTGAGTCTCCTAGAAAGGATTTCTTTTTGTGGAGAAAGTTGTTCCTTTGCTCTTTTCTTTTAACGAAACTGTTTGTTTTTGACAGATGTATACTCGCATACGTGCTATGGAGGCCGAGCTCCTTCAAGGTGTGGCGGATAAGGCAACCATTGAAAAATTGGAGAAAGAGGTAGCGGATGCCAATGCGAACATTGCTTCTGCTAATGCGAACCTTGCCTCTGCCACAACCGCCTTAGTCCTTAGAGACGCGGAGATCGAGAAGCTAAAGGAAAAGATTGTGACAAACGCCAAGAACCATGAGGACGCCCTAGGAGAAGCTGAATATACGGCGGGTGAGCAAGCCTTCTATTATGGCGAACTTCTGATGGCGTACTTTTCCCTGGCGCATCCCGAGATTGATTTTATAGATCCGCAGTTCGCCGTCCCCGAACCAGAAGACGTAGCCAAATATGACAAAATGTCAGACGTTAAGGAATACCTCCGCGAATATGTTCGGAGATGGATGAAGGGACCCATGGAAGAAAGCAAACCCTCCACTAATGTCACGCTAGTGGAGCTTGAGGAAGTGCCCCCCAAGGCGGGTGAAGAACCGATCACTGATAACGCCCTTCCTCTTGGTCCCACATCTTCTGTGGAAAAGGAGGTACCCTTGTTTGGAATATCTGAGGCTGTGGAGAAGGAGGCTTCCCAAGCAAACACCGTAAGCAAGGATAGTGTAAAGGAGGATGCTCCCATTATTACTTAGTTGTTTACTTGTGATTTGTAAAAAATCGTTAAGTACAATTTGTTTTAATCCTTTATGGCAGCTATTTATTTTACTATTATGTTTGCGTAAGTAAATATATAGGCATCTAGGATTTATTTTGGAGTAGGTGGCCAGTCATACTCCATTGCATGGACCTTTGTGAAGGTTAGAAGCTGTTTTATTCCATTGAAGGAAGTAAAGCTGCCTAGGGGATCAATTTGCTACCTGTCTTTGAGGTGAAGTGATCCGCCCGTAGGACTTGTGAATCCTTTTTTGGGAAGGATATGTAAGAGAGTGTAAAGACCTTGCGTCCAAGGATCGTTTTAACTCTATCGGAGATTGGGATCCTCTCAGAGATGGATCCGCCCAAGATAGATTCTCTTATGTCTAAGGAGAAAAAGTAGCTATGAGATAGCGATACTTTGTTAATGCGGAGAGCGTTGAATGCCCCCCTTCTTTTTAAGACTGGAATATTGATATTGCTGCAATAAACTTTAAAAAGAACACAGATAATAGAACAAATGATGTTTGTTAATGGGAGAAATGCTTTATTACAGCAAGCAAGTCTTATAGGTGAGCCTCGTTAAAACCTTTAGTAAGAAAAACCACATGGGAAAAAACTTACTAAAGGAAAAAGAGTACTCAAGACCGTGTGTACACCTCATTTTCTGACAAAATATTTGCGGAGATTTTGGAGGTTCCATGTGCGCGGCAATGTGTTGCCCTCCATGTCCTGAATTTTAAATGTGGCGGATCTAACCTTGTCCACTATCTGATACGGACCCGTCCAGTTGAGCCCTAACTTGCCCTTGCCTTCTCGAGACTGGATTTTGTCGGCCTTTCGGAGCACAAGATCACCCACATTTAGATCCACAAGCTTGGCATTTTTATCATGGTAAGCGGCGATCCGTTGTTTATACGCCGCCATGCGTACATAGGCTTGGTCTCTTCGATCTCCTACCTGATCCAGACTTTCCCTTAGCCTTTTGCCGTTGTCCTCCTCACAATAAAAGGCCACTCTATCGCTTGGGACCTGTATTTCGACTGGGATCACAGCCTCTACACCATGAGAGAGGGCGAATGGTGTTTCTCCTGTGGCCGTCCTAGGAGTGGTGCGATAAGCCCATAAAACGCTCGTCAGCTGATCAGCCCACTTCTTATCATGCTCTCCCAATCTCTTCTTTATCCCTTTTACGATCGTCCGATTCGTGACTTCGGTCATTCCGTTGGACTGGGGATAATAAATGGAGGCAAATCTGTTCAGAATGCCCAACTCTTCACAAAAAGTTTTGAACTCACTACAGTTGAACTGTGTTCCATTATCGGTGATAATGGTATGCGGAACACCGTATCTTCCTATGATGTTGTCCTTAACGAATTGCACCATTCGTTCTGCAGTGATGGAGGAGACAGCTTCGGCTTCTACCCACTTGGTGAAATGATCCACTGCCACTACCACATACTTCCTCTGTCGGCGAGTTGGAGGGAATGGTCCGACGATGTCTATTCCCTAGAGGGCGAATGGCCGTCCTTCTACGATGGGCCTCTAGAGATGTTTGGCAGTATGTGATTCATTCGCATGAATCTGGCAATTATGACAAGATTCTACCAATTTTTGTGCATCCAGTTCGGCCGTGGGCCAGTAGAAACCTGCTAACCTGGATTTCTTCAAAATGGTGGCGGATGCTTCATGGGCCCCACATGATCCCTCATGTAGCTCCTTGAGGACTTATTGTCCCTCTTCCGGCAGAATGCACTTTAACCAAGGGTGGCTAAAAGATTTTCTATAAAGGCCATCGTTGATCATGGAGAAATAAGCCGCTCTTCTAACTATCCGCCGTGCCTCTTCCTTATCCTCAGGTAAAGTTCCACATAGTAGATATTGGCGAATGGCCGATCTCCAATCATCTTCTACTGTTGTGAGTAGGGATACTTCCTTTGAAGCGAAGGCTGGAGCTATTTTAACTTCGAAGGGACATTGTGGATCTGTCCAGTTCTCCTCACTAGAGGCCATTTTGGCTAAATGATCTGCCTCAGTGTTGGACCCCCGGGGTACATGAATCAGTTCCCATTTGGTTTCTTTTGCCTCAAGGTGATCTAGCAATTTTTTGACTTCTGCTACGTATTTGGCCAACAACATTCAACATAAAATTAAAAATGGAAAATTGTACCAAACATAGGAAAATTAAAATTGTACCACAATATAACAAGATAAAAATTAAAATGAAAGGAAAACAACCTATGCTTGAGGCGGGGAATCCGGAGGTGTAGGTGAAGTCTCCACATTTCGGCGTCGGAAAAAGGAAAGCATCCGATGCCGAGTCGATCTATGCTCACGCCTCAAAAGGTTGAGGTTGTCATTCATCACCATATTATTTTCTACCAAATCATCAATTCTTAAGTTCATTTGACGATTGTTGGAATTGATTTGGTCCAAAATTCTCCGCAAATCCACCGGATCATCCGCTTGAGGTGCTTGGGGTTGTGGTTGAGCTTGAGGTTCATTGTCCTCTCCTACCGCCTCTCCGCCGCCTTCGGTACCTGCAAATTGAGAACTTGAAGCGCCACCACCCATAGTGCCACGAAGGTGGGCAATACGGGAGGCATACGAAATAAAGACGGGGGGACCTTGTGGTAGCAATAAATGAGCCCGCTCAAGAGCCGAGATGTCCAAAAGTGGAATGGACCCACGGTAGGTGGACATGTCAAAATCAGCCAATTCACCCCGAGCTCCCAACACAATAGCGGTGATAAAATTACAAAGAGGGATCTGAATGGTAGTAGCCCTCGAAGCACGGAACAAATTATCGAACATCATGCCAATACTATCAATCCTCAAACCTTTAAACAAGCTATCCAAAACATATAAATCCCGAACCTGAACCTTGGAACTCTCCACACGACCAAACAAGGAGAAACTCAAAAATTTATGAAAGAAGAACACACAATTGTCCTTAATCAGCTTGCTTGAAGTGTTCTTGGAATTAAAATAGTCTTGGTCCGAAAGAGTTTGCCAAACCGCATCATTATCAAAATCTTTAGGCTTATCATAAAAATTAGAGGTAGGGAAAGCAAACATATTTCCCATTGCATCATAATCAATGGTGTATGTGATACCATTATTCCTAAAAGAGATTGAGGTTTTCTTCTTATTCATGGTCAAAGTGACCAAAAATTCCACCACATATTCATTAATACGCGGAAAACGCATATTAACGAATTCTTGCCAACCCAATGGCTCAATAAAAGCATCAATTCGAGTAGAAAAATTCAATGTTCTTACCGAATGGAAGTCTAAGAAGTGCATATCCACAAATTGGCGATCGGCTTGTGAAAAATGTTTGAAACGAACGGCTTCCTCCTCCGAAGCGATGTCGAAATAAGCTCCGCATTGAACCCGAAGGCGATTAGCTTCCGTAATAGCGGGCTTGTTACCTACACGCTTAGTCCTAACCATGGTGATGGTATTTGGTGTGTTTTAGGGTTTGAGAAGAAGAAGAAGAAGAAAAATGAATTGAGAGAAAGAGTAAAGCGTGAAGATGAGTTTGGGGGTTTGAATTGGAAGTGATTGAAATAGAAAAGAGGATAGAAATTGGAGTGAATAAATTGGGAAGAGTAAAAGTAGGTTTTTGGGGAAGAGTTTGGAGTAAGGGATTGGGTAAAAATAGAGGTGATGTGAGGTTTGTGTAAGGGGTAGGTTTATATAGGGTGATTAGGTGAATGTATAGGTAGAATAGGAATAGGCAAAAATATTGGCAAAATCGGAATCAAAAGGGCATAAATCACGCGTGTCGCGACCGCGAATAGCAAAGCCGCGGCCGCGGCACGCGATTTTCAGGGAATTTTGCCCCTAAAATTCGTCCATAGTTGCTGCTCATACCGAGAATTATTAATTCTCGGTAGAGAATTGGTCAAAATGGCCTATTTGGGTGTCTATTGACATGGTTTGTGCAATTTTATTGATGATTTGGTTCCTGAACTTAATATAAAGTGTCCCTGCACTTAAAAACTAAAATAAATGACATTAATTGCAAGGAAAACCAAAGGTTTAACCTTAATAAATTGAATTAAAGTGTAATAAATTGGTTTATGAATAATTAATGAAACTTAAATGTCATTGATGCATATAAGTTAAGAGAATCATATTAAGTGCATAATAAGTGCATATAAATATATATTAATAATATGAATTTAATCAATTGAATGAATTAATGTTTTAGACTAAATGAATGGAGTTTGTGAAAATTGGAGTTGGTGTGGATATATGTTTAATTAAGAAAACCATGATTATTCAATATTATAGATTTTATATAGATTTAACCATGATTATATAGGAAATGGAAAACATAATCTAACCTTTGTAAAATTAATAAATGAACTAAAATAAAATAGAACTTTATTGAATAAAACAAAAATTATAAAAACAAAGAATGAAACCAAATAATACAAAAACACAAATATTTACAAAAAGAAAAATAACTATAAACCTAACTATTCTATATATTCATCCCTATCAAGCGGGATATTTCTGGCCTTAATACGATCAATCTAAAACTGCACGAAAGTTTCACGTTCCGGTGCAGACAGAAAGTGAGGCCTTGCTCGAAAGACACGTTTTACAAGTCCTTCGTGCTCGAGAAATTCATAGTCAATTGTCGGGAAGAATTCATCATCACTCCAGGGAACATCAATGGTACCCTTTGTACCAAGAATTATTCCACAGATTATATTGCCGAACCCAATCTTCTTATCCTTGGATCGAGAAGCGGCGACTAGACCCTCCATCAGAATCTTTGAAGAATCTACTGCATTTCCCTGGAATATATCTCCAAGGACATAAAAATTTGTGTCACGGACCACACTACTAAATGTGCGCCCGAATAAACTGTGACACAGGAATTTGTGCAAATACATCATGGAGTTGGAGCGAAAAGAGTGATTATAGGCGAGTTTTGAATTGAATCGCCATAATCCAGTGAGCATTCTCCAAATGTCCGAGGATGTCATGTCTCGTCCAGGATGACGTTTGATTATATCCCTCGGGGGAAAACCAAACCAAGCATGCAACTCGGGATAGCCGAAAGTAAAGAGTTCGCCTTCTCGACGAAAACAGAGACGTACTCATTGTTTATAAGTGAAACGCACGGTACAGAAGAATTCGAGTATCCAGTCGCCTATTATTGGAAATCGCATTTGGGCGAATTTTGTCCACCCTAGGCGTTCCATATAGCGGCTCATGTCATCAGCAATGCCTAATTGGCCGTTAAGAAATTCATCCATATACAACATTTCGGTGAAGAATTTGTAACGGTGATTCCAATAACGCATACCTGTTGAAACACCTTTCCACATAATTTTGATTTGACAAAATTGTTTAAGTATAACTTAAAATACATATTCTAAACACACTAAGTTTAAATGCTTTGATTTATTCTACTAATGTGTTTGTTCAATGTTGAGTTAAAACTGTTATAAGATATAAGGATAAAAAGGCCCAAGCCCAATACGGAAGCCAAGGCCCAAGTCAAACAACTCAGTACACTCGGCCCGCGTATGTCAAGACGTTGCCGTTTTGAACAAAACGCAACTCAGCAAACGGAAGGATCTAGAAGACCTTCGGGAACAACTTCAAGATGAAGCTGCTGAGTAGTCTCGACAAAGCGTACAAGACAGCAGCTGGCAAAGGAAAACTTCCAGACAAAGTGTTTCCTCTTTTGGCAAAGTTCAGACGACACAGTATGCTGTCCAGTTGACTTTACCAAAAAGGAGAGACCATCTGCTGTGCTGACCGAGGACAGAAGATACACGATTATGATTGGCCGAGAGCTCTGTGCAAGTCAGGATGACAACGACATATAGCCGTTTCCCTCCAACGGTTATTTCGAAATTCGAAATGACCGAATGACCAGACGTCTCTATAAATAGTGCCATCACAAGCTTCACAACACACAGAACTTGATCAAGCCATTACGCTGACCAAATCTCTACAAGTTCTGCAAGCAAGAAGCAAAGCAAATTTCTTACACTACATTTTCATATTTGTGTAAAAGTCTAGAGTGATTGTAAATCGTCTAAAGTGTCTTAGCACATCTTTGTATTAGGACAAAAACACTTATCATTTCTAGAAATAGAAAGGAGAGGCTGAGTACTCGGGTTTAAGTACTCAGCGGAGAGATTAGGATTGAGTAGAAGTATAGAGGAAGGTACTCTTGTCATACTCAATTGCTGATATTGTAAAAGGTTTGAGGCTCTACCTTTAAAGAGCTCAGTAGAGGATTCGAAATCTCGGAAGTGTTCCGGGGACAGGACGTAGGCTTAGAAGAAGCCGAACCTGGATAAATCTGCTGAGTGAAGTATTTCTAAACCTTAACTCCTAATTTATATTGCTTGCTTTAAATAATCAAAACTGACCAAGTAAAGAGGTCAAGTTGAGTTGTGCGCGTTGAACGTCTGAGTTCAGGAATAGACTCCAAGTGCTATCTCCTGACTCAAGCTGAGGAACTGACCTAGTCACCTGTTGACTAAGCCAGTATCTTGCTGTTTACTCAGCGCCGTTGTTCAAACCTTTTTCTTTAGAGAAAGAAGTCTGCCTAAATTGCAAAAAAAGTTTAAATAGTTCCTAACCCCCCCCCTTGGAACTATACTTGCAACTAAACAAGGGACCAACAAGTGGTATCAGAGCCTAAAAGCTCACTTTAAAAGGTCTAACAACCTTGAGCCGATCCCTACCATGGGCGAAAACAGCACTCGGTTTCTCCCTGGAAACCAAACAACTCAAATACTACCTGAGGGGCTGTCCATTACTAGGCCTCCCCTATTCTTCGGGTCAAACTATACCTTCTGGAAGAATAGGATGAAAAACTTCATTCAGGCTACAAACATGAGTGCCTGGCTATCTATAGTCCAAGGGCCGTTTGTACCTGTTGAGGTTGTGGCTGGCCAAACAGTTATAAAAGCTGAGGCCAAATGGACAGAGGATGATCTTAAGAAGCTTCAAAACCATGCTTCGGCTATCAATATGCTTCACTATGCGCTCGATGCTGCAGAATATAACAAAATCTCAGGTTGTGAGTCGGCACAAGAGATCTGGAAGAAGCTGGAAGTCACCTATGAGGGAACAAATAAAGTAAAAGAATCCAAGGTGAATCAGCAGATGAGACTGTACGAGCTGTTCGAGATGAACAATGATGAGGGCATTTCAGACATGAACGCAAGGTTCACCAACATCATTAATGAGCTCAAGAGACTTGGGAAAATCTTCACTGAGGAAGAACAAGTCAAAAAGATACTTAGGAGTCTTCCAAAAGACTGGCAAGCAAAGAAGACAGCAGTTGAGGAAGCTCAGGATTTAACCACCTACAAATATGACGAACTCATTGGTTCATTGCTGACCCATGAGATATCCATGAAAAACTTTGAGGTGAAGGAAAAATCTGATGACAAGAAGCAGAAGTCACTTGTCATGAAGGTTGACTCCACTGACGGGAGTTCAACTGATGATGAGGAGATGGCCATGTTCACAAGAAAGATGAAGAGGCTGTTCAGGAAGAACGACAAGTATTCTAAAAAGCCTTATAAAAAGTTTGATAAGTATAAGGCTGACTCAAGCGACAGCAAATACAGAAAGGACAGCTCAAAGCCCATTACATGCTTTGAGTGCCATCAAGCTGGCCATATTAAGTCAAACTGCCCCACGCTGAGGAAAGACAAGAAGAGTGGGAAGAAGGCAATGGTGGCTACTTGGAGTGACAGTGATGAATCTTCGTCAACAGAAACTGAGGCCACCGAGTCAGCGAAGATATGCTTTATGGCTGACGAACTTGCTGAGCCATGCGTCTCTGAGCATGATGACCCATCCATCGCATCAGATGATGAAGAGCAATCAAATGAGGTAATTTCTCTTCCCCAGCTCAGAAACGATATGGTTAATGCCCTGAGTGATCTCTATACACTTGTTAAGAAGTGTAATAAAAAGGTTAGAGCACTCAGCAGGCGCTGTGACGAAGTGGAAGAGGTCAAACTGAGTGACCTCAGATACCTTCTTCAGGACAACTCGACTCTGCATGATAACATGAAGATCATGCATGAGTATGTGTCTGAAGTCCAGACAGTTTCAAAGAAACTGAGGAAGGACGTCACAACCATCCAGAACCAACTAAAGGTTCCTAAGAAAAATAACATTCCTCTGAGAACTCAGTACCAAGGTACTCATCAGAGATGGAATCCCCAGCGAAAAGTCCAGTGTGACTTTTATGGGAAGTTAGGACACACTACTAAAGTGTGCTGGCACGCTCAGCACTGGGGTGCTGACAAGTCAGTAAAAAACCCTAAACAGAAGGTCAGTTGTGACTTCTGTGGAAAGAATGGCCATACTGTCCATGTATGTCGCCATAAAATAAAATATGATGCTATACCTGTTGCACTTAACAAGTCAGGACCCAAAAAGAATTGGGTACCTAAAAGTAACTAGTTACAATGCAGGTAAGCCTGAGATGTGCCGAGAAGTCAAAGATGTGGTATATTAACAGCGCATGCTCAAGGCATATGACGGGTGATGAAACTCAGTTCATCACGTTTGAACGAAAACGAGGAGGGAGTGTAAGTTTTGGAGACAACAAGAAGGGTAAGATAGTAGGCTCAGGAACCATCGGAGGTAATCCTACTATTGAATCTGTCTCCCTAGTCAGCGGACTCAAATATAACTTACTCAGCGTAGCTCAGCTATGTGACAATGGGAGAAAAGTTATATTTGATGCTACTGGATGTAAAATATACGAGGGTAAAACTAATGAGTTAATTTTAACTGCCCCTCGGATAGATAATGTCTTTATGCTAGACTTAGAGAAAAAGTTTTCAAAAACTGTGTGCTTAGTAACAAAGGAAGAAAATTCCTGGCTATGGCACAGGAGACTTGGTCATGTAAGCATGGACCTCCTGGCCAAACTAGCAAGAAAGCAATTGGTTGAGGGACTGCCTGAACTTAAATTCCAAAAAGATCAATTATGCCACGCTTGCCAAGCTGGAAAACAAACCAAACAATCTTTTCACAGTAAAAACATTGTCTCAACTAAACGTCCGTTAGAATTACTACACTTGGATCTCTTTGGTCCAGTCCAGCCGCTGAGTCTGGGTGGAAGAAGATTTTCCTTGGTCATTGTAGATGATTTCTCTCGGTATACGTGGGTTATCTTGCTGACCAGCAAGGATGAGACCTTTGAGATATTTTCAAATTTGGTTAGAAAAATTGAAAATGAAAAAGACCTAAAATTAGCTCATATCCGTAGTGATAACGGTGGAGAATTCAAAAACCAAAAGTTTGTTGAATTCTGTGAAGCCAGCGGCATTGACCACAATTTTTCTGCTCCTAGAACACCTCAGCAAAATGGGGTTGTAGAAAGGAAGAACAGAACTCTGGTTGAAATAGCTAGGACAATGCTGGATGAGCATAGGCTTCCAAAGTATTTTTGGGGAGAGGCTGTTAACACAGCATGCTACATTCTTAATAGGGCTCTAGTTAGACCTATACTCAAGAAAACCCCCTATGAACTTTGGAAAGGACGAAATCCCAATATTGGATACTTTCGTGCCTTTGGCTGTAGATGTTTTATTTTAAATACCAAAGATAGCTTAGCAAAATTTGATTCAAAAGCTGATGAAGCTATCTTTCTGGGCTACTCAACAAACAGCAAAGCATACAGAATTTTTAATAAGCGAACTCAAGTTTTAGAAGAGTCAATACATGTAGAGTTTGATGAAACTGACCCTGCAGGTAGATACCAGCCGCTGACCGAAGATGATCCAAACTCAGTAACCATCGCTGAGTCAGAACCAGCTACTGAGTCATTCACGAAAAGGCTGACCAAGAGTAAGAGTGAACCTAAGATTACTTTTACTGACCCATCTACTTCTGCAGAGATTGTTGAAACAGGAACAGCACAAGACATGAATCTACCCAAAGAAATAAGGATTCCTAGAGGGCACTCCGAAAGTGCAATCCTTGATTCTGCTGGGAATACCCTGATGACGAGGAATCAACTCAGGAAGTACCTCAGCAATGTTGCTTTCGGCTCAGTACAAGAACCGAAGAATTTCGCTGAAGCTGAGTACGATGAATTCTGGATGAACGCAATGCAAGAGGAGCTTGATCAATTTCGAAGAAATGATGTATGGGAGTTAGTGCCTCATCCAAAGAGTCAAAAGACCATCGGAACAAGATGGGTCTTCAGGAACAAGATGGACGAACAAGGAAACGTAGTCAGGAACAAAGCAAGGCTTGTAGCTCAGGGCTACAGTCAGCAAGAAGGTATAGACTACGGTGAGACCTTTGCCCCAGTGGCAAGGCTGGAGGCAATTAGAATATTATGTGCATATGCATCTTACATGAATTTTAAATTATTCCAAATGGATGTCAAAAGTGCATTTCTTAATGGAGTTATAAACGAGGAGGTTTATGTAAATCAACCTCCAGGTTTTGAGGACCCTAAGTTCCCAAACCATGTTTACAAACTCAAAAAGGCTCTGTACGGGCTCAAGCAAGCACCACGTGCTTGGTACGAGAGGCTGACCAGTTTCCTGCTGACTAGAAATTACGTCAGGGGCAAAGCTGATACAACCTTATTCATTAAGAAAAAGGGTAAAGATACCCTGCTGGCCCAAATTTATGTTGATGATATAATATTTGGTGCAACTAACGAATCAATGTGCAAGGAGTTTAGCAAACAAATGCAGACTGAGTTTGAAATGTCTATGATGGGAGAACTCAACTTCTTCCTCGGTCTTCAAATTAAACAAGGAAACAATGGCATCTTCATCAGTCAAGCAAAATATGCCAAGGAGATCTTAAAGAAATATGACTTGGAAAATTGCAAGCCAATATCCACTCCTATGGGCACTGACACTGTCCTCTGCGCTGATGAGAATGGTAAGTCAGTAGACATCAAGTTATATCGAGGTATGATAGGCTCTCTACTTTACTTAACAGCCAGTAGACCGGACATTCAGTTTTCAGTATGCTACTATGCTAGATATCAATCTAACCCTAAGGAATCTCATTACATTGCTGTAAAAATAATCCTTAGATATTTGCAAAGCTCAGTGAACGCAGGTTTGTGGTATCCAAATACTCATGATTTTACACTTATCGGATACACTGATGCTGACTATGGACGAGATAAGCTGGAACGTAAAAGCACCTCTGGAGGATGCCACTTTTTAGGAAGCTGTCTTGTATCCTGGTTCAGCAAAATGCAGGCGTCAGTAGCCTTGTCCACCACTGAAGCTGAGTACATTGCTGTTGGTCACTGTGTTGCTCAAGTCCTATGGATCAAGCAACAACTTGAAGATTATGGTGTTCAAACAAAGACAATTGAGGTCAAATGTGACAACAAAAGTGCAATTGATCTGTCCAAAAACCCAATACAACACAGCAGAATGAAGCATGTCAGCATCCGACATCACTTCATTAGAGACCATGTACTCAAGGGTGAGATTAAGCTGACCTTTGTCCCAACAGACGAACAGCTTGCGGAAATCTTCACGAAGCCACTGGCACGTGAGCAGTTCAGCATACTGAGAGAAGCAATTGGTATGTTTAATCCTCTTCAGTAAATTCCTGTGCTAAATGAATATTGAATGCTGAGTGAATTACATGCTGAATGATTTATTGTTTGCTGAGTATCTCATTGAAACTGACTGAATATACAATACTGAGTAAACTTGCACACTGAGTAAATTAGTTTAGAACTTGAACTTAAAATCATCATTAAATAATGCACTAACCACTCAGAATATCAAACGCTTGACATTCTAAATACTGAGTGATTAATCCGTTAGCATAAATGCCAAGCACGCGTATAACCTAGGATGACGTATTCGCCGTAATGTGTCATAAATGCCAGGATCCTTATTGGTACATGATCCCAAGGCAAAACTGACACATGGATTTGGTTAAGATCCACACCGTTCAACTTGTCTATAAATTATGGGCATTTCCCCATTTTTTTACTCTTTACGCTTAACAAATTCTTAAGGCTAAGAAATTACTCAAATTTCTCTCTCTCAAATACCTCTATTCTCTCCATCTTAAAAGAATGACTAAGCTATCCTTCAACGTCTTCGGTGCCGGCCACCAAAACTCCAGCTCCGATGAACCTTCACGAAACCCTTCTACACCGAGCAAGGGTAAAACTGGCCAAACCTCTGGCCAAGGGAAAGCTGTTAAGATCAGGACCTACTCAAAGGTCTTCGACAATGTACGAGAATGGAAGGTAGACCCCTCCAGATGGGTTTCGGAGCACTTTGTACAGAACGAACAGCCATTTGCTGAGTGGATTTCCAAGAATGAATGGACTGGGCTGTTCTCGGTCAGGGATGAGACATATCCTGACCTAGTGAGGGAATTTTACCACAACCTCAAGGTTGCCAGTGACTCCGCCGACTACCTGAGCACTGAAGTAAAAGGGAAAACCATCTTCATCAACCCTCTGTACATAGAAAATCTCCTCCAGCTCAAAACTGAGGGAGTAAGGCTGAGAAAGTCAGGAGATCAGGACAAGACCGACTACGTCCATACCTTCTACAAACCTGAGGGTCACTCAGGAGAGATCTCAGCATCTTCGATGGGACAGCATCAGAAGATGGCTCACTACCTGCTGAGCTATTTCATTTACCCAAAGATCAACTGCACTACATCAGCAACCAACTTTGAACAATGCTTCATATGGCACATGCTGACGTACACCCCCATCAACATGCCAGTTTTCTTAGTTGCTGGGTTCCTGCGCAGCACGGGTACAATGAGGTTGGGATCAATCATCACCAGGATCCTCATCGACCACAAGATTGACCTCGAAGGTGAGGAATCTTTCAGAGGAACCGAAATCACAGCTGCCTCGCTAAGGGCACTTAAATTTGGACAGCCCTTGAAGAAAGGAAAAGCTGCTGCTGCTGGCCAAGCTGATCAGATTGAGGAGACTATTGCTGAGCCTAAGAAAGGGCGAAGAACTAAGGCCCCAGTTTCTCGCAAGAGAAAACCTGCTGAGGCACCTAATGCTGTGTCTCCAGCAAAGAGGCAGAGGTCAGCTGGAAAGTCAGCTGAGAAGAGAAGCAGGCAAGATGAGCCTGACACTGAGGAAGCTGCTGGGCTACCTCAGAAGAAGCAGAAGTCTTCAACACTGGCACCTCTCGACGTCATGCCGACAGATTTTATTGTACCGGGTGATTCTCATTTCACTCAATGCCAAGGTACTGATGCTGAGGAACCTGAGGTCCAGTTAGATGACCACTTCATCTCCCAAGTTGAGGAAGAACTTGATGGAGATAATACTGAGGAAGAAGAAGAAGACGATGAAACCAGCGGTCAGGATGACGCTGAGGAGTCTGAAGAGTATGACAGCGAAATTGAAGCTGAGGACGCTAACACTGGGTTAGCTGGTGGAGCTGTGCAGACTGACACTGAGTTAGCTGCTGGAGTTGAGCAAGTGGATCAAGCTGACCAGACCCATACTGAGGAAAAAGAACCTACTCACTCAGAAGAACCTGCTCATCATACCTCTCCACCACGTAGAAGGCGAAAGCTGGTTAAGACCAGTGAGAAAATGGTCAGTGAACCCCCTTTGCAATCACCATCTATTCCTGAACTTGTCCTCTCCAAGCCAACAAAGGATCCTTCTACCGTCCAATTAAAATTTTTCAAACGGCCCTCAACTTCCTCTACTACAACGCCGTTGGAAAAACAAGCCTCTGTTTCTTCTCAACAGGAACATGCCGAGCATCATACTTCCACTACTTCAACCAGTCAGGTTGAACCGACCACTGCTCATGCTGTCGCCTCAAGCATGGTGCTGACTCCCCATCCTTCTGCCGTCAGCACAGACAGTGTTCGAGTTAACACCTCTACAACCAATCTCTCTGTCGATCACACAACAATTCCTCCATCTCAAGTGCAGATTGAGCAAACTCATCCTGTCGCTGACCAGGGTACTCCCTTCACACCCTTCTCTTCTGGTCATATGGATGTACATAGGGATGCCACTGAGTCCGGCAAGAAGCTCATCGACTCAGTGCAAGCTCTCATCCAAGATCTTCAACAGTCTGCTTCACCTGCTGCTGGATCCTCATTCCCAGAGACAACTCAGCTCTCCCAAGTCACTCTACTTCTCAACGAAGTCAAGGGACTCAAGGACCTGCTGAATGTCGTCTTATCATTTCAAGCCCAGCAAGCAAAGCAAGACTCACTTGCCAAGTTGGCAGAGATTCAACTGTCCACAATTCAACATCTGAACTCGCTACATCAGCAAGTCCAGAAGTTATCTGCTGTGAACACTGACTACGCCACTTCCTCAGAACTGAAGATGCTTTTTTGCTCAGCTGCATACTGAGCAACTCAAGACAAATGAGCAAATGGTGTCCTATAGTCAGTGCTCAGTTGAGCAAATCAGTGAGGCTGTCAGGCTACTTAACCTGAACAAGCAAGAAATGGATACTGACGCGTTGAAGCAGAATGAATTGCTGTCCCTCGCACAACAATCCTTCAACCATATCCGTCATAATAATATTCAACGACATCACTATGACTCAGCACTTCTGAAGACATTCCACCAAGTCTCCGCTGGCCTCACTGAAGCTCTCATTTGGCAAGCCAAAGCACAAGCTTTCAGTGTAAATATGCTCAGTGCTGCTGATCTTCATATACCAGTCGAAGTATCAGCTGATGGAGTTGCCATTTTTGATGGCGTCAATGAAAGTGCTGAAAAACTAAAAGAGCTTTCACAAGAACTGACTCGCGTTGTCTTAACCGATGCGTTTAAGCTCCCTGAGGTTGACAAAACGGGGAGAAAGCGCAAGCTGCTAGAGCTCAGCATGAGCAACGTCAGTACGAGAGAAGTTAGTCACAGGGCAAGAAAAAGAAATAGATAGGCTAGGTCTTAACTTTTGTAATATGTGCTATGTTTATTTCTTTTTGCTGTGTAATTGCTGACTTCTATCAATATATCATACTTACTTCTCTTATTCAAATCTTGAGTTATGATATATGCTTTTATGTACTGAGTCCTTATGTATCTTCAATTAAATCAGCTATGTTTAAAACTTGTAATATTAACTAAATTATATGCTGATAACATGTTTGACATGAACCCATATACTTATGAAATATTCTGATAAGAACTCATTGAACAACAAATTACTCAGCACACTCTATATGACTAAACCTTCCGCTTTATACTGAGTAAATAGAATATGTTGAAATAGCTGACCTATATCTGAAAACTGACCTTAGACTTACTCATTTAAATCCTTAAATGTCTTAAGTAAAACTAAGTCAGTAGCTCAACCCTTACGGGGGAGTTTGCTAAATTATACTAGGTTAACTATCATAGGGGAGCTCATACTGAGTTCCTTGCTGAATAGTTTTGCCAACATCAAAATGGGGGAGTTTGTTGAAACATCTTTCCACATAATTTTGATTTGACAAAATTGTTTAAGTATAACTTAAAATACATATTCTAAACACACTAAGTTTAAATGCTTTGATTTATTCTACTAATGTGTTTGTTCAATGTTGAGTTAAAACTGTTATAAGATATAAGGATAAAAAGGCCCAAGCCCAATACGGAAGCCAAGGCCCAAGTCAAACAACTCAGTACACTCGGCTCGCGTATGTCAAGACGTTGCCGTTTTGAACAAAACGCAACTCAGCAAACGGAAGGATCTAGAAGACCTTCGGGAACAACTTCAAGATGAAGCTGCTGAGTAGTCTCGACAAAGCGTACAAGACAGCAGCTGGCAAAGGAAAACTTCCAGACAAAGTGTTTCCTCTTTTGGCAAAGTTCAGACGACACAGTATGTTGTCTAGTTGACTTTACCATAAAAGGAGAGACCATCTGCTGTGCTGACCGAGGACAGAAGATACACGATTATGATTGGCCGAGAGCTCTATGCAAGTCAGGATGACAACGACATATAGCCGTTTCCTTCCAACGGTTATTTCGAAATTCGAAATGACCGAATGACCAGACGTCTCTATAAATAGTGCCATCACAAGCTTCACAACACACAGAACTTGATCAAGCCATTACGCTGACCAAATCTCTACAAGTTCTGCAAGCAAGAAGCAAAGCAAATTTCTTACACTACATTTTCATATTTGTGTAAAAGTCTAGAGTGATTGTAAATCGTCTAAAGTGTCTTAGCACATCTTTGTATTAGGACAAAAACACTTATCATTTCTAGAAATAGAAAGGAGAGGCTGAGTACTCGGGTTTAAGTACTCAGCGGAGAGATTAGGATTGAGTAGAAGTATAGAGGAAGGTACTCTTGTCATACTCAATTGCTGATATTGTAAAAGGTTTGAGGCTCTACCTTTAAAGAGCTCAGTAGAGGATTCGAAATCTCGGAAGTGTTCCGGGGACAGGACGTAGGCTTAGAAGAAGCCGAACCTGGATAAATCTGCTGAGTGAAGTATTTCTAAACCTTAACTCCTAATTTATATTGCTTGCTTTAAATAATCAAAACTGACCAAGTAAAGAGGTCAAGTTGAGTTGTGCGCGTTGAACGTCTGAGTTCAGGAATAGACTCCAAGTGCTATCACCTGACTCAAGCTGAGGAACTGACCTAGTCACCTGTTGACTAAGCCAGTATCTTGCTGTTTACTCAGCGCCGCTGTTCAAACCTTTTTCTTTAGAGAAAGAAGTCTGCCTAAATTGCAAAAAAAGTTTAAATAGTTCCTAACCCCCCCTTGGAACTATACTTGCAACTAAACAAGGGACCAACACTACCTTCATCGTGATTGAAGATAGGAAAAGGCGCCCCATATCGCTTGGATAAGTCTGGGCGTTTATTGCTTGAGGCAGCCTTGTGCCTTGAAGTTTTGTATTTGGTAGGCATGGTGTTGGTTTGAAGGAAACAAAGTTTCTGGTACTAAATAGAAAATGGTGTTTTGAAGAAAGCAGAGGTCTGATAAAGATGAAAAGAATTGTAACAGAACTTGCATCCTCTAGGACTAATTTATAAGAGTTTTAGATGAAAAGAGGTGTTGTTTTAATCATGAAAAGATATAAAATGACACCTTTCGGGAATGAAGAAACTTAAGGTTTCAGTTGTCAAGAGGTTTGTCGAAAGGTTTAGGTTGATTCAGTCCTGAGTGTACAGGAATTTCGCGTGTTGCGACCGAGAATTCTGAATTCACGGTCGTGACACGCTGATTTCCTTGCGGAAATCAGGCGTCGTAAGCCATGTCCTGATTCACGGTAGAGAATTTATGATTCTCGGTAAGTTCAGAGAAAATCTAACCTTTTGGACAAATCTGAAAAATAGAATTCTCGGCAGAGAATTCCAAATTCTCGGCAGAGAATTGCCTGAAACTTCAATTTCACTCTAATTTCCTAAAATTAATTCTAAAATCATGAAATAAACAAATTTTATGCATATAAATCATAACATAAAGGCATCTAATCACAAAAATGGCATGTGGAAAAAAAAATAAAATTAAAAATAAAAATAAAAATAAAATAAAATGAACAAAAATATAAAAAGAAAACAAAATAAACTGTGATCGAAAAACTGAGTGATTTATACGTCAGAAAATCTTGTTACGAACGGAATTTCTATTTGTAAAATATTTTCGTAATAGATTTTAGATCGATTACCATTAACTTTGAAACGAATTCCGTTAGGACCTTCCAGTTCTAGAGAACCATAATCGAATGTTTTGACGACTAAATATGGTCCTATCCATCTGGACTTAAGTTTTCCTGGAAATAAACGAAGTCGTGAATTAAATAACAGCACTTTATCCCCAACATTAAAGTGTTTGACTTTAATTTTTGGCATCGTGCCATTTTTTCACTTTTTCTTTATAAATCTTTGCATTTTCCTAAGATAGATGGCGTAACTCATCTAACTCATTTAAGTCGAGCAAACGTTTCTTACCTGCTTGTCGTAAATCAAAGTTAAGTTCCCTAATAGCCCAATAGGCTTTATGTTCTAATTCGACAGGCAAATGACATGCCTTTCCATACACTAAGCGGTATGGAGTCATTCCTATTGGTGTTTTAAATGCAGTACGGTATGCCCATAACGCATTATTTAGTTTACAAGACCAATCTTTTCTTGAGGATGAAACTGTTTTCTCTAGAATCCATTTGAGTTCTCTATTTGATATCTCCGCCTGACCATTTGACTGAGGATGGTATGGCGTTGATACGCGGTGGCGTACTCCATATTTTTTCATAAGCGTTTCAAAACTTCGGTTTATAAAATGAGCACCACCATCACTAACGATGACTCTTGGACAACCAAATCTACAAAATATATCGTCAAGAAAATTAACGACAACTTTAGAATCGCTCGTCGGGGTTGCAATTGCTTCAACCCACTTTGAAACATAATCAACGGCAACTAATATGTAAGTTTTACCAAAAGAAGGGGGAAAAGGTCCCATGAAATCTATTCCCCACATATCGAAGACTTTAACTTCTAATATGGTTGTGAGGGGCATCTCATATTTCCTTCCTAGATTTCTTGTTCTTTGGCACTTATCACAACGAGTAATAAATGAACAGACGTCTTTAAACATCGTAGGCCAAAAGAAACCACATTCAAATATTCTAGCTGCTGTTTTGGTAGCTCCATTATGTCCTCCATAAGAGCTAGAATGGCATTCCGACATTATGGATTCATATTCATTTTCACCAACGCATCTCCTAATTATCCCGTCACCACAAGTTTTGAACAAAAAAGGATCTTCCCAAAAGTACTGTTTAATGTCGAAGAAAAATTTCTTCTTTTGTTGGAAATTTAATCCTTCCGGAACAATATTGGCTGCAAGATAATTAGCAATATCTGCATACCAGGGTGACATGACGCTTTTCATTTGATAGAGATGTTCATCAGGGAAATCATCTCGTATACCGTTAGTTTCACCTATAGGACCGTTCTCATCTTCAAGTCTCGATAGATGATCGGCGACAAGGTTTTCTACTCCCTTGTTGTCTTTTATTTTTATATCAAATTCTTGTAACAATAAAACCCATCTAATTAGACGTGGTTTTGCATCCTTTTTAGCAAATAAATATCTTAATGCTGCATGATCAGTGTAAATAATAACTTTCGAACCTAACAAGTATGACCTAAACTTATCACATGCAAAAACTACAGCTAACATTTCTTTCTCAGTTGTAGTGTAGTTTAATTGTGCACCGGAAAGTGTGTGACTTGCATAATAAATGACATGAAGTTTCTTATCCTTCCTTTGACCTAAAACACATCCGACAGCTAAATCACTTGCATCACACATAATTTCAAATGGTAAATCCCAATCGGGTTTAGCAATAACAGGTGCACTGACTAAAGCTGTTTTTAATGTTTCGAAAGCTTTAACGCAATCTTCATTAAAATCAAAGGTAGAATCTTTCATGAGTAGATTAGTGAATGGTTTGGAAATCACAGAAAAATTCTTAATAAATCTTCTGTAAAAACCGGCATGTCCTAAAAATGATCTTACTCCCTTAATAGTAGTTGGAGGGGGTAGTTTCTCTATTACTGAGGTTTTTGCTCTATCTACTTCTAATCCTTTTTCAGATATTTTGTGACCTAAAACAATTCCTTCGTCAACCATGAAATGACATTTTTCCCAGTTTAATACTAAATTTGTTTCTTCACACCTAGACAAAACTTTATCCAAGTTTTCTAGGCACGAATCAAAAGAATCTCCATAAACTGAAAAATCGTCCATAAAAACTTCCATGATATCTTCAATGAAATCATTAAAAATTGCAGTCATACAACGTTGAAATGTTGCAGGTGCGTTACATAGACCAAATGGCATTCTCCTATATGCAAATGTTCCGTAAGGACATGTGAAGGTTGTTTTATCTTGGTCATCCGGGTAAATGTATATTTGAAAGAATCCGGAGTAACCATTTAGAAAACAGTAGAAAGCGTGACCAGCTATCCTTTCGATCATTTGATCAATGAAAGGAAGAGGAAAATGATCTTTCCTAGTTGCTTTATTTAAATTTCTATAATCTATACAAACCCTCCAACCAGTGGTGGTTCGTGTAGGTATTAATTCACCTTCTTCATTCCTTACAACTGTTATGCCTCCCTTTTTAGGGACACAATGGATTGGACTAACCCATTCACTATCCGAGATAGGGTAGATGATTCCATTGTCCAGAAGTTTAGTAATCTCATTTTTTACTACTTCCTTCATATTCGGATTTAGGCATCTTTGCCTATCCGCTTTAGGTGGCTTATCTTCTTCTAAGTGAATTCTGTGCATTACAATGCTCGGATTAATACCTTTTAAGTCTGAAATTTTCCAACCCATACTTCCTATCCTATTTCTAACAACTTCTTTCAATTTCTCTTCTTGGACTTGTGTTAATTTGTTAGAGATAATTATAGGTAGAGAATCGCCTTCGCCTAAGAAAGTGTACCTCAAATGACTTGGTAATTCTTTAAGTTCTAATTTAGGTGGAACTATAAGTGAAGGCGGAACTGGTCCATCTTCTCGAATCAAAGGTTCTGGGTCCTTATCTTCTAGTTCCTCACTCATTATAGGTTCTATTATTTCTTCTTTTTGAACAATGTCATTTACACATTCTTCAATTAAATCAAGCTTCATACAAGCGAAATCCTCCATAGGATATTTCATTGCTTGATTCATATCAAACTCAATCTTATCATCGCCTATTCTTAAAACTACTTTCCCTTCCGACACATCAACTAGAGCACGTCCCGTGTTCATGAACGGTCTACCAAAGATTAACGGACAATTTACGTCATAAGCAAAATCTAAAATAACGAAATCGGTAGGAAAAATAAATTTGTCAACTTTAACTAAAACATCCTCAATTATACCGTATGGTCTTTTAGTGGTTTGATCCGCTAATTGCAAAACCATATTGGTACGTTTGATGTCTTCTTCTAAGCCTAACTTATTAAAAATAGATAATGGCATCAAGTTAATGCTTGCTCCTAAATCACAGAGACAACTGGGAAATTCAATATCTCCCAATTTACATGGAATGGTAAAACATCCGGGATCCTTGAGTTTCGTGGGCAAATTACTTGACACAATTGAACTACAATCTTCAGTTAGTGAAATGGATGAAATTCCTTCCCAACTGATTTTCTTTGAAATTAAATCTTTGAGGAATTTACCATAATTGGGAATTTGTGTAATCGCATCCATAAACGTTAAATTAATATGCAAATTCTTAAGTTTGTCTAAAAATGTTAAAAGTTGTTTGTCATAGTCCTTATTACGGACTTTGTGTGGAAAATGTGGTTTGGGTACAAAAGTTTTTGTACTAGAGTCAATTGGTGCATCTTTTTGTTTTAATGTATCTTCTTCTTTGGGCGTCGGTAAATCAGTTCCAGGTAAAGTCGAATTTCCGGAAATTTCCGGGCCTAAGTAATTTTTCCCTGAACGAAGAGTGATAGCCTTAACATGCTCTTTCGGATTTTCTTCCGTATGGCTTGGAAGACTTCCCTCTTTGCAGGATGGAATTGATTTAGCGAGTTGTCCAATTTGAATCTCCAAATTATGGATGCTAGATGATTGGTTTTTAATAAGCTGATCGAATTTATTCTCGATCCGTTTAAAACCATCGTCGTGATTACTTATTTTTCCGCTCATAGCATCAATAAATTTGTCGATTTTAGAAGATAAAGTGCTAATCGTATCTCTTGATTGATTTTGATAATTGGTAGTACGATTTTGATTAGCATTAGCATTATTATTATCTCTCCAGTTAAAGTTATGATGATTTCTCCATCCAGGATTATATGTATTAGAGTAAGGGTTATTATTTTGGTTTTGCCCTTGGACAAAATTTACCTGTTCGATTTCACTCATACCTTCATAATCCACATCTGTTTGGATTGGCTTACCATTAGAATCACACGGTGCCATAAACCTATCAATTTTGTGCGATAAGGCAGAAAATTGGGCTTGCAACATCGCTACTGGATCAAGATTCACTATACCTTTAACTGATGATGTTGTTGAGGATGATGGTTTCGCTAATGGTACGTGTCCACATTCCGCGGGCCACATATAGTTGTTGATTGCCATTTCCTCCAAAAGTTCTCTTGCTTGGGCAGATGTTTTCTTCATGAATAACCCTCCAGACATAGCGTCCAATGAACCTCTAGTCGTAGGATTTAATCCATTATAAAATGTTTGCATTAAAAGTTCAGCGGGCAATTGGTGGTGTGGGCATAAACGTTGAAGTTCTTTAAAACGTTCCCAAGCCTCACAAAGAGTTTCATTATCATTTTGAGAAAAAGATGTTAACTCTTTAATGACTCTTGCGGTTTTTGCTAAAGGAAAAATTTTTGATAAAAATGTTTGGGCTAATTGCTCCCAAGTCTCAATTGATGCGGCTGGCATAGAAGTTAACCATTCTTTGGCTCGATCCTTCAAAGTAAAAGGAAAAAGGCGAAGATTGATTGCTTCTGCAGTCACATTTGGTATTTTAAAAGTGTCACAAATTTCTAAGAAATTTGTCAAATGGGTATTAGGATTTTCGTTAGGTAACCCGTAAAATGTTACGTTATTTTGTAACATATTAAGCAACGCAGGCTTAATTTCAAATTGATTTGCATTAATTTGGGGTCTAACTATACTGTTTGTTACACCGGCCACTCCTGGCCTAGCGTAATCCATAAGTGTGGCCATAACTTCTGGCTCGGTAGTTCTAGTTTTTATTGGAGTTTTGTTTTTCTTTTTCTTTTCTTTCTTGTTCTTTTTAAGAGTTCTTTCAATTTCTGGGTCAATAGGATCTGGTGACGTGCCTGAACTTCGAGAACTGCGCATGAACTTGAAATTTCGCACGAACCGAAACTACCTACAAAACAGAATTTGAAAAATAAATATGTTAGTAATTGAAAATAAATAAAATATAAAAGTTTGAATAAGTATGAATAAACCTAGATTCGTAATAAAACACGAAAAATTTAAAATTTTGTCAAAAATTTTGGCGTTCCCCGGCAACGGCGCCAAAAACTTGTTGAGTGATTTCCGCAAGTGCACGGTATACGCTTGTAGTAATAAAAGATATTGATCCCACATGGAACGTTTTTTAACAAAACTTATTTACAATCGGTTAAATTTACTTTTAGGTTTATGATATGGACAAATCGTTTAATCGGTTTTGGTTTTGAAATTGCTAGAATGAGAATTAGATTAGATTATGAAAACGTTAGAAAATACTCTGATTTAAGAATGAATTTGCAAGATAGGAACTTTTAGTACTTTTTAGAAAAGTAAACAGATGTATTTGTTTGCATTAAGCAAAGAAAACAATTTTAAACTTTGTACGAATTATAAAGATGAAATAAATGACGGAACCTCTAATTAATTAGCTTTGAACATGACAAAACCCTTTCGGGATAGTTGCCCTTAATCAAATTAAAACTCTTTCGAGATAATAATTTGCCTAAGTGTTCAACAAAGTTTCCTTGTAAAGATTTTTGAATTAAATACGTTTTAATGAAAACACCAGCAGTCACTTTAGTGGATTGGTTACCATAAGTGCTGCATAAAAATCTATCGAATAGAACGGACTTTATTAGATGAAATATAAATTGATACAAGTTTACAGAGAACATGGAGCATGGAAACATTCGACGACTTGCAAGTGAACGGGTTGTCAATCCTTTCCTTGGGTTTCGTTAGAGTTTGTCTGGCTCAGGGGCGGATCCTCTACTCAATCTTCTCGTTGAATCTTCGTAATAGAGACTGGGTCGGTCTACTACCAAAATGAAAACTAAACTGGAACAATGTCTAAACGCTACTAAACTTGTTATTATTGAATAAACAATGTGTGTACAGCATATTGCTTTTGAACAAAATAAAACTTCTAACTTCTGAATCACTTGATTCGGAATTTCTGCATAAATTCTATACTAATCTCTTTTTCTACACATCTTTAACTCTCCATCAACTCTTTATTTATAGATGTTGAAGAGCCTTGATTGAAGTTTCGTGTCCGTTGCGAAAGGATGTCTTTATCCACCCGAATGATCACGTTTCGTCGAAAACGAAAGTGTGTAACTATGCCTCTAAAAACTCCTGCTCGTACCGAGAATATTAAATTCTCTACCGAGAATGGGGGAGCATCAATTGGTCTTCAAACGAAGGAAGGAAAAGTTGGGGAACGCGTGTCGCGACCGTGAATTTGGGGGCCGCGGTCGCGACACGGAACGTTTTTTGGTTCTTTTGCTTTTGTTCGCGTCCTCGATTTGGCGTTATTAATTTCTGTCGTCTTCGACTCCTTTTGTAGGGTTTTTCTTCTGTTTTTGAGCTCTTTTCGTTCCTATTTGGATTTTATCAAATATTTATGTACCTTACAAGAAAGAAACATATTCGAGAGTAAAAGCTTCCTAAACAGTTATAAATAGCACAAGTTCGTAGCAATATTGATGTAATTAACGATGATATTTTAGGTATATTTTGGGCTTAACACACACGACGACTCAGCAAAGTCAGCTACAACAAATGCATCCTTATCCTGGCAATGATACGGTCCAGTTTGGAAATGGGCAAGGTTTGAAAATCTCTCATCTTGGTCAATCTCATATCAACCATCTTAAAATTTATGATATTTTATTGGTACCCAAGCTCACTAAATCCTTATTGTCTGTTCAGAATTTCACTCGTGATAATGCTTGTTTCTTTGAATTTTGGCCTAACCATTTTCTTGTGAAGGATCAAACTACTAGGGAAATCCTGTTACGCGGTCCGAGTAAGGATGGGCTCTATGTGCTTCCACCCAACTTGAAAGAGGCGCTAGTCGAAGAGAAGGTTTCCTTTGAGCGGTGGCATGCACGGCTTGGTCATTGTCAGAATCAGACAGTTAGTAGAATTTTAAAAGATAATGATTTATTATCTTCAGCACCTACCAGTAGTTGTTCCTTTTGTCCTTTAGGAAAATTATCTCAGACTTCTTTACCTTCAATTGTTCGTTCTAGTACTTTTTCAATTTGAAAATTTGCATTTGGATGTTTGGGGTCCTGCCCCTATTCCTCCTATCAATGGACATCGCTATTTTTTTATTATCATTGATGAATTTACTCGCTTCAGCTTGTTTTTTTGTCTAAAGAATAAAAGTGAAGTAGCTTTAACATTCCAAAATTTTCTTGCAATGATTAGAAATCAGTATGATGCTAAAGTAAAAAATTTCTACTCCGATTTTGGGGGTGAATTTCAAAAACTTCAGCCTTTTCTCCATGAAAATGGAATTGTGCACAAGATTGCTTGTCCACACACTCATGCTCAGAATGGCATTGCTGAACGGAAAATTCGGCATGTAGTAGACACCTGTCTGACCATGTTAGCTAATGCTAATTTACCTCTAAAATTCTGGAATTATGCCATGATTCATAGCATACGCATGATCAATATCCTTCCTACCAAAACACTTAGGAATCGCTCTCCCTTTTTTATGCTTTATCGCAAGCAACCTGCTTACTCGTTTCTTCGAATATTTGGTAGTGGAATCTATCCGTTACTACGACCTTATAACAAAAACAAGTTTGATTTTCGTTCCAAACTCTGTGTTTATCTTGGACCTTCGTCCAATCATTCGGGCGAGTTATGCTTAGACATATCCACAGGAAGAATTTACATCTGTAAATTTGTCAAGCACGATGACGTAGTCTTCCCGGTAGCTCAACCGGTCATCACGCCTCTCTCTACTAGCGCAGGGTTGGAAGCGACGACACTAGGACTACCTTCAATTCTCGGACCGTATCCAGGTACTCCTCGATCCTCTATCCCTGTTTCTCACTCATTGCCTTCTCATATCCCTGTGGAACCCGTGGCTATTCATGCAAATTCCATTGTTGAGAATGACAGTACAAATCTGGCCTCGTCATTCGCTAATACGCCTATCGCAAATCAGCGATATACGGCGTTGGAGCTGTGAGCCATAAACGGCGTTGCTGCTACAGCAGCCATCCCGGCAACTGCTAGTGAGGATGCACATTATCGAGACGGCACGCTGCGGGTCTCGCTCGTTGACCAAAACAATGGCAGCCAACCCGTCCAGTTGTCTGGCGCAGCGACAGCGGAAGAGTGTCATGGTGCGACACAAGAGTCGTGCTCTGCTGCGGCAGCGCTAAATGCCCCGGTTGTTAACGCGACAATCAACATGACGACGGACAGCAGATCACGTGCAAACAAAAACTCAGATAGCCTCGCAATTGCACCAATGGTGTCTGTGCAAGCTCCCTCCATGCATGAACCTACAGCGGAAATTGAACCCGATACAGCAAGACGTCATGCAATGCAACTTCGGCACACAACATTGCATTCACGTGGTAGATTCGAAGCACTACTAGTGTCGCATGAAAATGGGGTGATTGATCCTACGTGTTTTATCAAAGCACACAAATTACCTGAATGGCGACAAGCTATGTCAGAAGAAATCAAAGCCCTTCTTGATAACGGAACTTGGAGACTAGTTCCACGACCTCAAGGAAGACATGTCATTACCTCTCGCTGGCTCTTTCGCACAAAACAGAAGTCGGATGGATCCATTGACCAATATAAAGCACGGCTTGTGGCACGTGGATTTACTCAAAAATCTGGGATTGATTACAAAGAAACATTCAGTCCTGTGGTAAAGGCAACCACTATACGAACAGTTCTGGCCATTGCTGCGTCCAACCGGTGGTTCATTAATCAGCTTGACGTGTCGAATGCGTTTCTCCATGGAAACCTCACTGAAACAATCTATATGGAACAACCACAAGGGTTCCGTGATCCCGATAAAGCTGATCATGTGTGCTTACTCCAGAAGAGTTTATATGGGTTAAAGCAGGCCCCGCGAGAATGGTTCACTCGCCTACGAAACTTTATTGTCTCCCTTGGATTCAAAATGTCATTGGCTGACAACTCCCTATTTGTTCACACAAACGGAAAACTTCAGACATACATATTATGTTATGTGGATGACATCCTTATCACAGGTAACTCACCGGCTCACATTATTAGTGTAATCTCTTCAATTGAAACTGAATTTCCTATTCGCAATCTGGGACGTGCAGAATATTTCTTGGGCATTGAGATTCAGTATTCAAAAGATGGTATTCACTTGTGTCAAGCAAAATATGTAGCCGACATCCTTGACCGTGTAAACATGGCGGATGCCAAACCAATCACGACACCTATGAGTACCACTCCCACGTTGTCAAAAAATCTTGGCAGTCCGCTTGCATCAGGAGATGAGTATCAGAGTATTGTCGGTGCTCTTCAATATCTTCTTCTCACTCGCCCTGACATTGCCTTCTCGGTCAACAAGCTATGTCAGTTTCTTCACTGTCCCACGGATGAACACTGGAAGAGTGTAAAGAGGGTGCTTCGGTATCTTAAAGGAACTCTCGAGTTTGGCATCCTTATGTCCCCAAAACACATTTCGTATATGCATTGCTACTCGGACAGTGATTTGGGGGGATGCCCGGATGACAGACGATCAACTGGAGCTTTCTGTGTCTACATCGGGAATAGCATTGTTTCCTGGCAAACGCGAAAACAACCCACCATTGCAAGATCGTCCACGAAAAGTGAGTACAAAGCAGTTGCAAATGCAGCAGCGGAATTACTCTGGCTCAAATCATTGTTGAAAGATTTGGGATTTCACATACCACCCCCCGTACAATTATGGTGTGACAATGTAGGTGTGATTTATCTCACTTCAAATCCTGTGTTTCATGCTCGAACAAAACACATTGAGCTGGATTATCACTTTGTCCGTGAACAAGTCACAAATGGTTTTCTCAATGTCAGATTCATTCCCACTGATGATCAAGTAGCAGACATTTTAACCAAGCCGCTACCCAGTCTTCGCTTCACGCAGTTACGCTCTCGACTGTTGGTTTCTCCGCGGCATCGGCTTGAAGGGAGGTGTTAGAGATAATATCAGTATTATCTCTACAGATAATTATCCTCACTCTAAATAGAATTGTAGTCTATACACAAGTCTATTTAGTGTGCAGAGATAAGATTCCATCATATCTAGGATTAAGTCTTAGAGTTGTATCTAAACTATACAACTAATTAGGGTTCAGAAAACCTAATTAGAATAGATTCATATGTCTGTCATATATATACCTGTGATCAATACGAACCCTAATTAAGGGAATTATTATTCGTTCATTATCTCTCTCTCTCTATCTACGTAATTCGGCCTCTCTCTCTCTCTTGAACACCGAATTACTTCAACATATATATCTTCCCTCTTCTTTACTTGAACTAGCCTCATTCGTTCTACAACTCGTGCTATCTTGGACCTCACTCACACCTAACCCGAACAGCCATCCACAGAGATCGTTATTGCCAATATAAATATGGATTTGCATGCACCATTTATGCAGAGAATAGTTTTCGCAAACTAACAATTTTTTATATCAGACAAATCACGCAAAATTGAAGAAAATAAACTCTGATAATTAAGGAATTTTTATTGGTGTAAGTTTACATAAGATCAATTAGTTGATCCTGAAATGAAATCTATCTACCCCTCAATTAACTAATGAAGTTGAAATGAAACCTATAGCTAGAGTACAAATTAAAAAGCAGTGAAGCTAAGCCTAATTATTAATGAATTGAAATCAGATGTTGTCGAGACCACAGGTAGGAGCCTTAAAATCAGGGATGACCGCATATACAACGGAATAAGGAGCAACAGAAATGGGCGACCATGGATCAACGAGCTGTGGATTCATTGTCGGAATCTCAAGTGATTCGGTAAGTTTCAATATTCTGCCGTTGAGTAGCATCACATCGCTCTGAATATTCCCTCCCAATGGTGTCAAATGGTACTCTTCCCTTGGTTTGGTCCCGGCAGTGCTGTACCCAAAACTGAAGCTGCCTGTGTTTGGATTATCATCCTCTGCTACTGTTACAGTGAAGCTGGTCTGGTTGGACATGTTTATTAGAAGCACTGCAATTCCAGGCTGCATTCAAATAAATTTAGCATTATCAGAAAGCCATATATACAATGCAATGTAATTTAATGAATTAGACAGACAGACCTTGTTCTTAGAGCAATGGGAATATGCTCTTAGATAGGGAGAAGTATTGTGAGTAGTTGCTAACACCTCTTTCCCCATTACCCGATGCCATAAAAGTGCACTGTTACATTCATTACATAGATACGCCCAATTTTATCAATTAATCAATACTTATTTACTACGTAAAATTAAACATGGATTAGTATTAGATTTTACCTGTAATAGTCAGGATTAGGTAGGAATGTAGTGGTATTAAGGAGGCCATAGTTTCCACCAATAAGAGTTTGTCTGCAATAAACCTTATGGTTGAATGCTGCTGTCATCCCCAATTGGTCCAAGTACCTATATTTTAACCCATCAAAATTGATGTAAAAATCATTAATTTTTCCAAATAGCTTGTTTAATTAAGAAGAAGGAAAAAGAAATACCAAAAACCATCAGCGAAGGTATGAGAAACATCTTTGCCACCACTGTTATAAGCACCACCAGATTCCCCAACCCAAGGAGAAGCCCAGGCTGCAAACTTAGTTACACTGTCTGACACATCTTTGAATGTTTGTGCTACTTGATCCAGTATATATGGGTCCTGAATCTTCTTTATCAGGTTCTTATCCCTACCTGCCCCAAGATTGTAAATATGGTGGGTGACCCCAGAAAGAACATTTGGTCCAGTGGCCTCAAGGAAAGCATCGAACCATATTTTGTTGTAAAACCCAGCCGGACCCAATACTCCTGGTGTTGAATTCGAATTTCCATACAAATCTGAGACCAATTTCTTTAGTTCCATTATGTCTTTAGCATAATCAATCGCCTCTATTTTTGCGGATACTCCAGTTCCACATAACTCATTCCCTATAGTATTACAGTATTCACATTAATATACATGCATGTGTAACTGAAATTAACTCTATATATGCAGAAAAGTTAATAAATTACCTAGTTCATAGGAATCAATGTTATATCCCTTCGAAATAGTATATCGCATGAGGTCACGAGCATTACTTGGGTTCCATCTGCCTACCCACAACATTGAATCATCTTTCGACTTTCTCTTCCCGTACAGAGCATTCAAGCTGAAAGTAATTTTAGCTCTGCATTCCATATGCCATAAACAACAAAGTATTATTATTATTACTATTGAAATTTCGTATTAAAAAAAGAATAGCTCCGTCTGACAAACATATGCATGCATACATACCCTGTTTGGTTAAAGAATTGATTAAGTTGATCCCATCTATCCATAGTAAGAGTTCCTCTGGTAAACCCAAACAAAAAGCCATTTGTATCTCTTCTTTTAAATTGAGGGAATTTCTTGATGGTATTATTCCCTACTTTATACACCACTTGATCTTGCAACGACCCTCCAATTCTCAGTCTCAATGGATTAAATGCTGCAAAACCCAACAACTTGTTAAGTAAATTATAGAACTTCCATCTAATTAAATTCCAATAACTCTTACTATGTACATACCCTTTATAGCACTGGCCAAGATCTTGTTTTGCAAATCCAAATTAAGAATGCCAGAAAGACCCCATGGACACTGTCCGTAATCACACTTGGTAGGTGGCCACCAATCCAAAGTAGCACATATGAAATTGTCATCTGTGTTTGAGATTGAAGTCAGTCCTCTTACTGTAACTATCGCATCTTCTGCACCTGTTTTATATACACAATAAGAACACAATATTAAAACCATCAAAACAAAGCTCTCTTGTAACCTCAGCTGATTCGCCATCGCTATGAATCTGATTTGATTTCTATTCGATTTTACATTGATCAGATAGATACTCCTCTATATATACAGCGCGGGTTGATTCTAATCTATCCCTAACTCAACTAGGATGCAACAATCCTAAATCTACTGTAATTATATCTTCTGTTTTACTACTACTACTAGGATGTATACTTGACTAAATCTAAACTAATTAAGAATATCTTACCTCCATGTCGTCGATATTTAGTAGTAAGTACAATCCATGTTCAAATCAAAGTTAATCCAGTAAATATCTAGTATATATGTTTCACTAGTAAATAGAAAATATTCTAATAACAATATTTTTTGTTTACTGAGAACTTGTGTAGTATCAAATCTAAGTTATTCTCTACCTGTTGTGCCCTAGAGTGCAACTAGGGTTTTCTTTGCCGTTTTTCGGGTTTCTTCCGGGGACGTTTGTTGCCGGTAAGGGTGCGATGGATGAAGGTCTCGAAGAGTTAGGCTCCAGCATTGAATTGAAACAGACAGAGAATTCGCAGAAACAGAGGAGATAGGAGGTTCAATTGGGTTTATTGAAAGCATGACCAGCTTCTTTGAATGCGAAAAGAAGGAAAATGGAGTTGCCCAAAACTTGTGGAGGCAGAGTGTGGGGGGAGGGAGCTCGGAAAAACTATTTTGGCTGGGTTTTTAATTATTTAATTTTTGGGCCTGGCGGGAGTGGGTTTTTTTTTTTTTTTGAAAGTTTAAATAAAAATTCAGATTTAAAAAATTATTTACAAGAATTAGTTTTTAATATGTTTTGATAACTAGGTTTTATGAATGGGATAAGATATTAAAATAGGTTTAAGATTTTTAAGAAAATATCAATTTAGGTTCAACGTTCAAAATAGCACCAATATAGATTTAATGTTTACAATATAACATCAATTTAGGTTTAACGTTTACAACATAGAATCAATTTAGGAATTACTAACAGCACGTGTCACGTCATCCGTTAAGACTGCCAACTCAGTGTCACGTCATATAAGATATCAAAATAGGTCTAAGTTTTATAGAAAGTATCAATTTAGGCCCACGTACAAAATAGCACCAATATAGGCTTAACATTTATAAATAATACGAATTTAAGTTTCATGTTTACAAAATATATCCAATTTAAGCTGTGTCAAAAAGATAATTTTATTTTTCTAGCATGGTACAAATTAAGGAACTGATATTAGGCACTTTGGATTTTATATGGCTGTATGGTAACATTTTGGATATATTTTGGATAAGTTGTGAGTTGACAATTGATACTTTGTGTGCCAATATGGTCATATCAATATCATTTCAACTAGTGTTAATTTTGTGAATATTTGATTACTTTTAGTTTGCATTTATTACATGAGCCCATGGAATTTAGGAGTCATGGAATCATTGATGAAAAAACAAATATAAGATTTTAATGGACAAGAATAATAATTAATTGTATTATAATAAATAAGAAAATAGAACTAAATAAAAAAATAACATATAAAGTTAATTGGGAAAAAATCTAATATGCTTAATTGTGACGTTTTGTAAACGTTAAGCTTAAATTCATATTATTTTGTAAACGTTAAACCTATATTTGTGCTATTTTGTACGTGAGGCTTAAATTGATACTTTCTACAAATCTTATGCCTATTTTGGTACCTTATGTGACGTGACGCTGAGTTGACATACTTAATGGATGACGTGTCACGTTCTGTTAGTAATTCCTAAATTGATGCTATGTTGTAAACGTTAAGCCTAAATTGATGTTATGTTGTAAACGTTAAGCCTATATTGGTGCTATTTTGAACGTAGAGGCTAAATTAGTACTTTCCTAAAAACCTTAGGTCTATTTTGGTATTCTATTGGGATAGGGACAAGGATAAAGGTTGGGATAAGGATAAAGATAAATGATTGAGATAAGGATAAAAATATGATAGTTAAGAATTATTATTCAATGTTTGGTATGTGGGATAAGGATGGGGATAAAATAGTACATTTTACTATTTTAACCTTATTTAAACTGCATAACATTAATTTGAGGGATAAGATGGACTTTTCCATCCTATTAAAATTGCAGGAGCTTATCTCATCTCCTTATACCACCCCCTCTTGGGTATAGGATTTGAGGGATAAGAGGCTTATTGATGACTTGTGGAGAATTTCCGATTAGCTTCCGTCCCTGTGGGGGCGTCGTTGGGTTCGACGGGGGGAAGCTCTGATGCCAAAGTCAGTATAAGGTATGAAAGAGTAAACTGAATTGACAAAGTAAGGTTTCTAGGATTGTGTGAATGTGTACCTTGATAGCTTGAGATGCAAGCTATATATAGTCATGAAGTTGTAACCTTTGGTAACTAGAAAGTCTCCATTAATGCTTCATTAATGGCGGTTACTGGTTTCCTTTAAGTATGCCCGTTAGCTTATTAATAGCTTTATTAATGATCTTTATTGCGGGATCGGCTCAGCTGTTCCGCTGGCTGATTGAGAGGTTATGGCGGATCGCCACATAGGTTTGACCGCGGATCTCTTGTGGCGAATTCTTGGTGATCCGCCTATCGGATCTCCTTGCTTGATACGCCGTAACATTCCGATATCAGGTGATCAATACGCGGCGGTTCTAGGCGAATATCTCATTTGATCCTTTGGATAATATCCCAATGTTATCAGAAGCCCCCCCTAAAGTTCCTTTAAAGTCCTTTAGGGCTTTTGAGCTTCTTCGCGCGCCATCATGATGACTTGCATTGATGGTCCCAATCGACGGGCAACATGTGTCATGGGCGCGCCGCTCGAGGGGAGAGAAATCGTCTTCTTCCTTCCTCTCTTTCTCTTTCTATTGCATTTGCATTCTTCTCCCATTTTCGTCGAGTTCTTTTGCCCAGAGTTCTTCCAGAGTTCGGAATCTTTCAAAGCTTTTAACTCTCATGTAAGTGAATTTTTGCTTTGATTGCTGAATGTTTAGGAGTTCTTCTTCATCTTCTGGGTCTACTTTTGAGCTTTTTAATTTGACCACTTCTTCCGAAACCGTAGTTAGTTGGACTTCTTCCTCTTTGGAGAATTCTAATTCTTCCGAAGGTACTGTTAGTTGCGATTTAGCTGAGTTGCGTAACTCGGCGTATAATAGCGGTCGAACTCGTTCAGGTAGGATTCGGAACCTCCCCATCATCGTTGCTCATCTTGCTCCGGCAATAGATTCTAGGTGGTTTTCGGGAATGGAGGCATCTTCTTTAGCCCCGCTTAGGAAAAAGGCGTCTCGTGTGGAGTCCACTTCCTCTCGTATGAGCACCGCGGATCTAGCGAATCTGGCGGATCGCTTCCCTTGGATAAAAGAATACGAGACTATGTTGGTGGAAGCTCATCAGCGACCCGTCTGTCCGCCAACGGGTTATTTATCTGTATACAGTTGTCACGTAGAAAGAGGGTTCCGGGTTCCTCTTCCTAAGATGATGGCGGACATCTTAGCTTACTTTGACATCACTGTCAGCCAGCTGCATCCAAATGGCTGGTTAGATGTAGCTCTGGATTGTTATTTAGCTTCCAATTTAGGAGTAGTTTGTAACCCTCGAGTCTTCCGAACTCTTCACAAACCGACGAAACGAAAAGCCGAGTCCTTTTACACCTTTGCTAAGTTTGGAACCTATTCGCCGTTTAGTGGCAAGATGTCCAATGTTCATCTTTGGGATGAAAAATTCTTCTATGTAAAGATAAGGGAGGGCGAGTCTCTAGGCTTTCCGTCGGTTTGGAGTGCCAGACCTTTGCATATGGCTGAAGACATGCGTATATTGACAGACAGTGACGAGGAAGTGGCGAATATCATGAAAAGTGTCAAGGCGGAGGCTTGGACATACGCCGACGCCTTGGACTTCATGATGAATGATATCCCCTTGATCCGCCAGGAAGGGGACGAGATCACTTATGTGAAGTTTACACAACTTGATGAAGGTAACTTTGTTTTTCTTTGAACCTTGATTATTTTATGGTTCTTTTGTCAGGGGTTTGTCTAAGGCCAGTCACGCTCTTGTAGAGATACGCAAGAAACTGAAGGAGGATGAGGCTCGAAAGAAGGGGCAGGCAGTGGATCCCCAGAAGGGTGCAGGAAAGCGTCCCGCTGATACAATGGCTGATCTTCCTCTGCAGAAGAAGAAGAAGCCTACAACTTCCGGTGGATGAAAGTTTATGGCGGATGCCATGAGAGCCGTGATGCCCACTGTGGAGAAAGAACAGGTAAGCTGCTTTGATGTTTCTTTTTTCCGCATTGTGAATCTAAGTTTTGACCTTCCAATCTTTGTGCAGATGGTGAAGCCTGATCTAGGCGGTTACTAGTCCGCCAAATATGGTGACGAGGGATCTTTGAGGAATGAATCCGTCATCAATAACATAGACGAAGCTCTTGGTCAATTAGGCGAGGTGCGGAAGAGTCAAAACCAGATCCCGGGATCAGCCTATGTTCAGATGGGAAAAACGGAGCTTCTCACGGTAAGTTCTTTCTATCCTTTTGCATTTTTGGATGAAAGAATGATCTCCTTTGGGGAGAGTTTTGCTGTTGTTCTTTCGCTTGAATGGGCTTTTGCTTTGATAGGTATACACCCGTATGCATGCTATGGAAGCGGATCTCCTTCAAGGAGTGGCGGATAAGGCAACTATAGAAAGGTTGGAGAAGGAGGTCGCCATCGCCAATGCTAACGCTGCGTCCGCTATTGCCCTAAAGGATGCTGAGATCCTTAAGTTGAAGGCGCAAATTGATGCGGATGCTAAAGAACATGAAGCTGCCTTAGAGGAAACGGAGATCTTGGCAGGGGAGCGAGCTTACTATTATGGCGAGTGGATCATGGCGTATGTTCAACTGGCGCATCCCGAGATTGATTTTACAGATCCTGAGTTCGTGGTTCCTGACGTGGATGTCATCCTTAAGTATCGTAAAATTCCAGAAGTCAAGGACTACATCCGTGATCACATTCGCAAGGTGATGAACGGATCCGCCAAAGAAAGCAAGCCCCTTGTCGACCTTGATCCAGAGGACCCCGATAAAGTGCCTCCGAAGGCGGGTGATCAGAATGAGGAGCTGATAACCGATGGTACCATTCCTCAAGGAGAAATTATTTCGGTAGAGAAGGAAACCCCACTGGAGGGCGCATCTGGTGTGAAGGATGCTAAGGAGGATGCTCCTATAGATGTTGTTTAGTTTTCATTGTAAAACTAAGTACAATTTTTAATCCTTATGATAACCATTTACTTTACTTTATGCCTTATATTATTTCAGCAAGTAAATTTATAGGCTTTAGGATTAATTTGAAGTAGGTGGCTAGCCATACCTCATGGTGTGAACCTTTGTGAAGGTTTGAAGCTTTTATTCCCTTAGAGGAAGTTAAGCTGCCTTGGGTGATCGATTTGCTTCCTATCTTTGAGGTGAATCGATCCGCCCTTAGGACTTTGAACCCTTCTTTGGAAAGGGTGTAAGAGAGTGTAAAGATCTCGCGTCCGAGAAATGTTTTAACTCTATCTCTAATGGTGATCATTTAAGGATTGATCTGCCCAGAAGATTGTTCTCCTATCTTTGAGGAGAAAAAGTAGCTATGTCGTGATAGCATTACTTTTTTTGTGTGGGAAGCGTTGGTGCCCCCCTTCTTTTTTAGGCTGGAATATTTATATTGCTACAAGAAAATACTTAAAAAAGAATTTGACAAGACAAGAATTGCTTTTTATTGAATGGCGATATGCCTTATTACAGCAAGCGGGTCTTATATGTGAGCCTCATTAAAACCTTTAATGAGAAAAACCTCATGGGAAAAAAGCTTACTAAAGGAAAAAGAGTACTCAAGACCTTGATTACATTCTATTTTCTGGCGAAATATTTGCGGAGGTTTTGGAGATTCCATGTACGCGGCAGCGTATTTCCCTCCATGTCTTGAATTTTAAATGTGGCGAATCCAATCTTGTTGATTGTTTTGTATGGACTTGTCCAGGTGAGTCCCAGCTTTCCTTTCCCTTCCTTAGATTGGATTTTGTCCGCTTTGCGGAGCACGAGGTCTCCCACATTCAAGTTTACAAGCTTGACATTTTTATCATGATAAGCTGCGATCCGATGCTTGTAAGCTGCCATGCGTACATATGCCTTTTCTCGCTTTCCCTCCACTTGATCAAGACTTTCTTTCAATCTTTGGCTGTTTTCATCCTTGCAATAGAATGCAACTCTGTCACTTGGGACCTGTATTTCAACTGGGATTACAGCTTCCACACTGTGAGAAAGGGCGAATGGCGTCTCGCCCGTGGCTGTTTTGGGAGTAGTGCGATACGCCCATAGGACGCTCATTAACTGATCCGCCCACTTCTTGTCATGCTCCCCCAACCTCTTCTTTATTCCTTTAACGATCATCCGATTTGTAACTTCGGTCATACCGTTAGATTGAGGATAATAAACTGAGGCGAATCTATTCTGAATGCCCAATTTTTCACAGAAACTTTTGAACTCTTCACAGTTGAATTGCGTTCCATTGTCAGTGATAATCGTGTGGGAAACTCCATACCTTCCTACGATGTTATCCTTAATGAACTCCACCATTCGTTTAGCATTGATAGAGGAGACAGTCTCAGCCTCTACCCATTTGGTGAAATGATCCACAGCCACTACCACATACTTCCTCTGTCTTCGGGTAGGAGGAAATAGTCCAACGATGTCAATTCCCCAGACTGCAAAAGGTCGACCTTCGATGATGGGCCTTTGAAGGTGTTTAGCTGTGTGTGATTCATTTGCATGAATCTGACAATTATGGCAAGCCTCTACTAACTTTTGAGCATCAAGTTCCGTTGTTGGCCAATAAAATCCTGCTAACCTGGATTTCTTCAAAATGGAGGCAGATGCCTCATGGGCTCCACATGTGCCTTCGTGCAACTCTTTGAGGATTTGTTGTCCCTCTTCCGGTACGATGCATTTTAACTAGGGGTGGCTAAAAGACTTTCTGTATAGGCAATCATTTATCACGGAGAAATAGGCCGCCTTTCTTACGATCCGTCGAGCTTCTTCCTTGTCCAAAGGCAATGTTCCATCTATTAGATACTGGCGGATTGGTGATCTCCAATCACTCTCCATAGACATGAGTAAGGATACCATCTCCGAGGCGAATGCCGGCGCTGTCTTGACCTCAAACGGGCATTGCAGATCCGCCCAATGCTCCTTACTTGAAGCCATTTTGGCTAGGTGATCGGCCTCTGTGTTGGATCCTCGGGGCACATGGATCAATTCCCACTTGGTGTCCTTGGCTTCGAGGTGATTTAGCAGTTTCTTAACCTCATCGACATATTTGGCAAGAATGTCATCTTTTACCTCGAAATTTTTGATCACCTGGTTGACCATTAATTTGGAATCGCTGTAGATTACGATCCGCTCGGGAGTGATTTCCTTTAGCAGGCGTAGTCCCAATATTAAGGCCTCATACTCCGCTGCATTGTTGGTTGCGAGGAAATCCAATTTTGCCGCGTAGTGTAGCTTTATATATTGGGGACCTTTGATCACGATGCCAATACTTGCACCTTCTGCCGAAGAAGCCCCATCTGTGTACATCGTCCATTCCTCAACTTTAGATTTGGGGAGATTCATTCCCTCTTCAGTGAATTCATTCACAAAGTCTGCCAAGACTTGACTTTTCAGGGCTGATCGGCTTTCATAACGAACATCGAATTCCCCTAGGCGGATTTCCCATTCCATCAATCTCCCCGAGGTTTCTGGCTTTTGCAACACTTTCCTCATGGGTATGCTTGTGCGAACTATGACTGTATGAGCCTAAAAGTAGGGCCTGAGGCGAATTGACGTGGTGACGACGGCCAGCGCCATCTTATCCAGCTTGGAATATCGGGTTTCAGCATCTTTTAATACTTTGCTCACGTAATAAATCGGATACTGTTGGCCATCTTCTTCCCTTATCATTGTTGAAACACCTTTCCACATGATTTTGATTTGACAAAATTATTTAAGTAATGATAAAAAAATATTCTAACACATTAAATTTAAAATGCTTTTATTTATTACACTAATGTGTTTGTTCAATGTTGAGTTGAATTGTGTATAAGACATTGAGATTAAAAAGCCCAAAGGCCCATAAAGTGGAAGTCAAGCCCAAGTCAACACATCAATACCATTCGGCCCAAGAGTTCAAAACGAAGCCGTATCAACTAAAATGATGACTCAGCAAGAGAAGGATCGAGAAGCCTTCGTGGCAAAAGCTTCAAGTAGAAGCTGCTGAGTTAGACGACAAAGCAGTCTGGACAGCGGCAGGCAATGTTCAACTTCTAGACAAAGTATTTCTACTTTTGGAAAAGTTCAGAAGGCGCAGAAAGCTGTCTCGTGGACTTTTCCTTAAATGTCGAAACATTCTGTCAAAGACGGATGAAGACAGAAGATGCGTGAATCCTATTGGCCAACGACGCTGAGCACGCCCAGAGTGACAACGACAGGAAGCCGTTTCCCTCCAACGGTTATTTCGAAATTCGAAATGACCAGGTGCCTCAAGTGTCACTATATAAAGGCCATCCATTTGCTTCAATCGATACAGAACGTCAAGCAGTCAAAACGCTGACCAAATTCATACTCGAAGATTCTGTGAGAAAAGCAAAGCAAATACCTTACACCAATTTCCATATTATTGTGTAAAAGTCTAGAGTGATTTCCAATCATCTAAAGTGTCTTAACAATCGTTGTTTAGGACAAACACTTTATCATTTCTAGAAGAATAGAAAGGAGAGGTTGAGTACTCGGTTATAGTACTCAGCATAGATATAGGAGTGAGTAGAGGTATAAAGGAAGGTACTTTTGTTATACTCAGCTTCTATTTGTAAAAGGTTTCGTGCTCTACCTTTAAAGAGCTCAGTAGAGAATTCAAAAAGCTCGGAACGAGTTCCGGGGACTAGACGTAGGCGGAGAGGCCGAACCAGGATAAGTCTGCTGAGTAATATCTTTCCAACCCTTAAACTCCTTTAATATATATTGCTTGTTGTGAAAACTGACTAAGTAAAGAGCTCACGCTGAGTTAAGTTTACTAAGAAGCTGAGTTCAGGAATAGACTCTAAGTGCTATTTCCTGACTCAAGTAAAGGAGCAGACTTAGTCACAAGTTGACTAAGCTTGTGTCTTGAATCTACTTAGTGACGCTGTGTAAACCTTTTCATAAGAAAAGAAGTCAGCCTTAATGGACAAAATTTTAAATAGTTCCTATCCCCCCTTGGAACTAACTTGTCACGTTATAAGGGACCAACAAGTGGTATCAGAGCTTAAAAGCTCACTGTGCAAGGTTTAACTACCTTGAGCTGATCCCCACTATGGCTGAGAACAACACTCGGTTTCTCCCAGGAAATCTGACAACTCAGATTCTGCCTGAGGGTCTGTCTATAACTCGGCCTCCTCTATTCTTCGGGTCTAACTATGCATTTTGGAAGAATAGAATGAAAAATTTCATCCAGGCAACAAACATGAGCGCATGGCTATTTATAGTCCAATGCCCATTTGTTCCTGTTGAAACTATTGATAGCCAAACGGTTGTCAAAGCTGAGACTAGATGGACAGAGGATGATCTCAAGAAGCTACAAAATCATGCTTCGGCTATAAACATGCTTCACTGTGCGTTAGATGCTGTAGAATACAACAAGATTTCAGGTTATGGGTCAGCGCAGGAGATCTGGAAGAAGCTTGAGGTTACCTATGAAGGAACCAACAAGGTGAAGGAATCCAAAGTCAACCAGCACATGAGGTTGTACGAGCTGTTCAAAATGAATGATGATGAATGAATCTCTGACATGAACGCAAGGTTCACAAACATCATCAACGAGCTCAAGAGACTTGGAAAGATCTTTACTGAGGAAGAGCAAGTCAATAAGATTCTTAGGAGTCTTCCTAAAAGCTGGCAAGCAAAGAAAACTGTTGTTGAGGAAGCTCAAGACTTAACCACCTACAAGTATGATGAACTCATTGGCTCACTGCTGACCCATGAGATCTCAATGAAGAATTTCGAGGTGAAGGAAAAGTCTGAAGACAAGAAGCAAAAGTCTCTTGTCATGAAAGCTGACTCCACTGATGGGAGCTCAACAGACGATGAAGAAATGGCTATGTTCACTAGAAAGATGAAAAGGCTGTTCAAAAAGAATGACAAATATTCTAAGAAGCCTTACAAGAAGTTTGATAAGTACAAAGCTGACTCTAGCGACAGCAAGTACAAGAAGGACAGCTCAAAGACCATTACATGCTTTGAATGTCATCAAACTGGCCATATCAAGTCAAGCTGTCCCTCACTGAGGAAAGAAAGGAAGAACGGAAAGAATGTAATGGTGGAAACCTGGAGTGATAGTGATGATTCATCATCATCAGAAGCTGATGCCACTGAGTTAGCAAAGATTTGTTTCATGGATGATGAACTTGCTGAGCCATGTGTTTCTGAGCATGCTGACCCCTCCATTGCATCGGACGATGAGGAACATTCAACTGAGGTAATGTCACTACCCTTGCTCAGAAATGAAATGGTTAATGCCCTAAGTGACCTCTACACACTTGTCAAAAAGTGTAATAAAAAGGTTAGAGCACTCAGCAGGCGATGTGACGAGGTTGAGGAGGTCAAACTGAGTGACCTTCGATATATTCTCCAGGACACTTCGATTTTGCATAGTAATGTAGAAATCATGCAAAAGTTTGTCACTAAGGTCCAATCAGATTCTAAGAAACTGAGAAAGGACGTCACATCAATTCAAAACCAACTTAAGGTTCCGAATAAAAGAAACAATCCTCTGAACACTGAGTACCGAAGTACTAGTCAGCAGAGATGGAACCTCAGCAGAATGTCCAGTGTGACTTCTGTGGGAAGAAAGGACACACCATAAAGGTGTGCTGGCACGCTCAGCACTAGGGTGCTGACCAGTCAGTGAGACATCCTAAACAGAAGGTCAGCTGTGACTTCTGTGGAAAGAATGGACACACTGTCCAAGTGTGTCGTCATAAAATGAAATATGATGCTTTACATGTTGAACCTAACAAGCAAGGACCCAAAAAGCAACTAGCTATATTGCAGGTAAGCTTGAGGTGTGCTGAGAAGTCAAAGATGTGGTACATTGACAGCGCATGCTCGAGGCATATGACTGGTGATGAAACTCAGTTCATCACGTTTGTGCGTAAACGAGGAGGAAGTGTAAGTTTTGGAGACAACAAGAAGGGTAAGATAGTAGAGTCAGGAACTATTGGTGGCAATCCTACTATTGAGTCAGTCTCCCTAGTCAGTGGACTCAAATATAACTTACTCAGCGTAGCTCAGCTATGTGACAATGGGAGAAAAGTTATATTTGATGACACTGGATGTAAAATATTTGAGGGTAAAACAAATGAGTTAATTTTAATTGCCCCTCGTATTGATAATGTCTTTATGCTGAACTTGGAAAAGAAGTTTTCAAAAACTGTATGCTTAGTGTCAAAGGAAGAAAATTCCTGGCTATGGCACAGGAGACTTGGTCATGTAAGCATGGACCTCCTGGCCAAATTAGCAAGAAAGCAATTGGTTGAGGGTCTGCCAGAACTTAAATTTGAAAAAAAATCAATTATGCCACGCTTGCCAAGCTAGAAAACAAACCAAACAATCTTTTCATAGTAAAAACATTGTCTCAACTAAGCGTCCATTAGAGTTACTACACTTGGATCTCTTCGGTCCAGTCCAGCCGCTGAGCTTGGGTGGAAGAAGATTTTCCTTGGTCATTGTAGATGACTTTTCTCGGTACACTTGGATCATCTTGCTGAGTAGCAATGATGAAACCTTTGAGACGTTCTCAAATTTAGTAAGAAAACTTGAAAATGATAAAGACCTTAAGTTATCTCACATCCGAAGTGATAATGGTGGAGAATTCAAGAACCAAAAGTTTGTTGAATTCTGTGAAACCAACGACATTGACCATAATTTCTCTGCTCCTAGAACGCCTCAACAAAATGGGGTTGTTGAAAGGAAAAACAGAACCTTGGTTGAAATAGTCAGGACAATGCTGAGTGAGCATAGGCTTCCAAAGTACTTTTGGGGAGAAGCTGTTAACACAGCGTGTTACATTCTTAATAGGGCTCTAGTTAGACCTATATTAAAGAAAACCCCCTATGAACTTTGGAAAGGACGAAAGCCCAACATTGGATACTTTCGTGCCTTTGGTTGTAAATGCTTTATCTTGAACACTAAAAACAGCCTAGATAAATTTGACTCAAAAGCTGATGAGGCTATCTTTTTAGGCTACTAAACAAACAGCAAAGCATACAGAGTTTTCAATAAACGAACTCAAGTCTTAGAAGAGTCAGTACATGTTGAGTTCGATGAAACTAACCCTGCAGGAAGATACCAGCCGCTGACCGAGCATGATCCACACTCAACACCATCACCCGCTGACCAAGAAACTGCCGCTGAGTCATTTTCTCAAGGGCTGACCAAAGGTAAAGGTGAAACTAAAATTACTTTCACTGACCAAACTACACCTGCAGAGATTGTTGAAACACAACCAGCGCAAGACATCAATCTACCAAAGGAGATTAGGATACTAAGAGGTCACTCAGAGAGTGCCATTCTTGATGCCGCTGAGAATACCCTGATGATGAGGAATCAACTCAGGAGATACCTCAGCAACGTAGCGTTCGTCTCTATCCAGGAGCCAAAGAATTTCGCTGAAGTTGAGTATGATCAATTCTGGATGAATGCAATGCAAGAAGAACTTGATCTGTTCAGACGAAATGAAGTATGGGATCTAGTGCCAAAACCAAGAAGTCAGAAGACCATAGGAACAAGATGGGTCTTCCGTAACAAGCTGGATGAACAAGGGAACGTGGTCAGAAACAAAGCAAGATTTGTAGCTCAGGGCTACATTCAGGAATAAGGTAGTGACTACGGTGAGACCTTTGCCCCAGTGGCAAGGCTAGAGGCTATTAGAATTTTATGTGCATATGCAAGCTATATGAACTTTAAACTGTTTCAAATGGATGTTAAAAGTGCATTCCTTAATGGAGTTATAAACGAGGAAGTTTATGTTAATCAGCCTCCAGGGTTTGAGGATCCTAAATTTCCAAACCACGTTTATAAGCTCAAAAAGGCTCTGTATGGCCTCAAGCAAGCACCACGTGCTTGGTATCAGAGGCTGACCAGTTTCCTGCTGACTAGAAATTATGTCAGAGGTAAAGCTGATACAACCTTATTCATTAAGAGAAAGGGTAAAGATACCCTGCTGGCTCAAATATATGTTGATGACATTGTTTTTGGTGCCACTAACGAGTCAATGTGCAAGGAATTTAGTAAGCAGATGCAGACTGAGTTTGAAATGTCAATGATGGGAGAACTCAACTTCTTCCTTGGACTTCAAATCAAACAAGGGAAAAATGACATCTTCATCAGTCAAACTAAGTATGCCAAGGAGATATTGAAGAAGTATGAACTTGAAAACTGTAAGTCAATATCTACACCAATGGGCACTGACAGTGTCCTCTGCGCTGATGAGAATGGTAAGTCAGTAGACAACAGACTGTACCGAGGTATGATTGGTTCTCTACTTTACTTAACTGCTAGTAGGCCGGACATTCAGTTCTCAGTATGTTATTATGCTAGATATCAATCTAACCCTAAGGAATCTCATTACATAGCTGTAAAAAAATCCTTAGATATTTGCAAGGCTCAGTGAATGCAGGTTTGTGGTATCCCAATACTCATGACTTCACACTCATTGGATACACTAACACTGACTACGGACGAGACAAGCTTGAACGAAAAAGCACCTCAGGAGGATGCCACTTCCTTGGGAGCTGTCTTGTGTCCTGGTTCAGCAAGAAGCAGGCGTCGGTAGCCCTGTCAACCACTGAAGCTGAGTACATTGCTGCTAGAAGCTGTGTTGCTCAAGTCCTATGGATTAAGCAACAACTTGAAGATTATGGTGTTCAAACTAAGACAATTGAAGTCAAATGTGACAACAAAAGTGCAATTGATCTATCAAAAAACCCAATCCAGCACAGCAGGATGAAGCATGTCAGCATCAGACATCACTTCATTAGAGACCATGTACTCAAGGGCGAGATCAAGCTGACCTATGTCCCAACGGATGAACAGCTTGCTGATATCTTCACAAAGCCACTGGATCATGAGCAATTCAACATACTTAGAGAAGCCATTGGTATGTTTAATCCTCTTCAATAAATTTCAAGTATAGTATGCATGCTGAGTAAATTACCATGCTGAATGATTTGTGCTATTACATGCTGATTAGATAAATATATATATGCTGAGTATCTATCTCAAGTTGAGTTACTACGCATAAGATCGATTCCTCTGCATAACACTGACTACTCAGAATTTTAAACGCCTGAAATTCTTAACACTGAGTGAAGAGCCGTTGCAAACTTTAATGCAAAGCACGCGAATTAAATAGCCACATAGGATGACGTATAGGCTATAATTAGAAAACACACGCGCCGTATGTGTCATAAATGCCAGAATCTTTATCGATTGAGAATCTCGAGGCAAAACGGACTACTCAACGCCTTGGATTAACTCAACATCTCTATAAATAGTGGATGAATTCCCACTTCTATTTCTTTACGCTTAGAAATCGTTGGCATTCATACTCTCTCCCTCAAAGTTCCCAAACCTCCTAAAAACTTATCTGAGAAAATGACTAAAATTTCTCTGAACATCTCCGATGCCGGTCTCTCCCATAACCGCTCCGATGACAATCCCACTTCTCCTACTCAGCGTAATCACGCTGGAGCTACTACGCCGAGCAAGAAAGCTCAAGCTGTCCAAGCCACCTCTTCCAAACGAAAACAACAGCAAAAGGACAAGGGTAAGAAAGTAGTAGAACGCACCTACACTCAGGTCTTCGAGAGTGTGAGGGGGTGGAAGATTGACCACTCGCGGTGGTTCTCACAAGTATTCGTGGATGCCGAGCAGCCTTTCTGTGAGTGGATCAAGAACAATGGTTGGACCGAGCTGTTCTCAGTTCGGGATCCTACTTACCCTGAGTTGGTACGAGAATTCTACGCAAACCTGAAAGTCGCCAATGATAACAGGAACTACCTAGCGACTCATGTTTGAGGAAAGAACATCTCCATCAACCCAGCATATCTAGCCTCATTGTTCAAACTGAAAAACGAAGGAGCTATACTTCGTAAATCCGGTGACCATGAGAAAACCGACTACGTTCAGACCTTCTGCAAACCTGAGGGTCATGTAGGTGAAATTTCAAGCACTTCCATGGGTCAGCATCAAAAGATGGCCCATTACATACTGACAAATTTCCTCTACCCTAAAATCAACTGCACCAACTCAGCAACCAACTTCGAGCAGTGTTTTATATGGCACATGCTGAACTACACGCCGATAAATATGCCTGTCTTCATAATCGATGGGTTTCTACGAAGTACAGGAACCCTTAGGCTGGGCTCCTTCATCACTCGAATCCTCCAGGATCACAAGGTGGACACGGTTGCGGAAATCCAAGTTCGGGGAACCGAAATTACAGCTGCTGACCTATTTGGTTTGGCATATGACCTACCAATTATGGCGAAAAAAGGAAAAGGAGAAGCTGTCTAGAATGCTGAGGGGGCAAACACTGAGGGGGTTGTGACTCGAAAGGGCAGAGCGCAAAGAAAGAGGAAAACTGTGCAAAGCACCTCTAAAGGAGTTGCTTCTGCTCCAAAGAAGATGAAATTTTTCTGTGGAGGAACTAAGCCTCAGATTCAACCCGGTCAGGGTGGATCTAGGTCAGCTGAGAAAAGACCTAGGCAAGTTGAGCCTGAGACAGAAGAAAGAGAGGTTGCTGACTAACCATTAAGGAAGAGGAAGAAGCTCAACTTTGAGTTAAGACCTATTGAGGCCATGCCAACAGATGTCGTCGTTCCTCCTAACTCACATTATGCACAGAGTCAAGGGATTGACGCTGAGCAACAGGTTGAGGAAGAACAAGACCAAGACCAAGACCAATTAGGTGGTCAGTTTGTTGAAGAAGAGTTGGATGACCAGTTAGAAGAAGAAGAACTGGATGATGAGTCTGAAGAAGAAGAAGAAAGTGGTCAGGATGACACTGAGGAACCAGCAGATGATGAGCATCTTGAACCAATCAACACTGAGTTGGTTGATGAAGAAGAAACTGAGCACATAGTAGATGCTCCTGCTGTTCAAAGGGAAGCCTCACCCACTGACTCCATTGAGTCTATTCCCTGTGACCCTACTCCTCCGAAGCTTAGGAGACTGAGAAAGAAGAAAGCTTTTAGAACACCTGTTATTGATCTCATGGGTGATTCACCGCTGAGAGATGAGATCTCTGACCTTACCGAGGTCCATCTTAAATACTTCTCCAACCTTCCTGAGTCTCAGCCAGAGCAACAAGAAAATCAAGCCTCTGTTTCTCCGAAGGAACATGCCGACTTAAATGCTTCCGCCAACCAAAATAATGCCGAGCAAGTACTCGAAGATTCTGCTCCTCAAACTGTTGAGCAAGCTAAGGAATTTCCTGCTCAGGTGGACACTGAACTTCCTAACATTCCATCACCTAGTCAGCTTCAACCTGACACTGAGCAAGCAACTCTTTCTGCTGATCCTCCACTTCCCCAACTCAATGAGCAGAATCAGATTCAGTCAGTTTCCACTGACAATACTAATTCCAGGCCAGCCGCTGATAATGTTGGGCCTTCCAATGACGAGTAGAACCAAACACTGCCCTTATTCGGTTCTACTCCTCTTCCGGCATTTGGGCCAACACAAGATGGATCCTTTAGCTACCTCATTGCCTCTGAGTCTGGTCGAAGAATTGTTGACTCAGCTCAAGCTCTCATCCAGGACCTCCATCAATCAAGTACCAATGCCGCTGAATCTAACACTGTTGAGACAACTCCATTTTCGTCTGTCACTCAGCTTCTCACTGAGATCAAAGGTATGAAGGATCTTTTGAGTGTCATGACTACGCTACAATCTCAACAGCCCAGGCAGGACTCTATTATAAAGCTGGCCGAACTCCAGCTGACCATGGTCAACCATATAAACTCACTACAAAGGGAGTTTCATCAACTGTCAGCTGCGAACTCAGCATATGCCACTTCTGCCGAAATATATCATCTCTTCATCCAGCTTCACACTGAGCAAGAGAAAACCAATCACCAGCTTTCCACCTCCTCTCAGTGCTCTATTGAGCAAATTAGCGAGGCTGTGCGTTTGCTGAACTTAAACAGACAAGAGATGGCAACTGACGAGCTTAAAACCAACGAGATTCTGAAGTATTCTCGAGCAACTTTCAGCAATGTGCGCCAAATCAACGCTCAACGTGAGTATTATGACTCCTCTTTGCTAAAGATGTTTCATCAAGCCTTTGCCATGCTCACTGAAACCATGCACTGGATTGGCAAGTCTCAAGCCGCTGTTTTGAGTATGCTGAGTGCTGCATCTATCGGAATTCCTCAATCCATTGTGGATGATGGTGTTCCAATCTTTGACGGAATGAATGAAAGCACGAGAAAGCTAAAGGCATTTTCTCAACGCCTAACTCAAGCTGCAATTGAAGCCACCTTCATTCCCAAACCTGATGATGGCAAAACGGGGGAGAAAGAACAAGCCCCAAGAACTCAGCAAGCCTCAGTTAGTCAGCCGCAACACAAGGGCAAGGGCAAACAAAAGTAGCTTAATTTGTACTATCTAGGATAGCTAGCTTTTTGAACCTTTATATCTGTGTTCTTTTTGTGAACCCTGTTGTGCTGACTTTAAATTCAAAACAAATTATATACATCTCTATCATACTGACTACTCTTATGCGATGCTTACTTAAGTGATTGATATAATTTGTTAAAACGCATCTTCATTAAATCAACTGTGCTACACTGTCTATATTAATTGATGATATGTCTGCTGTGTTGATCATGCATGTTGACCACTTCTTATATGTCCACTTAACTAAAACTCATTGAAACAAAGCATACTCAGCGCTCTCTGATATTTAAACCTTCCGCGTAAAACTGAGTTAAATAGAATATGTTCCATGAGCTGACCTATCTCTGAAAACTGACCTTAGACTTACTCAATTAAACCTTGAAAATGTTTTGAGTAAAACTAAGTCAGTAGCTCAACCCTTACGAGGGAGTTATTTGATAAAATAAAGTCAACTATCATGGGGGAGCTCAACACTGAGTTCTTCGACTGAATATTTTTGCCAACATCAAAATGGGGGAGTTTATTGAAACACATTTCCACATGATTTTGATTTGACAAAATTATTTAAGTAATGATAAAAATATTCTAACACATTAAATTTAAAATGCTTTTATTTATTACACTAATGTGTTTGTTCAATGTTGAGTTGAATTGTGTATAAGACATTGAGATTAAAAAGCCCAAAGGCCCATAAAGTGGAAGTCAAGCCCAAGTCAACACATCAATACCATTCGGCCCAAGAGTTCAAAACGAAGCCGTATCAACTAAAACGACGACTCAGCAAGAGAAGGATCGAGAAGCCTTCATGGCAAAAGCTTCAAGTAGAAGCTGCTGAGTTGGACGACAAAGCAGTCTGGACAGCGGCAGGCAATGTTCAACTTCTAGACAAAGTATTTCTACTTTGGGAAAAGTTCAGAAGGCGCAGAAAGCTATCTCGTGGACTTTTCCTTAAATGTTGAAACATTCTGCCAAAGACTGACGAAGACAGAAGATGCGTGAATCCTATTGGCCAACGACGCTGAGCACGCCCAGAGTGACAACGACAGGAAGCTGTTTCCCTCCAACGGTTATTTCGAAATTCGAAATGACCAGGTGCCTCAAGTGTCACTATATAAAGGCCATCCATTTGCTTCAATCGATACAGAACTTCAAGCAGTCGAAACGCTGACCAAATTCATACTCGAAGATTCTGTGAGAAAAGGAAAGCAAATACCTTACACCAATTTCCATATTATTATGTAAAAGTCTAGAGTGATTTCCAATCATCTAAAGTGTCTTAGCAATCGTTGTTTAGGACAAACACTTTATCATTTCTAGAAGAATAGAAAGAAGAGGCTGAGTACTCGGTTATAGTACTCAGCATAGATATAAGAGTGAGTAGAGGTATAGAGGAAGGTACTCTTGTTATACTCAGCTTCTATTTGTAAAAGTTTTCGCGCTCTACCTTTAAAGAGCTCAGTAGAGAATTTAAAAAGCTTGGAACGAGTTCCGGGGACTGGACGTAGGCGGAGAGGCCGAACCAGGATAAGTCTGCTGAGTAATATCTTTCCAACCTTTAAACTCCTTTAATATATATTGCTTGCTGTGAAAACTGACTAAGTAAAGAGCTCATGCTGAGTTAAGTTTACTAAGAAGCTGAGTTCAGGAATAGACTCTAAGTGCTATTTCCTGACTCAAGTAAAGAAGCAGACTTAGTCACAAGTTGACTAAGCTTGTGTCTTGAATCTACTTAGTGACGCTGTGTAAACCTTTTCATAAGAAAAGAAGTCAGCCTTAACGGATAAAATTTTAGATAGTTCCTATCCCCCCCTTGGAACTAACTTGTCACGTTATAAGGGACCAACAATCATGACCGTGCAAATGGCTTTATCTGTAACGGAGACATACATGTAGAGATCCTCACCTTTCAAGGGTCGAATCATCAGGGGTGGTTCCGTGAGAAACCATTTGATCCCTTGGAAGGCCTTTTCACAATCCTCACTCCATTCAAACGCCTTTTGCTTCTTGATCACTTTATAAAAGGGTTGGCATCGTCGAGCTGAACACGAGATAAACCTGCCCAAGGCTACGATACGCCCGTTAAGATGTTGCACTTCTCTAATATTCTGCGGCGTTTTCATTTCCAAGACTGCTTTGATCTTGTCGGGGTTTGGGCTCACTCCCTTCTGGCTGATCATGAATCCTAAGAATTTTCCATATGTCGCTCCAAAGGTACATTTCTCTGGATTCAATTTAATGTTGTGATGTCGGAGTACGCCCAGTACCTCCTTTATATCATCCGCATGCTTCTCTACAGTGGTACTTTTGATGATCATATCGTCCACATAGACAGAAAAGTTATCACCCTTGCTTCCTTCGAATATTTTGTTCATCATCTGTTGATAGGTTGCACCCACGTTCTTAAGCCCAAAGGGCATGACTTTGAAGCAATAGGTGGCTTGGTGTGTCACGAATGAAGTTTTGATTCTATCCGAATGCTCCATCGGGATCTGGTGATAACTCAAATTCACATCAGTGAAGGAGTACATGGCGTGTCCTGCGGTTCCATCTACTAGGATATCAATGCACGGTAGGGGGTAGTTGTCTTTGGGACAAGCTTTGTTGAGATCTGTGAAATCAATACACATGCGGTATGATCTGCCTGCCTTTTTGAAGAGGACTACATTCGCCAACCACTGTGTATAAAGTACCTCCTCGATGGCGTCCGCCCGTTTGAGCTTGGTGATCTCCTCTCCTATCACCTTTTGCGTCTGAGGGCCATGGTTTCTTCGTTTTTGTGCCACCGGGACCGCGTCCTTGTAAATGTTGAGTTTGTGAGTGATCACATCTGGACTAATCCTTGGAAGAATATCATCTTTCCATGCAAAGACATCTTCTGACTCATGGAGAACCTTGGTGATAGCTTCTTTAATCTCTCCCTTTAGCCCTTTAGCCATCCGTACCTGTTTTTCATCCGCCATGAGGTACATCTCTGTTTCACCCAAGGCCATTGTGACAAGTTCTTCCTCGTCTTCATCTTTAGACTGCGGGAGAATCATTAACGATGCCGAATACGTCTCCTGAGCCACTTTTTGGCTTCCTCGGATCATTACACCTCCCTTGACCGTGGGGATGTAAATAGTTAAGTGGCGTATTGAGATGAGAGCTGCGGCTTCGGAGATAAAGGGTCGCCCAAGGATGATATTGTAAGCTAACTGGCCATCCAGGATGGAGAATTCCAGATCTCCTTTCCAGATTTGATCTTCATCGGCTAACTCACAATCTAATGTTACCTGGCCCTTTGTTTGGATGGTGTGCCCTGTTACTCCCAGGATGTCCACTATGGTGGTTTCCACTTGGATTGGGTCGACCATAAGCTTGGCGAATGCTCCTCTTATGATGACATTGCATGAACTTCTGGTGTCAATCATCACTCTTTTCATCTCCCAGCCTTCCACCATCATAGTAATGAGCAGGGCGTCCGCACGAGGAGAGATCTCTGAGCCAGCATCTGCAAAAGGGCGATTAAGTGATGCCCTATCCAGAGCAGTGGTTTTTTCCTTTTTCAACACAGGTTGGTATCCAGGTCCGCCTGCTATGACATTGATGGTCCCTTTTGCCTTCTTTTTCTAATCATCTCTGGATCTGTCACCATCTCCCTTCTTGCTATCATTTTGGACGAACCTGTCCAACTTTCCCCTTTCGATAAGCCTTTCTATCTCTTTGGCTAACTCCCAGCATGCGTCTGTGTCATGGCCATTCTTCCTATGGTATTTGCAATAATTTTTGGGATTTTTCCCGGTGTTGGTGTACTCCCCCCCTTTTGGTTCGGGGTATGAAATGCTCCGGTTGTGCTGGCTGTTCTCAATCCACATTAGCACTTCGCTTTTAGAGGCATTGAGCGGCATAAATGATGACATGTATGCCGATTTGTTCTTAGAGCCCCTCCACCGACCTCTAAAGGACGAATCCGGGTGCTTGTCTTTCTCTTTATCCCGATGGCGAGATTCGCCTTTGTCCTTCTTGGGCGGAGACAATGACTCTCTGCGGATATCATCCACCTCCATGAAGTCCTTGCATCTTTCAATTAATTCTGCCATATCTCTGGGCTTCTTCCGAATTAAATCTTCCTGCAAGCTTTTACACGTGGTGTTTTTCACTAGAGCTTCCACTGCCATGAAGACATCCACATCGACAATTCGTATACACAATTTGTTGAAATTGTCTACATATTCTCGAAGGGGTTCATTCGTCTTCTGCTTTAATTCAAAAAGCTTCCGTGACTTGACCACTAGAGGGATACATCCGGCGAATTTAGCACAAAACTCCCTACTCAACTGATCCCAGCTGTCTATCGATCCGGGATGTAAAGATTGGAACCAATCATAAGCGGGGCCTCCTAATGTGGTGATAAACATCCGGCATAATACCGCCTCACTTGCACGGTTAAGGCTGAGCAACATTCGGTACTTTCTGGCATGGGCCTCGGGGTTGTTTGCACCCATGTAAACCGGGATATTAGGTAACTTTAAATGCCTGTCTGTTTCCTCAACTTCGATCCATGCCGTGAAGGGCGAATCACGATTGGCGAATGGATTATGCCTGGCATTCTCTTTATTTATGCGGAGCACCGCAGCTCTAACACGATCATCAAATTTTTTCGAACCCGCCCTGGGGCGTCCCCTATGCGGCGATCTACTCGGAGGTCTCCTATGGGGAGATCTACTTAGAGAAGATGAGGAGCTAGAGCCGGACGACGGATCTGATGGCGAACGCCCACCTCCACCTGTTTGTCCTCCAGAAGGAGCTTGCACATCCTCCTCTTGGTTCGGTGGTGGTTGTGGCCTATCCGGATGAGGTGTCTCTACTGGCCTCTTACTTGGTCTCCGGCCTGAGGATGTGGGTGACCTACCCCGTCGGGATGACCTCTGCCTTGGAGGTGAAGGCGACTTTGATCGCCTGCTGCTTCCCTTCTTCCTCTTTTTGTGTCTTCGACCTCTTGATCTGCCTTCTGGGAGATTCGACCGTGGGCGACTCGGGGCACCTGATCCGCCCAGACTCACCCTAGGGTTTCCTGGTCCCCCCGGGAGAGTTTGGTCATTCCTTCGACTCCCTTCTACTCCATCAGAAAATAGTTGCCGATTGAGTGGTGGGTTACCAGCTGCGACGGTAGTAATCACCATGGAATCCGTATGTTGAGTTTGGAAGAATGAAGAATTATGGGCGTTCGATCCTATAGCTGCCTGTGGCCATTGAGATGCTGCAGGATTTGGCGCCGTGCGCCGAAGCTCTTGAATTATCATGAACGACCTTAGGCGGCTCTCCATCTCAGGGCCAAACGCTCTTCCTATGGATCCCGCACATGTTTCGATGAATGTATCTGGCGACATACTCCTTCCATCATGCGTTGCGGGGGCATTTATATCAACGCGACCAGCGCTAGTTACAGGTTGGCTTGATGGTGTTACCAACGGTGTTTCAATTCCCGATGAGGGATTCAGCTCTCCATTCGTCATGTCTTTCTGTGAACGAAAAACCCTTTTATTTGGTTAAGGGTCCACGCTCACCGCACCAATTGATGACTTGTGGAGAATTTCCGATTAGCTTCCGTTCCTGTGGGGGCGTCGTTGGGTTCGACGGGGGGAAGCTCCGATGCCAAAGTCAGTATAAGGTATGAAAGAGTAAACTGAATTGACAAAGTAGGGTTTCTAGGATTTGTGTGAATGTGTACCTTGATAGCTTGAGATGCAAGCTATATATAGTCATGAAGTTGTAACCTTTGGTAACTAGAAAGTCTCCATTAATGCTTCATTAATGGCGGTTACTGGTTTCCTTTAAGTATGCCCGTTAGCTTATTAATAGCTTTATTAATGGTCTTTATTGCGGGATCGGCTCAACTGTTCCGCTGGCGGATCGGCACATAGGTTTGACCGCGGATCTCTTGTGGCGAAGTCTTGGTGATCCGCCTATCTGATCTCCTTGCTTGATACGCCGTAACATTCCGATATCAGGTGATCAATACGCGGCGGTTCTAGGCGAATATCTCCTTTGATCCTTTGGATAATATCCCAATGTTATCACTTATCCCTCTTCTGTCTCCTAAACAAACACGGGATGAATTATCTCGTGTTTTTTTATCCCTATCCCACCTCCTATATCCTTCCTAACAAACATCCCGTACGGGTATAAAATATGTTTTTTAAGGTTTAAAATTTATGAATTAGAGTCTAGAATTTATAAATTAGAATACAGAATCATACTTTATTTGTGATATATAAAAAATAGTTACATATTGAGAATTAAGTTCTATAATATAATTTAATTGTAATTTACAATTAAATATGATTTTTATGTAAAAAGGCAATTTTTTTTGCAATGAGATCATGAGTCACAACTATGTTTAATGATGCGGGCATCCAGCCGACTAAATGAGGGGACACGAGTGGTATAAAATCACCTCACTAGATTAATTATATGTAAGCAAGTTAAGTATATTTTTTCGCTTAATTGGACCAATAAACGGATTAATGTGAAAATAGCAAGACTTTTCTGGTTTTATGGAGCAAAAATAATGATAAATATAGAGTAGAGTCTTCTCATTTTACTAAACAAATTAAACCTATATTCTTTGGTCAAATTAGTACTGCTAATTTATTTTTATTTTTTCAATAAAAAGAATACAACTATTTTATTCTCTCACTTTAAATTTTAATTTGCAGTTCATCTTGTCGACGTGGAGACCTGTTATTTGCCAATTATTAAATAACCAAATTAATAGAGGAGTATAAAAGGGAAGAAAAATCCCTACATAATAAAATCCTAAAGGTTCGCGTCCACGATTTCATTTTTTCTGAATCTCGAACCATCATATCATCAACTACCCTAGGAAGTAGGAGAAAATGGGTTGGCTAACTCGATTTCTGGCGGCATCGGCTTTCTTAGCCATCGGAGTGATATTTTCACCGGAAACCTTCGGTTCAAACTCCGTTGGCCAATTAGCCACTTACCTGAAGCTGGCTCACCTCCTTAGCTTCTCAACGGCGTTTGGTGCCGCTCTTTGGGTCACTTTCATCGGCGGCATCATAATGTTCAAGTAAGTTCTCTTCCTCCTTTTCAATCTCAGAAATTTGTCCTTAAAATGTGCTTAATTTTGCTTCCTTTCTAGTCAAAGCTTTGGTTTGTTAACCAAGTCTAATTCCAATATCAGAATTAATTTCTTCAAATTTCCTATGACTTGATTAGGGTGTACTACGCTCACTATGCAATACTTGATTTTCTTTGTTTAATAAAAATGTAGTACTACTAGTTTTAGAGTGATAATTTTAGTTTCTGTTTGGTTACTAGGATTTTGGAGGATCTGTAAAGTCTATAGGGGAAATGTTAGATGCGAGTATATAAATTTACCACCTTCAGAGTGCAGATTAAGTTTTTTTATCGGATGTAGAATGAGTTTTTCCTATAAATAATGCAAGTCTTTTGTTTAGCTATAAGTTTTTTGGTGACTGATTAACAATAAATTCCTATGGATATCAGGAATCTGCCCAGGCATCAGTTTGGTAATTTACAAAGCAAGATGTTTCCTGCATATTTTTGGTTGGTTGGGGTATGCTGTGCAACATCTGTGGCATCTTTTGGTTATCTGCATCCATGGAAATCAGCTACAACTTCAGAGAAGTACCAGCTTGGTTTCCTTCTCTCTTCCTTGGCTTTCAACCTTACTAACTTGTTTGTCTTTACACCCATGACTATCGAGGTAAACATCTTGCAAGTTGCGAGCCTAGGCTCTGATTCAGAAATTTACTTGGTATTTCAGTTCAGAATTCAGTTCTATGTGAACAAAGTATCAACAGAATTCAGTTCCCAATACAAGTTATCCATTGTTGTCAGATTTATTGAATTGTCAGTCATGCATTTTGATTAGAGTTTGTAGTTGCACCTACCTTTTGCTTGTCCTGGTTGTTGAGAAAATTGGGGAAAGAGGGAGAAAATTAGTTGTTATTAATTCTAATATTTTAAGACTCATCTTATCCTTGCAAGGCAGTAGAAAATTTTGTTACATCTGGATCCATCTTGAATTGGATCCCGTTGACTGGAAGTTGTACTCAAGGATGAATGACCATTTTAGCAAGTCCAAAGAAAATTATTAATTTCCTGTGCTAGTTTTATTTTCTTAACCATTGTTCACTTTTTTCCCTGGGAATATACCTGTACCTACTATCCATCAGCGAAGAAACAGTGGCATAAATTTTGGGGAAAATACATTCATGGCCCATGAACTTTAACTCTACAAACTTCATTTCATTTCGTGACATAAAAAATCTTTAAACTTACATTATTGTAACATTAAAATCCTCAAAGAAAAATCATTTAAAAATTTGGCGAAGAAATGACTTGGACAAGTTTGACTACATCAACTCTCTTTTATATCCATGACATCATAGATTATGGCAAATGCCTATTCCAGGTCATCATTTTGTCCATTTTTAACGGGGTTTCTTTGATTTTGACTTTAATGTTACGATATAATGTAAAGTTCAAGGACTGTTACATCACGGATTAAAGTTTAGAGGCTATAATGTTAGTAGAACTATAGTTTAAGGGTCATGGATGTATTTTACCCTTAAATTTCAGTTCTTGTTGTGTGAATATCTCATTAGAAATATATATATATATATTGAGATTTAAAAAAGTTTGAAATTTGCTGCAACTTGATGGTTTAGATGATGAGGCAAAGGCACAAAGTGGAGCGAGAAGAGAAAATTGGGGATGAAATTGGGTGGTCAAAGAACCAGGAGCGTGCAAAGGCTAATCCAAAGCTTGCTGCTATGAACAAGAAATTTGGAATGATCCATGGTTTTTCATCCCTTGCTAATGTTATGGCTTTCGGCAGCCTTGCTATGCATTCATGGTACTTAGCTGGTAAGCTGAATCTGTAACTTAAACCTTCAGTTATTTCTGGTCATTGATTATAAATCACATCACACTGGGAAGTAAGTGTTTTCTTGTGGATATTTTTATATTATTCCCGGTCAATTATGTACCCTTGAACAATTGTGTTGCGTTTAAGAAGTTCATTGTTACCACATACTTTGAAATAAAAGTTCATAGATCTAGATGCATACTTCCCCATTCAGCTTTGTTAACAAAAGAGGCAGTGCTAGAGATTCAATGTAATATGTTGCAAAAGAATTCTAGTTCTTATCATTTAACAATCTATTGGATTTGTTATGCTATGCTGCATGCCCGAAATCATTTGAATAAGTTTCCTAACTGTTTAGCTTTTAGCACAATATAAGAACTTCTCGAATGAAATGGAATTTATTATTGATAGGATAATCAGGGGTAAGAAGTTTATATGTTCATTGAAGTAGGAAATTGTGTTTTTCCCAATTCTCTATCCTTTTTTTTTTATCTTTCTCTCACTCAATGTGTCTCACTCAATTTGTGACGTGTCCTATATATCCTACTTTAACCCAAATTAATAGGGTTAAGAGTTAGAGTTAACTAAAGTTAATAGGATTAAAATAAGATAACTATGTTACTTGTCATAATTTGAGTGGAGGACATGTAAGGGATAAAGAATCAGGGATAACAGATTTTCTTATAGTCTTTGTGTATATTGTGGTCACCGAAGTATTTTATGACACAATAAAATTGCTAAAGTAGCAAATTTGTGTCAATATAGTCACTATGTTCGGATCCAACAATCTGGACCACCGAAAGTCTGTTGTGGCCATCATATCAACAACACCTTATGATATGTCTAACTAGGGGAGGACCGACACTATGGTCAGAGGGGGTCTCCCCTACGCGCCACACAAGGCCGGCTCCAGGGGGAGGCCGCGTATGCGGCCGCCTAGGGCCTCCGACTTACGGGGCCTCCGATCGGAATTTGTTTCAAATTTGATAATTATTAAGATTTCTATGGTTAAAAAGTATAAAGACTTAGATTTATAACAAAAAAAATAGTGTTAGGCTGAATGGTAAAGACATAGAAAAAGTATTTGTAAGGGTGGGAGTTCGATACCTTGTATTGGTATTTTTTTGTTCACATTTTCTCTTATTTTTTCTTTCTTTCTTTTGACAATACTTGTAGTGATTTTTCTTGAACATTTTTTTTATATTTAGAAACAATTTATAAACTACTATTTTGTTATTGTAGTAATTTTAAATTTTTTATTTTTTATAAATTACAAGACGAAATTCATTTATGAATTACAATTTGTAATTTGGTGTAAAATATTTTTTTTTAAGTTGTGTGCAATGCACTTATATTAAACAAATGAAGATTACATTGAAGAGAAAGGAAAACTCTCAACCCACCTCACCCCAATGTGATTTGGCGTAAAATGTTATTTAGACTCTGATTTATTTAAAATTTTAATATTTTTCCATTAATTTATTATTTGGTCACACTTAGACTATAAACTAAACCTTTTTTCATATTTGGAAACAATGTATAAACTATTATTTTGTTATTGTAGTGATTTTTAAATTAAACTAAACATTTTTTCATATTTGGAAACAATGTATAAACTACTATTTTATTATTGTAGTGATTTTTAAATTTTTTATTTTTTTATAAATTACAAGATAAAATGCACTTATGAATTACGATTTGTAATTTGGTGTAAAATGTTATTTAGAATCTGATTTATTTAAAATTTTAATATTCGGCCACTAATTTATTATTTGGTCACATTTAGACCATAAACTATTGAAATTGTTGAAATTGCACTTAATTTTGATGAAGTCTTGGTAAAGTCATTTTCTTATGATATGTGGTGATATTTTGACATATGGACTTGACATGTCGTACGTTTTAAAGTTTTTTTACCTAAATAATTAATGAGATTAAAACAAGAAAACAAATTTCTAAACTAAAATGTATCAAGTCTAGTTGTCAAAATATCATCATATGTCAATAATTCTATTAAGTTTCCATACAAATTAGATGAAATTTCACCAATTGGGATAGTTCAGTGGTCAAATGATAAAATTTTGGATAGATCAAGTGCCAAATGACAAGATTCATTGGATCAATCGATATCCAAATAGTGATTTAAGCCTGTAATTCATAATAAAGACGTGACTCAATCAATCTTTAATCACCAAGATAAATTTTTCTCTTTCTTTCCATAGAATCTTGCGATTAGGTTCGAGTTCAGTCGTCCAAGATTAATAGTAATTAATAATTTTTCGTCTGCTTGCTTCTCTCATAACTGGTGAGAAGAAACTTGATTTTACATATATAAAAGAAAACTCGATTTTACATATACAAAGACAAGAAGAATAATAATTTCTTCTTAGTTTTAGGTTATTATATATGACTTGAATTGTAGTTAATAATATATTGGTTTTACTATTTAATATTTATTATTTATAAAATAATATTAAATTTAAATATGAAAAAAAGTACACAATGTGCTTAAAGGCTCTAAAATGCTGAAGACGGCCCAGGCACCACACTGCCAGTTCAAAAACCTATCTTATAGTATGATCGGTGAAGGAGTTTCCCCCCTAAATATCCTCAACTAGTCCAGTAGTCCTTTTTATTTTGCAAGGTTGACTTCAATTTTATTATTTTTCTGTTATTCTTTTGCTTGCTTCTCATTAAGTTGTTTCTCATATTATTTTATTCTTTTTATTTCTCTTATGGACCTGTTCTCCGACTTCAATGTCATCCTCCCTTCTAAAAAAAATAACTTTTTTATTTTCAATTTGCTATTCATTTTCGAATCTTCAATCTCCTTTTCAATTTATATTCTTTCTAATTATGTCTAAGATATTTCATCTTTTTTCCTTGCAATTTTATAATTATAGATTTATGTTATAATTTTGTATGATCAATTAGATTTTCGAATTGTAGATTCTTGATCATTACAATTTGATATTAGATTATTACTATATACAGTAAAACCTCTATATAGGAATACACTTGGGACCGGACTATTTGTATAACAATTGGGAGGTTATTACTAAATAGAGTTTAATATAATAAAATTTCTCAACATATAAAATTTTAAATTTGCTCGATACTTGGTTAAGATTATCATAGGCATGCATGGTTTATATATAATGCATAACAATAGATATTAATGGAACAAATTAAATATTTAGAATTTCAATTTAGAGTCTAGATTTTCAATATATAGATAATTGGAAGAGTTTTATGGGAAAAATGTAAATATCAATGAGAATACTAAATATTTATAATTTCAAGTTGTAGTTCGTGTTTCCAACTCATAGATAATTTAAATAGTTTTTTTTAATATTTTATAATTTAGTTTGAATTCTTTATATATATATATATATATATATATATATATATATATATATATAAATATATAATTATTACTATATAGGGGTATAGTTTCTAAAGGTGGGACTTAAAAAGTGTATAACAAATAACGTTTGGGAGGTTATTCCTATTTATAACTGGTCCAAGCTGGGACCGAATTTTTTTATAATAAAATAGAGGTTATTCCTATATAGAGTATTCTTATATAGAGGTTTTACTGTAGTTGTTAAATTGAGATTCGACTCGTGACTCGAAATGTCATTTTATGAATTGGGACTTGTGAATCGAATCGAATTGTAAGATTCAGATCAAATTCAAAATATTATAAAAAAATAAAATATTATACATGTTTAACTTTAAATATTAGTCTAAAAATACAATTTTAATATCCAAATAGGAATTATATCAAGTTATCAACCAAACACTTAAGTTAAAATTCAAATTTAATGTAATCCTAATAAAACTAATTGCCATTGAATTCATCCCCATTAAAAGAATCACCATCTTCTTCGTCCATAACCAGGCTTTCCAATTCCTTTTCTCCTCCATCTTTCTCCATTATGTCTGTTTCTATTCCATCTGTTTCTATTCTATTGCATAATTTCTGCATACATTTTTTATTTTATTTTTTATGAAGTGAAGTGTCATCTGAAAAAAACAATAGTACTCCTGCATATGTTTATGAGTTATTAAAAATTGAGAAACAGTTTTTTTATGGCGTCAAGAATCGGTCGAATCGGTCGCTGAGTCACCACCGATTCATGTCTGATTCATGAAGGTTTCGATTCGTACCATAGATACTACTCAAAATCTTCATGAATCGGATCAAATTGTACGAGTCGACTCGCGACTCGTACGATTCTAACAACAGTAAAACCTCTATATAGGAATACGTTTGGGACCGGACAATTTGTATAACAATTGGGAGGTTATTCTTATATAGAGTTTGGTACCCAAAAAAAAAAATCAACACTTAAAGTTTATAAATTTAATAACAATAAGAACTCTCTAATTTTTATTATTCAAAAAGTAATTATGCAACGTTGTTTAATCTCAATAATTTTATGGGAAAATGGTAAGAATTTATAGTTAAAGTTGGAATTTGTGTGCCAACTCATATTTAATCTCAATAATTTTTTAATTTTTTAATAAATTTTGTTTAAATCCTTAATACATATATACATTATTTACATAATTATTCCTATATAGAGGTATAGTTTCTAAAGGTGGGACTTGGATTATGTATAACAATTAACATTTGGGAGGTTATTCTTATTTATAACCGGCCCAAGTTGGGACCGAAATTTTTTATAACAAATTGGAGATTATTATTATATAGAGTATTCCTATATAGAGGTTTTACTGAACTATGATTATTAGACATTTATTTGCTTGTGTACAGAGTGGTGACTCTTATTCTCACTCTTCCTGTTTCTATTGTAATCACAAAGATTGTTTTCAACTATGAGTATAGTGAAAAACAAGATTCAAAACAGAACGGAAAATGAATAACTTTCATATTGTTTAATGTTATATATTGAGCGATAAATCATTGGCAGTTTTAATATAGATTTAATTATAAATGATTTTCGTGACTTAAAAGAGCAGCCATCCCTGATACATTAAATATAATATATTTTTATCTGTGATAAAGAAAGATAATTAAAATTTTGGCCTTACCTTGAGACCTGATCAAACTCAAAACTCTTTTTTCTTTGAAATACCAACTTTAAGCACTATTTAATTATGCTTGGGCCATATGGCCTCTCCTCTGGCATACAATTTTTGTAGCGGAACGCAGTTTATGGCTTTTATGAGGATTTATTGGGAATTATGATTGATGAATCATTTCATTTCAATTCAACTGTATGTGGTTGAATCCCAGTAATGGTATTCTTTTCTTTGGGTCCCTGGAGTTCAACTACCTGTTACAACTTTTCATCTCCCTGTAAATGCATGTTATATTATTACATAGGGCTTCATCTTTTCTATTCTTATTAATTAAGCCACCGTTCTTTTGGTCTGTAGAAAATCTTCTGTCTCCAAAATTTCATTTCTCATCGCTATCCTTCAAAAATAACAACAACAAAGTCTTAGTTCTGAAATGATTCGGGGTCGGCTAACATGAACCATCATACAAAACCGTGAAATCAAGTCGTGTCAGCAACATAAATTCTCTTTCTCCACTCCGTCCTATCCACTACCATATTTTCTTCAATCTCCAATGAACTCATATCGCTCTTAATTACCATCTTCCAAGTTTGCTTAGGTCTTTCCCTACCCCTCACCATTGCATCCCTTTACCACTCTTCAGTCCTCCTAACCGGCGCATCAAGCGCTCTTCGTCTTACATGGCCAAACCACCTTAGTCGGGTTTTCCTCATTTTATTCTCAATAAACGTAACCCCTACTTTTGTCCTAATTATTTCATTACTCGTATGACCACACATCCATCTCAATATACGCATCTCCGCCACTGACATCTTATGAATGTGACAGTGTTTCACTGCCCAACACTTCGTACCATATAGCAATGCATGTCTAATTGTCATGCGGTAGAATTTTTCCTTCAATCTATTAGGCATGCCGGGTCACAAAGGAAACTCGTAGCACTCTTCCACTTCTCCATCGGTTTGAATAATAGACCTTAAATACCGGAAGCAATCCGAACCCTTTTATATGAGTAACAATGATTTGGAAACGCACAAATTTTTTATTTTTTTTAATAAAAATATCATATATCATTCTATTAAATTAAAAAATTAAAAAGTACAAATACAACATGAAATTTAAAAGGAATAAAACCTCATATCCATATAAACTACAACGTACAAGATCCAAGGGACGAAAATAGACTATAAAGAGTAATAAAAAGACTACGCTATTGTAGGTGTCAAGCCTCGCTCGGTGAACCCGAGGGGAAGACACCGTTGACGACAACGATGTGATTAGCGCCGAAAGCAACCAATCTGGGAATCAAGCTACTCGGCAGGACCGAAGCTCAGAGTATGGAAGAGTCGCCACCTACGAATGAGAAATGAACACCGATCCCTTGCGGGAGACCGGTGTAAGTTAGGGAAATTTGGTACGAGCCAAGAATGTTAGCTCCTTTCCGAAGAAAGGCTACTAGGCACCTCGACATCGCCCGGTTCTGGACCACCGACCTCCTACTTAACACCTTAGGCGCTAACGGACTAATCACATATTTCTTTAAGTTTTAAATTCATTTGAAACATTTTCTTTCTCGCTTTGAAAACCGTTTTTTAGCATATTAATGAAAGCCATTTTATTAAAGAATCACTCATTTTTACGAGAATTAATTATGAGGAAGGAGGAGAAGGAAGCAATAAAGCAATAAATTACATTGTAATGTTCATTCAACCTATACATCATATCTAAGTTAAACTCTCCCCAAAAAGAATATTTATTTACATGGTTCGTGCCTTAATCGCCGTTGGAACGATTTAGGCACGTTTTAAAAACCCCGTTAATCTATATGCTTTTCACTCGAATCGTCGTTGGAACGACTTAAGTATTTTAAAACGTGAATTCGAAAACCATTAATGAAGAACGTGGTTAGGCATACAAGTCAATTATTTTACACAAAAATTGTTTTGAAAGAAAATTGACTTAAAACTCCTTTATTTACTTTTAATAAATATTCAAAAAGCTCATTTCTCGAAAACATTTTTAGTTACAATGTTCGCTTAACCCGCCGTTGGAACGGATTAAGGTTTCAAAACGTGACATTTTAAAAAGTCATTTGAAGTGAGAAAAAAGAATTAAAAATCTTTTATTTTCATTTTGAAAACATTTTTAATTTCAAAATTTTTTTTTTTGTGATTTATTTCTCCATTTTTCACTCAATTTAATTCCCACTTTCTACTTAATCAATGCAAATATAACCACAATATTAAGCTCATTAAACCAAAAATCAACCCAACCCAATATATCCCAAATATATAGAAAATGAATATATATATATATATATAGATTTGGTGTGACAAAAATCTTATAGTGTGATAATGACCAATTTTATAATTAAGTAGTGCTGATGTCATTGCATGAGAGAGAGAATTATTTTATTTCTTTTCTTTAAAATGCATTTTTTCGACTTTTTCAACCTCGTTTTTCGAAATTTTTTATACCGTTGCACTTGTCTTAGTTAGACGGTCATTTTAAGATCTCAGAAGCTCAGGTAAAAAAAATTCCGGTGAACGGAATCGGCGATTAGGTGGGCGTTTTCCGACGAGAAAAAAATATCCTAAAATTTCTCAAAACATTCCAGAAAATGTAAAATATTATTCCGAGAAACTTTAATTCTTGGATCGAATCGGGATTTCTTACGGTTTAGTCCCAATAAAACTTTTTCCTTAATTTTATCCATTTTATATGCTTTTACAATTTATTAGATCAAAACTGTAAGAAATCTCGTTTTGAGCCAAGAATTAAAGTTTCTTAAAATGATATTTTACATGTTTTGGATTCTTTTGATAATTTTTTGGGCACATTTTTTGTCCTACCTTTCAGCACTATGTGTTGGAATATTTTGTTGGAACAATATAATAATTCCGTTGGAACAATATAAGTATTTTGTTGGAATAATATAACTATTATGTTAAAAAAAATTGTACACTTTTGAAACAATTAGTACACAGATTTATTCTGTTGGAAGAATATAAGAATTAGAATTATTTTCTAAATAATATAACTAGTATAAATTTGAAGACACTATGTTAAATACTAAAAAACAAAAATGAAATTGAAGACGATAGATAATAAAATTGATTTGGAACAATTGGTAAACTGATTTATTATGTTGGAACAATATAAGTATTATGCTTGAATAATAAAACTATTTTGTTGGAACAATTGGTACGCTGATTTATTCCGTTGCAAAAATATAAGTATTATGTTGGAACAAATGGTACACTGATTTGGAACAATTTCCTACACTGTCGGAACAATGTAAGTATTCTGTTGGAATAATTTAAGAATTATGTTGGAATAATATAATTATTTTATTGGAACAATTGATACACTGATTTGAAACAATTTGTACACTAATTGGAACAATTTGTACACTGATTTAGAACGACGTGCTGGTTTTTTCCCAACACATAGTGCTGAAAGGTAGGCCCAAAAGTATGTCCAGAAAATTATTAAAAAATTCTAAAACATGTAAAACATTATTTTAAGAAACTTTAATTCTTAGCTCAAAGCGAGATTCCGTACGGTTTTGATCCAATAAATTATTGGAGCATATAAAATGGATAAAATTAAAGAAAATTTTTTATTGGGACTAAACTGTAAGAAATTCCGCTTCGACCTAAGAATTAAAGTTTCTCATAATAATTTTTTACATTTTCTCGAATTTTTTGAGAATTTTCTGGACACTTTTTTTTCTCACCGGAAAACCCTACCTAATCGCCGGATTCCGTTCACCGGAATTCTTTTACCTGAGCTTTTGAGACCTCAAAATGACCGTCTAATTTAGACGAGTCTAACAGTATAAATTTTTTTGAAAACGAGATTAGAAAGGTCGGAAAAATGTATTTTAAAGAAAAGAAATAAAACAATTTTCTTTATACTCTCTTTCCTTTTATTTACAAATTTTCCACTTTACCCTTTTCAATTATCATCAAAACTATGTAGTTTTATTATGTCACACTATAAGCTCCTATCCACACTACAAGCCATTGTCTTACTAGATCTCACCCCTATATATATATATATATATATATATATATATATATAGCTAACACTAACAAACTCAACTTGTCTTGCCCATTTGGCTACAACCCATAGGTGATAATATATGTTACTTAGTACGTAGTTAGATGATTCTTTTATTGAAACATCTTGTTTGCTTTCTTTGTTGTATTGAGTAAAAAACAAAAAAAAAAGAGACGAATAAATTATATGTTTGCTTGCGTATATAGAAATATGAATATGATATAACAACTAATGAAAACAAGATATATTTATTTAGGTTGATAATATATATAAAGCATTGACCGTCCTCTCGAAAAGTGAAAATACAAATAGTGTAACTTAATTGACATATTTTTGTTGGAAAATAAAAGTAAAATAAATCCCAAGGAAAGGAAAAGAGTTTAGTGATAATGTTGTGGGTAAAGGTGAAGTGGAAGGCCTTTAGCTGGGATAGGCATAGGATCAACAACAATTTTCTCTTGAGGAATAAGCTTTTCCCACTTGAACCTCTTAGCAATATTGTGCATAAAAACAAGAATTTCCAATCTTGCATATTCTTTTCCTGGACACATTCTTGGACCTCCTCCGAATGGAACAAATGTGTATGGAGCTGGCCCTACTCCTTCAAATCTTGATGGATCAAACTTTTCTGGTGTTGGAAAACATTCTGGGTTCATGTGTGTTGAATGTGCACTCCAATAAAGCTGCAAGAGAATAAATTAATTACTACTTAATTTGAAGCCCCTAAGGTTGGAATTCATTACTACTTACTTTGAAGCCCCTTGGAATAGAGAAACCAGCATACTCAAAGTCATGCAAGGCTTCTCTAAAGGAACCCTGTAGTGGTGGTGCTAATCTCATTACTTCACAAGCAACATTCCATGAGTATTTCATCTTCTGAATATCTTCCCAGTTCAATAATTCCCCTGCTGCTTTTGATTTTGCAATCTCCAATTGTTCTGTTCACATAAAACGTTCATTTTTTTTATTTATGATTCCAATGGTTCAAATGGTTTAATAAAAGTTTTACCTTTGACCACATTTCTGTAGACATCTGGAAGCTCAGCAAGAAATTTGACAATAAAAGTTATGGTAGCACTAGCAGTATCATGACCACCAATCAGCAAAGATATGATCTTATCAGCAATCCCAATATCCCCTAACTTCTGCCCTTCTTCATCAGTTGCAACCAACATATGTGAAAGTATATCTTGTGTTGGAGATGCTTTCTTTTCGGAAAGCTCCTTCCTCCTTTGCCTAATCATCCTTAACATCTCATCTCTAATAATTTTGGATGCCTTCAATCCCCGACGGAATGATGTTCCAGGAAGATTTATAGGAATAGATATGATTCCTGAAGCCATATCATTGAAAGGAACACCAAACTGTTGAACTTCCTTTTCATCTTCCATGCTCAAGAACACTTTGCAGGCAACTGTGAAAGTGTATAGTTTAGCAAGTGGATAGACTGTCACATGTTCCTTCCCCTCCCAACTCGCCTTAAAATGTGTTTGGGCAAGAGAATCCATCACCCCTATGTGTCTTTGCAACGCCTCTGGTTTCAGAAACATCGGTAACATCTTTCTCATCCTCATTCCTTCTGCTAAGATTGTGCTTTGGCTAGAGGAAGGAAAGAGTTTCAGGATGGATTTCGGCCACCAAGCAGTCACTAATTTATTCTCGTTCGAGAATAAGAACTTATGCCCTTGTGCACCGCATACCACTGCTGTATGTTCCCCGAGAATTGAGGTTTTAAAAATTAGAGAAGAGAATTTTGACATCCTGTCATAGATGAACTTTTCAGGCTCTCCTTTCCTGCCTGTGGAAAGAAATTCCAAGCTTTCTCCAATGTAGGGAAGACCTGTCTTGCCTGGTGGAAGATTTACACCATTTGGTTTGAATAAAAGACCCAGAATTGGAAAGGTAACAAGGATCACAAATATGGTTAAGGCAATAAGAAAGAAAAGCTCCATTTTTGGGGTTGCTTTTGTTTGTTTTTCTCTTTTGTAGATGTGGGAATTATATACAAAGGTGGATACGTGGGAACTATTATTATTGATTTTTTTTTGACAAAGTCTAAGATTAACTGGAATTTTAAGTAAAATATAAAGTTGTGTGCATCATGACTTGAATATACAAATTAAGAAATGGTTTTCTTGTCAAATGAACCAAATGATTCTTCAATATGTCATGCATGTTATTCCATCCATATGGAGCCATTAATTTACTCCATCACACGAATATAAAAATATAGAAATAAAATAAAATAATATGTATAAGTATTGCTCCACTATTTTTTTTTTTTTTTTACAACATTGCTCCACTATTTATTCTCACTTGAATAAACACATATTACATATACAAAGTTTCTTTTATATATATATATATAATGTGTCACAATGATAAATTTTGTAATTAAGCGGTGCTGATATCATTGCAGGAAGATAAAATTGTTTTATTTCTTTTCTTTAAAATGTATTTTTCTGACTTTTTCAACCTCGTTTTTCAAAAAAATTTATACCCTTGGACTCGTCTTAATTAGACGGTCATTTTAAGATCCCATAAGCTCAGGTAAAAAACAATTCCGGTGAATAGAATCCGGCGATTAGGTGAGCGTTTTCCGGCGAGAAAAAAAGTGCCTAGAAAATTCTCAAAATATTCCCGAAAATGTAAAACATAATGAGAAACTTTAATTCTTGGATCGAAGCGGGATTTCTTACGTTTTAGTCCCAATAAAATATTTTCCTTAATTTTATCCATTTTACATGCTTCAACAATTTATTGGGTCAAAACCGTAAGGAATATCATTTTGAACGAAGAATTAAAGTTTCTTAAAATAATGTTTTACATATTTTAGAATTTTTTAATAATTTTTTGGGCAAATTTTTTGTCCTACCTTTCAGCACTATGTGTTGCAGGGGTTTCCCCGGTCTTCTGAACTGGAATAAGAATAAGTCTTTCTCGAGTAACTGAGACTCTTAGTTGTGCGGAGTAAGCTATAAAGTTGCTGTCCGAAAAAAACCGATAGAAGAAGCTTACCTTCTTCTTTACTTTCATCCCACCTGGTGAAAGAATACTATTCCATGCTTGAGGATTTCATCTAAACTAAAAAAGTTCAGGATCAACAAACTCTCTTTGCTGGGGCTTCTCATTCAAATCCTGGAAATACACTTCTTCTGGAGTTTCTATCGAAGCACCTTCCTTTTCAATCCGGCAGCAGTCCTTCGCAACTGATTTGACATCTGGAGAAGAGAGTACAGTTAAGGTAGGATCAAAAACGTGTCTAGAAAATTATCAAACAATTTAAAAACATGTAAAACATTATTTTAAGAAACTTTAATTCTTGACTCAAAGTGAGATTCCTTATGGTTTTGGCCCAACAAATTATTGAAGCATGTAAAATGGATAAAATTAAGGAAAAAGTTTTATTGAGACTAAACCGAAATACATCCTGCTTTGGCCCAAGAATTAAAGTTTCTCAGAATAATGTTTTATATTTTCTGAAATTTTTGAGAATTTTCCGGGCACGTTTTTTTCCACCGAAAAACGCCCACCTAATCGCCGGATGCCGTTCACTGGAAATTTTTTTACCTGAGCTTATGGGATCTTAAAATGACCATCTAATTAAGACGAGTCCAACGGTATAAAAAATTTTGAAAAACGAGATTAGAAAGTTCGGGAAATGTATTTTAAATAAAAAAATAAAACAATTTTTTATATCCTCTCTTTCATTTTATTTACAAATTTGTCACATTGTCCTTTTAAATTATCATCAAAACTACGTAGTTTTATTCTGTCACACCATAAGCTCCTTGCCACATCACAAGCCCTTGTCTCACTAGATCTCATCCCTATTCTGTCACACCATAAGCTCCTTGCCACACCATAAACTTTTTGTTCCAACATAATACTTATATTGTTCCAACAGAATAAATCAGTGTACTAATTGTTCCAAATCAATTTTATTATCTACCGTCTTCAATTTCATTTTTGTTTTTTAGTATTTAACATAGTATCTTCAAATTTATATTAGTTATATTATTTAGAAAATAATTCTAATTCTTATATTCTTCCAACAGAATAAATCTGTGTACCAATTGTTCCAACGGAATTGTTATATTGTTCTAACAAAATATTCCAATACATAGTGCTAAAAGGTATGACAAAAAACGTATCCAAAAAAATTATCAAAAAAATTCAAAACATGTAAAATATCATTTTAAGAAACTTTAATTCTTGGCTCAAAATGAGATTCCTTACAGTTTTGACCTAATAAATTGTTGAAGCATGTAAAATGGATAAAATTAAGGAAAATATTTTATTGGGACTAAACCGTAAGAAATCTCACTTCAACCCAAGAATTAAAGTTTCTCAGAGTAACGTTTTACATTTTCTGGAATATTTTAAGAATTTTTGAAGTACTATTTTTTTCTCGACGGAAAACACCCACCTAATCGCCGGATTTCGTTCATCGGATTTTTTTACCTTAGCTTTAAAATGACCATCTAATTAAAACGAGTCCAATGGTATAATTTTTTTCAAAAAACGAGGTTTGAAAAGTCAAAAAAATGCATTTTAAAGAAAAGAAACAAAACAATTCTCTCTACAATGACATCAGCACTACTTAATTATAAAATTGGTCATTATCACATCATGAACTCTGTCACATTATAAGATTTTTATCACACCAGATATCTTCTATATATAATTTCAAATAAAATAAACGAAAAAAATAATAATTATCCTAAACTGATCATAAAAAAAATATAAAGACATTCTATTTGTTTTAAACTGAAAAAAAAAACACTTTAAATTGCTTTGAGCCCTAATTAAATTTTTTAGTTAAAACCCTATATCAATTTTATTTCTGACTTTTTAATCTTTTACAAAAAAAAAAAGTCACTGTTTAAAAAATGTATTTGGTTTCAAAAAAAAAAAATGTATTCAGTTTTATTTTTAACTTTTTAACCTTTTGTTAATTTTATTTTGTATGTTAAAATTATTGTAAATTTAAAATTATATGATTGTAGACTTTACATAAAATTTAAATTTATTAGCGACTATAGTTTTTTAATCTTATAAATTAAATATAATCTTATAAATTGAATGTCAATTGTATATTAAACTTGTTTTAAGTTTGAATTTAGTGTTTCCTTCATTAAAATGCTGAAATTAGATAATAAAATACTAAATCATGTACTATTGAATAAATTAAAACGGAGTCGTTCGAGAGCTTATCTCAAGTCAGAGCCTATCTTGAGCATAAAATTATAGGCACGTCGATAGTGGCGGAGCCAGGAATCGACACCTGAGAGGGCTAATTTTAGTCCGACTATGGGAAGTAATTTTTCGAAGTCCAACCCGTCAGGGTTGAGCAAGTTTTTTTTAAGTTTCCAACACACTGAAACTTTATCGTTTTGATATATTGGCTAAAAATTATAATATTTTCACACTTTTTTTATTTGTAGCTATAAATTTTTATAATTTTCATAAAATTTATTTTAGAAATTAAGTTAATTGATTTTTTTTATAGAAAAGAGATAATAAATTCTTAAAAAAAGAGATATAATAAAAATAAATTCAAATAAAACAATAAAGAGTCAATTGAAAAAATAAAGTTCAAATAATACAAAAAAAAAAAAATTTACTTTAATGTGGTTTGAACCTATATCCTCTCACATTAAAACATGGCTCTTAAAACGACTCATCCATTTTAAACTATTGAAATAATACTACATGGATTAAATATATACTAATATTAGGGGGGCTAGACGGGACAAAATTAACGCTTCTCAAGGGCGGAGCCGGTGGCCGGGGGGCTTCGGCCCCCCCGGGGCTCTGGGCTGGCGCCGATCTCTTCGATTCTTGAGTCAAGTCGAGCCTGTCTAGGTTTGATATCAGTTCGGCTCGTTAACACCCCAATATGGTCCAATAGAATAGAAGTACATATTCTTTATCTTTTATTACCAGTTGAAAACTCATGCGATGCACGGGATATGAAACTTCTGTATAATTTAAAGAAATAAATAAATTAACATATTTTACTTTTGAATAATTTAAATTAATATATATATATATATATATATATTATTGATAATTCAAATCAAATTAAATTAATTTTAAAAATAAAAATTGATCAATTTTTTTATAGAATTTTAACTAGAGGTGAATGATTTATTTATTTTTACAAAAGTCCACAATTTGTACTTTTTAGTAATTTTCATATATATTTTTTCTAATCGGAATTCTTTAAAATAATAATAATAAAATAGAAGATTAATTAAGAAATATATTAGAATACAATGAAAAACCAAAAATTAAATTAAACTATAATTAAAATTCAATATTATATCTACGATACAAAATAATCACAATCTATGTTGAAATGGAAGCAACATCAATTTATCATGGTATAAACTATTACTATTAATACTTTTCTAATGTTGCACACGAAGAGACTTCATGGATTCAATATGGTACATATATACATTTAGTCTTTGTATTACAAAACTTCAATTACGTATAAAAAAATTCGTAAGAATTAGACACAAATTCATCTTGATGATAATCATTTTACTTGATGGAATTTCATAATCACCAAAGTATTCGAATTCAATGATTCATAAGGCTACAATAACCCAATATATCCAATTGAATCATCTTAAGGTAACGAGTTCTCATATTTTCATCTCGTAATATCCTATCAATATATTCAATCAATTTGTTTTTCATTCTTTCACTCAATACAATATCAGTCACGCTCGACAGGTATCACTTCTTTAACTTTATTAATATTTTATAATAATTATATAGTTTTGAATTTTGAAAGCAAGAACATGAAACAAACAGAGAATAGAAAACAAAAATGAAGGGACGAAAAAGAAAATTAGGAGAGAATTGTCTTTGTCTCATTTTTTTATTTACAAAATAAGAGAGAATGTCAATACATAGGCACATTGTAACGCCCATAAAATAGTAATACACATACATTGATTAGTTTCATGCATTTATATACTGAAATTTAAAATATATTGTATTAGCATAGTTTGTATAATTATAACGGTTTTAATTTATTCTCTATTGATAATTGTATTGTTTATTAAATTAATATATTAGGAAGCAGTTATTTACTTGTAGAATACCACCTAAAAGAAAAAGAGAAAAAAAAAGAAAACCTAAGTCCTTACGATAGAAACTACGACTTGCTTAGAACTGGGTTCCTTCGGCGGAGAAAAGAAAATAAGAAAAACGATTAGGTACATATAAGAGGTTTCATTTTCAATTTTTACTGCTTCTTTATTTCAAATCCAAGCTTTTCTTTTCATGGCTACCAATAGAAATTGATTTTAGTATTTTATTATTAATTCTGATTGATTCCAACTACTTTTTCAATTACTTATACTCCATCAACACTTTTGTCGGATGTTATTTTGACAATTGAATATATATTAGATTCTTACCATATAGGACAGATTTTACCTCTTGAGACTTTAAGATATTTTGATTTTTTTTAAAAAAACTAATTATTCCAAAAACTTTCTAGACAGTTTCAAGTTTACTTTCATTTTATTTAACATAATATATGTGTCATAGATTACAAGTTTCAAATTCCAGAATATTAGAATATACATAATATTAGTTTTTCTATATTATTCAGGTATATGAATTAATATATATGTGTAGTTAATTAATTATATATATACAGGACACTAGGATCAAACGGAAGATAGACCAAAAGAATTAGCTGATTAATAAGATTTGTTTTGGGTAACAGAGGTTAGTGGTTAATTAAATATATAGAATGTGTGCTTGTATGTTTGGATGCTATACTTGACTGGGTGTATTAATTGCTTACTGATTTGATTTACATATTTGACATGTATGCTTGATACATTTACGGTGACTTCGGTGACGTGAATGAATTGAATTTGACATCGATGGTTGAGGACATGAATAGATTTTAGACCGAGACTTATTAATGATCGAATGAAATTGATGATGGTACATTTGATAAATTTTGCATAATAGGAAAGACTGGAAAATTATGAGAAAAAACTTATCTAGGATAGTACATTCAATGGTAGCGACTGAATTGAGAAAATTGAATTGTATGATCATGTGAAATATTGACACCGGGTATTTGTTACGATAGAGTGTAAGGTACCGGGTATTTGTTATGATAGGGTACCTAAAGGTATATTATTGGGATACCATATATTTGTTACGATATGGTACGCCCATGATATAGATATTATGGCCATGCAACCATTGAGTATTACTATACTAGGATAAGCATGACCCTTAAATTAAACGACTATTAATTTGCAATTCGTTATACATGTTGTTTGATAACCTATAAATTAAATGCATGAAACTATTGTATGCGCATGTGGTTGAACTTTGTATTTAATTAACTATCTTATTGAGTCGGCAGCTCACTGGTTCCGATCGGTCGGTATGTGAAGTCGTCGTCATTAGGATTTTAATTTTTGCTACCTTGATTAATTACTGGGACTTTATATGTCAATCTATATATTATTAGTTCAATCGTCATCGAGACTATGTTCCTTGTAAGGTGTTAAGTTTACAGATGCAAACTCATATGAATAGTGTTCCGAAATTGATAGTTTTAGTTAACTATTCTTTTTCTTTAATTGAAATGTTACTATTGTTTTTTTTATTTATTTTATCTATTTAATTATCAAGTTTATATTTAAAATGGTTATGACTATTTTCAATTTCCTATTAATGATCTACAGGTATATATTCTAAAAATGATGATTTTTATTCTTGACTTCAATAAATAAAATAGTGTTGTTTTCTGTTTTATGTATATTATATTATAAAACTAAGTCTTTGATTATTATATCTACATAACATGTGTTTTCATCATTGGATGATGGAGCATAAAATTAATCCAATGGTGAATATGAGCATAAAATAACGGTACTTTGTAAAAAACAAAGTAACTATAGCGGACACCTATGTATATGATATCTATAATCATAACATATTTATTTCTGATACTTCATAATTATGTTTATTTCATTTTAATTTATTTTAATTGAAATGGGCATCACACACATAAAAGGGGAATAGAATTTTTTTTACATATTAATTCAAAATTTCATTTTTTCTTTTTTTTTTTGAAAAAAGATATCATTAATGAGCCAATAGGCAAAAAATAGTAATCACACTCTCTAAACAGATTGGAACAGAATCAAAAATCACAGGACTATTAGCAAAACGAGCTTCCCGAGTAAGAATGTGGGCAACCTCGTTAGCTTGTCTCCGCGAAAAAGTGACCGAGAATGAGCCACGAGAAGAAAGAATAGACTGACACCTACCAATAATTTTCATTTTTTCTTAATGAAATATTAAGTCTATAAATTAATTTTAGTTAAATAGAATTAAATTATACTTATAATCACTAAGTAGAAAAAAATGTTTATGATTAATATGTGAAATTAATTCTATTAATTAGAGACATATTAAGCTCAACATTTTCAGAAATCGAAGAGATTCAAATAATAACATTTTTAATTAATATTTTCCAACATCATGTCCTATGATCATATTTCATTTTCATCACAATAAAAAACTCTTGAAATACTAACAATTTTGTACAAACCATAATATAATATATTTTTTTCTATAAAGGTTACTGTTGCAAAAATAATTGTCTCATATCCCATAATTAATGTCCATTTTAGAATTTTGAGCGTCAAAAATTATTTTTATTTACCTTCATTTTGAGTTTATATATAGGATAATCCAAAATTTTTAAGAATAAACATCTTATCTAGCATACCTTCAATCTGATTATAAATCCCTTATAAGGGAAATTCATAATTAATGTGTTCGGGTTGGCAAGAGATTTGCGAATCTAATAAATCATACTTTAGTTAGAGCAGCTGATTCTATGCCAGATTATGGAGATTATGATGATTTACTCTCTCCCTTTCTTGTTTCAGTTTTGAGAAGTGATTAATAAAAATTTCTAAGTCATGCTGAAATGGTTGTTGCATTACAACAGATAAGAGTCTTATAATTATTTCATCTTGAGAAGTGGTGAAAAAGAATGGATCGGTTTCTATACTTGCCACATAACATGTGGAAGTAAAAGGAGGATCAATAGTCAAAGTGTTAGCTCAGGAGACAACAAAGGCGGCTCAACTAATTGAGTTAGTTTTAGGGGAATTCATCTTTCATATCGGTAATCAACTATATAAACTATAACTGATTGTCTCTAAGCAATAAGAAGAAGTATGAAGCTAATTTGCTTCTTTTCGCATTCCATTTTCTTTTTAACAATCAACAACAACCCTTTCACATTCAACCCCCAAAAGTGCAATATTTTTCTAAACTTCGATGCAATGAATTTTACAAGAGGTAAATTTCATCAATGACCATTAAAGTTTGAGGTTAGCTTTATAAAGCCACCGAACTTTATTTTATTTTAATAAAGTCATTGATCTTTTTTCTTCAATAAAGTTATTGCGGTGAATTCAGACAGATAAAATCATCAGAAATATGACAATCATGTTGGAAAGAACTTACCTTTACATATAACATAAAATCATAAAAAAAAAAAGTTATTGGCTGTCATATAATAATTCAAACAATTGAATTAAGTAAATAAAAAAAAACAATTTTTTTATTATCATATGGTTGCCAACCATTTTAAAAAATAGTTGTCACATTACTATTTCTCTTCGATAAAAAAAAAAAGAACCGAATAACTTTATTAAAATAAAAAGGAAAACTTTATTAAAATAAAAAGGAAAAGTTGAGTAAAATAAAATAAAATTCCAGGAACCCTATAAAAACAGGCCCCAAAATAGGATGAGAATGGGTGCAACAAACCCAGTTTATGAGGCATTATTAGTTGGTATGGTTTGAGCTCCACCCTAGCCCACACCCACATGTTTCACATTACTTTCTTTTTTTCAACTTTAAAAGTTAGAACAATATACACGGCCTATTTAATGGGACTGCAATATTGGATTGGAGTGTCCCATTTATGAGTCTAGTGGTCCACCCCCTGCCAAATGGCAAAACTCACTTCAAAGTCAATATAAAATCCTAGATGCTCATAAAAAGAAAAAAAAAAGTGCAATCTTAGACATGTTCAATTTAATCCACTTCAAGCTGAATAGGCCTAGTTGGATACATAACACAGCCACTTTAGACTGGGGACCCTTGCCACACCAGCCAGGCTCATGGCTTGTCCATTTTCTATTTGTCCCATGTATAACTTTCCATGTGTTTTCCCAAAAAACAACAAAACAAAAAAAAGGTTACAATTTGACTAAAAAGAGGCCAAGTTATGAATCTACACTTCCTACCTTTTTCCTACAATTCTGAAGAATAGACATTTCAAATATATCCACTTGGCACAAGTTGTAGGATGGAATTTTTAGTTTCTCTCAATTGGAGATAGTAGGGAATACGAATTGTGTGTATTCCATAATATCCGATTGTAATGATATTGTCTAAACTATATGTAAAAGTGTTTAAGATGGAAATGTAATTTAAAATTACTACCCATGTCGGGCACGGAGTACCTCAATCCGAACGTGATAATGTGTACTAATCGTTATCAAACATAAACATAAAATCAATTGATTTTAATCAATAATTCATCTCAATTTCAATTAGTTTTAACCAATGATTCATCTCAATTTTGTCGTTTATATCTATTGGATGAATATTTGACTTATACCCTAAAATTACATAGGATGTGTATAAGATTTAGAATATATATTCTAGAATTTCCAGAAGAGAAGAGGAAAATTGAAAAAGAAGAAGATGAATAAGAAAAAGTAGAACCGAGAAGAGAGAGAAAAAAATTTGAACAAAAATGTCATTATATCACATTAGTTATTTAACAATATAAGGACTTAATTATGTTAATGGCAACAAACACGATCATAAATACTTATTTGTAAAACAGTATAACCAACTAAATTTTTTTTTTTTTGTAAAACTTTATTTTTTTAGTTTTCCTGTAAAAATAATATTACACTACTGGCACTTACCATTTCTTATTATTAGGTATATTTGGTTGAATTGTTAGTTAATAGTTGTTGTGGTTGTTGTTAGCTATTTGTAGTTATAGTAAGTTATTAGATGTTTATTATTAGCTGTTTAATTATTGATATTTGATAAAATTATATTGAACTGTTGCAGTTCGAATTTAAAATGTTTAATATGGACATGTTTTAAATTAATCAACAAATAAATTATAAAAGGAATAAGGTGAAAAAAGGCCCATAACGTTTACAACTAGGAGTAATTTTACTCTTAACGTCTAAAATGCTGCAATTTTACCCATAACATTGGCAGCTAGGAGCAATTTTACCCTAACATTGACAAGTTGGATCAATTTCAGACATTATTATAAAATATAGATATTTTATTTCTTATTTTACACCAATTGCACATATCAGTTAGTTCTAAACAAAAGATTTCATATTTCTTTTTGCGATTTAATAATAAAATTGAAAATTAATATTTATAAATTCGGTGAAATTTTTAAATTTTTTTTATCCAATTCGTACAAAAAACAATGTATTTTTTTATTTTATTTTTTAAAAAAATTCACGTCTAATCATATGTTTGTGATCTGTTACTAATGACGATAAAATGATTTACATTTGAAGTTTAGATGACAATATTCATGACCAAGAAGACGGTATGATAAATTATTTCTCAAATTGACCAAACTTGTCAATGTTAGGAGTAAAATTGCTATTAGTTGCCAACGTTAAGAGTATAATTGCACCATTTTAGACGTTAAGGATAAAATTACTCCTAACTATAAGCGTTAGTGGTATTTTTGCATCTTATCCTATTATAAAATAAAAAATAGGTTACACAAATTAATAAAATAATCTATATAAAAAATAAAAATTTATTGAACGCATCAAAACCTTCTTCTTCCGGTAATTATGTTTGAGAAATATAAATAATGTTAAAGAAGAAACATATTTTGTGGAAATAAGAGGATAATTTTGTCAATAATAAATAACTACAAAATACAAATAGAAGCGTTTCGTGAAAAGCTCCAAAACACTGCGGTTTCTAGAGAAAATGCTAAACGTTGTGTTTATATAAACTTAATTAAACGCTATATTTCCTGTAATTTAGAGTGAACTCTAAACGCTCCTCCGAAAAACTGAAACAAACGCCCTCATACTTTAATTTCTTGATAAAAAATAGCTTCAAGAATTTGGTGATTTGGGCAAACCCCACTTCAATTATTAATTATGATACTCTGATGAGATATTTTATATGGTTTAACTTCATAACATCCACATATTTGCTATGATTTTAATTTGGGACATGCACACCAAACCAAATCTCACTATCACTACTTTCTTTATATTTTATAACACGCAACATACTACTTCATAGGGTCCCATTACATTATTTAACAATCAATCAAAGACCTTAAAATTGATAATCAAAAACCTCTGATTAAACCCCCAATTCTAACAAAAGTTCCCTTCTCTGAACTACATTTCAACGGTAACATTTTTGAATGGACCAACATGACCACTGTTCTATTCTATAGTTTCCAAACTTACAAGCAAGTAACAGAATCTGAATCTTTTTACTTTCTATGTTTTTTTGTTTCCAATATCCAACCCAATGAATAAAGAATGATCTAAAGATCTTGCTGGCCATGTGATATGCCTACAACCTGTACAATTATTAATCAACCTAATATGGAAATGCTATATGCCCCCACTACTAATAATCGTGCAGGGAACAACATAACCACAAGCAAATGCATATGCTGTGATGCCACTAGCCTACTGAAACGTTTCAATGATTCTTTCCCAGTCTGTAAAACACCTGAGAAATTCATTTGCTTTTCACCTATTTTCACTGATACCAGAGGCCTATCCATAATCACGCTGCCACCCATCCCCCGCGGTGTCAACAGAGACCACCAGAATTTCCGGCGGTGCTCTCTCCTCGCTTTCCTTATCTGGTTCAGCTCTTGGCGGATCACACTGCGCACAGATTTTAAGTAAGAACCTATGTCGTGATCCCTGTGAATGGCTCCTTCCGAACCATATGCTGAGCGGTCACTTAGAATCTCGAGTGGGTGTGGTGAATTTAAGAACACGGTCTGTGCAGCTCGGAGCAACTTCTCGGCATCGTTATTGTCTGACAATGGAATGTTAAGAAAATATAAACCACTTCCGGATGGAAGAAGATGATGGTGAGGGGAGTACTTTTCATCAGGCTGCAGAATAAGAAGCTCTCCCATTGGAGCATATAGTAGCTTCTGTAGCAACAAAACACATCAATTTAGTTGATATTTCATGCCAAAACTTCTTTAGGTTTAATTTTCATTCAGGTGTGTTAAATGTACCTGATTATTGAGACAAGGATGATTCCTGAAGCTCCCATTAACAGCCTTGAGAAGCTCTGCAACATGATTAGGATAATTACAAGAGAAAGCACGGGGCACAATATCCCTGTGCATTGTAATTGCCTGCACATGGTTTCGTGGCAACCCAAGCCTGCGAAGGAGTTTGTCGCCACCGCACATGATTGATGGTGCACCAAATGTTATCACAGGAAGTAAGGAAGAGGCTGGCACTTCTCCTCTTATCAGTAACATAAGATTAACAAGTAAAGACAAGCTCCCACCAAGAGAATGCCCTGTGAACCGAAAGGACGCACTTCTACCACAAGATTTTAGATGAGCACGGACTTCAGGCAACATTTGGTCGTACATACCTTTTGCTGCCTCATAAATACCTCTATGTACAAGCACATCCAATCCCTGGACAAAAGGAGAAATATAACATTTATCTTATTTTGGCATAATAGCTAAATGACTACACTCTTTTGCTAATCTTTTGCAAGATATGGCTGTGTGTAACCATAATCATTGGTAATAATAAATCACATTGTAAATAGACATATATGAATGACTTTAAACATAAACTAAGGAATTTTGGCAACTGTGAAATGAATTTACCTCAAACTGAACAGGCTCAAAAAGCAGATTAGCTTGCCAAGATGCCAATGACTCGGATCCCTGCACAGAAGAAGTATCGAAGCTAAGAATAACGATAGTAAAAAACGCAAGAAAGGGGAATATTTTTCAGGAGTGTTCCTATCGTTGGAACAATGCAATAATGTTGAGAAGCTATAACTACACAATTGGTAAATGTTCTCTAGATCTAAAATAATTACATTAGTTTCCTGACTGTATCCTGAGTTTATCAATCGATCTCACTACCTCACTAAACAAGGAGTTCAGTTTTTTAAAGTATTGACGAATTACCTGAATTACAAAGAATCTTGTATCCTGATCATCATCACATATAAACCATTCACATGGTGAAGAACGTGTTGAACTTAAATCATCTGCAACAGCCTGCTTTACTTCCTCCTTTGCAGCAACCACAGCAGTCACTGAATCAGTTGTTGCCATGAAAGAAGCCACCTCTGAGTTCATTACACTGAGATTTTTATTCCCAACATTGCATCCTTCAGGTGAACCTTTACCACTCTCAGATTTTGAGGAATTGAATGGAAGAATGCTTTTGGTGTGAGAGTGCAGATAGGAAGCAGCAGAGGCAGCAACGTGATAAGCAGCTGCGGGACTAATGTGATATCCATTATTCTTCCTCTGCTCCTTGCCCTCAGTTTCGTGCTTTGAAAGCTCTTTCTCTTTCTCAGCCTCTTCAACTTCATTTGGCACCTGAATTTTCTCTGCTTTTGAAGCCAGTTCCCTTTTGTCTATTGATGAAGTTACATATTGGAGGCCACGATACTTCAAGAGATTTCCTGCCTGAAAATTTACCAGACAACACAGGTTAAGCTAAACTGGGTAGGATTAATAGGAAACACATCCGCAAAGAAGAACAGAGCTCATGAAACAGGTTCTATGATGCACAAACAAGGTTAAGAGTATTTGATCAAGTCATGAACATAAAAAAAATTCGAGTGCGGAACAGATCTCTAACCAAATTTGCAATGTGCACCCCATAATCATAAATTGTCAATGGATCAGCAAAAAGGGCTAAGAAAAAATTTCCCCAATTTTCAAATGCACAAAGGCAGGGGAAAGGTGAGCTGATCCAAGCAAGAAAAGGAGTTTTTTTTTTGGTTCAGAGCAAGAAAAATAGATTTTACCTAGCATGCCCGGATCTAATAACTACTAAATCCATTGATTAAATCTGAAACCTCTTTTTCACTTCTATAATCACAAAACAAAGTAATAGATATATCAAACAGATGAACTAACTAAAATATCTAAAAGGAAAGAAGAAAAATGGTACCTTCATTTTGGGTATGGAATAAGCCAGATGTCCCAGATAAGAAATCTGTGCATAAAGTTTAGCTTCAGCTAAAGACGCCTTCCGTAGCAACCTAGAAAACGAATCCCTATCAAATTCAATTTCTTTTTCGTCATCATCTTGAACTCTACACGAAATGCATTCTTCTTCTTCCTCCTCCTCCTCCTCGGTGTTAATGCCACTTTTGACAGCAACATCATCACATTCTACATTAGATCCTTCATCACCATTTCTATTCTGTCCCTGATCCTCCTTCCACAGGGATCTGACCTGCAAAATCTTCAACACCCAATTCTCATCATTGCCCTCAGATAAACCAATTGATCTCCTCTCCAAGTTTTCCCCACCTCTCTCTCCATTCTCGACTAAAACAGCCTCATCTACAGCCAATCCATTAGACCGATTACTTTTACCTCCACCAGGCCATAAAGATTGCAAAGAATACATAAACGAGAATTTAGACGCAGCTTTCCGAGGCTGAGCGGCAGCCACAGTGGATGTCTCTCGATTCACCTTACTTACATGCAATGTGTTTATACGAGCCTCTAAAGATCCACCGACGGAGATCGGCGGAACAATTCCATGAATCCCTGTTTTTAAACAGAGAGTATCCATTATGATTAATGTTAATTTTCGCTTTGAATGATAATTTATACACGGAAGAATCAGGGAAAGAGGTTGAGCGATTAAGGCGTTTACGTGCACCCACAATCTTTGATCAATCGAGGTTTTGTCGTCGTCGTCTTCTTAAGATTTTCCTGCTTTCTTGTTTGTTCTTGTTTCTTGCTCGATGAAATTGCTATTACTCCGCTTGGTAGATAGAGATGGCAGGAAAAAGATTTTCCAAATGCATTTTGCAACTAACCTCCATACCCCTTTATATGGGGAAATTTTATAAGGGTTTTTCTTTCTTTTTTATTTTTTTAAGTTCCGCCATAAAGGATCAAAATCGGCCGACTTTTTATTTATTAATTTATGAAAGAAACCGCTGGCTTCCTGCAAACGATGTCGTTTACCTGAGCCACATGGGAAATGAGTTAAAAAAGAAAAAGTATTAATGCCTTTATTTTCTTTATTGAAGAAATATCAAAATTATTAAGATTGGTTTGAGGGTTTAAAATCTCTAATTGTTGAAGTTAAATTTTGAGTATATATAAAAAAAACTTTAATTAGAAGAGAAACCATTTATAAAGTGTCTTATAAGCATCGAATCTAAAAAAACAGATAAACTAAAAAAATATGTTATAATCTTAATTAACTTTTTAAATTTCTTGATTTTTTAAACTTTAATTATTCTTTTTTTTTTGAGATCACAATAGATCATTTTGAAATTATATCCAATTTTCAAAATAATGCCATATAAAGAAAGTAAGAATTAGGTATAAGAATCAGAAATATAATTTATCCATAATTATAGATATTAAATTTGTGTTTATCATAAGATTAATTACAAATATACCCCTGCAAAATAGCATATACCTAAAAAGTTTTTTCTTCATCTACTAAAAGAAATTTGTTATTCATTTTATTTTTTTGGAAGGGGAAAATAGAACTAAAATTACTAATATTAAAATTAAGTTACGAAGAAGACTTTATTCCTTTATTTTATTAGTCTTCAATAGCATTAAAAGTTTTTTTTTCATGTATTTGGAGAATAAAATAATGATAAAAATATTATTTCAACCTAAAAAAATATAATACTTATTTATTTTAGGCTTAACATTGATTTGTTCCTAAATTAAAGCTTGAAAGTGAATCAGGAAGTTGGAATATCAAAATCATCAATTAAGTATTAATTTATGAATTAAATAAAAATCATTAATTGGATCATTATTAATTCTAAAATCAGAAATTGTGACTATTTGATATGAATTGTAATGATTTTTTATATTCGTTACAAAATGAGTTTGAGGAAGGAAATATGAAATTGTTCAACCGAATGATTTTCGATAAGCCTTCAATTAATAATTTCTGTTTAAAATAAAAACTCAATTTTCGATTGATCATTTTTACTTAATTTAAAAACGGAATGAATTTAAGGGAAAATTACAAAACTGGGTCAAATGGGACATTCATTTACATATTTAGACCAATTATTCAAGTCATACCTATCTAGACTATATATTTGTGACATTCCCAAAATACTCCAAACCTTTCACTTTCCCCTTATTTTCTATCGGTTTCATCGTTTCATCTCCCCCTTCATATTTATCGTTTCATCTTCCCATTCCTTTATATTGTGCGAATCACCTCCATTTTTTCATCATCCTGTCTTTTCTTTCTCTCTTTGTCTCACTGTTTTTGTGAATGCATGGTTCTTCATCTCCCTGTTTCTTCTCCGTCTCTTTGTTTCTTTCTTTTTATGTAAATCAAAGGCATCATTATTCGACGTTCTTCTACGTTTATCATGTGTTTATTATCGATTTCAATGGTAAATGGTGGAAATAAGGTAAGTATCTAATGTATTTCTCATGTTTTGTCTTCTCTCTTTTCAGAAAATGGCTTCGCAAAATGAGTTTGGGTCACATTTTGCGAAGCCTGCGAAGCAAAACATCCTCTGAAGTAGTATTTTCTCCAGAAAATAACTTCGCAAAATGATTTTATTTCACATTTTGTGAAGCATGCGAAGCAAAATCATCTCTTTTTAGGTGTATTTCTCTTCGTAGACTTCGCATATTCGTTTTTTGCGAAGCAAAATCATCCATTTTCAGGTGTATTTATCTTCGGAGATTCACTCTCTGTGAAGCATTTCTTTCATTATTTCTACAATGAATTAATTTTTATAAATGTTGCATACAAAGACATCAATCACAGTCATCCATTTATCATCAATACAAAGACATCAATCATAGTGAGGGTGATTAAGATGTGATGAAGATGGTGAAGACCAAGGCATCAAATTCAAGTATCCGTTTAGCTTGAATACAAAGACATCAATCACAGTGAGGGGTGACTGGGATGTGATGAAGATGGTGAAGACCAAATGTTCTAGTTCCTTTTACTTCTGAACTTTACCAAATGTTCTAGTTCATTTTGCTTCTGAACTTTTTAACAAATATTCTGGAAGCACACTCACTCTCTCCCGAATGTCCTCGAAGCACACTAGGGAGAAAGTGTGCTTTCATAACATTTTGCTAATCATTCTGTTTTGGAAGCAATGGGGTTTAGAGTTTGAATTATGGTTGCAATCTTGTTGTAAATATTGATAATATTATGATTTTAATGTTATAATTATTATTACAATATTGTTGTTGTTATGCTTTTAATAATGTTATGATTTTAATGTTATATATCATTTCGAAGTTTTTGCAAACTGCGAAGGTAAATACTACTTCGCAGAATGACTTTTTTTTTTTTTGCAGTTTTTGCAAACTACGAAGCAAATTCATGTACTGAAATAGTATTTACCTTCGCAGGCTTCGTAGTTTACGAAAAATGCGAAGTAAAATTGTGTACTGAAAGTATTATCCTGAAAAAACGTACAAAATAATAAACAACAATGTGTCAAGTTCGCAAGAAGAGCGATTATACGTATATATGAATCGATAATTAAAAATAAAGTGTCAAGTTCCCAAACTAAAAAAGAATCGAAGAGAAAAAGAAAAAAAGTAAGAAATTTTCTGAGTGATTAAATATATCCCATTACGTGTTAACCTTGTCCAAAATTCAAAATTTCAATATTTTGAACTTATTAGGTACTACATAAATCCAAATTTCTAATTTTTTTAGGCCTGTTATGTCTGTCTAAATCCAAATTTCTAATTTTTTTTTTTGACTTATTAGGTATTTCTAAATCTAAATTTCTAATTTTTTTGGATTTCTAATTTTTTTTTTTTGCCTCTTAGACCTCCTTAATTTCAAATTATTAATTTTTTTTGGCCTGGTAGGCCATTTGAAATCAAATTTTTTAATTTTTTTACATGTTCAGTTCTCCCTAAATCCATTTTTTTTTTTTGCTATTAGGACTATTAAACGAAATCTATCTTAATTTTGAAAAATTGTACATTAATACTTAAAATTGGTTCTTGACCATTCAAATTATAACACGCATATATATAAAAAAATAATAATAATAAACAAGTTTCATTTAGCAAAAGATTTTTTTTTTCCAAATATACATATAAAACCGGTCCTTCCAACTGAGTAATCCCGTATTCATCACCGTGTATCCATTTGACTCAATTTTAATAGTTTAAGGTATTAATTACTTCACTGGCTTAGATTAGATTGGGAAGGCAAATGTGTATTTTGCCTCTGTTTTAATTTAACTAAATTGAATTGTAGGTTGGGGGCGTGTTGTGTTGTGAATCTAATAACGCATAAAAAACGCGTGAGGAAGGGGGGGAGTGGGACCCAGTGGGGGACAGTAGAGTTTGAATAATTAAGTAGTTTGGAGTTTGGAGTTAGTTTGAATAAGAAGTGATGGGAAGGAGATATGGAGAGGTTGCCACGCAAGGAGGTACAGATAAACTACAAAGTCCAGCGAAGCATACGATCACAGGCACAGCTTTCGTTCTTATACGGCTTACCTTACCAAATAGTACACCATATATGGCTTGGCTTCTACAGTATCCGTACATCCTACGTAACGTAATTGCTCTACTTCCTATCTAATTAACCCACACCCTCACACCTGTCTTTCTATATTTCTCTTTTTTGTATAAAAAATTATAATAATTGAGAATTTAAAGCTTAAATAATTAAAAACATTTATAGTGCAGATAGCAGCTTCAAACACATGTCTAGATATTGGTTGAAGTTTTAAGTAATACGTGATGCACAAATATTTATATATAGAATCCTTTTAGATAGTTGTATGTATATTTTTTTCTTCTAAGCTAGATAGCTGTATATTTATTTTTTAAAATCTTTTAGATTTTATCCCATCCTATTTGCTCGGAGTTCGTCAACCCCATGGTCGGTCCTAACAATTTAAGGGTCATAGGCAAAATAAAGAATAAAGACTCTTTTAATAAGAAAATCGAAAATCAATTTTTAACCAATAAATGTTTTTCCATTCGAATCACTATTCTACTAATTCTTCTAAAAATCATCGTATCATAGGGTTTTATCTGCAAAACAAGATACAAAATTATCATAAGAAGCGGTGTCTTCTAGCATTTTGAGATACAAAATCATTAATGATAGCATCAACATCAATATTTCCTAACATGTCATTTTCAATAACTAAAGTTGCTAAACAATTCAACCTTTCATACGACATTGATCGTCTCAACTCATTAGGTTTTTATTAATTTGAGCTTTGAAAAACTTGTTTTAACTGATACTATTGTAACAAGAACAGTTAATAAAATTATATATGCAATTGAAACATTAGGATAACAATCTACAGATTTGATAAACATAAGAATTTCAGTGGCAGATGACAATTCTGTCGGCAAAGTCATTTGTAAAATTTTCAATTCAGAATAAAGATCCTCCAAATCAACATCTGATAAATTTTCATGAGAAAATGCTTAGTAAAAATGAGCACAACATCCTCTCAACTTACTATCATCCAATAACTTTAACTTTTTCGAATCATGTAAAAATCTAAAAATATTTTCAAATGTCTTCAATTGCTCAAATATTTCATTTACCGATTTAATTGTCATATCCACCACAACCATAAAATAATCAATTCTAAATAACTCTTCAGGTGAGTTAACTATTTTATTCTCATTATTCTCCCCAATTGTTTTTTTTCCTAATTACACAACGCTTGGTGGAAACGATAGGCTCTACATCCATTTCAAGAGCAAGATTTTTAGCAATGTTAATAATATTTGTAAACCCTTCACTTCTATGTTTTTTGAAGTACGATATCACTCCCTCTATTTGTTGTATGATAGTGTCTGTGCACAGATACTTAGATTGCAATTTCTTGCTCACCGCATTAACAACAAATAAAATTTCATACCAAATCATCATACTAAGCAAAAACTCATAACTAGAGAGTGCATTAGTCAAACTTTCTGCTTCACTCTTTGACTTTGCATTATTTTCACAAGAAGCATATAATTCCCACAAAGCTAATTTTATTTGGGGACATTGAAATCTAATAGCTTTGACACGGTTAATTCTACTTACCCAACGAGTATTTGACAAGTATTTCACAGTTAACCCAGAAACATTATCAAGTAAAAATTTTCATCTCTTTGTAGACCCCGAAAATAATGAATAAAGCACAGAGCATGATTAAGAATGTGACCCAACTCTACAAAAGAGAAATAGCTCTAACACAAGAATGTGACATATCACCAAGAGTATGATTAAGACTATGACAAGCACAGAGCATGTATAAAGCTTTTGGATTTATTTCGAGAAATCGTTTTTGGATACCTTGATTTTTTCCTTTCATATTAGAACCATTATCATAACCTTGACCCCTCACGTTATCAACATTAATTACAAAAGATTTCAAAACATCTTGCAGTTCATTAAAAAATCATAATCCTGATGTATCATCCACTTTTTAAAACTCCAAAAAGAACTCTTCAATTTTAATTTGGGTATTGCACATATTCAAACATCGAATTACAAGAGTCATTTGTTCTAGATGACTTATATCAGGGGTACAATCAAGAATTATAGAAAATGATTTTTTCGATCCTCAATGTGTCTGGCATGGTCTTGCATAATCATATCAAATTCAACAATAATTTCAATCAATCCTAGAAAATTACCATTGTTATCTTGATATAATTTTTCATTGGACCCTCAAAATGTAAGATTATATTTAGCAAGACATTTGATAACTGAATATTCTATGTAAAACTTGTCTCCAACAGTCTTTCTCTTTCATGATCTCTTATTGTAAATGTTTATCGATTGTTTGATTTTTATCTAATCTTACTCTCAATTCATTCCAAGTAATCATATTAGCCATGTGCTCCACGCTAAGTTCATGTTGTTTGAGTATTTTGCTAATATGTTTCCAATCATTTAAGCCCCTATTTGCTAACAAAGTTATGTTACTGTTGGCCCAAAATAAAATAAATTTTATTTTATGTATATAGAATGCTTGGGTTTTGATTTTAGGATATAGTTTATATTTTGCCTAGGAAATAATAATAATAAAATAAAAATCAGAAAACAATTCGTAAACTCACCTCAAATACGTGGGGAGTGTATTTCCATACGCGAGGCGTATACCACACATCCGAAGGCGTATCGCTTCAGAGACTCCTTTACGCGGGGCGTGTCTTCCTATACGCCACGCGTAAAGCGCATCAACAAGGTGTTCCAAGATCAGAAGCACAAACACGCAGGGCGTCCTTCTCTTACGCAGGACGTACCTTCCTACGCGGGACGTGACACCAGAGGCGCCACACGTAAACACCATCAACGAAACGCACAAGGCTCAAGACCTCCAACACGCAGGGCGTGCCCAGACATACGCGGGGCGTACTATCTCTCCCGGCAGCAGTTGGAAGCAGTCAACAGCAGTTAGTGGAAGTTGAGGAAGTTAAGTTAGTTGATGATGTGGCAAGGTAGTGGTGAGTTAGTGGATAAATAATTACCAAAATACAACTCAATAATTACCAAAATGCCACTCCAAAAAACTATAAATAGACCTCCTCCCCTTCATAAAAAATCACTCAACTCAATACACAAAACCCCCTCTCAAAGCTCCAATGCTTAATTCTTAGTTTTTGCTCTCTAGTTCTTAGTTCTTAAGTTCTTTTGTTCTTAGTTCTTCAAGTTCTTCTTTTTGTTCTTCAAGTTCTTAGTTTTAATTCCTTCTTTTAGCTTGCTCTAGCTTTAATCCAAGTTCCAATAGCCTTTTTCCAAGTTTTTTCAATTCAATTTAGCATTCCTAAGCTCTTAATTTGCTCAATTCTTAGCTAGAACTCTGTTTCCAAATTAATTTTCCAGATTCGTCCAACTACTTTCAAAACCCGATTTCATCCACTTAAATTCATTTCTTGCTTTCAATCCCTTCAACAAAGTTGTTCCTGACGTCCTGAAGTTCGATCTAGTGTATTTATTTTCCCAATTCCGTGTTCAGAAACTCTATTTACAAGCCGATCTTTCCAGCCCAAATTCTTTTAGATACTCTGTTTCCAGAATTTTCCAGATCCGTCCAGTTATTTTCAACTCATAATTTCGTCTACTTAGCATCCGTTTTAGCCTTCAATCCCTTATAGAAGTTTGTTCCTGACATTCCGAAGTTAAATTTAGACTATTTAATTGTCCAATTCCGAGTTCTTAAGCACCCAATCGAGATTCCCAAAGTTGAAGATTAAATCTGCCCCATTTTGCCTACCATACGTTTAAAATTGCCAAGATCATATACCGTACGGGTCCGACCGGCTGCAGCTCTCCAAGAACCTCGCACCAACACCAAAATTCAACGTCAATCCGAGATAGCTATTGTGGCTCCGAGTTTGTTGTTGAATTTCATTTTATTTTAATTGCATTTCAATTCTTTGTATTGATTTGTTTATTCCAATTCAATTGATTACCTATATGTTTAATATAGAGATTTCTCAATTGTAATTCATTTCATTTTAATGCTTACTTTGAACACATGTATTCAAACACTTATTCATATCAATAAATATCATTTTTCTCAAAATCTCGCGTCAATTTTGCACTTTAATTTCCTTTATTTTTCCGTCTTCAATTCATACGCTTAGCTTAAATAAAAATAATCAATCTAGCAAAGTTTCTATAACGGCGCTAGAGACCCAAGAGGGACTTTTTCAATCCTTGCGTCCCTCGCCAATCGCTTCGATTAGAATTCATGTTTTCGGCGCATAATTTCACAAACGTAACCGTTTTTCATAATTGAGAAATAATTTCTCTGGCACGCCCGCACCCTAACCACACGTGACAAGGTTGAAATTAGCATATTTCGAAAATATCGCTAACAATTTTTGGCACGCCCAGTGGGACCTTTGTTTTTTTTAGCTACCAAAAATTGTGTCTATACTCATTTTTTACGTTCTTAATTTTTTCCACACTCATTATCCCACTTTACTTTACCAAAATTTATTAGCTAACGCTAACAATTTTTGGCACGCCCAGTGGGACCTTTATTTAAGCTTTGCCAAAAAATTTAAAACTCGTTTTTTATCTATTTTCTTCCGTAACTATTTTTCCATATCACATTTATTTTTCATTCAGTTTTTAAACCACTTGTTTTTCATGCTTTGCTTTTATTCCATTAATAAGTATTTATTTATGTTCTTGTTCTTTCTTTTTCAACACTAGATTACTAACTTAATTTCATCATTTTCACCTATAAGTACTCACGGAGGATGCCTCCTAGGAAGAACACCGGGAAAGATCCAATTCCATCGGACTCCGAAGAGAGTCAAAATCAAAACCAAGACCGTAACAATGAGTCCGGAATGCCCGAAGGCTTTGTGGCCGAGACGGTGAGCAATAGCGGGGGTGCAAACCAACAACCACCTCAAGGCCCACCCGTATTCGACATAACACCATTCATAGTAAATATAGAGAAGCAAATCAGCCAATTTCTACATGGGTTTTCACAGACCATGAGAGAGAATCATGAGGCTATGTGCAGCGCGATGCAAGCTAGCAACGAGGCCATGTTCAAAGCCAACGGGGAGGCGATAAACAATTCTAACAAGGTTTCGGCTCTCAAGGAGAGGATTGCCGATTTAACCGGAGAAATCGGCAAAATCCCAGAAAAATGTGCCGAACTTTTCTCACAAAAGTCAAGATCCCAAGGACCGATAGGCAATGGAAAAGGAAAGTCGATCTCAGGCGCCGGTGAGAGGTATACCCCTCCACCAATTCGAGAAGAGAACCTCAGGTTCAATGAGCGCGGTGATAGGATCAGCCCAGAACCCGTTCAAGTCCCACCGCCTCAACAACAGTTTAGGTCTCATACTGGACCTAGTAACCATGCCGAACATTACGAGGAGAGCTATGCTCGTAATGCGGGGGGCAATGGGAGAGGAAGCAACTTTCACCCACAACGGACGACACACACACGCGTGGAACCCACCAACAACGTAGGAGAGGCCCAACGCATAAAGAACATCGTCCAAGAAATTTATGGGCCAGCCGTGAGGGAGGTGTATCGACCCGAATTCCAAAAACCATATCCACGACAGTATGATCAACTATACCCCTTACCTCATAATTTTAGAGTCCCTGATTTCACTTTATTTTCAGGAGAAGAAGGGCAATCCACCGTAGAGCATGTGGCACGCTTCACCTTTCAGTGCAGTGGTTTGAGCATGGACATGAACTTCGACATGTTGCGCTTGCGACTATTCCCAGGATCACTAACGGGACCAGCGTTCTCTTGGTATGCCACTTTGCCATCAGGGTCCATTCATGGATGGGAACAAATGGAAAGACTTTTCCATAACCAATTTTATCGAACGGAGCCCGAGGTTTGCATTGCGGAGCTGTCCCGAATGACGCAACGACATGGGGAACCGGTTGAAAATTTTATCAACCGATTTAAAAAGATGCGACATCGTTGTCGAATCAATATTCCCGAGGTCGAGTTCGTAAAGATTGCTCAACGTGGACTAGAATTCGAAAACCGGAAGAAATTTCAGGGAATCGATTTCCGCGACTACTATGAATTGGTGGCCAAGGTTTCAGAATACGAGGAGTTGATGAGGGAAGATCATCGACGCAAGAAGAACTCTATGGGAAGCTATCAAGGGGATGTCCAAATGCATGAGGTGGCCATCGCCGACTTAACAAACACCGGATCTCGAACATGTCCCGTGTTGTTAAAAAATCCCAAAACCCCAGAGGTAGTCAAAAGGGTTCCAACCACCCAATATACTTTCGACGTCTCAAAGACGGAGGAGATCTTCGATTACTTGCTAAAAGAGCAGTTCATCACATTGCCTCCTAGACATGTGATCCCATCCAAAGATGAAATACGCGGACGAGATTACTGTAAGTATCACGACAACTGGAGCCACAACACTCAAGCTTGTTTTGGTTTTAGAAATGTCATGCAGGATAGGATTAACCGTGGGATACTCCAATTCCCGGAAAAGAAGGAAAGCATGCTGATCGATGAGGACCCATTCCCGATAGCCAACATGATCAATGCCACTTCACTAGTGTGGGGGGGGGGGGGAAAGAAAGCAACATCGCGACCTGAGGTCTCGGCAGATATGGGTACCAAAAGCGACACCATCTAAGTTGGAGGAAAGCTCAAGGCAATCACAAAATACAAAGAAAAAAGACGTACAACAACGACGACCACGTTTCGTGACACCTTCGAGCATGTCGCCCATCGATCAATGGCAATTGAATAGCCACAAGAAGTTCCCAAGGCCTCTCTCCAAAAATGCGAAAAGAAAATTAAGGAAGAGAGAGGCAGAAAAGAGGAATGATCGAAAGGAATCATCCAGTGTCAACTCTAACGACGCGAAAGGAGGAGGAAAAAACCAAGAGAAAAACCTCTAGATCCGGGTGGGAGATTTCATCATATGGATAGATTGTGCAGCTACCTCTTTAATCTTACCTTCGGATTTTAGAGGTGAAGACACCAAGAAAGAAGTCCCCAAACTCGAGCACAAGAAGCAAGAAGACACAGTACCGAAGGCATCGGGTGAAGAGGGCATGAAGAGGGTTTACTTTGACAAGCCCACTCCAAGGATGACTCACCATATTAAACCTCTATACGTCAAGGCTCATGTAAATGGCAAACCGATCTCTAGAGTGCTCATCGACAATGGATCAGCCGTTAACATCATGCCTATGAAGATGGTCGTAGCCTTAGGAAAATCGGAGGAAGATATAATCTCGTCAGAAGTGTCGGTTTCAGCTTTCACGGGAGAAATTGCGAAGACTTACGGTGTCCTACCTTTGGAGCTCACTATTGGCTCTCACACCGCCATGGCTGCTTTCTTTGTGGTAAATTCGACTGTGAGCTATCAGGCGCTTTTGGGGAGAGATTGGATTCATTCCAACTCATGCATCCCTTCATCATTGCACCAACTCCTTCTATTTTGGAAGGGAGACGATGTGGAAATTGTTCGGGCAAACGAGAAGCCGTTCGAAACTTACTCCGATGTGGTCGAAGCCAGACTCTACGAGGAATCTATTGGCCCAATTCGAGTTGGGGCCAATCACAAAGAGCAATCATGTGGCGAAGAGATTAAGAACATCCTGAAGCCAACGGCAATCGTGCCTCATCGAAGGCCATTCCATAATGAACCAATAATTGAAGAAATTCCATGATTAAGACAACATCGAGAAAAGAAGCGGTAAACTTGGATTTCGAATGCACGAACAATCAAGCTGAGTATGAAGCTCTGATCATTGGCTTGGAGATCTTAATCGACCTAGGAGCTAAAGAGGTCAAGATTTTCGGTGATTCACAATTGGTCATCCGGCACCTAACAGGAGAATACAAATGCTCAAGTTTATCTTTGCTACCTTATTTTGCGTTTGCTATTCAACTTCTGGAAATGTTTGATGAGGTCAGTTTGGAGCATATTCCAAGAAATGACAACTGGGAAGCTGACGAGTTAGCCCAAATCGCTTCTGGAATGAAAATCTCCAAAGAGACAGCATACAAAGTCGTTATCATCAGAAGGCAGGGCCATCCTTCCGTGGCGGATAGAGGCATCCAGTTGGAATCATTCGACATCGATATTAACTTATCTCAGGATTGGAGGAAACCATTCATCGATTACCTCAATGATCCTTCCAAAAAAGTAAAATATTCACTAAGCATTCAATCTCAAAATTACATGCTGATGTCAGGTGATTTGTACCGTAAGAGCTACGATAGAATGCTACTTAAATGCCTCGGCTTCCCAAAAGCAATGGAGGTTATGAAGCAAGTCCATGAAGGCACGTGCGGAGCTCACCAGTCAGGAAGGAGAATGCGGTGGCTTATTAATCATCATGGGTACTTCTGGCCCACGATCATACGAGATTGCATCACGTATGCGAAGGGTTGCAAGAAGTGCCAATTGTATGGCCAAGTCCAACGGGTGCCCTCAGAAGAATTACACTCAGTTGTGAAACCATGGCCTTTTAGAGGATGGGCTATCGATCTAATTGGGAAAATATTTCCAGCTTCCTCAAAAGGCCACTGTTTCATCATAGTTGCCACAGATTACTTTTCCAAGTGGGTAGAAGCAGCACCAATGAAGCAAGTTGGCCAAGCACAAGTAATCCAGTTCATCAAAGAGAACCTAATTCATAGATTCGGAATTCCAGAATCCATTACCACGGATCAAGGAACCATGTTCACCGGCGAAGATATGAATGAGTTCGTGGAAGAATACGGGATTAAATTGATTCATTCCACTCCATTTTATGCACAAGTGAGTGGTCAAGCTGAAGCGTCTAACAAGATTCTGATCCAAATCTTGGAGAAGATGCTAGAAGAAAATCCTAGGGAGTGGCACAAAATTCTCTCAGAAACACTTTGGGCTATGCGAACGTCTAAAACACGAGCGACTGGAGTAAGTCCGTTTTTCCTAACGTTTGGTCATGATGCAGTAATACCATTAGAAGTCATCATGCCCTCATTACGAGTGATGCGTCAAAATGATTTGGAGCCGGACAACTATGTGCAAGCCATGACCATGGAACTAGAAGATTTGGACTACGAAAGGCAGAAAGCGCTCGATTGCATGATGATCCAAAAGAAGAAAGTGGAAGACGTGTACAACAAGAAAGTGAAAAAGAAAAGCTTCAGAGAAGGCGAGCTAGTATGGAAGCTAATTCTACCAATCGGGACGAAGGACCGTGAGCTTGGGAAGTGGTCGCCCAACTGGGAAGGACCATTTCAAATCCACAAGGTGCTTCCCGGAAACGCGTATTGGTTGAAGAGCTTGGACGGAGAACCACACAGGAGATACATTAACGACAAATATTTGAAGAAATATTTTCAAAGTATGTGGGACGTAATTAACGTAGGAACCAATGAGAGCGTCTTGCACACCACGGAGCGTAGCTTATAACGCGTGGAGCAGCCAGCCCGCGAGATGTAGAAGAAGCTCAACTACGCGCGGCGTACGCTAGAGACGCCACGCGTAAAACGCATCAATAAGACGCTTTAGGATCAGGAGCACAAACACGCGGGGCGTGCATTCTCATACGCGGGGCGTGCCTTCCTACGCGAAACTTAACATCAGAGACGCCACGCGTAAAACGCATCAATAAGACACTTTAGGATCAGGAGTACAAACACGCGGGGCGTGCATTCTCATACGCGGGGCGTACCTTCCTACGCAAAACTTAACATCAGAGGCGTCACGCGTAAGCGTTAGCGAGAAGGCGTTCCAGGATCAGGAGCACCAACACGCGAGGCGTACATCTCTATACGCGGAGCGTATACCAAACACGCAGGGCGCTCCTCCTACACGCAGGGCGTAAACCAGACGTGCGTAGAAGATGTACTCCAGGAACCTAACTACGCGCGGCGTAAAACCAAAGACGCTACGCGTAGTCATCAGCGAGAAGACGCTTCAGGTTCAGGAGCACAAATACGCGGGGCGTATCCAGGTACACGCAGGGCGTATGCGCTCTTTTTCTGGGCATTCACAATTTTTCAAAGCATTTGTATATTGTTTTCGCAAGTGCTATAATTGTTCATCAATAAAAGAATAAGTGTGCCATGGCCACAAATAATGTCCATTTGTGCTACATAAATAAATAAACGAAAGAATGAGCGTACAAACTCAAAACAAAGAGGAAAAGTACGGGCAACCTGTGAACGCACCTCACGGAAACAAACAAAAATCCGGCTTTGGGTATTTCGCCCAAGATTCACAAAGTTTGGAGGTAGCCTCTTTATGTTGCTCGCTCTGTCGGTGCCATGCCAACATCTTGTCATAATGATTGGCCAATCGATCTTTCTCATGGCCCAGCTCTTCCTCCATCCGCGGGAAACAAGCTCTAAACCCGGAACTGGCTCTAACCATTTCCGCTTTAGACGCTCGAGCTTCAGCCACCTCCTTCTTTAATACCAAAAGACGCTCCTCTACAGCTGCAATTTTGACTAACCGCTGCCTATCCGCTTCTTCAGCATCAACCAAAGCATTAAATTTCTTGCTGTAGGACTCAAGCTCCGCCATGTTTGATCTAACCCGAGCTGCAAGACCCGCTACCACGTTTTTCTCAGTAACATAGGACTAATAGCAAAACAACACATGGTTCTTAGCGGATTTCAATGACCCAGTCTTGAAAGGATGAGCACACGCACCCATCATGAGATCAAAATCAGTCATTGCCCTTTCAATACGGGTGGGAGTCCAGGAGTCAAGAGGAGAAGCGACGAGCTTACTAAGATTGGCACAAGCGTCACTCAATGAGTCATCACTAGGCAAGGATGAATCAGCTGCAGTAGTAGACGGTCCTTTCAAAAATGAAAAATCCAAGCCGACAAAAGGATTATCAGCTTTAAGACCGATAGGGACCAACAAAGGACGCACAAGAGCTGATTCCTGCCATATTTCAGCAATTCAATCAATCAATCTAGACAATTCATCTCAAGCATGGCTCATAAATAACAGATTAGCAAGATCATACAAACCTGAGACAATGGTGCAAGAACCAGTCGGTTCAGGGAAGATGCGGAAGGAAGATGGGTTCGTGCCGGAAGTTGCAATGGAGTCATAGCCACCTCAGTCGAGTCCTCATCAAGGGACAAGGTGCCAAGCGAAGACGTCAAATTCCAACGTTCCCCCAGTTGATCCAGTGTTTCATCCTCAAAACCGAAGTATAGGCCTTCGTCGGAGTCCTCTTCTTCCCTTTGTCTCACGGAAGGCCCTGCAGCAATAGCCACCCACTCTCCCTCATCCATCATGTCTGTCTTTCCTTTTCCCTTGTCGTTGGTGTCAAGCACATTCGGCGCTAGGAAATTCGGATTGTTGTCCTTCCCTGAGCTACCGCTTGAGTCTACAAAAAAAAGTAATATATAATAATAAATAATAAAATAAAACAAAAGAGCCTACCAACAGGTGGGATACAATGCTGAAAAACGGTCTCCCACCAAACATCAAACGAAGGTTGATCCGATCCAAGTAGAAGTGGTCCCTGATCATATCCTGCGTCTAGAACCGCAGCCGCTATATCTTCATCACTAGCCCCACACCGCTGAGAAAGGGTAGGGAATGGGAGTTGCCCCGGGATAGATTGGAAAAAGCCTAACAGACGTGCCCAAAGGCAGGGTGCATATAAGATCAAACCAGGGTTTGATCGGTAGACACGAGTTACCCTTTTCCCAAAAAAGAAACAGCTTGTTATGAGTAGATGGCACCAAAGTACGAAGAAACCTCACAACTACACTAACAGCCAGACTCAAAGAACTGTAGCAAAGGTCCACGCCAAGATGCCCCGAAGTCTCCATTGACGATGCAGTGGCCAGATGAGGAAAATAGGTAAAAAGCCACAGCTGCAACAGCCACAAACCACCTCTAGGTTTTATGAATGGTCTATCCTCAACAGTAAGAGCTAGGCGGTGGAATGTTGAGGCCAACAACATGGTGCCAAGAGCTAAACGACGGCCCGAAGCCAGAGCCTTGGCAATGATCAATATTTCTGCAGTAGGTCTAAGGCCTAACGGCTCAAAGATATAATTGCTAAGCATCATCCATAGAAAATGCACATGATCCTCATCATCCAACTCTCTCTTGTCCAATTTCCATCTGATCATTTGGACATACGTCCCAACATCTTTGGATGAGATAGCCTTCACTTCAGGGAATGCATTTGTCTCGACACAACTCGGGACTTCCTCCCCGATAATAGGCAACCCCGTCAAAGCAACTACATCACGTAAAGTGATAGACATAGGACCCAATGGAAGGATCAACGAGTTACATACAGGCGACCAATAATTCAGCACCCCCTCCAGTACATTCACACAAGGAGTAATTTCATGACGGGTCAAACGAACAAAATCCCTAATGCCAACTTGGTCCCAAACACTCGCATATCTCGGCTCTAAGCGATCTACAAGGTCATTCCATCCAATGTAACAGCGAGGGAATATCAGCCCTTTCTTACTTGCAGGGAATTGATAAGTTTTCCTATAAAGAGCCAATTCGGTAGAACTACTCATGGGATAAGGGGGCAAAGGGGAATTATTCGCAGCAACAGGGCTAATGGTAAAGACACTATCCTGAAAGTGAAGTATAAACACGATAAATTAAAGCCTATGGATGCTACCTTCAAATACATGATCATCAAATTGCAAAGTTCATTGAAAATTACCTCCTGCAAGCCAAGTGTTATGCCTAAGCGAGAATCGGCGCGGATGGTGTCAGAATATGAACACGCAGCTGAGACAGACAGACACAAAATTTCAGCAATACAATTCCATTCACACGTGGTAGCTCTAAAATTCTTATATTTAATTCCAATTCAATTTATCAGCTTTTTCAATGAATAGGATTCTACATACACAAAAGCAAAAGGAAAAAGAAAGAAAAGAAAAATAGTTTGCATACCCATATTTGGAAGATTGAAAGCTTGATTCTGAATGCTTGTTGAGCTTTAGGAAAGAAAATGGCAGAAAAAAAGAGTAACAAAAGAGGAAGAAGAGTTGTAGACAGATTAAGATGGAGAGTTCCAAGGAATTCAAATTCCAAAAATCCTGCAGCATTCTTTTTTCTATTATATTAAAAAGAGAAAAGATTTAATAAAACTTCTTTTATACATAAATTTTATTTTTGCTAATTCATTTATGCATAAAAGAGGGGGGCAATTGTTGGCCCAAAATAAAATAAATTTTATTTTATGTATATAGAATGCTTGGGTTTTGATTTTAGGATATAGTTTATATTTTGCCTAGGAAATAATAATAATAAAATAAAAATCAGAAAACAATTCGTAAACTCACCTCAAATACGCGGGGCGTGTATTTCCATACGCGAGGCATATACCACATATCCGAAGGCGTATCGCTTCAGAGACTCCTTTACGCGGGGCGTGTCTTCCTATACGCCACGCGTAAAGCGCATCAACAAGGTGTTCCAAGATCAGAAGCACAAACACGCAGGGCGTCCTTCTCTTACGCAGGACGTACCTTCCTACGCGGGACGTGACACCAGAGGCGCCACGTGTAAACACCATCAATGAAACGCACAAGGCTCAAGACCTCCAACACGCAAGGCGTGCCCAGACATACGCGGGGCGTACTATCTCTCCCGGCAGCAGTTGGAAGCAGTCAACAGCAGTTAGTGGAAGTTGAGGAAGTTAAGTTAGTTGATGATGTGGCAAGGTAGTGGTGAGTTAGTGGATAAATAATTACCAAAATACCACTCAATAATTACCAAAACGCCACTCCAAAAAACTATAAATAGACCCCCTCCCCTTCATAAAAAATCACTCAACTCAATACACAAAACCCCCTCTCAAAGCTCCAATGTTTAATTCTTAGTTTTTAGTTCTTAAGTTCTTTTGTTCTTAGTTCTTCAAGTTCTTCTTTTTGTTCTTCAAGTTCTTAGTTTTAATTCCTTCTTTTAGCTTGCTCTAGCTTTAATCCAAGTTCTAATAGCCTTTTTCCAAGTTTTTTCAATTCAATTTAGCATTCCTAAGCTCTTAATTTGCTCAATTCTTAGCTAGAACTCTGTTTCCAAATTAATTTTCCAGATTCGTCCAACTACTTTCAAAACCTGATTTCGTCCATTTAAATTCATTTCTTGCTTTCAATCCCTTCAACAAAGTTGTTCCTGACGTCCTGAAGTTCGATCTAGTGTATTTATTTTCCCAATTCCGTGTTCAGAAACTCTATTTACAAGCCGATCTTTCCAGTCCAAATTCTTTTAGATACTCTGTTTCCAGAATTTTCCAGATCCGTCCAGTTATTTTCAACTCCTAATTTCGTCTACTTAGCATCCGTTTTAGCCTTCAATCCCTTATAGAAGTTTGTTCCTGACATTCCGAAGTTAAATTTAGACTATTTAATTGTCCAATTCCGAGTTCTTAAGCACCCAATCGAGATTCCCAAAGTTGAAGATTAAATCTGCCCCATTTTGCCTACCATACGTTTAAAATTGCCAAGATCATATACCATACGGGCCCGACCGGCTGCAGCTCTCCAAGAACCTCGCACCAACACCAAAATTCAACGTCAATCCGAGATAGCTATTGTGGCTCCGAGTTTGTTGTTGAATTTCATTTTATTTTAATTGCATTTCAATTCTTTGTATTGATTTGTTTATTCCAATTCAATTGATTACCTATATGTTTAATATAGAGATTTCTCAATTGTAATTCATTTCATTTTAATGCTTACTTTGAACACATGTATTCAAACACTTATTCATATCAATAAATATCATTTTTCTCAAAATCTCGCGTCAATTTCGCACTTTAATTTCCTTTATTTTTCCGTCTTCAATTCATACGCTTAGCTTAAATAAAAATAATCAATCTAGCAAAGTTTCTATAACGGCGCTAGAGACCCAAGAGGGACTTTTTCAATCCTTGCGTCCCTCGCCAATCGCTTCGATTAGAATTCATGTTTTCGGCGCACAATTTCACAAACGTAACCGTTTTTCATAATTGAGAAATAATTTCTCTGGCACGCCCGCACCCTAACCACACGTGACAAGGTTGAAATTAGCATATTTCGAAAATATCGCTAACAGTTACTAACAGATTTGAACAATTTACAACAAAACAATATACTTTGTCAACATGTTTGGAGTAAACTAACCACTTTCTATCACTAATCTCACAATTGCTCAACTTTCTAGAATAATATGCATATGAGAGGGCCATTTTCAACTAAAATATCTCTCACATTGTTGTCTATACCATCCCAATTTCTAGGATCATATATATCCAAATGAGGAAACATTTGCTCTTCATTATTAATGCCTAAATTTTCAATATTAGATGCAGTTGGCACATTTTTAGGATCAATTGGATCATTGACTTCATTATTTTCATTTTCAGGATTTTCATCCTGCAAATTTTCATATGCTTCATCCAAATTTTTATGAGAATTTGGCTTCTTAAACATAAACTTATCTAGAGCCCATTGTTGTGGTTTCACTAATTATTCTTCTCGTTTTTCCCTTTTTCTTTTCTCACTTCCAGATAAATGTTTTTTAGGTAACATCTCATCAACAAATGTAATATCTAACTAATATAAAAAGAACTATTGCACTTGGAAAACTTTAACTCTGGATTTATGAAGTAGGAAGGCGAAATTTGAAGCCAACTTCCATTATACAAAAAAACCAGTTCACTTGAATGAAACTAAATCAAAATTAATGCATCAAAATAAGTTAAATACCAAATTATGTTACTGTAATTGTTGAAGAATAAACAAATAACAAAATTAATTAAAAAAATTCAAGCAACCTCAATTCAAAGAATCAACAAATAACAAAATCAATTCAAAGAAGTGAGCTGCTATTTACCGCAATATTTTTTCCACCTACCGCACTTTTTTGACAATTTTACCCTTCTCATAATTTAAACTCAAAAAAATCAAAACTCTTAAATCCTCTCTAACTTTTTGGATTTTCAAAAAACCCGACCTAAAACGACATGCCGCCAAAGGCATGAGCGGGTAAAGGCTTCATGAATGCTCCCGTAAGGTTTTTTTTAAAAAAATTACTCCGAAATCACGGGTTCCGCCTCCGAAACGGAGGCGGAATCCGTATGAATTTAGCCTAAATGGACGGGACGTGCCGTTTCCACCACGGGTGGAATGGATGAACTGTCCGTTCCACCCGTGGTGGAAATGGCACGCGCCGTTCGTTCCACCGTACGGTGGAACGGTGCGCGCTGCCCATTTAGGTCAAATCCATTTTAAAAAAAATTCAAAAAGAGAGAAAAAAAAGTTTTGGTTTTTGAGAAAAAACTATGAAAAGGGCATAAATGTCAAAAAGAGTGCGGTAGGTGGAAAAAATATTGCGGTAAATAGCATTACCCTTCAAAGAATGAATAAATTTAATAGTGATTATTTATTTTACAGAGGGATAAGATACTAAAATAGGCCTATGGTTTTTGGGGAAGTATCAATTTAGGCTCCACGTACAAAATAGCATCAATATAGGTTTAACGTTTAAAAAATGGATACCAATTTAGACATCGATAACGGAATGAGACACATCATTGATATTACTCCGTTAAGTTCTGTCAATTGTACGTGGAAGAAGAAATAAGAACTTAATGGAGTAATATGAATAACGTATCCAATCCGTTCTGGAGGGCTAAATTGGTACTCTTTTTTAAACGTTAACCTTATATTGGTGCTACTTTGTACGTGGAGCCTAAATTGATACTTCCTCAAAAACCATAGGCCTATTTTGGTACTTTATCCCTTTTACAAATGACAAGAAAAGGAAAAAACAAATGAACAAATTTAATGGTGATTTTTTCCTTTTCTTATTTTTTCCTTTAATCAGACTGGTTCTGATGTTCAAAAAAATCACATTTTGGACTGAAATTTTCATACAAGACACAATTTGATTCAAAAAATACAATGAAAACTAAAAGCAATAATATAATTAAAACTAAATCATATACTCCATGTATACTCTGGGAAAAAAAATTTGTTCATAATCAATTCGTTCAAAATCACATTTTAAATTAAAATTTTCATAGAGAACACAAATTACAATTTGATTCAAAAAATACAATTAAAACTAAAACTAAAAGTAATAATATAATTAAAACTAAATCAAATACTCAATAATATAATCTGGAAAAAAAATTGTTCATCATCATCAATTTATTCAAAATCACATTTTGGACTTAAATTTTCATAGAGGACACAAATTACAATTTGGTTCAAAAAAATACAATCAAAACTAAAACTGAAAGCAATAATATAATTAAAACTAAATCAAATACTCAATATATAATCTGAAAAAAAAAATGAAATACCGGAGTGCTCTACATGAGCAAGAAAGAAAGGAAAGGAATTTTTGTTTGAATAAATTGATGAACAAACTGAACGAATCGAACGAATTGATAAAGCAGGCGACTCGCGAATTCTGGTGGCCGGAAACGAAAAGGAAGAGTTGGAATAGAAGAGGGAGAAATTGTGGTTCTAGTTGCATGAGTAGGAGGAAGAGCAATTGGAAAGAATTAGAAATCTAAAAGTCTATATAAATGTACTAATTAAAGTCTAAAGGCTGGGTAGATCTTTTAATTTTCTTTTATCAGTGGGCTTTAAAAAAAATAGGCTCTCCTGTATATTTTATCACTCTCGATATTAAAAAAAAAAGAACCTCCATATATACATATAAGGCTAATTTTTTTTGGACCCCTTCCAGGCCTGGGTCTTAGACCGGCGCACCCCGGGCCTAGGCCCTGGGCCGACCCTAGTCAAACCGGAACATGGAGAACCGAGTGTTAATATAAACCCCCACTTTTCATTTATGATGCATTTCACTCGGATTCTTAATAGAATGCAACAGAAATATTTTAGATAGATTGCAGCGAAAGAACGAAACTATGATCGTATATTATTAGTTATGAATTAACTATGTTTAGTGGTGAATATAGAATTGGTCTGTTGGAGGTTTACACGTGACGCGTAAAAAAATTGTTAATTTGAACTCGCTCAATTTTTTTTTTTTGCATATATATACATGTTATTATCTGAGTAGTCGAGAGCCAACTTTTACACATCACTATAAAATTACTCAAAATTAAGCTAGATTTGCATTAAAAGGTAAGCTTGTGTGGTCTTAAACAAACTTACGAAAATTTATCGCCTATCATATACAGGGGCAGCTCCAGTATTTTGGAGGCACTGGGTCTAGCTTTTATACTTTACTTTTATATATATAAATTTCAATTTAATAAATATAAAATTTAATTAATATTTTACTAGGTAAAAAGAATCAAATCAAACTATTAAGACAATTTGCGAAGAACAAGACAGTTAACCACTACTCCCTCCGTTTCATATTACATGTCTTTATAAAGTTTTTTTTGTTTCATATTACATGTCATATTAGATGATCAATACACATTAAATCACATTATGTGTGCTATAAAACATGAGTTTATGAAGATTAATTAAAATAATGGACTTATTATATAATAAATAAAAAATGGAATCAATAAACAAGGGACATTAAAGTCTTTTTCTTAATATTCTTAATTTCTGTGCAATTCTCCAAAAAGACATCTAATATGGAACGGATGGAGTATATTATTGTTAGGATAAAGTAAAACAAATTATGTGGTTTGAACCTTTTTGTAAATGCAATCTCGTAGTTTAAAAAGTTGCAAACAAAGACATACGTTTTATGCAGTTTACAAACTCAGACATTCCGTCAAAAATTGTTATCGTACCTATTTACCCTAAAAGAGGCAAAGAAACTACGAAGTCTTACTTTGCAAATTACCTCATATATAAGGTCTTACTTTTGTAAATTAACTAAACTACGAATATTTTTTGATACAAAAATTGACTCCAAAATCACTTAATTGCAAAATACACAAACAATAGACCTTCGTAGCAAGCTTTTAAACTGTCGGATTGTGTTTGCAATTTGACCAAACCACACAATTTTTTTTTACATTACCCTTATCGTTTAGACTTAAGAGAAGTCGTGAAATCAATTTTGAAGATCTCTATATGTGCTATTATTGTTGAGAGTCGAATTGAAAAAAAAAGAATAGTATGTATTATTATTATCGATTTTCAATTTTATTTTAGTATACTGCATTCTAATTTTCTATATTCGATAACTATTAAATTCTGATAGGGGATAGTAATTATTTATAAATGCAATTTTAGTAATTGATATGTCAATATAGTAAAAGTTATTTTTTTTAAGATAAGGTGAAAGTTATAAAAAACATAAAAAGAAAAAAGAATTAAAGAAAAGAAATAAAAATGTGGGAATAAATTTGCTATTTTTTTAACAAATATGACCAGTCATTTTTGACGAATTATTTGAGACTCAAAATATTGGAGTTTTAGAATACCGGTGAAGAATTTTGAAAGTTCAGGTTGCAAGCTTTCCAAGAACTCTCATGGGTATCAAATGGACCTATAACGAAACAGTTATGAATTTTCAAAGATTGATGAAGGAAAAAAAATGGAAGTAGACCTAAAATCGTGGCCCCTAGTTTTTAGGCCTATTTCATCTATGATCTTCAAGCTTTATCCACGTTTTTGCTTCTCTAAATCTGCAATGGAGTAGTGGGTAAAAGGTTGAGTATTTTCAGGAGCTAATTTGAGTAATAGATGTAAAAATTGGTTATAATTAGGAGCTTGTTTTTTTTTTCCAATCCCCAATCAAATCAACAAACAAACAATCAATCAATCAATTAAACTCAACAAAGTCATTGCTTATTCTTTCAATTTCGAGTTTACTGCCTTCAATTCCAGGTTCAAGTTCGTCTCATTCGATTTCCAATTCTCAATTCCAGCTTAAAAGCTCAATTAAGTTCATATTTTCTGATAATTATTCTTCAATTCCAGTCGATATAATCGATATCCGATCATTCAAACTCTTTAGTTTAATCCTAATATACTATTCCTAATCTTATCAATCATGCTTATTCAGTAATTTGGCATTATCATCTTCAACCTTAGCTTCAAGCTCCAACTCACAAACCGAAACACACAAAACCCCATTTTTCGTGACGTTTTCTGTTTACAACCCTTTTCTAAATCATATTTACAATCTATTCACTGATTTCAATTGACCAAACTACCCAGAACCAAGCTTTTGGCCATTATTGATTCAAAATTAACACAATTTCTATCAAACAACTGTTCTATTAAGCTCTCTTTCAAAAATTATTCTGATCGCCACGAGCCACTGTTCGCTACAAAATTGGTTTTAATCTCTTCAGTGATATCCAAACTATAGATCTTAGATTTTATTTCCTGTAAAATAGTCGTCTATAACTATCGTTTTATTACTCAAAGTTGCCACTGTTATTCGATTTTACATACCAAAAGCTATGCTAAAGAGTTGCTGAAATCAATTTGGTTTTTGAAAAATATCCATTTCGATCCTTCAATTTTTGAAACGATACCATCAAGTCCAATTTCTATAGCAATTTCGACAAATTCCACTCTAATTTGCAAGCATTCTAGTGACATCGACGTCCATTTCAATATCTCAATAACAATTTTGATCATTTATTTAATTGCATATTTATTTCAATTATTGTTATGAACAAGTTATTGCAATTTTGCAACTTCTTTGAATTGTAATTTTCTGTTTATTTCGCACCTATATAATGAAAATAAAAACATAAAATTATAAAATCAATAAAATAAAGAAAAACTGATTTTGTTTATTTTTAGTAAAAAGTTAAACTGGTTGATCTGTCAAGTAAAATCAGATATCTCAGAATCACGTTTTTAGAATTTAGGTCTAGACGCATTCACCGTATTAATTGCAGTTATTTCATTAATTTGTAAAAGTACTTATTATTTTTGAGAAGAAATTTCTTTGGTACACCTGCTTTCATACATTTTTTCTCCACACACGTTAATTTTGAAAATTAGCATATATTTCAAAAATATCTTGTGTATCTTAGAGTTAGGTTATATCTAAACTTATATAGCTAATTTAGTTAGGGCTAACCTAATTAATAATACAACCTAATCATATCGGAATCATTTACGGGTGAATTATTTAGCATATGTCAAATTTCTTAAAACAACAACCTAAAACTATATAAAAAAATAAATATATATATATATATATATTTTTATGAAAAAAATATATTTATTAATGAATATTTCTATTTATTTTTATTAATAAATATATTTATTTTTATTAATAAATATATATATCTTAAGAAACATAAAATATTACCCAGCATTATTCAATGATCCAACAAACCTAGTCTTAAACACATCTAATTCCTTGGTCTAAAAACTATGATGTCTTTTTCTTTAAATTCAAAAGTACCTAGTTTTCAAGTGTCATCGGTAACAACTATCTTGGTAAAATAACATTTCTTTGTTTTCGTCTTCATTCCTAAACTATTCATATTAACAAAAATTCACGACTTTCTGAATATCTACGACCAATTCAGATTCAGTTTGATCTCCCAACTAAATTGGTCCAATTGTTTTTGAAAATATGATTTTTAAAATTTATTTTATTTTAATTCAATTCAATTCAATTATGGAGAGTGATATATAAAAACATTTAATTTTCAATTCAATGGAGATTTTCAATCTCCCAATTCTACCGAAACTGACCAGCTCTTTCAAACGTTTACTTATTATTATTATTATCACTTATATTCCCAGTTTAGTACTGTCGATTTATTGGCTTGAAGTCTAATTAAGTAGTTTGTTTATAGAATCTCTCGCGTTTGACGAGTTGATATTTAAATTGGAGTAAAAATGTCTCGTTTTTGACGAGTTAGTAATCATCGGAATCAATGAATACTCTAAGTTGAAACTGCCGGAGAATGGGTAACCTTCGGACATTTTGTATGCTAGTAAACATTGTCTCGCTATAAATTTGATTGTTTTTTTTATAGAAGTGAAATGTAATAGAAATAAAATTGAGGGAATAAAAAATAAACTTATTTATGCTGGCCTTTTTCTTGTGGAATCAATTAATTATAGGGGTGGACTTGCTCTTTTATGGATGTCCGATTGTACAGCTCAATTATTGGGCTACTCTAGAAATTTTATTGATGTTAAGATGTTTATCTAAGAGACTCAAAATTGGCGTCTTGCAGGTTATTATGGTTTCCCCGAGAGCCATCGTAGGAAAGGTTCTTGGAACCTCTTGAAATATCTTCATCGTTATTCTACCTTTTCATGGCTCATAATAGGAGATTCCAACGATTTGCTATATCAATCTGAGAAAAAAAATGAGGTAATCGACACCCTAATTCTTTGCTAAGAGGCTTCGACGATGCAATTGAGGCTTGCAAACTTCTAAAGTGCAATTAATTGAGAAAGGGAGGAGCTCGAGCTAATTGGTTGAGGAAAAGCTCGATCATGTTATGATTTAATCAGATTGGCTAGCGATTATCACTATGACAAAAGTTTTAAACTTGGAAGTTCATTATTCCGACCACACTACCTCTTCTTAACTCTTGTTCGAAACCCAGATGTGCGAGTTAAGCATTTCTGTTTTGAAAATTCTTGGATTAAAGAGACATATTATATAGATCAAGTGTTATTGGGTTGGAATTCTAATCAGCAAGCGGATGTTAGAGGTCGTATTCACACTTGTGAAGACTCCCTCCTAATTTGGGGTGACTAATTGTGGAATCAATTTAAAGAGAAAATTCAACAGTGCAGAGATTCTATTTATCGGTTGAAGAATAAACATGATATTGATTCATTAGCACACGTGGCGGTGATGCAAGATAAACTAAACACACTTCTGAAGCAGAGGGAACTCTACTGGAAACAAAGCTCTAAACAGTAGTGGTTGGAATCAAGGGACCAAAACTCTAAGTTTTTTCAGCAGGCATCGACGAATAGAAGAAAGAAAAACGTCCTTACTCAATTACATGATGATTTAGGGGTTTTGCGAGACTGGAATACAAGTTTTGACTTAAGTGTTGACGAACGTATCCTTACATTAGTTTAGAGCACAAACATCTAGATCCTCTTAGACACACATCTGTGTCTCTAGATTGGCAGAACTTCATACCATGTTATCAACTTGCATGTTATCTTTGATTGCTTTTGAGAAGTTTATGAATGTGCAGATCTTTGGAAATATAATTTCGATGGTTGTACTTGATGAATTTGTTTTCTTCATTCAGGTGTATTTCTGTGATGTATGAGTATTGCGATTTTTTTCCTTTTTTTTGGAAAAATTATAAAAATGGGTCAAATGGGAGGCCCATTTACATATTTAACCCATTTACTCAACCTACTACATATCTAGACTGATTTTGTGTGACTTTCCCATAATACCCTCAATATTTACGCGCGTCTGTCTCCCTCCTGTCTGACTTCGCAGATTCGATCTTATGCGAAGCCTACGAAGCTAATGTTTGAGTTTACTTGATGAATTTAATTAGCATATGCGAAGCCTGCGAAGCTAATGTTTGGTTTAGTTGATGAATTTAATTAGCATATGCGAAGCCTGAATGTGTTTTGAAGCTAATTCGTGAAGTGGTATATAACAAAAAATGCCAAATAACAACGGATTCTAACATTAAAATTATAACATTATCAAAATTTACAACAAGATTGCCACAATAAACTCCTAACAAATCACTTCATAATACATAGGCTCCTATTCAATACCGATGGATGGATGTGTCTCACGGTACAGAACAAGATTGCCACAATAAACTCTTAACAAATCACTTCATTAACATAGACTTTTATTCACCACCGATGGATGGATGTCTCACGATACATAGGCTCTTATTCACCACAGGGATGGACGTGTCCCACGGTGTAGACTCCTTTCATAACCGATGGTTGGAAGTTCAGGCCTTTTGGAATGGATGTCTCTCATGGCACCCCAGCACGCCGACTTCAAGGAATGAATATTATGTATTCAACCACATTCAGAAAAATTTAATCATGTTAGTCAGAAAAAATGAAGATTTGGCTTCGCGAAATGATGATTCGCTAAGTATTCGAACATAAATGTGCAAGGAAGAGGGTGATTTTACTTAGCGAAACAATGATTTCGCGACGTCTGCGAGGAGGAATGTGACGCTCTGACTTCGCGAAACGATGATTCACGGAGTCTGCGAGAGAAATTTATCGAATTACCTCGCAAACTTCGCGTAATCATCATTTTGCAAAGTGAAATCGATAAACTTCTCCCCACAGACTTCGCGAAAACCGCATATGCTAAGTGGATTTATGGGAAAAACGCAGAAAAAAACAGCATATACTTACATTTTTCGACGAAACCAATATGATAAACTGGGAAAAAAATATGAAAATAACATAGAATCACCATTTCTTCGATGGTTATAAGAAGAAAGAGAACAAGAAACGAGCAAGAAATGGAAGATGAAGAACCATGACTTCGTTTTCTAGGATTAGGAAGTTGCAGAATCAAGAGATGAAGAGAGGAAGAAGAGAAATACTTTGTGATTTGGAGAAATTGTGCAGATTTTGTGCAATTTAAAGAAAGATAGGAAGATCAAAAGTTTTGGAATCATTAATGGAGGAGCTGTCAACCGTTTCGCGCAACCAAGGAGAAAAGGGGAGAGAACGTTCACGTAAGGGGGAAGTGGGAAGATTAGGAGTATTGTGGGAAAGTCACACAAAATTAGGGATGGCAACGGGTAGGGTACCCGTGGATAGTGCCAATCCCAAACCCTTACCCTTTTATTTTTTAACTACCCGTACCCTTCCCATTACCCTAACGGGTATATGTTTTGCATCCCATACCCTTCCCATTTAATTCGCGGGTACCCGCGGGTACCCTTACCCGTTAAGAATCAATAAATAAAATAAAAAATATTTCAAATTTAACAAAGTATAAATTTAATAAATCATCAATTTAAAAATTGAACAATTGAACCTTAATCAATAAAAATAAAATAGTTTAGTGGTATCACTTAATGATTAAAGGACAAAATGTTAATATTCAAATCTCACATCTTACATCTAAAACACAATAATATTTTTTAATATATAAAAATTTTATGACGGGTAATGGATACCGGGTACCCTGGGGGGTCTTCCCATACCCGTCCCATTACCCTAACGGGTAATGGTTTTGATCCCATACCCGTCCATACCCTTTTATACAGGGTACGGGTAGTCCCATTAGGGTCGGGTAGTGCCGGGTACCCGTGGGTAGAGTACCCGTTGTCATCCCTACATAAAATCAATCTAGATATGTAGTAGGTTGAGTAAATGGATTAAATATGTAAATAAGGCTCCCATTTGACCTAGTTTTGTAATTTACCCTTTTTGTCTTTGAACTTCTTTTGAAGTAGTTATTTCTAGAAATATTTATATTTTAAATTGGAATTAAACCGAAGAATGAGGATTGTTGTTGGAATATAGAGATTAAAGTTGGAATGTAAAGATTAGGATTAAAAATATTTTTGCCTGATGTTTATCAAGAGTTTGTATAGAGATGAAATTCTGTTATGTAAAGAATATGAAATTGATTTGCTTAGCAAAAACTTACATAGTATTTGGTTTTTTTTAGAAAAGGATGAAAAACAATACTTTTTAGTAAGTCTGGATATTATTTACCGCTCCTATTTTTTTATTTACCGTCTATTTTTTTTTACCATATTTGTCCTCAATTTTTTAAATTTTTTAGAAAATATTCAAATTTTTTAAAAATTTTCGGAATTTTGTCTTGGCGGGCCACTAGACAAAGGATGGCGGGTCAATGACCCGCCAAGGATGGCGGGTCATTGACCCTCCATCCCTTGTCTACAAATTTCCGAAATTTTGCCCACACATCTAAAAATTTTCAGAATTTTGCCCACACATCAAAAAATTTCCGAAATTTTGCCTTGGCGGGCCAAATGGCCCGCCACTAGACAAGGGATGGTGGGTCAATGACCCGCCATCCCTAAAGGAGTGGCGGATTTGATTTATTTTTTTCAAAATAAAGGGAAGGGACTAATATGTCTTTTTTTTTCGGACGGTAGGTAGGAAAAATGGGAGGGTAAATAGCAATCCACTAAAGAATTAAATAAAAAGGTAAACAATTTTTTTTTATATATTTTTTTTTAGGTAAACAATTATTTAGTGCTTATGGTTCAATCCATTACTTTAGCATTTTCACTTTCAGTTAAGTCATGCACAAAATACAAAATTAACCGTTATTGTATTGTCTGGATTATGTTCCTCCTGTATTTGGTGAGAAAGGAAAGAGTTGCATTTGGATTTCAGCAAATATGAAATTTTGATGAATTTCATTCCTTATATTTCCGTGGATTTCATGCTTTCTAGTATTTCTAATTAGTTGTTGTTTTTAACTATGTCTTTAATGGCTTTTTTTTTTTTAAGACAAACCGGATGAGGGACAATTTTATCTTTCTAAAATTTAATTTAATATTTTTAATTTTATAAAAACAAAATTGTCCAAAACCCGATTTATGGATGGATACAGTGGCGGAATCAGGGGGGTTTGCCGGGGCTGGAGTCCCGGTGGCTGCTGGAAAGTTTAAGTATTATATATTTTTTACCTTTGTTCTGAAAGCCAGAAAACATAGGATTAAACCTCTGTTTGGGACAAAAATAATAAATAATTTCATGGTTGGTCACAGTTAAAAAATTATTCTTCACAAGGGGCTGTTTTCTTTACCATGGTTAGGATTGTACCATTACAGTGAAAAGTACACCATAATGGTAACAAATATTATTTTTTTTTTAAATTAATTACTCATTACGGATAGGAATCCCAAGGGATTCCTGTCAATTAGTGGGCAGTGGCGCCACACAAATATATATATATATAATTTTTTTTATTATTTAATAAAAAATAAAAATAAAGTTTATAAAATAAATAAATATATAAAATAAAATAATTTATTATTTTAGAAAATAAAATTATATATAAATTATATTAATATTGATTTAATTTGTATAATATGTAAGCAAGATCAATTTTAACCGTACACGATCGAAGTTCAGATTTAGCCCTAACGTATGAAATTGTGCAAATTTAACATTAACGTTTCAATATAATAACAAAAAAATGTATGAAACTGATTCAATTTATCGACAAACTGGTTTAAAAGGTATAATGTGGCTAAATAACAGTCAAACAAGTCTTTTCAAATTTTCGATAGCGTATGCTTAAAAGTGATCTTACGTGGAAACGTTAGTGTTAAATTTACACAATTTCATACGTTAGGGGCTAAATCTGTACTTCGCTTAAAACGTTACGGCTAAATCTGCACTTCACTTAAAACATTAAAGTTAAATATTTAGTACATTACTAAAAAAAAATATTTCGTGCATTAATAACACAAACAATTTCAAAAAAAAAAATTGTGATTCATTTATATGTAGCAGGTTTAGTTTTTTTAAACTGTCTAAAATATTTTACTGTGTTATTAGTATAGTTAAAAAATGTATGAAACTAATTCAATTTATCGACAAACTGGTTTAGAAGGTCTGATGTAGCTAAATAACAGTCAAACATGTCTTTTCAAATTTTCGGTAGCGCGTGGTTAAAATTGATTTTACTTAAAAATGTTACGGTTAAATTTGCATAATTTCATATGTTAGGGCTAAATCAGCACTTCGCTTAAACGTTAAGGTTAAATTTATACAATTTCATATGTTAGTAATGCACTAAATATTTAACCGTAACGTTTTAAATGAAGTGCAGATTTAATACTAACGTATAAAATTATACAAATTTAACTCTAACGTTACGATTATAATTTTATTTTTATTTTTATAATATAATAAATTTTAAAATTTTATTATATAATTTTTTAAAAAATTATTACATAAAAAAATTTAAAATTTAGTATATAAATTTTGGGCAGTGACCCAGGAATCCCTTTGTGGGATTCATGTCAACATACCCATTACGACATCTATAGCACCGTAATGGATAAGATAATATTAAAAAAAAATTAATTTATTGAAATAGTCCTTTTAAAAGAATATTTCCCAACTAGTAGAGTATTTTTTTTATTTAAATGGCGCCAAATAAGGGGTTAATCCGAAAACCTAGCCCCCCATTGCAGCTGCTGTTTTTGATTCTTTTTCTTTAAATCAAAACGACGTGGTTTTATTTAATGATCAAAACAGCGTCGTTTTTTGTCAAATGAAAACTGAACAGCCTTCTACACGCACACCTGCAGCCCTGTTCTCCTCCTAATCTAATCCCCAATTGCTGCGAATTGGGGAAATCGCACAAGAGAAAAAGAGTCGGCCAGCCAATCTGCCGGCCGGTCAGTCTCCACCGCCGGCGCTGCTCCTTCCGCCACCGACCGCAACCTTCTCTCTTCTTCAACTGAAACGGAATCAACTTCGGCAGATAACAGGTACCATCCACAATGCAAACTAAATCGGTAGTTCTCATTTTTCTGTTTCCTAGCAAAAGATGCAGAATTATCATATCAAATAGAGCAATTATCTTCAATCCTTACTGAGATGGAATTTAATGAGCTGGTAAATTATTACATAGATATAAAATTGATATCAACACCATCTGACTTTGAAATTTTATATATATGTGTGTTGTACTGTTGGTTTGGTTTGTTTTGCTGTTTTGTTTAAGCATAAAAGCTTAATTGAAGAAGCTACTGTTGGTTTTTTTTTTTTTGTTGTTGGTAACATTTGCTTAAAAGCTTAATTGGATATTTTGGTGTTTTTCTTTACTTCATCAAAAAAAATTTTGTTCAATATTTAAGCCCCGGATCATCTAAGACTCTGGTTCCGCCACTGACTGATGGCCTTAATTTAAGTGACTGAAACGTATATTTTGGATGATAATCTGTTAGTAATTTTGTATTTGTTTTGCATCAGTTGGATTTTTCAAAAATTGCATCTTTTTTTGTGGTCTGGAAGAAATCTGTAAGTAATTAAGTAGTTTTGGAAGAAAATATGAACTTATGGTTCTTTCTAATTTCCTTTTGAATTTCTTTGTCCTTTGTAAGTTTGAATGAGTTTAGAAGATGAAGATGACTTTTAATTTTGAAAACAGAAATTCATATTTTCTTTTTGATACATGATCACATGTTCTTCTATGTTTTCAGTTTCCCAAGTTGTGGAAAAAATATTAGGGTGGAATTCATATTATTGGATGTACTGATAGGACTTTGTTTTGTCCACTAATTATGTGAGGTTTGGCAGAATTACAACCCTTGAGTGATCCGAGGTGGAATTCAGATGTTAGGCATTTGCCTTCCAAACTAAACATTGCTAAATAATTGTTGAATGTGTTTATTAAATTATTGTAATGTTGAATTGTATTTTAGTTTTATTTCAATTTTGAATATTGTATCAAACTGTTTTATTTCAACTTTGCAAGTGTCTCACCAGCTCCTTGAACTTGATTATTCCGTATCACCAACTCCCTGAACTTGTACATAAAAGTAGATTATTGGCTCACTGAACTTTATAAGTGTCTCACTAACTCCCTAAAATTGCTTATTCGGTAACAACTAAATACAAAAACCATAATGCTAACTCTCCATCATCATTCATTCAATCTCTCAAACCTGCAACACGAACTCTTTATAATAGGTTGAAAGGTAGGGTAAGAGAAAAAATTACCTTTCGAATAGATAAAGATGTATTTTTAGAATTTAGGTTTAATAGGTTTTTGTATTTAGTTGTTACGGAAGAAGCATGTTTAGGGAGTTGGTGAGACACTTATAAAGTTTAAGTAGCTAATGTAGCTATATGGACAAGTTCAGGGAGTTGGTGATACGAAATAATCAAGTTTAAGGAGTTGATGAGATACTTACATAGTTTAGGGAGTCAATCTACTATTATGGACAAGTTCAGGGAGTTGGTGATGTATTAGGCCAATTTTAATGAGTCACACTATGAAACTTTGGGAGCGAGTGATCGAACAAAGGCTAAGGAGGACGGTGAAGATCTCGGAAAACCAGTTTGGCTTTATGCCGGGAAGATCAACTATGGAAGCCATCCATCTAATGAGACAATTAATGGAGCACTATCGAAATAAGAGTTGCATATGACTTTCATTGACTTGGAGAAATCATATGATAAGGTACCAAAGGAAGTACTTTGGTGGGCCTTGATAAGGAAAGGCATTTCGCGGAAATATATTGACATCATAAAGGACATGTATGAGGGAGCATGCACGAGTGTACGTACTAGTGTTGGGAAGACTGAAGAGTTTCCTATTGGAGTGCATCAAGGTTCCGCACTAAGCCCATTTCTTTTTGCCATCGTTATGGATGAACTAACAAGTTCACTTCAAGATGTTATACCATGGTGCATGTTGTTTGCAGATGATATTGTGTTGGTTGATTAGAGGAAAGGAGTGGAGAGAAGTTGGAACTATGGAGACAAACTCTAGAATCTAGAGGCTTTAAGTTGAGCCGAAGTAAGACAGAATATTTGGAGTGTAAGTTTAGCGGCCATAGGAGTAGGGAGACAGGGACAATCACCCTAGATGGGAGAGTTGTTCAGGCCTCGGATTGCTTCCGGTATTTAGGATCTATTATCCAAACGGATGGAGAAGTAGATGGAGATATTGCTCATAGGATTAAAGCTGGTTGATCGAAGTGGAAGAGTGCTACGGGTTTCCTTTGTGACCCCGGCATGCCTAATAGATTGAAGGGAAAATTCTACCGGACGACAATTAGACCAGCATTGTTATATGGTACGGAGTGTTGGGCAGTGAAACACTGCCACATCCATAAGATGTCGGTGACGGAGATGCGTATGTTGAGATGGATGTGTGGTCATACGAGAAAGGATCGGGTGAGTAATGAAATAATTAGGACCACTGTTATTAGACTCGTACGAGTCGCGAGTCGACTCGTACGAGTCGATACGAGTCAAGTGGATTTCGAGTCGACTCTATGGTCTGACTCGAAATCCACATGAATCGGCCATGACTCGGCCGAATCGTCGGTGACTCGGCCGAGTCATGGCATTGGCTTAAAAAAAAGAAAAATTTAAATCGTGAATCCAAGGAGTCTAATTTTTATCTGATTCATGAATGGTGTGAGGAAATACTAAATGGCATTAATGATTGTTTTTGTAAATTGAAGTGAATTTAATGCCAACAAACCTACACGTCTGTCTATCTATCTCTATGTGAATTTATTTGTTATTGTTTGTTACACTTTTCAAGAGATAAAAACGTACAGGTTAGGTTTTTTAACAATAAAATAAGGGTTTTGCTATTCGTCGCTCCTATTTTCCTTACCGTCGCCTCTTGTTTGACATTTTTGCCCTTTTCATTTTTCATTCAAAAAAATGGAATTCTCTCAACCCGAAGAACAAAACGAAGAAAAATCATGCCTCCAAAACAATGAAAAATACTTGAACATCTAAGTTTCGTATTAACCAATAATCTGAAATTTAACGAATTTAACTTGAAACGAACTTTTTTTTTCGTTGAATTTACTCTAAACGGGTAGCCCGTACGGTCCGATCAATGGACCGACCGTATGAACTACCAGTTTAGCCTAGGAAAAATCGGGTAGCCTACCCCGTTTTACCTAGACAAAACGGGTAGGCTACCCGATTTTGCCTAGCAAATTCGGGTAGCCTACCCGTTTTGCCTAGGTAAAACGGGGTAGGCTACCCGATTTTGCCTAGGAAAAACTGGTAGGCTACCCGTTTTCCTTTAGAAAAACGGATTTATTTTTTTTTTCCTTAATTATAATAAATATTAAAAATTAATTGGACGCCTCAATACGTATTTTTTATTTTCAATTTATCTATACGTTTTTCTATCCAATCAATACATAATTTATCAATAATTGAATTTACGTTCTAAAAGGTAAATAAATATAATTTACCAAATAAAAATTAATTGGACACTTCAATACCGTATTTTTTATTTCCAATCAATAATTTATCTATACGTTTTTTCTATCAAATCAATACATAATTTATCTATTTTTAATATTTATTATAATTAAAAAAAATCCGTTTTTCTAAAGGAAAACGGGTAGGCTACCCGATTTTGCCTAGGCAAACTGGTAGTTCATACGGTCGGTCTATGGATCGGACCGTATGGACTACCCGTTTAGAGTAAATTCAACGAAAAAAAAAGTTCGTTTCAAGTTAAATTCGTTAAATTTCAGATTATTGGTTAATACGAAACTTAGATGTTCAAGTATTTTTCATTGTTTTGGAGGCATGATTTTTCTTCGTTTTGTTCTCGGGGTTGAGAGAATTTCATTTTTTTGAATGAAAAATGAAAAGGGCAAAAATGTCAAACAGGAGGCGACGGTAAGGAAAATAGGAGCGACGAATAGCAATCCACTAAAATAAACACTTTTCAAGAGATAAAAACGTACAGGTTAGGTTTTTTAACAATTAAAAGAAAATCAAATGACTCTTCAAATAACTAAGACTCTTTAATTAGGATTTAGACTCTTTAATTAGGATTGAATTAAATTTTATTTAAGTATTTAACTTGATCATCAAGGTTTCTATTTAGATATTAATATTTCATTTTTATACTCATATTTAAAGTTAAATATGGTTAATATTTTATTTTTTTATAATATTTTAAAATTGATCCGTATCTTACGATTCGATACGATTCACGAGTCTCGATTCACAAAATGAGATTTCGAGTCACGAGTCGTATCTCGATTTAACAACTATGATTAGGACAAAAGTAGGGGTCACATCTATTGAGAATAAAATGAGAGAAAACCGACTAAGGTGGTTTGGCCATGTGAGACGTAGAGCGCTTGATGCGCCGGTTAGGAGAACCGAAGAGTGGCAAAGGGATGTAATGGCGAGGGGTAGGGGAAGACCTAAGCAAACTTGGAGGAGGGTGATCGATAGTGATATGAGTTTACTGGGAATTGAGGAAAATATGGTAGTGGATAGGACGGAGTGGAGGGAGCGAATTTGTGTCGCTGACACGACTTGATTTCACGGTTTTATATGATGGTTCATGTTAGCCGACCCCGAATCATTTCGGGACTAAGGTTTTGTTGTTGTTGTTTGTATGGATTTTTATGCTTAATTGAATAGAATGTTATTAATATATATTTTTATTTACGATGTGATCCAGTTCAACCAATCTGAGTCAACCCATTGACTCCTGACCCAGTTGTCAATCTGGTTCAACTTCGGGTCTGGTTTTTAAAACAGTATGCATTGCTTTGCATTATTGTGAATTTGATATGTTAATACTGAAATCAGTGAATCTGATTTGTGTTGTTTGAATGCAGCATCTGATTGGCAGTAACGAATAAGCATTAGAAGATGAACAACTCTTCTGCTGGAACCTCATCAAAATCAAAAGTTGGATCCTCACAAGCTTCTGAATCTTCATTTAAGCGAAAACGAGGAGTCTTTCAGAAAGACTGTAAGATAGAGCATATCTTTTGATTGTGCAATTTTTCTCATGGATTATATATTAACTTTTTGATGCTTCAGTGCAGCACATGATGTATGGTTTTGGAGATGATCCAAATGTAAGTTCTGACATTTTTTGAACTAGTTGGCAACTTCGCATTCCCTGTTGTTAAACTTTTACTAGGTTATCTCCTCTAGTTAAATTTTGTCATGCAATCTCAATATCGATTACCAACAATCAATTTAAATTAAGCTTCAGCTGTAAGTACATAACCAGATTTTATCTGTGCTTGAAATAGAAAAACAAGTAAAGACCTCAAATATTATGATCCAGGATAAGATGTTTTGCTTTCAGAATGAACATCAGCTCATCTAGTCTGGATCAAAGACTGTTTGATTATTTTGGCATTGGGGGTTGGGGATTTGAAACCTCAGTTTAAGAAAATAAGTTTACTTTTGAGATTTATATCAATAGGAAAGCATACTGGAGATCCTAAACAAGTTTATAATCGATATTCATTTTGAATTACCAATCTTGTGCTCATTATTGTGTATAGATGTTTGTCTGGTTATACACCGGAGGAAGTACGGGAAAGAGTTATCATACAATCTATGACTATGACTAGGTCTAATGTTATCTCATTAAACATGTTAATGTCAATGTTGCATAATTTCATCATGTTAGATTATGTATTTTCAATGTATTCACAAAAGTTTGTGCTGCATAATCAGCCTCTTCCAGAAAGTGTGGCACTTGTGGAGGACATTGTTGTAGAGTATGTCACAGATATGGTAAGAATTCTTTTAGATTAGCAAGTTTTATAAACTTTAAGCAACATGGTTTGGTTAATGTTATATGTATTTGCAGGCACATAAAGCTCAAGATATAGGATCAAAGAGGGGCAAGTTATTGGTCGAGGATTTTTTGTACTTAATCCGCAAGGTATTTTGACCACTGAATTTTATTTATATATGCCCCTTATCTGATATCGCCAATATGTACACGTCCTTGACTGTATATGCAGATGGTTTGAAAGGATTTGTCAATGCCTAAATACCTCTGGACATTTACAGCTCCATCCTTTCGTCGCCATATCTATCCTGCTGGCTTAATTTTTGTCCTGCAAGGATGTTGCATATACTAATACTAACTGTATTATATATCTTTGACTGTGCAGGACCTGCCAAAACTTAACCGATGTACGGAACTGTTGTCGATGCAAGAGGAGCTCAAACAAGCAAGGAAAGCTTTTGAAGTGGACGAGGAGAAGCTAGCAACAATTGAGTGACATGGGAGGATGCTGTAGTTCTGATGTTCTCAGCTGTTTGTGTAATTAATGAGAATGGAGTATTTGAGTTTTTATGCCTGGCTTAGATGGATTTAACTCATTTTAGTGTCAAGTCTTATTCGAGAGCATACTTCTCTTAGAAGCAACAGAAAACCTTCAATGACATTATCTGGATGGCTATAGAATATTTGACCTTGGCTTTGTTACAAGCAGCATGTTTAGCAAGTAAGCTTAAGGTCTAAGTAGATTAATAACCTATACCTTGAAAAGTCAATTAGGTCTCTAATATTTTAGTTTCATCAATTAGATAAGTCAATTCGGCCTTTAGTTTTTTAAAATCAATATTTTATGTCACTGGTTCAGTTATTTATATTTTTTTATTCAATTCTAATTGTCATTTTATGATAATATTTTCAGTTTTAGTTATTAATTCAATTTGAGTAAAAGTAGTTGCTTAATCTTAACCGAAGTAAATACTCTATATACACATCTAAAAATAATATTTTGGTATATTATATATTAATTTAGGTTCAATTTAATTGATTTTTTTTTACTGAAAATACTGATGCAAATATAAAATGACTAAATTAAATTTTAATTTAATTATGAAAAAAATCCAATTCATGGTTTCAATTTATGTTAAAGATTTAATTGATGATTTTAGAAGATTGAAATTTTAATTGATTTTTTTTTTTATAAAAAAGTTAATATCATTCGATTAGATAAAAAAGTATAACAAGAAAGATAAAAGAACAGCAACAAAGTCTGGTATTAAAAAATACAAAATAATGACAATATATATATTTTGGTAAATCCAAATCTGCAAAAAAAAAAAAAAAATACAAAATAATGACAATATATATACTTTAGGTCATTGTGAATATTTGAATCTGAATCTATTCTTTTATTGCAACCATGTAGATTTATTGATCCAAGAATGATAGGGAGTAGATACAGTTTAGACGGATGAAAAGTTCCAATAAAATATATGAATACCGATAGAAAAGAAAATAATACAAAAAGAACACTTTAAATGTAGAAAATCTAACCCGATGAAGATGAAGAAGGATGATAAGTAGATCTAAAAGTTTAATGCTTTGAGAGCTTACGAAACAGAAAGAAAGAGTAAGAAAACAGGAGAAAAAAAATTAATTTACTTTTAAATGAAAACCCTAATTAATAATGTTAGATGATTAGTGAACTAATTAATTTTTATGGTATAGGTCAGACACGTGGCTTTAAGCCGAAAATATACTGCATCATCCGATTGTTAATTTCTTGTTTTTTTTTTTTATAGAAGTACAATTGTTAATTTACTACTACGTCATTATTTACAAGGAATTTTTCATGGTCACGACTTAATAATAATACACAAGGGTTATTCAGCACTTGGCTAAATAATACTATATATCAGGGGAATTCAGCACTTGACATTTGCAAGTGATACGACTCTAAGTCTTGATGTATCACTTTCTTTAAACAAATTCAAAATATATGTATCAAGTCATTCAGTCAAATTCACAAAGTTTACCTTTCTTTCTTTCTTTTTCAATTACAAAAGAAAAGAAAAGAGAAATCCCATTATTTTATTTTGGTCAGAGAAAGATTTCAAATCCTCCAAAATGAAAGCATACAGTACAGGAGATAAAAGATGTTAACCTAGTCCATTCAAAAGCTCGACCAAACAAATACCAGACTGGCTATGAAGCCTTTACAACTGCAAAGAAAATCTATAAGAACCAAAAATCAGAACATCACCCTTTCGTGTATCTCTGGTAGAATAATATCCCTATCGGACAAAACCATAATATTGTAACTCAAGTAGGCAAAAACTAGTTATTAATCTGTCTGTATGCAAGGGAGGGAATCATACAATAGCCTCACTAACTTCCTGGATTTCTATATAACAACCTAGTGTTACATTGGGAACATTTTACGACCCCAAGAATGCGAAAAAAGGTAAAAAAAAAAATTATATCCTAAACCTAGCCAAGAGTTTCCTTGATCTTTGTCTTTTGGTCCTCAGTTAGTGAGGTGGGGAAAAGAACCTCAAATGTCACATACAGATCTCCTTTCTTCGTGCCAAAATGCAATGGCATTCCTTCCCCTTTAAACTTCTTTACTTCCTTGGGCTTAGTGATTCCCTGCACATACACCATACATCACATCATTTACAAGTCTATATATTGCAGGAAGAAATACTAAATTTACACACTTTACCTTTGTTCCAATATTCACTAAATGTTCATCAAGGTGTTTAAGGGTCTTCTCGAAACCAACAAGCGCTTGAACCTAGGGTTCAGGAAATTATAATCAAGTCCGGTATCAGTGTTACACTAAAACAGAAAGAAAAAGGCAGGTAAGGAAGAAATATGGCCATGATAAAGAAATTTACCAATGTTATAGTCACAGTTGCGTGCAAGTCATTGCCTTCCCTTCTAAAACGGTCATGAGGTGCTGTACGAATTCGGAACTGCAGAGAAGGTGATTGAATACTGGTTGTACTAGTACAAGAAAAAACTGGCAACAAATACGAAATTCACAAATTGATAAGAGAATTCTAACCTTCAAATCTCCAGGTTCACCATCTATTATTGGTTCACCGTCTTCGTAAAAAACGACCTCCTGTAAGATGGAGAACAAGATTACTCCCAATTTTATGATTTGCAATTGACAAAATATATAGACAGTTATCTCATTGTAGTCACCAAGTTTAAATTCAGCCACTTGATACCAAATAATAATTACGGAATAAATTATGATAACAAATTCTCAAGGATGGTGATTAAAACTACAATCTTCCACCCAAATTAGGTGATGAAATTCACATTAAATTTGAAGCCTTAATGCCGGGATAAGGAATTCAATGTAACTGAAAAAGTAGCATAGACTTAGTGATATTTTCCTCGAGGTATACTACTAGTAAAGTAAATATGATGGCAGCATATGAAATGAGCTATTAATGTTCAAAACAGCAATTTTCAAGAGGAACTAGAAGGTATGGACTGCTTATCAACATTCCTAGGAGAGGGATAGTTCTAAATATAATTCATGAGATACAGCCAAAAAACAGAGGTCTCTAAAAATAAAATAGAAAGCAGATAGAATATCAAACCATTTATATCAACCCTATAGGTCCGTGCAACACATTAGCTTAAAACTTCCATCACTAGCATGGATTTTTTTTTTTTTTTTTTTTTTTATCGTTTCGCACTAACAACATTCATAGGACACAGATAACGACTGATACATTTAAACCGGTAAGTAAGAAAGTAAAAATTATAAAAGCTAGCAGTTGTCATACAATGCAGCAACAATGCCAAAATTTCAATCAATATGAAATTAAATCGGAGTATACAGAATGCTTACTTGTCCATCTTGCATGCCTTTCTCAATATCAACTGTTACATGATATCCCTCCCGTACATATTTGACATTTGGGCATTGCTCACAAACCTGAATAATTATTAAAAATGCAATAAGTCTAGGAAGAAGCCTCAGAAGTGACAGTAGCCGGTGCAAAAGAAAGCAATCCAAGCAAAAAAACACAAAATACATCATAGCAAACAAAAACAAGTCAGACTTTCTAGGAGGTAGAGAAGTCTTGCCAATTATGAATTTTCATCATCATTTTTCCTTTTCTTATCATGAGCAGTAAGGATACATGGGTTCATCAGATATTCAACAGGAACTTTTCTGAAGCAGTACATACCTGCTCAGTCATTTGTTGAAACATTCCTGGACCAATTTGCTTATGATAGACTTCATTTCTACAATTGCAGCGTCTTTTACCAGGTGCAGACTTGATGACATTCTTCTCCCTCCAAACCTGATTAAACCACACAAAACATTAATGTCGAAATCAAAACACAAAAAAACTTCATACCCAATCACTTGCTATTTTCCTCATGTTAGATGGTGGAATAACCAATAGAACAGCATGTCAGCATCCATGTCTTCAATTTGAATAATAGTATACCAACCAACAAGGAAAAAAAAAAACACTAACTTGTAATAGCTTAAACTCAAGATAACTCCAAGTCCAAGCTACATTTGATCAGACCGTGAGACAAGTTACACAGGTTGGATTTGTTGGATAAGCTGCTAAAATTTACTGTTCAATTTTCAGTTGAAAGCATACCCATGTTCCAAAGGTAGATAATAGATTTTTCCTCCTTTTCAAACAATTAACTTATTCCTATTTTCAATCTTCTCATTGATTCGTGAGGATGGAGGGAAGTGAAATAACAGATTAAAATTCTCATAAGAAAGGCGATATAAGGGTATTAAAGCCTTTAAAAAGTGTCATCAGTAATCAATATTGTTATCAAAACTATATATATATATAACAAGAACTCTCAATAAATGATATGATAAAGCTCACCTTCAGTGTGCCACCCATGTACAAGTCTTCCAGTGTAGCTTCCAACTCCACAATTACATCATCTCCCTTTATAATTTTCTCTTCCTCTTCCATTGGGCTTCCCCCACCAAAGAAACTGGAAGTAGCTTTTTGTTAGATTAGTAAACTTCCTTAACTTATCACTAAAGTAACACCATCTTAAGCTGATGACGACCTTTATGAACACGATACAAGAATAAAAAATTAAAGCGTTCTATTAATGTTTTGAACTTTTTGTCATTAGAGACACGCAAATAGGAATTTAAAGGCTATGCATGCAACTTAACAAAACAGGATCAAACTCCAAAAATAAAAAACAAATGCAGAGACATGAGCCACTTAAGTTCCATTTTACCATATTGATGTAACCTGAAAGTGGAGTTGGTGAATGAAATCATTTCCAATATTTGGATTCAAATCATTTTAGCGACAGTAATAGCAAATGACAAAACGCAACGATTGTATGAAATGCTTATGAAATCGAATACATGAAGGAAACAAAAATATTGAAATGTAAAAATGACTAACTCTCTGAAAAGGTCTTGGATGTTCATTCCTCCACCACCACCTCTCCCTCCACTAGCCATATGCTGCTTAATCCCCTCTTCTCCGTACCTATCATATATACCCCTCTTTTCACTATCCGATAACACCTCATAAGCTAAGAACCAAAAAATAAAATAAAAAATCAATCAATCAATCAACACTTCATTAAAAACTTCGAAATAACACTAAAAAAATGAAATTAGGCGATGGTTACCATTACTAATCTCAGCAAATTTCTTGCTAGCCTCTTCATTTCCCTGATTCTTATCAGGATGGTACTTCAATGCCAGTTTTCTATATGCTCTCTTGATCTGTTCATCCGATGCGCCTTTCGGCACTTGAAGTATATCGTAGTAGTTCTTCCTGCATTAAAAAAAAAAAAATCATATAAAGCCTCGGTACTCCTCACTCACTCTTCCACTCAAAATTAAATAACAAACATATAAAAATGTAAGCAAAAAGACTCATACCCTGCAATGGCGACGGTAAAGGCGTAGGATAGAACGCATAAGAGAAACAGAAGCTTCGCTCTTCGTTGCGCCATTGGAGATCAATAAACAGGAGAGAGTTGGATCTCTCCAAATCTCAAAACCTAAAGATGCTTTAGTTCTATTAGATCTTTCTCTGCTCCTTTTAATTACCGTTGCACCTATATGGCCAGATTTTGGATTTCTGTCTTTCTAATTTCTACTTTCTCGTTTCCCCTGAAACTGGCCCAGGGCTTGGCGGAATTGGGAGTTATGCACAGAGCTCATACGCAACGTTAGGCATCCGCTGAGTTGACCACTTGACCACCTCTGCTACGTGTTCTTTTTGATAATCAGCCAATCACCGCGTTGCTTGAGGTTGTTCCAACCAATTATAAAAAGCCACGTAGGAAATCTACCAATGAGGTCTTAAAAGACGAGTATAAAAAATTAGTTAAAACTTATTATTGATAAAACGACTTTGGAATCTCGGGTCGAATGCTTTTCAACTGAAATTGGGCTTGGTAGTGGACTAACTGGTTGGGCTTTTGCGGAAGTAAATCCAAAATAATTTGGAGAATTCACCTAAATGACGGATGACATTTTTATTCTTAAAATATGCAGATTATTTGAAAAAACCAATACTATGTTTAGGGGCAGACTATGCTTACTTTGTTTTTGACAAAATTATATTTTAAGCAAAATATTTTTTTCAATACACAAAATATTCTTTAAATAAAAATGCGTAGAAAAAACATTTTCAAATTTAACGAGAACTAATTTTTTTTTATTACAAATACAGAGATTCTATGAAATTTGAAAACAATAAATCTAGTTTAAAATGCTCAAAAAAACAAAAAAACAGAACAAGTGTCATCTTATTTTCATCCAATTAAAAAATAAACAAAAATCCTCTTAATAACATGAAAAAATACTTTAAAATAATTAAAAATAAAAAACCTATGATAATCAAATAAACAAAAACAATAATTTTCATGCAATTTCAGCATTATATTAATTAATGAAAGTTAATAAAATCCAATGGAAGTGGATGAAATCAGTTCTAATCAGGTTTAAGCCATTGAAAAAAATTAATAAAATATAAAAATACAATGTTTAATACATTTTTTCTATAAAAAAATTTCCAAAAGGTAACATACAAAAACTCACACAAATTTGCATCTTTTTAAAATAAATTGAAAGTGGAAGAAATTAATTGCATTCGAAATGAAATAAACTAAAAGAAATATCAAAATGATTCAAAAGATAATAAAATATTAACACCATGTATTAAAAATTCCAATCTGCAAGTAAAAAGTTAAAGTGCATCACTTTCAAAACATTCATGTGCACCAACTATAAAAACATGGTGAATAACATCTAAAAATACACTTAAAAGAAAAAGTAATAACAATACAATTTAAATAATAACTCTGTAAGCATATAAATACAATTACACATAAACTATATTCACTCTCAGTTGATTTGAATGTGACTGTAAAAAGTGATTGAATATAAAGGAATTTGAATGAAAGTGATTGCATCTCAATGAAAGTGACTGAGACAAAAAAAAAAAAAAAACATGTTCAAAATAACTTAAACACGGCTTAAACAACTTTCACATTGTAAAAATTAACTAAAAAATTGCCCAAAAATCAACGTAAAATAAGTATAAAATGGTTAAGCCATTTTCAAAACAAATGAAAGGTAACAAAAAGTGACTAAAAATCAAATAAAATTCAATGTAAGTAACTTCAAACATGTTTAAATGTAGTTCAAGACAAAATACATCGATTAACATAAACAATATTCATTTGCAACCAAATTACAATATTAGTGTTGTTCTCAAATTGTATATAATTAATTTGTATGAAAAACTACATATAAAAACTACTCCTCAATCATATAAGGATCAAAATAAAATTTAACACACTCATCCTTGCTCTCGTACTATTCAACATGATTGACATTCTCATAATGGTAAAATAAAGTTATAAGCATTGTCCTAAAGTTAATTGACTTTTGACATCATTAAGGTTTTTATATTTTATTAGATAAAATATTAAGAGGTTAGCACCTCTTTGAACCCTAGTTGTCTCCTTTGATCACCTCTACACGAGTTCCTTATATTCGCAGTTCGTGTGGATCACTACTTGAGGATCTCCTACACATGGCGACTTAGTTGATTGCTTTGAAGACAACCATTCACAAAGAAGATGTTGTATTAATGAGACTAGAAACGTTTCAAATGATCTATGCTACAAGAGGTAAACAAGAAAAACTAATCAGTTAATTTAGTTTATGATGGGTGTTGAAGAAAAACTAATCAGTTAATTTAGTTTATGATGGGTGTTGAAAGCAAAAAAAAAAAAAAAGATTATTAACCTTGTCTAATGCAAATAAATTGTAAAGAGGATAAGAAAGGGTTGAACCACAAGAGATTACAATTAAAAAATAAAATAAAATAAATGGGGTTTGAATAATCATGATTAAAAAATAAAAATAAATAAATAAAACTGTAAAAATAAAATAAAACCAAATAACAAAAAAAAACTAATATATCTGTTACAATATAAAGCAGTAACCTAACCTGCCACGTGGGAAGCTAATATAAGTGATGACTAGTGGAGAATTTCTGATTAGCTTCCGTCCCTGTGGGGGTGTCGTTGGGTTCGACGGGGGAAAACTCCGATGCCAAAGTCAGTATAGAGAATGGAGGAATAAACTGAATTGACAAAGTAGGGTGCTAGGGCAATGAGAATGTGTACCTTGATAGCTTGAGATGCAAGCTATATATAGTCATGAAGTTGTAACCTTTAGTAACTAGAAAGTCTCCATTAATGCTTCATTAATGGCGGTTACTGGTTTCCTTTAAGTATGTCCGTTAGCTCATTAATAGCTTTGCTTTTCTTTAGAAAGTCGTTTTCAAGCCGATAAGTTCGCTAGTTGAATTAATCATTAATCGCACTTGCGCGACTAATTGAAACAGTTCCCTCGGCTCCTTTTCTTGCTTGATTTCGTGATTCAAAGGAATTGACCAAGCTGACTAACTTTCCTGATTACTTATTTTCTGCGCTATACTTTTCCTGCTTGGAGGAAGAGAATCCGCTGTTACAAGTGAAAGAAGGAAAGTATACTGACTTGGCTCTTTGAAGGACAATTTTCCCTTGTTAATGTACGAGCAGGAGACTAGAAGAAAGATGCCCACAATCAGATGCTATAGGAACTGAACTGCCAATATGTATATCAAGATCTTAAGTATGAAAGGGATCCCCTAATGCCCATATTAGCTAAATCTTACTCAATGGGAACTTCACTCAAAGCGGGGGGAAGGGGATGCCCCAAAAAAGTCCTTTCGGCTAGAACACCATTAACGAAAGAGCGATCTATGCTTTATGAAAACGACGGAAAGTCAACTCTTTTGGGATTACCTTTCACCACGGGTGCTAAAAAAAATAAATTATTTATTCACAATAGCAATAAAGGAAAAAAAAGAGAGATGGGTTCAGGCCTGCCTCAACGGCATAAGATGAATATAAAAAAACCAAGCGCTAACTGGAGCGAGTACGTAGTACTACTGGTTGAACAGTTCCCGCTAAGACTGCTACTACTCCTGTTGGAGCTGCAACCACTGGAATTGGCTAAACTATTACTCGAACTGGTGTCGTGGGGGTACTGGAGTGACTTGTGCTAATGGAAATATACCTATTAACTGGAACTGGTACTTTCACTTGTGTCGGAAAGTATTAACTCAACCGGTACTGGAGAGACTCTTCCCGGGTGAACTCTTCCTGGAGGAAGTCTTCCTGGTGGGAGCGAACTTAGATTCTTATTCTTCTTATATCCATTGCTCCACTCAGAATGTCTACTGGACAAGAGTTGGTTGGCGAGACCCCGGAACATTACTACTCTTTATAAGGCAGATCTGCCGACCATATTTTTATGAGCCCACCAAGCCAATGCTCTTTCTTTCGGAGTCTATTGAAAGGTTCTCTCTTAATTCTGGTTGTCCTCTCATTAATAGCCTTTATTGAGGAATCGGCTCAGCTGTTCAGCTGGCGGATCGAAGGGTGATGGCGAATCTAACGTAGGTTTGACTACGGATCTCGTGTGGCGGAGTCTCGGTGATCCGCCCATCGGATGTCTTTGATTGATACGCCATGGCCTTCTTTGACCGGTTCAATACGCGGTCGTTTGGGTAAATATCTCCTTTGATCCCTTAGATAATATCCCGATGTTATCAGAAGCCCCCCTAAAGTTCCTTTAAAGTCCTTTAGGGCTTTTGAGCTTCTTCGCGCGCCGTCATGATGATTCGCATTGATGGCTACTCTGTTCAATGCCATTCGTTGGGTGACAGGTGTCATAGGCGCGCTGCTCGAGGGAAGAGAAAACACCTTCTTCCCCCTCCCTTTTCTCTTTCGTCTTCCTTTGAGCTTTTTGCAGAGTTTTTTCCAGAGTTCAGAATCCTCAAAGCCTTTAACTCTCATGTAAGTGAATCCTTTCGCTCTGTTTTCTGAATGTTTAGGAGTTCTTCTTCTTCTTCTGAGTCTACCTTCGAACTTTTTAATTTGACCACTTCCTCTGAAACTGTAATTAGCTGGACTACTTCTTCGGAAAATTCTGATTCTTCCGAAGGGACTCCCAGTTGCGACCTTGCCGAGTTGTGTAACTCGGTGTGTAGTAATTATAGAACTCGTTTAGGTAGGACTCAGAATCTTCCCGTCGCCGTTTCTCGCATTGCTCCAGCAATAGGTTCTAGGCAATTTTCTGGGATGGAGGCTTCTTCTTCAGCCCCGTCTAGGAAAAAGGCGCCACGTGCGGAGTCCACTCCGTCTCATATGAGCGCCGCGGATCTAGCGAATCTGGCGGATTGCTTTCTATGGATTAAGAATTACGAGACTAAGTTGGCGGCTGCTTATCAGCGACCCGCCTGTCCGCCAAGTGGATATTTGTCTGTGTACAGTTGTCATATAGAAAGAGGGTTCCGGCTTCCTCTTCCTAAGATGATGGCGGACATCTTGGCATACTTTGGGATCACTGTTTGCCAGCTGCATCCAAATGGCTGGTTAGATCTGGCTCTGGATTGTTATTTGGCTTCGAACTTAGGGATAGTATGTAACCCTCGTGTCTTTCGGTCTCTTCACAAACCAACGAAGCGAAAGGCCGAATCTTTCCTCACTTTTGCTAAATTCAAAACTTATTCGACATTCTGTGGTAAGATGTCAAATGTCCATCTTTGGGACGAAAGATTTTTCTTTGTAAAGATAAGAGAGGGCGAATCTCTAGGATTTCCGTCGGTTTGGAATGCCAAACCTTTACATATGGCTGGAGACATGCGTATATTGACGGACAGTGACGAGGAAGTGGCGGATCTCTTGAAAAGTATCAAGGCGGATGCCTGGACATACGCTGACGCCTTGGACTTTATGATGAATGACATTCCTTTGATCCGCCGGGAAGGGGACAAGATCTCTTACGTGAAGTTTACACAACTTGATGAAGGTAACTTTGTTTTTCCTTGAACCTTGATTATTTTATTGTTCCCTTGTCAGGGGTTTGTCTGAAGCCAGTCGCGCCCTTGTAGAAATACGCAAGAAACAGAAGGAGGAAGAGGCTTGAAAGAAGGGGCAGGTAGCGGATCCCCGTAAAAGTGCTGAGAAACGTCCTGCCGGCGATTTGGTTGATCCTCCTCTCCCAAAGAAGAAGAAGTCTGTGTCTAGCAGTGGAGGGAAGCTACTGGCGGATGCCATAAGAGCCGAGAAACTAATGGCGAGGCTTGAAGAGGTGCGTCTATTTTATCATTTTCTCTATTTTTACTTGGATCTTATTCTCTGCTTTTTAATGCTTGCATAGTTGGTGAAGCCGGACTTAGGAGGTTACTGGTCCGCCAAATATGGTGACAAAGGATCTCTAAGGAATGAATCCGTCATCAATGATCTGGACGAAGCTCTTGGCCAACTTGATGAGGTACGGGAGAGTCAAAATAAGATCCCGGGATCAGCCCATGTCCAGATGGGGAAAACAGAGCTTCTTACGGTAAGTTTCTTTTATCTCTTTTTGCATTTTTGGATGAAAGAGTGATCTCCTTGAGGGAGAGTTTGCGGTTATTCCTTTGCTTGAATTGGCTTTTGCCTTGATAGGTATACACCCGTATGCGTGCTATGGAAGCGGATCTCCTTCAAGGAGTGGCGGATAAGGCAACCATAGAAAGGTTGGAGAAGGAGGTCACTGTTGCCAATGCGAACAGTGCTTCTGCTGTTGCCCTAAATGAGAGTAAGGATGCTGAGATCCTTAGATTGAAGGAGAAGATAGATGCGGATGCTGAAGCGCATAAGGCTGCCTTACTCGACACGGAGATCCTGGCAGGGGAACAGGCTTACTATTATGGCGAGTGGATCATGGCATATGTTTAACTTGCTCACCCTGAGATTGATTTTACAGATCCGGAGTACGTGGTTCCTGACGTGGAAGTTTGTCTTAAGTATCGCAAAATCCCGAACGTCAAAGACTACATCCGTGATCACATTCGCAAAGTGATGAATGGATCCATCGAAGAGAGTAAGCCCCTTGTCGATCTTGAACCAGAGGATCTTGATGAAGTGTCCCAAAAGGCGGGTGACAAGAGTGAGGAGCTGATAATTGATTGTAACATTCCTTAGGAGGGTACTGTTTCTGTAGAGAAGGAAGCCCCACTGGAGGGCGTATCTGGCGTAAAAGATGCTAAGGAGGATGCTCCTTTAGATGTTTAGTTTTTTTGTAAAACTAAGTACAATTTTTAATCCTTGTTATAACCATTTATCTTTGCTTTACGCTTTATGTTTTTCAGCAAGTAAATCTATAGGTTTTAGGATTGAGTTGAAGTAGGTGGCCAGCCATACCTCAGGGTGTGAGCCTTTGTGAAGGCTTGGAGCTTTTATTCCTTTAGAGGAAGTTAAGCTGTCTTAGGCGATCGATTGGCTTCCTGTCTTTGAGGTGAATCGATCCGCCCCTAGGACTTTGGACTCTTTTTTGGAAAGAGTGTACGAGAGTGTAAAGATCTCACGTCTGAGAAATGTTTTAACTCTATCTCTGACGGGGATCAATTTGTTTCCTATCTTTAAGGTAGATAGATCCGCCGTTGAGATTGTTCTCCTATCTTTGAGGAGAAAGCAGTTTATGCCATGATAGCATTATCCTTTGTGTGGGAATGCATTTGTTGGCCCCCCTTCTTTTTTAATCTTGGAATATTTATATTGCTACAAGAAAATACTTTAAAAAGAATTGATAGGACAAAAGTTGATTTTTATTGAATGGCGATGTGCCTTATTACAGCAAGTGGGTCTTACATGTGAGCCTCATTAAAACCTTTAATAAGCAAAACCTCATGGGATAAAAACTTACTAAAGGAAAAAGAGTACTCAAGACCTTGATTACATTCTATTCTCTGGTGAAATATTTGCGGAAGTTCTGGATGTTCCATGTACGTGGCAGTGTGTTCCCCTCCATGCCTTGAATTTTAAACGTGGCGGATCCAATCTTGGTGATTATTCTGTATAGACCTGTCCAGGTGATCCCCAACTTTCCTCTTCCTTCCATAGATTGGATTTTATCCGCCTTTCGGAGCACGAGATCTCCAACATTCAGATTTACAAGCTTTGCATTTTTATCATGATAAGCTGCGATCCGTTGCTTGTAGGCTGCCATGCGTACATACGCCTTCTCTCGTTTCTCCTCCACTTGATCGAGACTTTCTTTCAACCTTCGGCTATTTTCATCCTCGTAATAGAATGCAACTCTGTCACTAGTGACCTGTATTTCAACAGGGATTACAGCTTCCACGCCGTGAGAAAGGGCGAATGGTGTCTCGCCCGTGGCCGTTCGTGGAGTGGTCCGGTACGCCCATAGGACGCTCATTAACTGATCCGCCTATTTTTTTATCATGCTCCCCCAACCTTTTCTTTATTCCTTTAACGATCGTCCGATTTGTAACTTCGGTCATCCCATTAGATTGGGGATAATAAACAGAGGCGAACCTGTTCTGAATGCCCAGCTTTTCACAGAAAGTTTTAAACTCTCCACAATTGAATTGCGTCCCATTATCAGTGATAATCGTGTGGGGAACCCCGTACCTTCCTACGATATTATCTTTGACGAACTCCACCATTCGTTCGGCGTTGATAGAGGAGACAGCTTCGGCCTCTACCCATTTAGTAAAATGATCCACAACCACCACCACATACTTTCTTTGTCTTTTGGTAGGAGGAAAAGGACCAATGATATCAATTCCCCAAACTGCAAAGGGCCGACCTTCGATGATGGGCCTTTGAAGGTGTTTAGCTGTGTGAGATTCATTTGCATGAACCTGACAATTATGACAAGACTCCACTAACTTTTGGACATCAAGTTCCGCCGTGGGCCAATAAAATCCTGCTAACCTGGACTTTTTAAAAATAGAGGCAGACGCCTCATGGGCTCCACACGTGCCTTCATGCAACTCTTTGAGGATCTGTTGTCCCTCTTCCGTCACGATGCATTTTAACCAGGGGTGGCCAAAAGACTTTCTGTATAAGCAATCATTTATCACGGAGAAATAGGCGGCCTTCCTTACCGTCCATCGAGCTTCTTCTTTGTCCTGTGGCAGGGTGCCATCTATCAGGTACTAGTGAATAGGTGACCTCCAATCACTTTCGACGGATGCAAGTAAGGATACCTCTTCTGAGGCGAATGCCGGTGCTGTCTTGACCTCGAATGGGCATTGTAGATCCGCACAATGCTCCTGGCTTGAAGCCATTTTAGCTAGGTGATCGGCCTCAGTGTTAGATCCTCGGGGAACATGGATCAGTTCCCACTTGATTTCTTTGGCTTCGAGGTGGTTCAGCAATTTCTTAACCTCTTCAACATATTTGGCCAGAATGTCATCTTTCACCTCAAAATTTTTGATTACCTGGTTGACCATTAATTTGGAATCACTGTAGATTACGATCCGCTCGGGAGTGATTTCCTTCAACAGGCGTAGTCCCAATATTAAGGCCTCGTACTCCGCCGCATTGTTGGTCGCGAGGAAGTCCAATTTTGCTGCGTAATGCAGTTTTATATATCGGGGACCTTTGATCACGATGCCTATACCTGCGCCTTCCGCCGAAGAAGCCCCATCTGTATACATCGTCCATTCTTCGACCTTAGATTTGGGGAGATTCATACCTTCTTCAGTGAATTCATTCACAAAGTCTGCCAAGACTTGAGTTTTCAGAGCAGATCGACTTTCGTAACGAACATCAAATTCGCCTAAGCGAATCGCCCACTCCATTAATCTCCCCGAGGTTTCTGGCTTTTGTAATAGTTTCCTCATAGGTATGCTAGTACGGACTATGACAGTATGTGCCTGAAAGTAGGGCCTGAGACGTATTGAGGTGGTGACAACGGCCAGTGCCATCTTATCCAATTTGGAGTATCGGGTCTCGGCGTCTTTTAACACTTTACTCACATAATAGATTGGATACTGCTGTCCATCCTCTTCCCTGATCATGACTGTGCAAACAGCTTTATCTGTAACTGAAACATACATGTAGAGATTCTCACCTTTCAGGGGCCGACTCATCAGAGGTGGTTCCGTGAGAAATCGCTTGATCCCTTCGAAGGCTTGCTTACAGTCCTCATTCCACTCGAATGTCTTTTGTTTTTTGATCACCTCATAGAAGGGTTGACATCTGTGAGCCGAACAAGAGATGAACCTGCCCAAGGCCACGATACGCCCATTCAGACGTTGCACCTCTCTAATGTTCTGTGGCGTTTTCATATCCAGGACTGCTTTAACTTTATCCGGATTTGGACTCACTCCTTTCTGGCTGATCATGAATCCCAAGAATTTTCCATATGTCGCCCCAAATGTACATTTCTCTGGATTCAGTTTAATGTTGTGATGTCGGAGTACACCTAGGATCTCTCTTATATCATCTGCGTGCTTTTCCATAGTGGAACTTTTGATGATCATATCATCCACGTAGACAGAAAAGTTATTACCTTTGCTTTCTTCGAATATTTTGTTCATCATCCGTTGATAGGTAGCCCCTGTATTTTTAAGCCCAAAGGGCATGACCTTGAAGCAGTAGGTGGCTTGGTGAGTCACGAACGAAGTCTTGATTCTGTTAGAAGGCTCCATCGGGATCTGGTGATAACTCGACTTCACATCAGTGAAAGAATACATGGCGTGTCCCGCGGCCCCATCTACTAAAATATCAATACATGGCAGAGGGTAGTTGTCTTTGGGACAAGCTTTGTTGAGATCGGTGAAGTCAATACACATGCGGTATGATCCGCCTGCCTTTTTGACTAGCACCACATTCGCCAGCCATTGTGTGTAAAGTACTTCTTCGATGGCGTCCGCCTTCTTAAGCTTAGCAATCTCCTCTTCTATTACTTTCTGTCTTTCAGGACCATGATTCCTTCATTTTTGTGCTATTGGGACAACGTCCTCGGCAATATTGAGCTTATGAGTGATCACATCCGGATTAATCCCTAGGAGGACCTCATCCTTCCAAGCAAAGACATCTTCTGACTCATGGAGAACCTTTGTAATGGCCTCTTTAATCTCACCTTTTAGCCCTTTAGCAATTCGTACCTGCTTTTCATCCGCCATAAGGTACATCTCTGTTTCACCCAGAGCCATTGTGACAAGTTCCTCTTCTTCCTCATCTTTAGACTGTGGGCGAATCATCAAGGATGCCGAATATGTCTCCTGAGCAACTTTTTGATTTCCTCTGACCATTACTCCTCCTTTGGCCGTGGGGATGTAAATGGTGAGATGGTGGATGGAGATGAGAGCCGCTGCTTCGGAGATGAAAGGCCGACCCAAGATGATATTATAGGCCAATTGACCATCTATAATGGAGAACTCCAGATCTCCCTTCCAGGTTTGATCTTCGTCCGCCAACTCGCAATCTAACGTTACCCGTCCCTTCGTTTGGATTGTGTGCCCCGTTACTCCTAGGATGTCCACGATAGTGGGTTCCACTTGGACAAGATCGACCATAAGTTTGGCGAATGCTCCTCTTGTAATGACGTTGCACGAACTTCCAGTGTCAATCATTACTCTTTTCATTTCCCATCCTTCTACCATCATGGTAATGACTAGAGCGTCCGCGTGAGGGGGAACTTCTGGGCCTACGTCCGTAAAAGGGTGATTGAGTGATGCCCTATCCAGAGTGGTGGTCTTTGACTTCTTCAGCACATGTTGATATCCTGGCCCGCCTGCTATGACATTGATGGTCCCCTTCGCCTTCTTTTTCTGATCATCCCTTGACTTATCATTATCTCCTTTCTTGTTATCATTTTGGACGAACCTGTCTAGCTTTCCCCTTTCTATAAGCCTTTCTATCTCCCTGGCCAACTCCCAACATGCGTCAGTATCATGGCCATTCTTCCTGTGGTACTTGCAATAATTTTTGGGATTTTTTGTTGTGTTGGTGTACTCCCCCCCTTTTGGTTCGGGGTATGAAATGCTCCGCTTATGCTGGCTGTTTTCTATCCACATCAGAACTTCGCTTTTGGAGGCGTTTAATGGTGTAAATGATGGTACGTATGCCAATTTGTTCTTAGAGCCTCTGCGCCTTCCTCTGGATGACGAGTCAGGATGTTTGTCCTTTTCTTTATCCCGTCTACGAGATTCGCCCTTGTCCCTCTTAGGCGGAGATACTGACTCCCTACGGATGTCGTCCACCTCCATGAAATCCTTGCATCTTTCGATCAATTCTGCCATATCTCTGGGCTTCTTTCTGATTAGATCTTCCTGCAAGCTTTTACACATGGTGTTTTTCACTAGAGCTTCCACCGACATGGAGACATCCACATCAACAATTCGTATACACAATTTGTTGAAATTGTCAACATATTCTCGAAGGGGTTTATTTGCTTTCTGTTTCAATTCAAAAAGCTTCCGTGATTTGACTACTGGAGGGATGCACTCGGTGAATTTTGCACAAAACTCTCTACTCAACTGATCCCAGCCGTCTATTGATCCTGGAGGTAAAGATTGGAACCAATCATAGGCAGGACCACCAAGTGTGGTGATAAACATCCGACACAACACTGCTTCACTGGCCTGGTTAAGGCTGAGCAACATGCGGTACTTCCTGGCATGGGCTTCAGGGTTGTCCACGCCCGTGTAGACTGGGATATTAGGAATTTTAAAGTGCCTATCCGTTTCTTCAGCTTCGATCCACTCTGTAAAGGGCGAATCCCGATTGGCAAATGGGTTATGTCTCACATTTTCTTCATTTTGGCGGCGCACCTCATCTCTGATTAGATCCTCTATATTCCTGTGATTCTCCCTGGAACGTCCTCTACGTGGGGATCGACTCGGAGATGATGAAGAACTGGAATTAGATGAAGGATCCGATGGCGAACCACTTCCTCCTCGCCCTCCTGGTGGACCACTTCCTCCTCGCCCTCCTGGTGGAGCTTGCCGATTAGCTCCTGGATTAGGAGGCGGATGCTGTCTATCTTGACGAGGTTCCTCAATTGGTCGCTTACTCTTTCTGCGTTCTGGGGGTGGAGGAGACCTTCTGCGTTCTGGGGGTGGAGGAGATCTACCTCTCCGGGAGGATCTATGCTTTGGGCGAGATGGAGATTTAGATCGTCCTCTTCCTGTCGTCTTCCTACGCTTTTTGTGTTTTCGACCCTCCGGTCCACCCTCTAGGGGATTAGACCTAGCGCTATTGAGAGCTCGAGTCCCGCCAATGTTAAGCCTTGGGTTTGCAGGTCCCTCAGGAAAAGCTTGATCATTTCTCCAACTCCCTTCCGCTCCGTCAGAAAACAGTCGCCGATTTAATGGCGGGTCACCGGCTGCCACAGAAGTAATTACCGTGGAATCCGCAGGTTGAGAATGAAAAAACGAGGAATCACGAGCGTTTGGTACTATGGTGACATTTTGCCATTGGGATGCCGTAGGAGTTGGTGTTGTACGTCGAAGCGAGGGAATTAACATGTACGACCTTAAGCGGCTTTCCATCTCAGGGCCAAACTCTTTTCTTATGGAACCCGCACATATTTCAAGAAATGTGTCAGGTGACATACTTCCCTCACCATGTACCGTAGGAGCATCAATCCCTGAGGAGGGATCAACGCGACCAGCGTTCGCAACAGGATTGGCTGATGGGGTTACTAAGGGCGTTTCAATCCCTGAGGAGGGATCAGACCCTCCACTCGTCATGTCTTATAATGTGAACGAAACCCTTATTTGGTTAGGGGTCCACCTTCACCGCACCAATTGATGACTAGTGGAGAATTTCCGATTAGCTTCCGCCCCTGTGGGGGCGTCGTTGGGTTCGACGGGGGAAAGCTCCGATGCCAAAGTCAGTATAGAGAATGGAGGAATAAACTGAATTGACAAAGTAGGGTGCTAGGGCAATGAGAATGTGTACCTTGATAGCTTGAGATGCAAGCTATATATAGTCATGAAGTTGTAACCTTTAGTAACTAGAAAGTCTCCATTAATGCTTCATTAATGGCGGTTACTGGTTTCCTTTAAGTATGTCCGTTAGCTCATTAATAGCTCATTAATAGCCTTTATTGAGGAATCGGCTCAGCTGTTCAGCTGGCGGATCGAAGGGTGATGGCGAATCTAACGTAGGTTTGACTACGGATCTCGTGTGGCAGAGTCTCGGTGATCCGCCCATCGGATGTCTTTGCTTGATACGCCATGGCCTTTTTTGACCGGTTCAATACGCGGTCGTTTGGGTAAATATCTCCTTTGATCCCTTGGATAATATCCCGATGTTATCAATAAGTTTTGTTGATGTGTACTTCAAAGGTCAATTCACAAAAATAAACCAAGATTTCAATCTTCATTTCCACTCTCACCTATTTGCTATATTATCTTATGCTAACATGCGATTTCCAAAGAAATTCAGCAAGATTGCAGCTCTAAAAAACGACGACGTGGTTGAAAATCAGTGAAGCTGCTAAATTATAAAATTGAAAATAAAGCAATCAACACAATTGTTTCTTAATCCAAAAGACAAATTGCATTGAAAAATAAGAAGAACAAAGAAACGCAAATATTTGGGTTTAGCCTAAGAGAGATGAAGACAATTTGAGACAAAATAGTTAAATGGTTTTTACAATTCGAATATTGCACTAAGTGTTTGTTAAAAAAAAAAAAAAATAGTATATTTGAGTTTGCAGGTAAAAGAAGATTAAAAAATCTATAAAAAAATATAAAAATAAACCTTATGGTTTAAGTCGTTTTCAAACATACATTATGTGGTTTAAAAGTTGGTAAAAAGGTACATTGAGATCGATTCCGTTAGCAAACACAGTCAAATTTAACGGTGTTAAAAAAAGTCAAAAGCCAAAGGAAAAAGAGTTGATTTTGTCTTTATACTTATTTATTTTATAAATTAACCTCATTATTATCTAATTGTTACAAAAAAAACTCAAAATTAAAAATAAAAATAAAATATACACTCCATATCTCTCTGATCTTTTCTTTTTCTTCTTCTTTCTCTCTTCTCTCTCCCCTTTCTTAATTTCTCCCTCATCACCACTCCTCACGGATGTCGTCGGAATCCTCATTTTTCTCTCTAATTTATTTTTCTTTTCTCTCTAAACAGGTTATTCCATATGACAAACATGCTTCACAAACATTCCGGCAAGGCTTCGCGGGAGAAATCAAACTTGGCTCAGACTTGCAATCTTTTGAGTCAGTATTTGAAGGAAAGAGGCAACCTTTGTGATATTAGCAGAAAGCTCGAACCTTCGGGTTTTTATCAATGGTTAATACACATATTTGTCCATGTGTTTTCGCGGAAAAACAGATTTACCCTTAAATCAAATAAACCCACAAAACTATCCCTGAATTTTCCATAAACCTGCAATTATACCCTAATCTGACGGAGCTGCTAAACGGCGATGACATTAAACCTTTTTGTCTCCAAAAAAATTGGATGCCGACAATCAAAATTCATTTGGTTTTTTATTGTTTTCTATTGCTATTGCGTTTGAATTAATTAGGAGGTTTAGATGCCATTTTATTAGGTTGATTGAGCTTTTATGAAAATGAATTTTGACCAATCTGTTCTTCTAACTTGCTTTTAATCGAAATTGAATGTGCATATTTTTTTCTGTTTGTGGTTGGTTGTTCTTTTCTGAAGTTTTTCTGGAGATAATAAGGTTTGATGTCATCGCCGTTTAGCAGCTCCGTCAAATTAGGGTATAATTGCAGGTTTATGGAAAATTCAGGGATAGTTTTGTGAGTTTATTTGATTTAAGGGCAAATCTGTTTTTCCGAGAAAACACAATGGCAAATATGTGTATTAACCCTTTTATCAATTCTAATTTCTTCTTATGAATTATTATGATCTAGAAATAATTTAATTTTATTAATCCAACTCAAGAAACACCCAGAACAACATTAAGGGTCTATTTGGTTCAGCTGTTAGCTAATAACTGTTGTTATTGTTGTTAGCTGTTTAATTATTAGTGTTTGGTAAAATTATATTGATCTGTTGCTGTTCGGATTTAAAATGTCTAATATGGACATGTTTTAAATTAATCAACAAAGAAATTATAAAAGGGATGATAAGGTGAAAAAAATGTCCATAACATTTACAACTAGGAGCAATTTTACTCTTAACGTCAAAAATAGTCCAATTTTACCCATAACATAAGAGCAATTTTACCTCTAATATTGACAAGTTGAGTCAATTTCATACATTATTATAAAATACAAATATTTTATTTCTTATTCTACACCAATTACACATATCAGTTAGTTCTAAAAAAAGATTTCATATTTTTTTTATGATTTAATAATAAAATTGAAAATTATTATTTATAAATTCGGCGAAATAGTTGAATTTTTTTTATCCAACTCGTACAAAAGATAATATATATATTTTTTTGAAATTTCACGTCTAATCATATATGTTTGTGATCTGTTACTAACGATGATAAAATGATGCACATGTAAAGTGTAGATGACAATATTCATGACGAAAAAGATAATTTAAAGAATTGTTTCTCAAATTGACACAACTTGTTAATGTTAGAGGTAAAATTGCTATTGGCTGCCAAAATTAGCAGTATAATTGCACAATTTTAGATGTTAAGGGTGAAATTCCTCCTAGCTATAAACGTTAGGAATATTTTTGCACATTATCCTATTATAAAATAAAAAATATGTTATACAAATTAATAAAAATAATCTATATAAAAACTAAAAAAAAATCATTGAACGCAACAAAACCTTGTTCTTCCGGTAATTATGTTGTAGAAATATAAATAATTTTAAAGAAAGAAACATATTTTGTGGAAATAAGAAAAATGATTTTGTAAATAATAAACAATTATTTAACAAAAGCTGCAGTTATATAAATATAACCAAATGCTATATTTCCTGCGGTTTGGAGTGAAACGTTAAACACTTATCCGAAAAGCGGAAACAAACACACTTTAAATCTATTGCCAAACACGGGGATTTTGGATCAGAATAATTCAAAATCCATCGATTTATTTTCTCAGTTTGTGGCCGATGATTTGAGGTTCTGTGTGTACAGTTCCATCTTTTTTTTAGAGTGAAATTACTTAAAACCCACAAAAGGCTTATTTAGTAATGCTAATTAACATTTAAATATTATTATATCAGAAACCATTGGAGTCTGCAACTCCTCCTCAGTTATATGTATCATATCTGCATTTTCATTTTTCTCTTTAAGAACAGGAAAAGTCTTGGAATATGTTTTGAGAGAGAAAAATCTATTTTTATAGATATTTTTAGTGAGAGAAAAATGAGTGTATTTAGAGAGAGAATTATAATAAATTAAAGAGGGATAGAGAAGGAGACGATAAATTTGATATTTTGTTTTTGTTTTAGGATTTGTTTATGATAATTAGATGATAACGTGGGTTAATTTATAAAATGAATAAATATAAAAATAAAAATAACTCTTTACTATTTCTAACAGTATTTACTAACGGAATGAACCACAAGATACTAATTTGTAAATTTTTAAACCACATTTTTTTGAATGAAAATGGGAACCAATGGAAAGAACTGAGACGATTAATCCTAACTAGGTTGGCACCAACCGCGCTTCAGAACAAACCAAAGGACCAAAGATATTATTAAAATAAACTGAAGAATACAGAAAGGAAAGCAAGGAAACAACCCTATTACATGAAACAGAAAACTTCCGTTCGATTAGCGTCTTTAAAAACAAACTGAGAACAGAAACTAGGGTAGGAGTTCCACCAAGTGTCAGAGTTCACACGCAAACTTCGATAAACAATCAGCAGTAGAGTTCCCTTCCCAGTAAATATGCGATATCCGAACTGTATTTTGACGAATGATTTGAAGGCAATATCTCCGATCAACTGCAATACTCCAATGAACTTGTGTTGAACCTTCATTAATCAACTTGACTGCATACGTAGATTCACTTTCGATCCAAAGAGGAAATCAATTGCAACTTTCAGCTTTCTTAATAGCAATTATAATCGCATAAAGCTCGGCTAGATAAGCTTCTTGGCAATTCAAACGGACAGCAAAACAAGCTAAGAGAAAACTCCTGCAATTTCGAAAAATCCCTCCGGCACCAGTACCAATATCCGAAGCCGCACCATCCATATTCACTTTGAACCAGTTCCAGGGAGGAGGCTGGCAACGGAAAGCAAGAAGACGCCTTGGTGGACTGGGGTTACCAGTTAGACCAAAATTGTCCAAAATTATCCATTGTGTTTCTCATGTAACGTTTAGTTAAAAAAGTTACTTCCTTTACACAACGCCAAACCAAACGAACAGCAGAAAGAAGAGAAGGTTTAACATTGTTGAAGACACAATCATTCCGACTTCTCCAAATCACCCAAAAAACTGAGATAACCGTCGAGTTCCATAAAGGAAAAGTTTGAGAGCTCAAATCTACAGCCATAGCCGACTCAACCAGCGCCTGAACTGAAGAAGAACAATTAATTTGGACCCCAAAAGTGCTGCAAACAGCAGCCCAAAGTCTCTTTGCAAAATCACAGGAGATACAAAGATGAACCACTGATTCACCCTCTGCTTCACACAAACAGCACCACGATGGCGTAATCATCCCTCGTCGTCGAAGATTATCAACCGTAGCTAACTTCCCCATCAAAGCTTTCCAAAAAACAATTGATCTGGAAAGAGGCAGAAATTCTTTCCAAAGAAAACGATACCATTTTAAGTTTCGTGCCCGCGAGTCAATATGCATAACACTTTTAATAGTGAAACACCTGTTGCTAGACGGCTTCCAGACACATAAGTCGTCTCCAACTACGTTTAACCGAATTCGTTTAATCTTGTTCTCCACCATCCACCATGGAGTTAACCGGCAAATCATCGGACCAACGACCTTCAAAAATGAAATCTGAAACAGTTGCAGTGCGGGTTGGGAGATTAGTTGGATTGATTGCCATTTGTTCTGCAACCATAGGCGTGATCCAGTTATCCGTCCAAAACCGAAGAGTGTTACCCTCTCCAATGATCTAAGAAGTATAAGCTCGAATCGTATTGAAGCTGACACGCAGTGAATTCCCAATAGAAGACCCGCCTGAAATATTCTTTGGCTCATGATGGTTCAAAAAACGACCTCTCAGTAGGCTAGGAATAAAACTCTCACCTTGAAAAACTCTCCATCCCAATTTGAGAATCATAGTTAAATTGACCTTATCAAAATTTTTTACATTTAAACCCCCAGCTGCTTTAGGAAGACGCACGTTTTTCCAAGAGACTGTGACTGATTTTTTTGTATGAATATCACCCGACCATAAAAAATTCCGCATAGATCGATTAAGCAAAGTAAGGAGTGACCTTGGCCAACGATAAATAGTGAAAGAGTGAAGAAGAGCACTATTAATTACCGAATTAATTAACACTAATCTCCCGGCCATAGAGAGAGTGTTACCTTTCCAAGAAGCAAAGCAGGATCAAATCTTATCCGTCAGAGGTTGGAGCCAGCACCGTTTCGCCACACCAAAGAAAATCGGAACACCCAGGTAACTAATCGGATAGCTTCCTTACTCCATGCCAAGCATTTAAACCACATAGCTCATATTTGAAAATGATCTAAACCATAAAGTTTATTTTTATATTTTTTCCAAAAATCTATTAGCACATAATGACAATAGTTTTAGTGTTGATTGTAGTGCTCTAGATCCCAAATAGGCACTGGTTCGTAATTCTTTCCCATTAAACCTTTAATATATTATTAATAATTAATTATGTTAAAAACATGCCATGGAATAATAATAACTTTTCACGTATATCAACATTAGATTTTTATATGATTAAAATGGTGTGATATACATATCTCAAAGGTAATACTTCATAATCACATGCATGTTTCTCCAACTCAATTTTTGGTTTAACATGTTTTGTATCAGTGGAAAGAATTGATTAAATAAATGAGCCAAGTACATTAGCTTCTTGTTTATATGTTTATGCTTAGAAGTGATGTGAGTGGTGAATATATATATATGGAGGGCCGGCCCTGGGTATAGGCTCGGGGTGCGGCCGCCCAGGGCCCAAGGTTAAAAGGGGCCTAAAACTTTTAATTTTATTGAATATATATATATTTTTTTGTTATAAATTTAGTTATAATACCCATTAGGTCTAAAAATTGATCAAATAATATAATATTTTAGGTCTAAAATGAGTCCAAATTTATATTTTTAGATTTTTTAGTACATTTTTTTTATTAAGGACCTATTATCTCTTATTTCGTTTGGGGCCCTTAAAATGTCAGGACCGGTCCTGTATATATGTAGGTATTATCAGTGACACATCCGATGAGTGGTGAGAGAGTGAAGCCGAAGGGCGATAGAAATGATGATTGTATTATGGGCTACTCAATCCATTCTATTAACTACATATATAGTATGCAGATGATATAGTAGATAATTTGAAATTAGAATCTGAATTTGAGGAAAACCCAAGAGAATTGGAAGGTTCACAATTCGAGAAAAGGGGTACAATTGGAAATGCAAGTAACATGTATAATGGACTTGAGTACCTTTTAATTTTACTTTTTATTTTCATTCGATCTATCGTTTATACTTTTTTTTCATCTAAATATACAATTAAATAATATGACTTGGTATCTTTTCAATTTAAATCTATTAGTTTTATTAATGTTAACCATAAAAATACGAGTTATTATTAAACAAAAAGGAAATCATTTTTTATCTGTATGATGTATGGGCATGTGTCTAGTTTCAATTAAAGGCATTCGTAGGACAAGATTCAACTCTGTTGATCATTGATGGAAAGGTAACTCTAAAAACATGTATTGGATCGGTTATAGTTTTGGCTCAATACTCCAATCTTATTCTTATTAATGGATTAATCAAGTAAGATTGTAATTAACCCTTAATGAACCACACAGTCCTTTCTTATGGAGAGAATTTAACTAGTTTGACAGCTTTATGAATGAGAAGAACCCGACCTAAACCAACCAATATTAACGAGATTGATTTAGACCTAATAATGCATTCACTTAATAAAATAACGAAACAACTTAGTATCGATTCAACTAAACAATTACACAAATTTAGTGTCATCAAATAGTTGTGTATTATTTAATGAACAACTGGTTACATTGAACACAAAACAAATAACAAATGAGATGGAGTTTTTCTAAATCACCATGAACAATATGAAAACACAAAAGTAGAAAGAGCAAAATTGAACCAAACGATCTCACAATACTTGAAGAATATCCCGCTTTTGAATTAAACCTTCAACTTAAATTAATAAAAGTTTAGCCAAACATTTCTATGAACAAAATAAAACTAAAAATTAAACTACAAAACCAAAAGTAAAGAAAAGATTAAAAAAAGACATAATGATAGACGATGGATCATTTCCTAAAAGATGAGAGATATCCCCTATTTATAGGAATTCTCAAACCCTATTTAGTAGATCAATCCTAACTAATTAGGAAAATAATATATATTAAACTTCCAAATGTTAATTGGCTTCTTGCTTCCTTTTTTTTGTGATAACAGGAAGGCTAAACGCCCAAAAAAAACAAAACAAAATCGAACAAAGAGAGAAAACGTCGTTAAGTATCAACTAAGCGAGGCAAGTAAATGCCACACTTATCTTTGAACAAAATATCCTGAAGGCCTGCAGGAGGCATCTCACACTTGTGAAAGCCCAACTCAAATGACCATGCGAAATTCGTCATCCAGTCAGATACACTGTTCCCTTCTCTAAAATAATGTTTGAAGCTTAAGTCCCAGTCTCTTGCCTTGAAATTCCAACATTGGATTAGGATCCAAGCATAGGGGTGATTCCTATCCACATCACCCAACGTATAGTTCAAAACCACTTGAGAATCCAGTTCAATAACTACTCTTCGAAAGCCTCTATCCCAGGCAAATCTAATACCAAAAAAGAGACCCCAAATCCATGCCAAAGTAGAAGTACAGATCCCAAGATTAAGGTAGAAACCACACAACCAATTCTCATTCTCATCCCGAACAAGTCCCGCCGGTCAAAGCGATGCATCAGTTACCCTTGCTAGCGCCATCACAGTTTATTTTAACCCATCCAATGTCAGGCGAGTTCCATTTAATCCAAAGCTCCTTACTAAAAGTGGTTCGGACAGGGCTACCCAGAAGGAAAGCCGTAGTAACATCTTTGCATTGATTAAAGATGAAATCCACTTTATCCCTAACGAAACTACGATCTTGGCCAAACACCCTCTCATTCCTCCAGCGCTAGCACCACCAAATAATAGTACAGAAATTTACAGGCTAAAAATTCCTTAATAGACAACTTGGAACGTGCTGGAATGAAATAGATTCACATGGGATGTATTTAGGAAGATTTCCACTCATCGTCTTCTTAACATTGTGTAAGACTAACTCCCAGTTTTTCTTTAGATCTTTAAATCAGCTTCAGATTTTATCTTTAATCCAAATAGTTATAAGAAGACTGAAAAATATTCAAAGTGACTTTATTGGGAGAAAAGCACACTTAAGTGATTTTATTGAGACAAATTGAACTTTTGTGACCTTTTGAAGATACTGTCCAAAGATGAGTAACTGTCAATACTAATTACCCTCTTTAAAGGTTCAAACTTTATTTTCAAGAATGAGTTTTCTTATATATCTGTAGGGATTCTAATTAATTCCTTCAAGTTTTTATTGGTTTTTCGATTTAAACCTTCAAACCTCTTAACCCCTTTCAATCTTTTATAATAAAAAATTGTGAATTTGAAATCAATTTTCAACAAAAATTCTCAATAAAAACGTAAAAAATAAGAAATATTAGGAAAATATACATGAATATAGGAAAGCAGTAGAGTTGGTGAGGAGAAGAAAAATCTTCCTTTTTTAAAGATAAAATCTTCCTATATGGAGAAAAATATTACGAAAATATGCATGAATATGCAAGTCTTGCATATGGAGAAAAAAAATTCAACCTTAACTTCATGTATCTTATATATGTGTGTCACACAAAATACCATATAAAACAATCCTTTATATTTAGAGCAGAGAGAACTGATGTACAAATACTCGGAGCAGATGAAATAAAAGAGGGAAGGGAGCTTACCGATAATCAGAACATATAGATGCAGTAGAGTAAGACACTAACTAAAGGTTGACAATAACTGGCCGAAGTTATCTAATAAGAGTAAGAGAGAAATTAGGTTTGAATTCATCAAAGAGAGAGGGATGGTGAAATTAGGTTGATGTAAACTTTTGACAGAAATTAGGTTTTAGATGATCAAAGAGAAATGGGCGCGAGAGATGGGAATTGGTTACCTGATTTGGTGATGAACAACAATTCTAGAAGTGGAGACGATTACAATGGAAGTAGTGGAGATGAACTATTCCTATAAGAATATCAGTTTGAGTGAAATTTAGGTCTTGACTGGGCTTCTATTCATATGAGATGAACGAATTGAGCTTCTATTCTCACGAGATGAATTTTTCCACCTTGTGCTTAAGTTTATGTCTCAACTGAGATTTACTGGAGACTAGCTCGAAAGATTGAAATTTAGTCTAAGGATTGAAGTTTAGTATGAAATTTTCATACTAGGCGGAGGCCCAATTTTTCTTTCCCTCCAGCCCAAATATTTGTTCCCCTTTTCCCTCCTTTTACCACCAAGTATAAACGCTTAGCTTTCTTTTTGAATCTTATATTGTTACAATTTAATCATATACATACTGCAACACACATAAATGGTGTAACATTATAACAAAGGTATATTAGTTTAACATATTATTGTAACACTTTATAAACAATGTTATAATATACCAAAATTCATGATAAAATAGTAACGCAATCGAGGTAGCACTTTCATTTTGTATTACAATAGACTATTTATGGTGCAGTGTGCATATCATATATAATACTTCATATTTATTTTAGTTTTATTTAATAAAATTTTAAATTTTTTATTGGTGCAAATTAAGTAATTTTTTTTTAATTTTGTTTTTGGCATAGATGGATAATATATTTAATCATGCATTATGCTTAGTCCTTTTTTTTATACAATATAAGTAATAATATTGATCTAATTTTAAAAAACAATACCATTGTTTCAAAAAAAAAAAAACAATACCTTTAAATTCACAATTTATTGAAGAACGTAATTGAAGAACGGAACAATAATTTTATTAAAATGAAAAACAGAAATAATACAATTACGATAAACTGAATATATAAACATTCAGATGAACTGAATGTACGGAAAAAGAAGATTTTTGAGGCCTGATGAAATCAGTCTTCTTAAGATAGATTTTGCCGCAATCGACAATCGTATACAACAGAAGCGTGAGTCAAACTCTCACCTTGTATGTCGATTATCACAAAAAAAAACTAAGAGATAGGACAATCGAATTGATAAATAAGTTCTAGGAGTTAAAAAAAAATCGGCAGATGAGATGAACTGTTTATCTATTTCGTATGAGCCAAAAATCACTCTTGTAGATAAACTGTTGGAATATTTTTTTCCTCAATTAATTCAAGAATTAATTCAGTTAATGAAGAATTAATCTTAATGAATTAATTCACGTTAGTAACAATTAAAATGCGTTAGTAACAATTAAAATGAGTGTAGCTACTAAAATGTTTTACAGAATTAATAATGAACCTTAATTCCATTTAATTCTATTAATAAGATTTAATTCTCTAGTAACCAGCTGACTTTAAAGCTATAAACTGTAGATTAATAAATAAAATTAACTAAAAACAGTTTTATAATAGAATCGAAAGCTTTTTTTGGAATATTCTATCACAATGACACACCATTCTTTGAGATGATGTAAAAAATTCTTAAATACATGACATTTCAGCTATTATATATTTATAATAGACTAATACGGAAGATAATTAATCATTTATTTAATTAAAATAATCATTAATTTGATTAGGATTTTTTACTAATGAAGGAAACATTATATACCCTCATATGGTTTAGGAATTTTGCTAAAACATAATATTAGAGAAAGAATTATTTTGTGAGACAAAATTGAGAGAGAATAATCTCTAGTCTCCGACCAATTTACAAGGGTGTTTGTACACCTTTGTTTACTTTGTTTTTGTTCATGTGGATCACTGTTAGAGACATCTTACACGTTGATGCTTGAACTTGTTGATTAAAAGATTTTTCAACTCAAAGGATCTGCGTTACCAGAGGTAAACACGAAAAACTACTATGTTCGATTAATTAGTTTTATCAATTAACGGATGTAACGAGATCCATGGAGTTTGAGAATATACAAAATTTAAGTTTCTGTTGTGTTGTCTAGATTGCCAATACATGATCTAATCCCAACAAGGATGAGGAACGTGCATTCCCCTAGCGAATGCTAAGTTGAAAACACGTAAATAACATGTTTTCGAGTCATTAAGAAACAATATTTCGAACTTGAGGTGTTAAGTTTTTTACTTTTCGAGAAGGACTAATTTCCTCAGGATCGCTGATTTCTACAGGCCTGTTTGAAGAAGTACTTTTAGTGTTAGGGTTTGTTCTATTATTTGACTGAGTGACAAATTAGTCAGATGATTCTATAAAGGGCACACTGTTTTTTTAGGGTGATTTTTCCTCTTCTAGATCATGTTGTGGATAGAATAAAGAAGGAAATGATGATGCACAGAGGTAAAATTGTTAGCAATACCAATATAGAAAAGTAACAAGCAGAAACAAAAGAAATTGGACAACATTTTTCTTAAGACAAATTTTGCTGATGACAATTGTCTCCTAAAATACAATAACTTCATTGAACAAACACTACCCGTGTACAGATGTTATCACCGGATATGCAAAGACTATCATACGAACATAAGAGATAAATTCAAGGAGCAAAAACGAAATGTTCATATTATCTTTGTCTGTATGTAATTTCAAATTGATGCCGAAGAAGGCTACAAATAGACAGGTTGCAAGGGAGTAAATACAAAAATGGTTCGAAATTAATCTACAATAACCATTGAATTTCAAAGGAGTTTAGCCGTTGAGAAAAATAAAAATTACAAAAATAGGCCTAAAGGAGGCTTTTTTTCCTAGAGGTTCCATTTCGGTTCGGCATTCACTTTGTCCACAACATTTACGCATATTCTTGTTAGTCTATTTGCTTTATATGTTCTTAACAAAAATACTGACTTAGAAATCAGAGAGTTTTCCGCCAACTACCGACTTCTTCTTTATTTTGTACGAAACAATCGGCTATAGAAAAAGACAAAAACATCGGGCCGTCGGAAATTTTACAGTATTTATCAGTCACTTTAATTTATTGGCTAAAATAGACAATACATAATGAATTCTAATTTATTGGGTAAAAGAGACCATACATTATGAATCATTTTTCATAATATCTTCCTAATTCTATTGAACATGAGGATTGCGTTTTATCTAGTGGTGAGTATAGTGGTGTGGTGGTTGAGGTTCTTATATTTCCTTTTCGTAAAAAAATTATTGAAATATAATACTATTATACTTGCCATTCTATACATAATAAAGGAAGACAAAACAAACCCCAATGATAAAAGGTGTACTCTCCTGATTAATGGTTTGATTTTACTTTCCCATTTAATTTTTATTGTCGTCTATTGGATCTGATATCTAACTATTTCTAAATTAGTTTGTTAGCTATCAACTTCTCATTTCAAACTTATTCAATAATAGATTTTGCTGTTAGAAGAAAATAAATATCAACTTGATGTTAGAAACGGAAAGTTCAAACTCAATTTAGTTCAAAATAAAATTAATTAATATCTCAATAAAGTATAATAAATCAATAAAATAAATTCGTATCAAGAGTTCACATGATTATTATTGCATTTTGCCCCCTTTTCTAGGGTGTTCACTAAAAAAAATCAACTCAACAATTGGAAGTGATAAGTAAAGTTTCAAAAACCGTTGTTGATTTTCGGTGATATTTAGAGGATGATTGTTTATTCCATTGTGTTCTCGATGTTTACTTTTTCATATTAAAAATAAGAATTTTAGATTTTTGGTTAGACAACTAGTTTTGTTATTTTATATACTAAAGCTTTTTTCAACAATAAAAATCCTTATTCTCACAATATATAAACCAAACGTATTCTTACTATCTATATTTTTAACAGACTTTCAGATATTAGTGTAAGGACTATTTGAGTCTCGTTTTGCAACTCAATCTAGATTCTAGGTAGAGAAGTCATATCTTACACTTTTTTTTATAGGGTGAATTACACCCATGGCCACTTAACTTTATCCATTTTAACATTGTGGTTAATAAACCTCAATTCTTAATAGTATGTCTACTGAATTTTACAGTTTTTAACACTGATGGCCACTCAACTTTAACTTACTCCTTAAAATGACCTTTAACGATCTCAAAATGAAAATATTCAAAAATTAAAATTGGTCAGAACGGTATTAATTATGAAACAACATTTTTTATTTTTCAAAATCACATTTTTTTGAAGCTTTTTTCTTTTTAAAAAATCACTCTCTCTTAAGCAAACAACACCCAAATGATTTCAAAACGAAAATTTTCAAGGATTAAAGTTCCTTAGAATATCATTAACTCTTCAATTTTTTTTTTATTTTGAGGTCGTCAACGGTCGTTTTGAAGCGTTAAGTGGCTACCGATGTTAAAAGGTGTATAGTTCAGTGGTCATTCAGTTAAGAATTGAAATATAATGGCCACAATGTTAAAATAGGTAAAGTTCAATGACCATGGGTGTAATTTACCCTCTTTTTTGTAACAAAAGAAAACAATACATTTATTTCTTAGTTTAAAAGAGTTTGATACTATCGCACAATTAATCATATTATACGAAGATCAACAAACGCCTATTTCCTAAATAGAAATCAGCGCTTGAACCAGTCAAGAGGAATATAAAAATCACAGAATTGTTTCTAATTTACAGTAAACTCTTACCATGTATTTACTATCACGTGGACCTCGGCTCTCATTTAATGCATACAAATATTGTTCGATATTTTTTTTCGACTAATTTAGATATCGGAGCAGATTCGTGGGGACGATCTCACTTTTGAGACAATAATTAGAAAAGAAAAGAGGTGGAGTCATTCATATGACACTAATTAATAAATGGGGATGGATGTCTGGAGAGTTGCCATAACCATAAGCGAGTATTGTGGAAGCTGTATCAACGTGGTAACTGCATGGTCCTTCAGGACCTTCCGACGGTTGAGATGCCACGATTGTGTCCTTTTGTACATCACTCGTGGCACAATCTATGGCCACAGATTCTCCATCATAGACCCCACCCCTTCTGCTGTCTTCTCTCTGTCATAAACTTTACTACCACTCCTATTTATTTCCACTTCACTTTTCACACTCTCACTGCTTTGCTTGCTTGCTTTTCCTTATTTATTTCCCAGCGCCGGAAACAATGGGAAGAGCACCGTGTTGCGAGAAGGTCGGCCTGAAAAAGGGGCGGTGGACGGAGGAGGAGGATCAGAAACTCGTCAGCTACATTCAAGCTAACGGCGAAGGCTCTTGGAGGTCTCTACCCAAGAATGCAGGTATATATATTTTTATGAAATTAATGTGCAGGTCATGTGTAATTAATTTGATCATAATTTGGGGTGCATTTGCATTTATGTATATTTAGGGTTGCTGAGATGTGGAAAAAGTTGCAGACTTAGATGGATTAATTATTTGAGAACTGATTTAAAAAGAGGAAATATATCAGCTGAGGAAGAACAGACCATTTTGAAGTTGCATGCTTCTTTGGGGAATAGGTAGTCACTTCTTTTTCTTTTTCTTATTATTATTTATTTGTTTATTTTATCAACATTTTGTTTGTTGACTTTTTATGACTAATGTAGTAGTATTATTTATTTATTTGTTTGTTTGTCTTGCCTACTGACTTATTAGAAAAAATGTGATTTCTAACTTATATGTTGGATTCTACTTAGACTATGAAATATTTGGGTGTCAGTGCATTTTATGAAATGAAATACTGGCATTTTAGAGTTTTTTTTATCAAATAATATAAACAATATTAACTAATACATATCATATTTAATAATACTTTTCATATTCATTTTTTATTATTTTATTAGCGTGATTATATTTATCAATGGTAAGAGAACAGAAACCTTCTCAATAAAAAAATTATTAATAAAAAATAAAATAAAAAGAGACTAGGAGTAGAGAAATGTTCTTCAACAATAGAGACTCTTAGTGATTTGAGAAGTGACTGAGATGTTGTTAGAGTTGGTTTTAATTCTTTCTCAAATTTTAATTTAAAAGCGCAACTAAAAAGCGGTTGGCCGTGCTCTTATCATTATATATTTTTAGGTTAAGGTAATCGAAAACAATGATTGGTTCTGTATTTATATATAGTGTCTTTTTTTTTTTTTGAACTTGATATAATATTAAATAGTTGATTTTAAATAATATTAAAATGATAATAATACACTAAAAGTCTAGTAGTTCAAAAGTCTATATGTTAGTAGTAGTATTATTTTTGTAGCCACACATTATGTTCATCTTCCCCCACCTCAACTCTGGTGCATTTAATACTTGTATCTTATTCACAACTGTGAGGTTATAAATAATTAAATAATAAATGTTGTTACTTTTTTAAGATTTATCTGTATTAAGCAAATAATCACTTTTGACTTGTAGTTGAGATTCTGAATTATTGAATCTCCTTCTTTCTGGAAGCATTTAATTACGCCGACATTGCAATCAAGGTTAAGGTTCATACAGAAAATAGAAATAGTTTCTCCATTCGCATAGGACAACCTATATTCTAGAAATAAAAACAATTACTTTTTGGCTGAAAAAGAAACAACTACTGTCTCTCAATGTGTACATGATTTTCTCATAAAACGTTAACAGAAACTAGTATATGAGCTGGTTTTGTACAAACAACATATATTTATTTATAGGCTATTTCCATCCTCATCACTAGTTCCATTTTTCTTTTTTACACGATTTAGGAAATCCTTAAATGCATGTCTATTTTGTCGCCACACCGTTTTTCTTATTAGCAGAAAATTCGTCATGTTTGATATATAGCTTTTTATGGTAAAATTAGAGGTTTGAGACACTTTAGAAGTTTAACTAGTCAAATCTCTAATACTAATGTTTGATGAATAGATGTTTGAATGAGTTTATTGTGTACAAAAAAAACTAATTTTGAAAAAACTTGTTTTAAAAGTTTTTTCAATTAGTTTATTATTCCATTTCTTTGAATGATAATTTTACTCCAAATTACTATCTATTAACCCCAAATAAAGGTTTTACCATGCTATTATGTTATTTTATACAAATAACTATCACTAATCAGATAAATTTTACCAAACAAGTTTACATAATCAGCTTGTAACCAAAAAGATAATAACAGCTATTTAGAGATAACAATTCTTGGAAGAAAGTTAATTGTGATTGTGTTTTCTTCTAAGTTTAAACAGGTTATTATGGAAAAAAATTAATATGTTCTTTAAAATCATTTTACATGATACTTCATAGTAAATGATTTATTTCCTATTGGTTAATTGCTTTGTTAGGTTAATTACTTTTGGAATATTCTAAAACAATCGGTTATCATGTGATAATCAAATTATATTTATATAGTGATAGATTTTTTTTTTCAACATATAGTGATAGATGAGCTGTGTCAAATAGGTTATTTCTATATTTGGTACACTGAATTGATAATTGTCATAAATGTACAACTAATTAATAGATGGGGTTCTGTAATTAATTCCATGCACAATTATTTTCCTTTCTCATTCCTAGTGAAAGATAAATAACTGCATATTTAATGGAGTTAGGGTTTTTTTTTTATCATTTAGTTAAGTTATTATATACTAAATGTATTATTATTATTTTAAAAGACCTTTTTTAAGCATTTTTCTAAAAGATCTAAATATATTTTTAAGGATTACAATAATCTAGGAGTATTCTAAATATCTTTTCCTAAAATTGCCCAATCATCAAATGATTCTCATGTATATGTCATATAATTTTCATATAATATATATACTATGCTCGTTTAGAATATTCTACACAAGTGACATTAAATGTGATATGATTTTATATATATTAAAATAAAAACTTCTCTTTCATGAATTATATATTTTGGTGAGAAAAGAAGGTTTGAGAAATTCCATATTTATTGATGCAGATGGTCACTGATAGCGAGTTATTTACCAGGGAGAACAGACAACGAGATTAAAAACTACTGGAATTCTCATCTGAGCAGAAAAGTTCACATCTTTAGAAGAACTACCCATACCCATGAACCTCATAATCTTCCCCAAATCGATCCTAATAATATACCTAAACCCAACTCATCAATTAAGCGCAAAACCCCCAAAACCACAACCAAGAACACCAAAAACGCCCCCGTTTCAACTGAAAGTGGAGGTGGGAAAAGTGTTATAGAAATGCCAGTAACTCCAGTTCTAGATAAAGAGACATTGTCTGTGTCTGTAATAGACAATGACGAGGATGTAATGAATTTAAATCCAACCCAACTAGAAGAAGGAGAAGATTTGTATTTTAGTGGAGAGGTTACAAGTGGGAATTCATGGGGTAATTATGACAAGGATGGCCAAGTTCCGACAGGAGCATACGATGACATTGATGATGAAATGTTGGTTTTCGATGACATTATTGCCAACGATTTTATTGATGTGGTTGATGATGAAGGTGGGGTTTTGACCCTTTGTTCTGAAGAGGAAGAAAAGGACAACAAAAGTAATAATACTAGTGTAATAAGCACTTCTGATTTGCAATCTTGTTCTTCAGTAGCTTCTTGTCTGAATAATTATGGAGTTAATGATTGGACATGGGAGGATTTAATGAATTTAGACCTTGGAAATAGTACTGAATATATCGATAATAATAACAAGATGGTTTCTTCTTTTATGGAGACTGGTAATGAAGATCGAAAACAGGAAGAAGAGATTGAAAAGAATAAGGAGAAGCAAAATGCACTTGTTACTTGGCTTTTGTCTTAGATTATTACATTAATATGGGATTTTTGTAAAAAAATACTTACTAGCATTTAGATAGGTGGTTGCCTGTTGTTGTTTTGTGAAAATTAATAATGTGAACTGGGTTTGGGTTTGGGTTTGTCTCCATGTAAATAGTATATAAATGAGAGAATGTGAATGTTAATTTTGTTTTACCATATTTTACTATTCTTTCCTGCACAAGTCAATATGTGCAACTTTTCTTTTGCTTTCTAGTCACATTAATTGGATGGTTATGTGGTCCAATCATAGAATAATTATAAGATAAAACAAAATTTGTTACTAAAATAAGAAAGATGATGTGAAATAAAATAATATTAATATATTCTTATTTAAATTTCATACAAAAGACCTTATGTATATCTAATGTATGTATAATTAATTAGGTAACATTGCAAGTACTTGTTCATCTCCGAAAATCCACAGAGACAATTCCTCTCATCAGCAAAAATCTCCTATTGCCACTAGTTCCACTGTTAATCAACTTGGGTCGTGGACTCCGGTGTAACTCATCTCACTTCGGACTTAGAAAACCTTAACTTTCATTCTGAATACAATGGTTTTAATGAAATCAAATTTGGTAACTAATCTAAACTTTTATTGCTCGTGTTGGTAACTCTAATATGTCTCTTGGTCCTCATTCATTTAATTTGCATTATATACTGTTTATTTCGAAAATCCATTACTGATCTTTTATCGGTACATGCTCTTACTACTTCTAAACTTTTTTATATTGATTTCTTTTTACGATTGGTTACACATAAAGAATTTGACAATCGAAAAGATCCGGTTCAGAGAACAGAGTAATAATGGATTATACTCTATGTGTCTTTTTACTCCCAACATGATCATTTAAGACATGCTTTACTTCCTATTGTCACATGATTTTACTTGATTCTAATAAAATTTATGTTCCAAATGGTAAGCATTCTTTGTTTTCTACGTGTTGTTTGAGTAAAAACCATAAATTGCCCTATGCTTAGTCTGATAGCGCATTACATTGTTTAACTTCTTCTTTTTTTTAGTTTTTCTATTATTTAGGCTTCCTCTTGGTGGGAAGCACCAAGAGATATAAGCGTCTAAATATTTAAAATCAATTTGTTTTTTTTTTCCTTTTCAACAATGGCACAAAAAAATCTAGGCAAAAAGCATTCTGAGGCCCCTGATCTTTAATTGTTTGGTGCATTAAGACCTCGATCTTTTATTTAGACACATTGAGCCCCTGATCTTTCACCATTTGGTGCATTAAGCCCTCGATCTTTCATTTAGACACATTGAATCCTTGATCTTTCATATATGGGTGTATTAGGTCCTTCCATAAATCAATTAATATATAGGTTTATTAAGGGCATGTTTGGTTAGGTCTATATAATTACAGCGTTTCGCATTTTCTCTGAACACTGCAACATTTTGGAGCTTTTCACGAAAAGCTCTTTTCATGAACAGTTGTTTATAGTTACTTGTTATTGATAAAATTACCCTTCTTATTTCCACAAAATGTGCTTCAATTTTAACATTATTTTTATTTTTAGAACATAATTATCGAAAAATAAGGTTTTATTGTGTTCAATAAATTTTTAATTTTTAATTTAAATTGTTTTTATTAATTTGTATAATATATTTTTTATTTTAGAATTTGTTATTTTTAGAACATCATTTGCTGTCACATTAAACATGCCCTTAATAAACCTATATATTAATTGATTTATGGAAGGACCTAATACACCCATATATGAAAGATCAAGGGCTCAATGTGTCTAAATGAAAGATCGAGGGCTTAATGCACCAAATGGTGAAAGATCAGGGGCTCAATGTGTCTAAATAAAAGATCGAGGACTTAATGCACCAAACAATTAAAGATCAGGGGCCTCAGGATGCTTTTTGCCAAAAATCTATTATCTAAATATGATTGTATTGGGGTAATTTAATTTTTATACTTTTAGATAGGTTATAATTTTACTCTATAATTATTTTTATTTAATTAAATTTATCTCTCAACAAAAATAAAAATGTGATAAAAAAAAGAAATAATATCAAAGATTATTATCGAAAAAGAAAACAGAAATAAATATGAAAAAGAAAAAGAAATAATAGAAATCAGGGGCAAATTTGCATCATTTTTTCAGCAATCCGTCTAGCAATTCTGACAACAAAAACGGACCCTGAAACAGCGAAATATCGGATGGTCAGTATTTTTCTTAGAAATTTTGGGATGTTAGCTTTCCGGAATGTCAAAAACGGAGCAAAACGGAGCTGTAACGAAGCCGGTAGAATTTTTCAAAGAGCACTAATGCAGGGGCGGGGACAGCCCGGAGCCCAGGGGGGTTCCAGCCCCCCAGTCTCCGGCACCACCTCTGAAAAACAGTAGTTTAGTCTCGGGTAGCCCCCCAAGATTATTACATTGGTACCTATACTACAGAAAGCGAAAAGTTAACATAAACTTAAAGTGGCATGGATGGTTTAACTAGTACTTAAAGGTTACAGATTCGAATTTGCCCTTCCTCGTTTTTCTTTCCTATTTTGATTTTTTCTCAAATCTGCCCTTCCTCATTTTTCGGTTCCATTTTGATTTTTTCTCTTAAATTAAAATGTCTTTTTATCTAAATTTAATTTTTCCCTTCATAAAAATATCAATGTAAACATTTAATTAATAAAAAATAATATATTTGTTGGTGTTAATTTAGAAAAATAGCATTAAACTTATAGAAATTTTTTATGTCTATATTTTTCACGTTAGATATTTTTAATTTTTTAGTAAACACACTAAAACGAAACAGTTTTATTATGTAGGAGGCTAAATTTTTTTTTGCCAAATCCTAACGGGATGGACTCTCGAAAATTAGTCCATCCCGTAGAGTTAAAGTTAGAACGAATTGATTAAAAATAATTTGGTAGCCAATTTTAACATTATAAACTCCATTACAGTAATGAATCTAATAAAGCTTAGATCATGTAGAAAATTCAAGCAAAGGAAACGACTTAATCAAACGAATCTTCTAACTACTAAACAGATAAGATAAAAGACCAGAATCCCATCGGTGTAATTCTACGTTTATAAAACTAAAAACTGAATTCTTTTTGTTAGAGTCAGGAATTCTGTTAGGATCCGAAAATGTTACGCTAGGCTCAAAATTGAATTTATGAAAAAGCCTTATAAATTGAATTTATGAAAAAGCCTTAAGCTTTGTCCTTAAAAGGATAAAATGAAGTGTAAATCGTCCCACATTGTCTAAATATCATACGTGTGTGTGCATCATCGTTGTCCGACAGGGCAGGGTTAGTATGGTGTGGACACTGTTAGATGTTGTTCTACCTCACTACGAAGAAGGTTGCTTCTCTTCTCACCACTAAGAAGCTTGTTGTTTCTAAAAATTTTATTGAGGTAGAAACGCATGTCATTGGAAAAAAGACCAGAGACCGATTTTCTATGCAAAAACTATATACTTGAGGTAGAGGCAAAACAATTGATAAAGGATATAGGCCTAAGGCAGTCATTCCATCCAACACAAAGATCTCACAGTTAGTATGACATGGGACTGAGAGGAGACTATAAGACACCGCAATTTTTTTGTTTTTAATTAGATTTATTTAATTGAGTTAAACGAATCAACCTGTGGAACCCAATTAATAAGTGGGTTGGGTCATATCAACCCATATATAAATGGATTAATTGTTTCACCCCGTTTATTAAATAGATTGAGTTGAATCGATCCATTTATTAAATATGTTGAGTCAACTCATTTACCCATTTTAACACCTCTAGATAAGAGGATAGATGGTAGCGGAAATCTGTTGTACCAAGTGGCGGAGCCATGAATTAAGATTTGGAAGGGCTAATTTTAACCGTGCGGTTGACGGTAAATTTTCAACGTCCAGCCCGTTAGGGTTGGGGAAAATTTTTTAGCCTCCAACGCGTTAACTGTAAAAATGTTATCATTTTTTAGAAACTAGCATTGAACTAATAGAAAATTAAACATGTTTACTTTTTTTTAATGGTAAGGACATAATAAAAATGAATATTAAATATGTTTACTTTTTTTAATGGTAAAAACATATTAAAAATGAATTCAAAAGTGTTATCAAAATAAAAATAAAAAGTCCATTTAAATTAATTAATAATGGTAAAATGTTTTTATAATTATTGAAAAATAAAATTAAAATAAATAATTTTTTTTTAAAGAATAAGGTTAGAAAGAGTTAAACATAGGACCTCTAAAATAGAAGTAAACATCATTAACCATCTTATCTACCTTTAAATATTAAAATAATACTACATAGACTCAATATAATTCTTTCCAAAATTCAATTCTCCAACAGTCTACTGAAGCTCGAGCCTACCCCAACCCTTGGTTCCGTCCCTGGTTGCATCCTTCTATGTCCTTGTCAAAGAAGAAAAAAAATAACATTTTATATGAGAGGGACAAAAAGAAAATAACAAGGAATTCAGGATAGCAAATTTTTTTTTTCCCGATGACAGTCTTGCTGGAGACCACAAGATGGATGGAAACAGTCCAACTCTCATCTACTTGTCAAAACTGAAAACGATACAGATTCAACACATTGCACTATTATTGAAATCCAAGTAGGAGCAAAACCAAATGAGCCGACATACCTTTTAAAAAATGCAACTCTATTTGATCATGTCCCTTCATTTGACCAAAGTTGTGAGACGTAGAGCGCTTGATGCGCCGGTTAGGAGGACCGAAGAATAGCAAAGGGATGTAGTGGTGAGGGGTAGGGGAAGACCTAAGCAAACTTGGAGGAGGGTGATCGAGAGTGATATGAGTTTAATGGGAATTGAGGAAAATATGGTAGTGGATATGACGGAGTGGAGGGAGCGAATTTGTGTCGCTGACATGACTCGATTTCACGGTTTTATATGATGGTTCATGTTAGCTGACCTCGAATTATTTTGGGACTAAGGCTTTGTTGTTGTTGTACTCTTATTAATGAGTTTGATGCTAATTATTCAATTTTCTTAATTACTGAGTGAAGAACATTTTATCCATCTTTTATAAATTCAATGTAAACTAATTATGGATAGGTATAATTTGGTGAAATATAACAATTATTGTAAAATGAAGGAAGTAACCTATTCATTGATAAAAGCTCGAATTAAAACATTAGATACCCCTGATTTGTCAAGTTGTACAGAAAACACCATATTGTTAATTTTTTTGGATCGTGTAAGGAGCCAGTAGATAGTGGTTGTTCGAATTAGAAACATATTATTGAACAAAAGAATAGATATGTGCCCTAACGCCACCTCTAGAATGTGAAAATATTTAGATCATATTTAGTAAATAGTTGTTAGCTAATTACCTTTTTTACTAACAGATCGTGCAAACTTGTTTAGTAAAACTTAGCTGATTGCTAATAGCTGTTTATATAAAATGACAAATAATAACATGTTAAAGCCTTTATTTGGGGTTAAAAAGTAGTAATTAGGGGTAAAAATGCCATTTAGAAGAGATGGAGCAATAAGCTAATTGAAAATACTTCTAAATCAGCTTTTTCAAAATTAGATTTTTAGATCTAAGAAGCTATTTTAGACTTATTTTCATCAAACACCACTATTAAAAGTTTGACTAATCAAAACTTCTTTTTTTAATAGGGAAAAGAAAGAAAAAACAAAACACCAAAATGCCCTAGCCCGGGATTAGCATAAGAAAGTTAACTCCCACATTATCTTCAAAAAGCAAAGACAGCAGGAACTCAGGAGGAAGAGAAAATAGACACGCCCATGGCCCTCTCATGGCCTTCCGCAGCAAGCCAATCCGCCATCCGATTCTGTTCTCTGTAAATATGGCAAACACTGGTAGTATCGAAAGAGGAGCAAATCATTCTAATTACTTTAATTAAATTCTGGCTCCCTAAACACAGAGCACTTATATCTGCAATCATATTAACCGTTTCGAGATTGTTTGACTCCATGAGCAGCTTTCTAATCCACAGATCCTCTGACATCCAAGCCTTGAAAATATGTCCCAGAGCTCAGCAATAAACGACGAACCCAAACCCAGATTCTGTGCAAAACCCGACAATCAAGCACCACCAGCATCTCTCAAAACACCGCCGACATCAATTCTCCTCTTCTTATTACACGACCCATCAGTATTCAACTTCACCACCCCCTCATCTGGTCTTCCCCATCCTAACAGATGAACAGCGATAGCCCCGACTAAACTATCAACTTTAAAACTCTCAATAATTGATTTAATTTTCCTGAAGAAGAACTCTATCAAATTAGGAATGCCAACATTTCCACCTCCAAACACCTCAACATTCCTCCAATGCTAAAATTGGTGGCAAACCACGGCAAACAGAATAACTCCATGTTCGAGCCCAGCCAACAACTTCCCTTCAATACCCTCCCTGAACCAGTCTTGTTCTGAACAGGAAAAGAAGGCAAAAAGACACTCTTCAGGCAAAACTTTCCTCCACACGGCCTTACTACCAACACAATCTCTAAGAACATGGCAGCAAGTTTCCGCATGAGCTTTACATCTACTACAAGCATCAGAGTCCACCAAATGGCATCTTTTCCTTTCAACATTCCTCAAGAGTCTATTTTTAGCACAAAGCCAAAGAAAACTCCTAATACGATAAGGAAGTTTCAAGGACCAAATAACCTTCCAAACTTCTAAAATAGTTTAAACTTCTAATTTTACTCCAAAAAATTCTTTACGAAATATGGTCTTAGTGTTTTAATCCCCGTCTTTTAGCCAGTGGGCTTTAGCTCTCAACAAAAGAACCATTAAGAGTGAAAACTAAGAATTGTTAATCCAATTTCAATATATTTGAGCGAGGATTGAGCTTATTTGCATGATGATGTATCTATAACCTCACCTATTTATATAGAATTATATTTATTTTAATTGGGGTGATTTTAAGTAGTTTTTAAGTTTGAAAATATTAAATTTGGTTGTGTTGCATATCTATCTATCTATTACTATTATTAAAACAGGAACCTCATTTGCCATGTGTCACTCTATTATTAATTTATCTGATGTGTCATTTTGAGGATTTTTTGAATTTTAATTTATTTTTTCTTTTATTTTTTTTAATTTTACTCGCTCCCTCAATCCAGAGTCCGCCCCTCTCCCTCTCAATCTCTTCCCTTTCAACTGACACCCTCAACTTCTCTTCATCACTACCTCACGTTAGCAAGCATTTGCAGAAATTAGATTTAACTGCTTATGCATTATTAACCATTCCTGTTTATCATCAACTCAATTCTTCTCCCTTCATTTTTACGGCTTCAACAACATATAATCCGGGAGGAAACCCATTCCTGTCGGTGCTCGAAGTGATGTCCTTATTCCGTCTGCTCTAGGTGGAGTTCTGAACAGGTTCTTGCAATTTTTTGTTTCATTAATTATCAGGAAGATGGCTACTTGAGTAAAAGTTTCATTTGTCTAATTTTGACTCGCTCTTTTTTTATGCACCAATTCATTTTGTGTTTGCTCTCTCTTTTCCTATTTCTTTTAATTGCAATCTGTTTGTTGATTGGAATTGTGGGTTCGATTAGAATTCTTTAATTTGTCAAATTCGGTTTTGTAATTCCAAACCATGTGTTGTGATTGCTCCAAACAAATGCTAACCGTTGTTTTTTGGAATTTTCCTCGACTGCTGCTTCACTAACTATTCTCTCTATTTTTTACAGAGACTAAGTCATCAAATGCTACTGTTACTCTGAATTATTTTTCTGTCGCAGCAGGAATAATATCAATCATTGAGATTCTTTCTTCACTTAATCTCAGATATGTTCATCTGCCTGATGATTATCTATTCAATTGATTCTTTTTTTTATAGTACGAATTCACATTCAACTGTCAATGGATCAGTTGATTATCTATTCAATTTGTTTGAATTTTAGGTGAAATTGGCTTGTGGAGATGCTTGGGTTAATGCTTTTTGTGTTATGTGTGCAAATTACATGCCAATCTTTCACATTTGGACTATATCAATTTAATTATATTTTTTCCACAGAAAATTTTTTAGGTGAAATTGGCTTGTGGAGATGCTTGGGTTAATACTTTTTGTGTTCTGTGTGCAAATTACATGCCAATCTTTCACATTTGGACTATATCAATTTAATTATATTTTTTCCATAGAAAACTACATTGGTAGGAGGCCATGGTGATGAAGAGACTTAGTACCAGAAGGCTGAGTAAGAATTTGGATGTACAAAGCATGTTGATGGGGCTATAGCCATGCTTTGGAGATAGTTTTCTCTTCTTCTTTCCAGGGATTCGCATAAGCAGGTTCTCTGCAGAAGAATTTCTTTGTTTTTCCTCTTTTCTGTGCATTCTTAATGTGGTTGTTCGATGCAATTGAAAATGTTGAGTATTGGGAGACATAGAGAAGATACTCTTTGAATTTATGTTGATTAGAGCACTGCAGAAAATGCTATCGGAGAGAGTTATGCAAATGCATACATCTGTCTCCATGCTTTTGTCATTGTGAATGACTCTTCTTCTCTCAAAGTTATTTCCTGAATCATGAATTTTTCATATGCCAAGTGCCCCTCAAAACCTAGATTTTATGTGTATCTCATTTGCTCTCCGTTTCCAATTTCTGACCTCTTTCTCTTATTGTTCAGATATCACATTGGATACGTGATTGTAAATGATGCGCCTAATTCATGGAACTCGTGGATTACATTATGCAGAAAAATACTTCAACAAACTTGTTGTGTCTATGCTCTTCTCTGCTGCTATGTGCAAGAGAATTCTGTTAAAAAAACAGAAGCTATTGTGCAGGAGATGTGAGACCTATGTTCGAACTATTTTATAGGGAAGAAAATCTGCTGTCCCAAATTTCCTTTCCCTTCTCCTTTCCTCCTGCCACTTAATTAAAATATGTATGAGAGAGGGACAGGAAAAGGGACATGGAAAATGGACAGCAGATATTCTTCCATAAACTAGGGATGAAGTCCAATTTTTCTTGGGGAAGTGCAGATCTACTCCTAACGTATGAAATTGTAAAGATTTTGTAACATCCCTAAAACCCTAACATATACATCTTCCCACATTCATATATGTTTTCATGATTGAATACATACATTTTAGATTCATCGCATTGTCATTAGAAGTTTCATATGCATAATGCGATTACCGTGCGATTAGTAGACGATTAGTGTATCGTTAAGATGTAACGATTGGTTAATTGAGTTAGGACTTAAATGAATGAATGAATGAATTCATATGTCCTAAATTGATTAATTTACACTTTAGGAGGGCTGAATTTGAGGTTTGTGAGCAAGCACGAGGTGTCACCCCAATATTAAGACAAAATACACCTCTTCATTTGCCAAATGATGTGCACAACTCATTCTTTATTTATTCCAGCCACACTTTCGACCAAAGCTTCAGCAAAACCTTCCTTGTTCATACCCTAAACCTCTCCAAAGAAAAATCTTCCAATTTCTTCCATTTTCAAACCAAACAAGTCAAGTTAGGAAGCATACTAGGTGATAGACACAAGTTGAAGGTTAGTATGCTGTTTTAGCTTGTTTTCTATGAGTTTGAGATTCTGAAATACCTAGATATTATCATAGGATTTGTTTTGGATGAGTTTTGATTGATTTTGTTGAGTTTTGGTGTTGTTTGAATTGGTTTTAGGCTGTCCCAATGAAAGATATGTATCAAGTGCCCTAAACAGAAATCTAGGGTACCGCTTTCAGTCATTTTGGAGCATGTTTTTCATATTGATATTCTTCGAATTTGAAGATACATAAAGAATAACATATGTTTCTATATGTGTTATGAAACCCTCTGTAAAATATGGGACTTTAATTCCATATATAGATGAAGAAAACCTAGATGGAACATGACTGCCTCGAAATTGAATGTCATATGAGGCAGCCATGTTGATGTAGCATTTTGAGGACCTTAGATTCATAATTTGAGAAAGGTTATTATACAGAAGTGTTCCTAACTACTTGAGGTATATGTCTGTAAAAGTTTTTGGCAATCCATTGTGTTTAGTGTGAGATAGGTTGAGTGCATTTTGGTAGATGCAAATCTGGATAGTCTGTTTCTTGGTTGGAAACAGGACAGAATCATTTTGCCTGCCATATATTGTGTAGAAGTGATATTAAAGTTAATTTTGGATATGTTATATCCATATATGTCTAGTTTCAGTAGGTTCAAGAATTAGGGCATTTGGATTAATATAGAGAAAGTTATGGCAGAATGTGTGCAAGTAGGTCATGTGATGATCTAAGACAAAAGGATTAGATTGCATGAACTTTGTGGAGTTAGTGTCTTGTAAATCATATAGCATTCATTAGTTTATATTTTTTATTAAGTTTATGTTAAGGCTAATTGTATAAATGTTATGTGACATTAGGAGGGCAAGGTGCAATTGAACGCACACCCGATCGTGTTGAATAGATCGAACCAAGTGCGACGGTAAGCATATTGCTTATATATGTGTATGAATGTATTGTGCCTTGTGACTTGTTGAGTGTGAGATGTGGTTGAATATGATGTGAATGATGTGGATAATGTTTGAGTGTTTGTGATACGTCATGATTGATAAGAAAGTGATATGATTGAGTATGTTGCAGTGTTATGAGTAAATACGGCATGTTGGGCCTTGTACACATACTGGAACTGGATAATGGTTGGATTATAAATGAATATAAGCTTGCTTAGATGGATATGTGAAATGGTCCAAGTTGAGAGTGCTATCCGAATATTGTGAGCCGGAAGCACATGTGTTGAGATATATGAGAACGTGAGTTGAGTGTAACTCCTCCGTACAGATGATTGTATTCCGAATTTAGTGAGCCGGAATACAGATTGGGCCCAAGGACCATTTTAAATAGATTGTCTAAGTATAGCAAGGCCTTACTTACTAAAATAAGTATTACTATAATAAGTGAAACAAGTGAATATCTTTCTATTGATAATTCTAACTTGGTACTGATGATATATTTTGATCTGTGTTCTTTACATTACTTTTGTATACATATATGCGTAATATGATTATTGAGTAGGTAGCTCACCCCTTGCCAACAGATTTTACAGGTTAGGAGGAGTTCTTTTTGCTTAAGGTCGCACCGGCAGTGTCAGTCCATTCTCATCTAGGCATTTTGGAGTCTTGTAATGTACTTTTGTTTTGTAAATCCTCTATGCAGGATAATGACTTAAACGTGTATTATAAATTGTAAATGCTTTCTCTTGTGTATAATATGTAAAGTTTATATGAGATTGAAGTTTATATGATTGAGAATTGAAAGCATGTCTATAACTAATATTGTGTGAGATATCATGTGATCCAAGTGAGGGGGTTACATTTAGTGGTATCAGAGCGGGTCTACTTTCCTAGGGATTAGGTTGTGTATGACTTGTTTTGGATTCCTAGGTTAAGACCACATAATCATGTTTTCTTATTCTAAAGCATGTTGACATGGTCATGTTTCATGTAGGGTTATTGAGTCTGATGGTGAGAATGGACAATCCGGTAATATGTCTAGTCATGGTTCAGTTGGTCATGTTCATGAGTCTGGGGGCTCAGAACATATAGGAGCTTCAGAACATGCAGGTTATCCTCAGGGTTACAACCAGTTTGAACAGATGATGGGAATCTATTTGGCTCAAGGTCAGCCTCAGCCACGTGTTCAAGCTCGTCGAGATGCGCCAGTCTTTGATAAAAATTTTGAAAGGCTTAAAAAGATGGGCGCAACAGAGTTTGAGGGTAGTACAGATCCTGATATAGCTGATAAATGGTGGGCCAAGATTGAAGATATACTTGAGAACACAGAATGTCGACTAGATTCAATGGTCAAATATGTTTCTAATCTTTTCACTGATGAAGCTTTAGAATGGTGGAGATCTATAAAAAGGACAAGAATTAGAACTGAAATAACATGGGATATTTTCAAGAAGTTGTTCACTAATAAGTACATGCCAATGATATACAAAGATAGGAAACAAACAGAGTTTTTGACCCTTATGCAGGAGGATATGTCTGTGGCTGAATACGAGCTTAAGTTTAACACTTTAGCCAAATATGCACCTGCAAATGTGGCTACAGAAGAAGCAAAATGTCGTAGGTTTGAACATGGTCTACACCCAGATGTTAGAATGGGGATTCATGCACATGAAACGAGCTTTAGATTGTTAGTAGAATCTGCACTCAAAGCTGAGGAAATTGTGAAAGATAGAGAACAACTTTTTGTAACCAAAAGGGCTAGATTTGATACAGAGGGCCAGTCTAGCAGGCCAACAAAGAGAGGTGGATTCTCAGTTTCTTCTAGAGGCTATTCTCAACAATTTAGAGGTGGTAGTAGTAGTATCCATCGTGGTGGGACTAGATCACGGGGCGAATTTGGAGATGTTTTGAGTAGTGCTCCATCTGTTGGTAGTAACAGATTTTCAGGTGGTCGGTTTAATAGTGGGTATAGAAGAGGAGCGAGGACAACATCTTTTCCAGCTTGTCAGACATGTGGACGGGTACAGAGAGGTGAGTGTTGGGGACCTTCCCTGGTTTGTGGCAGATGTGGCCGATCTCACACAGGAGAGTGTTATGGTTCATTTAAGAAGGGTACATGTTTTGAGTGTGGAGAAACAGGCCATTATCGTAATGATTGTCCCTTATTAGTTGATAGAGGAGAGAGAGTTCAACCTCAGTCTAATATATGAGGTGGTGCAGCTGGAGTGGATAGAGGCAGAGGTCGAGGAGGAGGTAAAGGGGGCAGACATGATGCTCCTATGGGTGGACAGACACAAAATTTACCACGAAATAGAGCCTTCAATATGACGAGGGGTGAAGCTCAAATAGCACCAGAGGTTATATCCGGTACAATTTCTATCCTTGATACCTTAGCTTTTGTTTTGATTGACCCTGGATCCACTCATTCATACATAACACCTGAGTTTATATTGAAAATAAATGGGAAGGTAGAACCATTAGGATATGATGTGGGAGTTATCCTACTAGTTGGGAATAATGTTATTGTAAATCAGGTTCTGAGAGATTGTCCTATAAAAGTGAGGGGAAGTGAGTTCCCTATAGATTTAGTAGTTATGGGGTTTAGAGAATTTGATATTATTTTGGGGATGGATTGGCTGTGTAAATATGAAGCTAAAGTTGATTGTTGTTCAAAGGAAGTTGTGTTACATTTTAATTCAGAATCAACTGTGTTATTTGTTGGGGAGAGAAAGGTTGTGCCGTCTTGTTTAATATCTTCAATTCAAGCAATCAGATGGATTAGAAATGGGTGTGAGGCATATTTAGCTCATGTTGTGGACACTAGGGAGGATGGAGGTAAATTGGAGAATATTCCAGTGGTGAGAGATTTTGCAGATGTATTCGTAGATGAACTACCAGGATTACCACCTCATAGGGAGATTGATTTTCCTATTGAGACCATGCTAGGAGTATCTCCTATATCAATTGCTCCATATAGAATGGCTCCAATGGAATTACAAGAATTGAAGAAACAAATAGAAGAACTACTTGAGAAGGGGTTTATACGACCCAGTACTTCACCGTGGGGAGCACCTGCATTATTTATGAAGAAGAAAGATGGAAGTATGCGATTGTGTATTGATTACAGACAATTGAATAGAATGATAGTGAAAAATAAGTATCCATTGCCTCGGATTGATGATTTGCTAGATCAGCTTAGAGGAGCTCGTCATTTTTCAAAGATTGATCTAAGATCGGGCTATTGGCAGTTGAGAGTTGCAGAAGCTGACATACCTAAAACTGCTTTTCGTACAAGGTATGGTCATTTTGAGTTTCTTGTGATGCCTTTTGGCTTGACTAATGCTCCTGCAGCTTTCATGGCATTAATGAACAAGACTTTTCAGCCATATCTAGATACGTTTGTTGTGGTGTTCATTGATGATATCCTAGTGTACTCAAGGACTGTGGGTGAGCATGAACAACATTTGAGAATTGTTTTGAAAATTTTACGAGATAATCAGATGTATGCAAAGCTGAGCAAATGTGAATTTTGGATGGATGAAGTTGTATTCCTTGGTCATGTGGTGTCAGGTGAAGGGGTTCAACCCGACCCTTCCAAAATTAAAGCTATTGATGAATGGGAACCGCCAAAGAACGTTACAGAGCTTAGGAGTTTTCTTGGGTTAGCTGGTTATTACAGGAGATTTGTAGAGGGGTTTTCTCTGATTGCAGGTCCATTAACTAAATTGCTGAGAAAGGGCGTTGTATTCCAGTGGAATGATAAATGTCACCAAAGCTTTGAGGAACTAAAGAAGAGATTGACTTCTGCACCAGTGTTAGTGTTACCTTCTGAAGGTGGTGGCTTTGTTGTTTATACAGATGCCTCGGGACAAGGTTTGGGATGTGTTCTAATGCAAAATGGGAAAGTTATTGCATATGCTTCTAGGCAACTGAGACCTCATGAGATGAATTACCCCACACACGACTTAGAGTTGGCAGCAGTCATCCATGCATTGAAGGTATGGAGACATTATCTATATGGGGAGACATTTCAGATTCTCACTGATCATAAGAGTTTGAAGTACATCTTTACACAAAAGGAGCTGAACCTAAGACAAAGACGATGGATTGAGCTATTAAAAGATTATGATTGTACAATAGATTACCATCTAGGAAAGGCTAATGTGGTTGCAGATGCTTTGAGTAGAAAGAGTGTTGATATTGTGGCTAGTATGAAGAGTTATAGTTTAAATTCACTAGTGGAGATGCGAGCCATGGATGTGCAGTTAGAAGTAAATGAAGTAACAGGTTTGATGGCTACACTACGGGTAAAACCAGATTTGAAAGAAAGGATCCAAGAAGCGCAATGGCACGATCCTTATTTACAGAAAATGCGAAATCGTGTACAACAAGGTAAAAGACCTGATATTTCTGTGGAACATGATGGGACTATGATGATAGGTAGTCGATTATGTGTTCCAGATGTAGCAGATTTAAAATCAGAAATTCTACAGGAAGCACATAATTCTCCTTATGCTATGCACCCAGGAATGACAAAGATGTACAGAAATTTGAGACCTTTTTACTGGTGGCCTACAATGAAGAAAGATGTATCTGATTTTGTTTCCAAATGTTTGACATGTCAACAGGTTAAAGCCGAACATCAAGCTCCCGTGGGAAAACTAAAACCTTTAACCATACCGGAGTGGAAATGGGAGAGGATCACTATGGATTTTGTGATGGGATTACCAAGAACAAGGCGTAGACACGATAGTATATGGGTGATAGTGGATAGACTTACAAAATCTGCTCACTTTCTACCGGTTCAACAGACAGACTCGATGGATAAATTGGCTAGACTTTATGTGGAACAAATTGTGAGATTGCATGGAGTACCTATATCTATTGTTTCAGATCGTGATCCTAGATTTCGGGGCAGTTTACAGCACTCCTTGGGAACAAAATTGCATTTCAGTACAGCTTTTCATCCACAGACAGATGGACAATCAGAAAGAACTATTCAGACCTTAGAGGATATGATGAGAGCTTGTGTTCTTAATTTCCAAGGTGAGTGGGATATACATTTACCTCTTATGGAGTTTGCTTATAATAATGGTTATCATTCGAGTATAGGCATGGCACCTTATGAGGCATTATATGGAAGACCATGTAGAAGCCCTATATGTTGGGATGTTGAAGGAATGAGGCAATTAGAAGGACCTGAGTTAGTCCAGGAAACTGTTGAGAAGATCAATGTCATAAAGAAGTATTTAAAAGCTGCACAGGAACGTCAGAAAGCCTATGTGGATCAGCACCGAAGGGAGATGGAATATAAAGTTGGAGATAAAGTGTTTTTAAAAATATCCCCATGGAAAGGAATAGTTCGTTTTGGCAGAAGAGGGAAGTTGAATCCAAGATACATTGGGCCTTATGAGATCGTTGAGAGAGTTGGACCATTGGCTTATAGGTTAGCTTTACCACCAGAATTGTCTTTAATACATGATGTATTTCACGTGTCAGTATTAAGAAGATATAGATCAGACCCAAGTCATATGATTCCTGAACCTGAGATTGCAATAGTGAACACAGACTTGACTATTCGTGAGCAACCTTTAGAGATTTTGGGACGAGAAATGAAACGACTCAGAAACCGTGAAATTCCAATGGTTAAGGTGAGATGGAGTCATAATCAAACACTTGATGAGGCAACTTGGGAGGTGGAAGAAAATATGAGGACACAATATCCTTACCTATTTGAAGCTTCTGGTAAGTGAATTTCGGGGACGAAATTCTTTAAGGGGGGAAGAACTGTAACATCCCTAAAACCCTAACATATACATCTTCCCACATTCATATATGTTTTCATGATTGAATACATACATTTTAGATTCATCGCATTGTCATTAGAAGTTTCATATGCATAATGCGATTACCGTGCGATTAGTAGACGATTAGTGTATCGTTAAGATGTAACGATTGGTTAATTGAGTTAGGACTTAAATGAATGAATGAATGAATTCATATGTCCTAAATTGATTAATTTACACTTTAGGAGGGCTGAATTTGAGGTTTGTGAGCAAGCACGAGATGTCACCCCAATATTAAGACAAAATACTCCTCTTCATTTGCCAAATGATGTGCACAACTCATTCTTTATTTATTCCAGCCACAATTTCGACCAAAGCTTCAGAAAAACCTTCCTTGTTCATACCCTAAACCTCTCCAAAGAAAAATCTTCCAATTTCTTCCATTTTCAAACCAAACAAGTCAAGTTAGGAAGCATACTAGGTGATAGACACAAGTTGAAGGTTAGTATGCTGTTTTAGCTTGTTTTCTATGAGTTTGAGATTCTGAAATACCTAGGTATTATCATAGGATTTGTTGTGGATGAGTTTTGATTGAGTTTGTTGAGTTTTGGTGTTGTTTGAATTGGTTTTAGGCTGTCCCAATGAAAGATATGTATCAAGTGCCCTAAACAGAAATCTAGGGTACCGCTTTCAGTCATTTTGGAGCATGTTTTTCATATTGATATTCTTCGAATTTGAAGATACATAAAGAATAACATATGTTGCTATATGTGTTATGAAACCCTCTGTAAATATGGGACTTTAATTCCATATATAGATGAAGAAAACCTAGATGGAACATGACTGCCTCGAAATTGAATGTCATGTGAGGCAGCCATGTTGATGTAGCATTTTGAGGACCTTAGATTCATAATTTGAGAAAGGTTATTTATACAAAAGTGTTCCTAACTACTTAAAGTATATGTCTGTAAAAGGTTTTGGCAATCCATTGTGTTTAGTGTGAGATAGGTTGAGTGCATTATGGTAGATGCAAATCTGGATAGTCTGTTTCTTGGCTGGAAACAGGACAGAATCATTTTGCATGCCATATATTGTGTAGAAGTTATATTAAAGTGAATTTTGGATATGTTATACCCATATATGTCTAGTTTCAGTAGGTTCAAGAATCAGGGCATTTGGATTAATATAGAGAAAGTTATGGCAGAATGTGTGCAAGTAGGTCATGTGATGATCTAAGACAAAAGGATTAGATTGCATGAACTTTGTGGAGTTAGTGTCTTGTAAATCATATAGCATTCATTAGTTTATATTTTTTTATTAAGTTTATGTTAAGGCTAATTGTATAAATGTTATGTG